>NC_089592.1:38643303-39347090 GCF_019320115.1 Miscanthus floridulus | reverse complement strand
GATTCGATGTAATAGTTTGGGGTGAAATTTTTTGGGAACTAAACCAGACCTTATACAAAGTTGAATCTGACATTGTGGACGATGAAGATGTAAGGATAATTGGTACTGTTCTCTTTTTTTCTATCTTTCTTTTACGTAACTTTGACTCAAATTGATGATACCATGTTCAGCAAGGAAGAGCAAATGATTCTTGAAGGAATGTGGGTGGGGCAAGTGAAGAGGAGGATGAAGAAGATGACGACAACTGTTCTGATGTATGTATATCTTCAAGGACTATGGTTTTGTTTTACAATCAAGTACCCCAATTATCTGGTACATTCTGTTAGGACATGGAGGGTGAAGTGTATCTCCAGCAGTGGGTAACTGACAAGCTTATCACCTTACTTGACTATCCCAAGAGCATTGGTGCCAAGGAAATCATCCGGCTAGGTAGGTTCATTTGTTGAGCCCTATTTGTTTAATTTCGCTCCTCCTCACTTTGACACTTGCATCTGCTGCTGTTCTGAATCTGGTTCTATGTTACTGTGTGCAGGGGAGGATTGTTCTTCTACCGATGACCTTGTTTGCATGCTAGTCAAATCCGGTTTCAGGTCATCCTCGGAGACCTGCAGCGTTGGGTTAGAAATTTATGCCAAGGTTACTCGTAGGGCTAGCATCATCGGTGTAGCACTCTCACATTTGTTGCTGTGATAGGTTCCAACTGATAATTGCAAAAGTTTTTTGTTTGCTGATGATATATTTTTTGGTTTGTTTGATGATGCAGAAGCTATATCAAGAACATGTTGTCAACAGAGATGTTGTATGCTTCTCTTCTCATACTAATATTTTGTTGTACCTTAAAATTTGGAGGTGTGATTTCTTTTTTCCTAGAACTATGTTGATCTGTTTCATACTGGATGCATTGTAGGAAGAGGAAGAAGCAACTAAGCTGTACTTGAACATGTTAGTCGCTGAATTCTTACTCTGGGTAGTAACAGAATTCTTATTCTCATCGAGAGAGGATGACACTAGGAGTTGGGGCAATTTTCTGGTTTATTTCTCACACAAATGCCATGCCAACCTGAGGGGTTGGGGATACATATTTATAGGCTGCTAGCCAGCCAAGTATATGCCAAGATGCCAAGCATATGCCAAGATGCTAGTCCTAGATGTTGTCCTATATGCTAGTCCTAGATGATGTCCTAGATGCTAGTCCTAGATGCTAAGATGCTGCTGTCCTAGATGCTAGTCCTAGATGCTACGATGCTATCCTAGCCAGTCAAGGATGATGTCCTTGCTGCAGCCCCACAAAGACCAGTCAAGACTTATCCATCATTCTTCCCCTAAGTCTTGTGCGTCGTCTTGTGGGAAAGTTGAACCATCCTGGTCCGGGAGCAGAGCTCAAGGAACTTGACCCTCCCAAGAGACTTGATAAGCAGGTCCGCAAGCTGGTCCTTGGTGTTGATGTAGCTCGCTTTGATGCTCCTTTCCTCCAAACAGCCTCGGATGAAGTGGTACCTCACCCGGATGTGCTTACTCCATTCATGGAAAACGGGGTTCTTTGCCAGGGCCAGAGCGGACTTGCTGTCCATCCTAAGCTCCACCGCTCTAGTGTCTCTGCCGAGGAGATCACCAAGCAGTCGTGCGAGCCAGAGCGCCTGAGTCGAAGCGGTAGAGGCCGCTATGTACTCGGCCTCGCAGCTGGACAGGGCCACCACCTACTGCTTGACCGACTGCCAGCTAACGAGGCACTTGCCGAGGAGGAAGAGGATCCCGCTCGTGCTCTTGCTGGTGTCGATGTCGTTGGTGTGGTCGCTGTCGCTGTACCAGACAAAGTGTGCCGCCCCTAGGGCACCTAGGGTAGTAGAGGCCGTGGTCGAGAGTCCCCGCAACGTAGCGGATGATCCTCTTCACAACCTGCTGGTGCTCCATCGTCGGTCGCTGCATGAACCGACTAACGTAGGCGACGGAGAATGCCAAGTCCAGCCGTGTGTGGGCGAGGTAGCGAAGGCTCCCCACAAGGCGCCGGTAGTGCGTAGCATCCACCTCCTCCGTCAGTGCTGTCGTGGCTCCGCTTCAGCCTCTCCTCCATTGGAGTGAGAGCTAGGTTGCAGTCGATGAGCCTCGCTAGCTCAACGACGCGCTGGCGTAAGCGGTCTGTCGAAGTGTGATCCCGAAGTCATCATGGTGCACCTCGATTCCCAGGTAGAAGGAGAGAGGCCCCAGGTCACTCATCTAGAAGGTGGCCTTCATCTCTTCCTTGAATGCCACCACCTCCGCATCCTTGGTGTCTGTGATCACCAAGTCATCGACGTAGACACCCACTAGCAGAGCATTTCCTCCACTACCCCATTGGTAGATGGCCGCCTCGTGCGGGCTTTGCTCGAAGCCCATCCCCTTTAGCGTGGAATCCAACTTAGCATTCCACACCCTCGGTGCCTGCCGCAAGCCATAGAGGGCCTTGCGTAGGTGAAAGGTCCTAATATGGCTAGAGGGGGGGTGAATAGCCTATTTAAAAAATCTACAAATCAACTAGAGCAATTTGATTAGTATGACAAATAGTGAAATGCAAACTTGCTCTAGCTCTACAAGAGTTGCAAGCCACATATCCAACAATTCTAGTTGCAATGATTACTAGGCACACAACTTGTAATGTTACTACTCACTAAGAGCTCTCAATCTTGCTACTCTAAAGAGCTCCACTAGATGAACTTAAAATAACAAAGCAAGCTCTCAATTCTAATTACACTAAAGAGCTTGCCACAACTAGTTTGCAAGAATATAAATGAGTGAGTAGGGTGATTATACCGCCGTGTAGAGGAGTGAACCAATCACAAGATGAATACTAAATCAATCACCGGGAGAATACCAAAGGGCAAGAGACAACCAATTTTTCTCCCGAGGTTCACGTGCTTGCCGGCACGCTAGTCCCCAATTGTCTCGACCAACACTTGGTGGTTCGGCGGCTAAGAGGTGTTGCACGAACCTCGTCCACACAATTGGACACCACAAGAACCTACCCACAAGTGAGGTAACTCAATGACACGAGCAATCCACTAGAGTTACCTTTTGGCTCTCCGCCGGGGAAGGCACACGACCCCTCACAATCACCATGATCGGAGCCAGAGACAATCACCAACCTCCGCTCAACGATCCTCGCTGCTCCAAGCCGTCTAGGTGGCGGCAACCACCAAGAGTAACAAGTGAATCCTACAGCGAAACACGAATACCAAGTGCCACTAGATGCAATCACTCAAGCAATGCACTTGGATTCTCTCCCAATCTCACAATGATGATGAAACAATGATGGAGATGAGTGGGAGGGCTTTGGCTAAGCTCACAAGGTTGCTATGTCAATACAAATGGCTAAGAGAGTGAGCTTGAGCCGGCCATGGGGCTTAAATAGAAGCCCCCACAAAATAGAGCCATTGTACCCCTCCACTAGGCACAACACGGGGTGACCGGACGCTCCGGTCAGGTCGACCGGACGCAGGACCCCAGCGTCCAGTCGCCCGATGCTTGCCACATGTCATCGGCTTCAAACGCCGATCGCCCGATCTCAATGGTCAAGTGATGACCGGACACGTTGCTGCAAAGTGACCGGATGCTGGACCCCCAGTGTCCGGTCGTTTCCAGTAAGCAACCATTCATGGAAATCCACGACCGAACAAGTCCGGTCATGCACGACCGGACTCACTCGGCGTCCGGTCACTCAACGTTTCCTCTGTGTGCCTCACATCAGCATACGTCAGCACTGACCGAACACACCTAGCCAGCATTTGGTCACTCTTCACGCCAGCGTCCGGTCACAAGATCAAGATGCGTGCTCACTACTGCTACTGACTGGACTCTGAACCCAGCGTCCGGTCATAGCTCCACCAGCGTCCGATCACTCTGTGAACCCCTGTCTTTTCTATGTAGGGTGCCGGTGAAGTTTCTAACCCTTGCTCAAATGTGCCAATCACCAAGTGTATCACCTTGTGCACATGTGTTAGCATATTTTCACAAATACTTTCAAGGGTGTTAGCACTCCACTAGATCCTAAATGCATATGCAATGAGTTAGAGCATCTAGTGGCACTTTGATAACCGCATTTCAATACGAGTTTCACCCCTCTTAATAGTATGGCTATTTAACCTAAATGTGATCACACTCGCTAAGTGTCTTGATCACGGAAACAAAATGGCTCCTACTATTTATACCTTTGCCTTGAGCCTTTTGTTTTTCTCTTTCTTCTTTTCAAGTTCAAGCATTTGATCATCACCATGCCATCACCATTGTCATGATCTTCGCCATTGCTTCATTACTTGGAGTAGTGCTACCTATCTCATAATCACTTTGATAAACTATGTTAGCACTTAGGGTTTCATCAATTAACCAAAACCAAACTAGAGCTTTCAGCAGGTGGAGCACCTTGCCCTCCTTGTCAGGGATCGCAAATCCCAGCAGCTGGTGCACGTAGACCTCCTACTTCAAGTCGCCATTAAGGAATGCCGACTTGACATCCATGTGATGAACACGCCATCCCTCCTGGGCAGCTAGCGCAAGGAGGAGTCACACGGACTCCATCCGTGCCATGAGAGCAAAGGCATCGATGAAGTCGACCCCCTCCTGCTGTGCGAAACCTCGTGCCACCAAGCGAGCCTTGTGCTTGACGATGGCACCGGCTTCATCCCTCTTCAGCTTGTACACCCACTTAAGGGTGATCGCACAGTGACCACGAGGAAGGTTAGCAAGCTCCCAGGTGTGGTTCTTCTCAACCGCATCCATCTCCAATTACATCGCGGCGCGCCATGCCACGTGTCTCTCAGCCCCTGCAAACAACCGAGGCTTGCCATCATCACACGCAAGGTGCAACTGCGCCTCCAGGTCGTGAGGCACCAGTCCTGGCACTGGCTGGTCGCCGAGAAGGTTCTCCATTATATGGTACTGCAACGGCTCACCGTCGTGGTACGCGTCGATGCGCTCTTCGTCGTGAGAGAGAGGTGTAGCGAGCTCAACCGGGCTATGCTTGACATGAGCTAGTGTTGGAGTAGACGTGCCCGGAGAGGTGCCTGTCGGTGCTAGAGTGCATGGCGGTGCCGGCTGTGGTGGAGCCGGCGAAGAACTCATCATAGCCGAGGTCCTAGCTGGAGAGCGTGGTGCTGTCGGAAGTAGTAGGCACCAGGGTCGGTGGAGGCTCGGGGGACTAGGGTAGATGCGCTCATCGAAGAAGAGCTACCTACTCCCCCAACTCCCTCAAAGTGGACGTACTCGATAGTGAAGTCATCGTACGTCGAAGCCGAGCCATCGTCCACCGCCTTGTCCCACGCCCATCCTCGCCCTTCGTCGAACACAACGTCGCGAGCCATGCGCACACGCTGTGTCTTTGGGTTGAGGATGCGGTAGGCCTTCGAGCCCTCCGCATAGCCAATGAACACTCCCGGAGTGCTCCTATCGTCGAGCTTGCTGATGTGGCCAAGCTCCTTGGCGAATGCGAGGCAGCCAAAGACTCGCAAGTGGGAGACCGCTGGCTTGCACCCATGCCAAGCCTCGTATGGCATCCTGCTGTCGAGCGCCTTGGTAGGCGAGCGGTTGAGGATGTAGACGGCTGACACCACCGCCTCTCCCTAGAAGATAGCTGGCATCCCCCTCTGCTTGAGAAGGGCCTGAGCCATCCCCACAACTATCTAGTTGCGTCGCTCGATGACGCCGTTCTGCTGCGGGCTATACGGCACGGAGTAGTGGCGCTAAATGCCCTCATTAGCGTAGTACGATGTGAATTCAGCTGCCATGAATTCACTGCCGTTGTTAGTGTGCAGCATACGTAGCTTGCGGCCACACTCTGCCTCCGCAGCAGCCTGCGAGCGCCTAATGGCGTCCACAGCCTCTCCCTTGCTATCGAGGACCATCACCCACATGTAGCGGGAGAGGTCGTCGACGAGCAGCAGGAAGTAGCGTCGTCCTCCCGGTGTGGTCAGTGTCAACGGGCCGCACAAGTCCCCATGCATAAGCTCGAGCCTCTCCTTGGCTCGAAAGCTCACCCGCTGGGGAAAGGAGAGTCGCCTCTGCTTCATCAACACGCAGATGTCGTAGAGCTGCTCCACATGGTCGAGGCACGGTAGGCCTCGCATCATCTCCGTGGCACTAAGTCACTTCAGGGCCTCGAAGTGAAGGTGCCCGAAGAGCTTGTGCCACTGCCACGCCTCGTCATCCTGACAAGCAGCGAGATAGAGGGGTTGTGCCACCCGCACGTTAAGGACGTAGAGTCGATTTGTGTTTCTGGATACCTTAGCAAGAAGGCGGCAATGGCGATCCCAAATCCTCATGACTCCATCCTCAACCACCACGCGTGAACCGTTCTCATCCAGCTGTCCCAAGCTAAAGATGGAGTTCCTTAACGCAGGGATGTAGTAGACTCTGGTGAGTAGCCTGTGCTCACCAGACATGGCAGTGAAGATGACGGAGCCGACGCCCTTGATCTCCACGCTGAAGGCATCCCCAAACTTGATGGAGCCTCGAACGGTAGAGTCAAGCTCGGTGAAGAACTCCCATCGACCGGTCATGTGATGGGTTGCACCGGTGTCGATGCACCACCCGTCAATCTTGTCGTTGCTGGAGCCATCGCTGAGGAGGGCATGTGCTTTTGGCTCGTCAAGGTGGAGGAGAGCCGCTGCGACCGGTGCTACTGGAGGTAGCTCGATGCTTGCATGTGCCATGAACAGAGTCGGCTCCTCCTCCTCCGCCTGTGCGACATGGGCCTGGCCGCGTCGTGGCTGTCGATAGTCCTTGGCACAATGGCCAAGCTGGCCATAGTTGTAGCAGGTGTCATCTCGTGCCGGCTTGTGCTTGCCAGCGGTGCCGCCCTAGGTGCCTCCATAGGCATCACCCTCGGCATGTCCCCGTGCCTTGGCCTAGGGTGTCTCTGTGCGCCTTACACGGCTTGCCACGGTTGCAGCCGCCTATCGTAGAAGAAGGCTCCCCCTTCTTCCGGTCACCTTAGTAGGCAGCCCACTGCTCCCGAGTGAGAAGGAGCTTCCCGCTAGTGGTGATGGGCCCCGAGAGAGACTATGGTTCATCGTTGTCGACGACCTATCGTCTCCTCGATCGACATCGTGGAGAGATCCAGCAGGGACTCGATCGAGCGAACCATCTACTTGTACTTCTCGGGGACACAGCGGAAGAGCTTTTCGATAGCTCTCTCCTCGCCATAGGTGTCATTGCCGAACTGCACCATCTTCTGCAACAGAGTGTTGAGACGGAGAGCAAAGTCATCAACAGTCCTCACCTGGCTTGAAGGCCAGGTTCTCCCACTCCTTGCGAAGGGCCTGCAGTGTGGACTTGCGAGCGCGGTCGCTGCCGATGCATGCCGCAGCGATGGCATCCCAAGCCTCCTTGGCAATCTGCTTGTTGGTAAGCGAGAACTGCATCTCGGATGGGACTGCAGCGATGAGGGCATCCAGCGCCCGTCGATCCTAGTTGTAGTCGACGTCGCCAGTACCAGACTGCCTCCCACATGTGCCGCACCTAGAGCTTTACCCTCATCACCGTAGCCCACTCGACGTAGTTGGTCTTAGTGATGGATAGGCCACCCACCGTCGGGGCCAATGTCCCTGACAACAGCCTAGCAGCCCGTGGTAACCATGGTACCGATCCAGGGGAGAGAGAGCCATGCTGCCTATGAAGGCCGCTGTAACACCCCAGGTGTTTGTTACCAGTTAAGCAGTGGGTTTGAGCTCAAACATGACAGATTAAGTGATGATGAAGATGTCAAGGTCAAACCTATGGAAATGAGCCCCAACTCGGATACTGCACTACCCTTGCTTTACATATAGGCCCTTTTCAAGATATATGCTTGGCTGGTGTTATTGGAATATCTTCATGTGTCTCACATCAATACCCATCTATATGGGTCACTAGAAAAGTTTCATGAAGTTTAGGAATCAAAAAGTCACATGAAATGATAAGTTATATCCTTATTGGAATGACTTTACTAAGTGCTTGAATTGCACTATTAAGTGAATGGAAATTTAGGTCATCAACCAAACCTTGCAACCTTGCCCAAATGACTCTAGATGAACTCTACAAGCAAAAGTCATGAAAGGTTCATGTTGGGCAAATGCCAAGAAAATGCTCCAATGGATCAAAAAGGATAATCTAAGCTTTATCGTGATCCTACTTTGGTCAAAGTAGAACTATAGGTTCTATGCAAGCTTTGATGTTGGACCTTAAATAAAAGTTGTAGTTCATATTATGTAGAAGAAACTTTGTTTTTACACTAAGACCTAGATCAGCTTGGAAATAAGTCAAACAGAGGTCACAAGATTGAATTTACTGCAGTTTTCAGCGCTTGGAAATATTCTAAGTCTGGAATTTAATTGACGTTAGCATTGGCGTCTCGCGTTCTCCGAAATTCATTACACTACCCCAGATCTATACATCACTACCAGTTCAAAAACCCCCTTCACTGCCGGATTTAGAACCAACAGTGGCATACCGGCAGTGATGTGGGGTTGACATCACTGTCGGTTCTTAAAAACCGACACTGATCTATAGAGAATAGTGTCGGTTCATGGCTCCACCCGACAGTGTCTAGTTGAATAACACTACCAGTTTGTAGTCCCCACCGACAGTGACGTTTGCTTCAAGGGTGTCGGTTCTTGCCCAAACCGGCAGTGTAGATCAAGCCAACACTGTCGGATTATGGCTCAAGCCGGTAGTGTTGATCAAGATAACACTGTTGGTTCTTGACCCAAGCCGGCAGTGTTGAGCAAACCAACATTGTCGGTTGATGGCTGAAGTAGGTAGTGTTGATCAAGACAACACTGTCGGTTCATGGCTCAAACCGGCAGTGCGGAGCAAGAGAACACTGTCGGTTCATGGCTCAAGCCGACAGTGTTGAGCAGTCCAACACTATTGGTTCATGGCTCAAACCAGTAGTGTTGAGCAAGAGAACACTGTCGGTTCATGGCTCAAGCCGGCAGTGTTGAGCAGTCCAACACTATTGGTTCATGGCTCTAACCGGCAGTGATGGTTACGACAACACTGCCGGTTTGTTGCTAACCGGCGGTGATGGTCCATTCGCATTTAATTGTTTTATAATTTATTTTAGTTTATATTTTTTCAGTGGGATCGGGTTTCGCTTTATATACGCTACGTAGACGACAGGTCCATAAATATTAAACATTACAAATGTTACTGTTATAGTTCAAATGTTATATCTAGATCTCGATCCCTCAAAACAAAAAAGAAATGTTCTCAGACTTCTTACAATAATCTGGCGAGCCGCTCTGGGCCATACTGGTCCTTGTACTTCACGGATTGTGCAATGGAAAATAGTCCATCTTTTTCCAATACCTCGGCTAAGATGAATTTTGACAGCTCCGATTGTAGTGCGACGATCTCTATCTCTAGCAACCTTTCGTGCTTAAATTTCTTACGCTGTCGTTCAAAAAAGATGATATCCAAAGAGGAACAGTAAATCATTTTGTTGAATTATTAATAGACATAAATGAAATGGGGATTATACACACCAACTTATCGGCTTCTTCCGATTTCTCGCCGATGTAGCGAAGCATTGCCCACATTACATAAAACCCGCATTCATTGTTTCCCGCCGGCTGTGATAGGTACTTACCCTCCATTTCAACAACCTTGAATGGGACCGGCTTCCCACCAATATGGCTTCTTCGGACACTGAGCAACATTAAAAGGAGAAACATTAGAAAGCGGGTATGTGTGATTAGAAAATAATATGTTATTAGGATCGCTTACTAATTCAGCACTGACACCAGTGCATCCAGATGATGAAATGGTTTTTTCTTCGAGTCCCACACCTCGAGCAGATTTTTGGCAAGATTAACACAAATGAAAACGAAATGGTTGCTGCAATCATAGAATCCTAATTATCGAATAATCTTAACGAAAAAAGAAGCATAAAATTAAAAGCCAAGAACACATACTCGCAGTTGTAGGCTAGAAGTATGTGGGTTTTCTTCTTCATCGTGAATTCATCGAAAACATCAATCAATCTCTGTTTCAGGTCTTCCACATCACATCCATAGAGGCCTAGACATGTCCTCTCATTGACTCGCATGGGGTCCAAGAAGCCTATGTAATCCCATTTGCTTTTTAGAATGCAAAATTTTGCTATACACCTACATAAAATCATGGGAAGTGCTCAAAAGTTAACAATTTGTGTATCGAGAGAGTAGTTAATTGTAATATCGTGTGTGTAGGGTACTTACATAGTCCACAGCATCAACAGTTGAACATCGAGATCATGTTTCTGGTATAGCTGGAACAAGCACTCACGCTCGACATCGAACTTCTCTTCTTCAGGATAATTGAAAACATGTGGCGAACGGATAATAACCTCAAAACCAAAGTTGTCCGTCTCTATTGCTTGAGCCATGTAATATTCATGTAAATGGCGCATATATGTTGCCAGATTTTTATACTCATGATCGTGAACCAAAAAATTGCCCCTTACATACTTCATTGCTGGTGTTGTCAGTCCCTTGTACATCATAATAGATGGTCGCGGCCTCTTTCATGGTTAATCCTGGGTTGTCTTCGACGTACTTATGTATGTTCCTTAAATCTTTATTGTGTATTTCTTCGTCTCTTGTTGTAGCATATTTATTCTGTGTTTGCCTTTCGAATTCGAACTTCAACATAAACGAAGGCAATGAGGCATAGAGATTGAAGAAACTAATACAATCTTCCTTCTTGACATGTGCTATAAATTTTTCTTCCATCAAGGAGGTAACGCTGCCACTGAACGACCTTTTTCTTTTCTGTTGGTCCACTTTGGGAGCATTAGCGACCGAATCCAAGGACCTTTTCTGCGACTGCGAGGATGTCCTTGATCTTGTTTTGGGCTGAGGTGGAGGAGGAGGAGGATGACGACGAGAATTCTATTTTCCCGGCGCTGATGAAGATGGAGTCGGACGAGGAGGAGGAGGAGGAGGAGGAGTCTCTTTTCTCGGGGCTGATGAAGATGGAGTCGGACGAGGAGGAATAGAAGGAGACCTCTATCTTCTTGGGAGTGATGGCTTCCGGATGAGGAGGGGAGTGATCTCTGTTGGGAGATGGTGAGTTATCATCGCAGGTGGGCGAAGACTTGTAGTCATCCTCATCATCAGAGGACAATTGGTGGTCAAGCTTAATGAAGCGCTTGCGCCAGGCCACTTGAGAGCCCTTGTTATGACCAAGTTTCAGCGTGTCTTCGGCTATGGGGTACTCAATGGGTATCTTGTTATACTTCTTATCAAGTATTCTATCAATGGTGACGCGAGCGTACCCTAGTGGAATTGGGCGGCCATTAATTGTCCCGTCTCCCACAGGCTAGGCCTAGCCGAGCGCCACCTTGTCCTTTGTCCATTCCTGACGAATGTATAACCTGACATTGACAGGTTCAGTGATGTCGTCCATCGGATGAGGCACATTCACCTCTTCTTCGTCGAGCGGGGTCGATCCACAGCTGCTGCGACCCCTAAACTGTGGGTTAAAGGCAGTAGGAGTAGGGTTTTGTGGTACTGCTGACCCCTTGGATAGTAAAATTTGATCGTCTCGTGCTTCAACGGTCGCCTCAATCCGTGCTTCCATTCTGTCTTCCATCTCTTTTAGTCTCCTCAAATACTCTGCCTCATGTTCCTCTCTACCCCTCGAGCGGCTCCGGTAAGTGTTAGATTCTTGGGGGAATGCTAGTTTCCAAGGAACAACACTGGTTCCTCTAGTGCGACCAGGGTGCTCCTTGGTTCCGAGTGCTTGGGTGAGCACGTCTTTCTCCCTATTAGAAGTGCGAGTCCCTTGCCTCACCTCCTTAGTTACCTAGGAGATCCTCTGGATGAGTTCGCTCATGGGTACATTTGAGGAGCTAAAGCTCCCGTCCTCGGCGTGCCGTACATTCCTCCCCATACAGTATATTACCAATCTAGGCTCCCAATCGGCGGTCTCAACCTGAACGCCTTCCTCAGCAAGGCGATCCATCTTTTGAAGTTCTGCTTCAAATTCTAGCATCTTTTTGGCGTAGCCATGAGAGCCGAGATGATGAGGATTCATCGCTTTCTATGAATTCTCCTTATTCTTCCTGCTCAGTTCTAAGTAGTCCTCGGATAACCTATATTCCTTGAAAGCCTGCCAGAAGTCCTTTTGCTTACTAAACTGTCCACCATCAAAATCTGGCTCTTTATTTTGGAGGACAAAATTCTTGTACAATGTCCCCTTGAAATTCTTGAAGCATGTTCCCATGATTTCTTTTGCTTTTTTCTTGACTAACTCCCTGTCATACTCGGCTGGGAAAGTGAAATACTCTGGGATCTGGACATCCCATATGTAATCCTTCTCGCTTTCGGGAACCCTCCACCGATCATCATCTTTCCCAATCCACTTCCTGTACTTAATCGGGATGAAGTCCCTAACAAGTAACCCGAGGATGGTCTTGTATTTGGTCAAAGCTATAGGCGGTGAGAGTGGATCCCCGAATTCGTCGAACTCAGTAATGTGCCAGTGTGCATTCCTACCAACAGGAACCTTTGACACGCCTCGCTTGGATCTGGCCTTCCTACTACCTGAACCCTCTGGCTCCTCGGCCGGTGGAGGCTCCTGCTAGAGACACCAAGTAAGCTATGACCCTCTCAATTGATTAGCGTGTGTGGCTACATAGTGACATGATACAAAAGTTACCTGGCCATCTTGGTCATTTTGACCCAGATCGAGCAGGCCGGACGGGGTCCATGGCTGCTCGTTCTCACCGACCTGATTAACACCGTCACCGTTTGTCGGATCATGCGGCTCTCCCATCCCAGCGATATCTACCGCTTCTTGTTGCCGATCAGTTCTTCGGCGATGGGGTAACAGGCGACGATGAGTCATGGCTGTGACACGATCGTGGTTAGTTTTGGCCACGGACAACTACTAATAGCATATGTTCATATATATATAATATGTTTAATGCAAAGTCTAATAAGAAGTCCACATACAACAAAGTCAAATAATAGCATATGTTCATCTAGAACAAATTCATTGTTTGATTGACCACATACAACAAAGTCCACCTACTCTTCTATGAAACTAAGCCTACATCAACTTCCAAATAAGAAAAGCGATGACCATAGCCATAAATAAAAGCATAACATCTTTCCAAGACCAATGAGCAATTCTCCTAATCTTCACACCTCCGGTGGGTGGCTTCTCTTCGATATCCAGTGCCAGCGGATGGCCATGGTTTGCATTCATTGGACCATAGTAGGCCGGTTGCCCATGGTTTGCAAGGTAGGCCGGATGACTATAGTAGGCCCTTAAAGCTTCAGCTTCTATGTTGTATTTTTTGTGCAAATTACCAGGGTAGCGATTGACTTGAGCATAGCAATCTTCCCAGGTTCGATAAATCCCAGGCATGTGACCAACATGCACTACATACCATGCCATGGTTGCCTATACATTTAAGTAAATTAGGCATGCGGTAAGTGGTAATGGTAACTCACTGAACAAGAGTTATTATTCAAGTTATATGGCCAAACTAATTCTATTTAATGTTCTTTATCCTTGACATGATAAAAAATTACCTCAATAATTGGACTGTTTATTATTCAGAGATCAATGTGGTTTAGTAATCATACTTGCTGCTGTTGCCGAGCCAATTTTAAAAGTTGTTTTTAACTTTTTTTCTAGAACAAACATCTATAGATGCCTTTTTTTAAGCATGCTATACATTCCCCCTAAGATTGAATCCCCAAACAATCAAATATTGCTATAGTGTAATTTGGCGGTCTAGGACTGTGACAACAGGTCTCTGAAAATAGCATTATTTTTAAAATATACTAAAACTTATACAAGAAATAAATAATCTTGTAGTATATATAAGAAAATATTAGATGAAAGGTCAAAGCAAAACATCTACAACAGAAAGGAAATAGGCAAGTCATTGTAATTAACCAACATGACCAGTCAAATAAAGTAGGACCCTATCAAAATATTAGAGTTGCATACATTCTTCATCTTTAAAACTATTTAAAAAAATTAGTTCTATAGGTCTAAAATATATATACTACATCCTCACATCCAAAAACATTGAGCATCGGTGGCACTACAGACTAGACATTCATGATCAAACTGTATGCTAGCATTGCAATAAAGTAGCAGTAACATAAATTATGGCAAGTAAATTATCATATCAAACAATAAGTTGTAGTACTTGGTAAATGAAAAGCCTCTACTGATTCAAGTAAGCAGTTGTGGGACAAATCAGCCAAAAATTCTTATCTAACTCTTACACAAACAGAATACTTAGCGGGCATTTCATCTAACACTTAGCGGGCAGTGAGCCATGCACTCACCGTGTGGGTGGTAAAGCAAGCTTTCCGCGGGTGCTCCTGAAGGCCTCGGCGGTGCTCCGGTGTCGGGCGGTGGATGGCGTGGGGAGTGCTCCAGCGTGGGGCGGTGCACGGGCGTCGGCGTCGAAGAAGAGGAGCGCGGGGCTGGGAATGGCAGCGTAAGGAGCGGTGGACGGTTGCTCCGGCGTGGGGCGGTGCACGGGCCTCGGCGTCGAAGAAGAGGAGCGCGGGGCTAGGAACGGTGGCGCAGGGGGGCGGTGGACGGGTGCTCCGGCGTGGGGCGGTGCACGGGCGTCGGCGTCGAAGAAGAGGAGCGCGGGGAACGGTTGGCGCGAGGTTGAAATTTGGATAATTTCAACCCGTGGAGGCCTTTTATACCAGATCTCATCACTGCCGGTTCTAACTAGAACCGGCAGTGATGTACCCCATCACTACCGGTTCTAACTAGGAACCGACAGTGTTATGGGTACATCACTGCTGGGCCATTCTTTAAATCGGCAGTGATGCAGGAATATAAATTGAAAGAAAATGCAAAAAAATTGTGTTGCATCCCTGATTCGAACCGAAGCCTACAAGTTCCAGAGTAGCAGACAAACCATTGAGCTATTACCTAATTTCAGAGAGTTTGAAGGAATTTATTCCTTTGAGTGATTATTTGTCCCTGCTTTGCGCGTAGGCCCTTCAACTCCCTGGCCACGCTGGTCGCGCGGTTCCCATGAAGATTGAAGAGCTGCTGTTTACCGAGGAGTCCCCATGAAGAGACACCATCCTTGGACTAGTCGTGGCCCTTCAGTTCCCCACGAAGAGACGCTGTGTTTACTCCCAGGCCACGCTGCTCGCGCCGGTTCCCAAACGCAGGCGCGCGCGCTCCGTCTTCCCAACGCATGCGCAATGGCGTTCCCAACATAGGCGCGCTCCATCTTCCGAGGGGTGGGAGTTGTTGCACTATGATCAGTTCCACCCACAGACACGCCTATATAAGCCAGGCCACCATGCATGCAGTCGGCCACCATTGCACCACCGCGCGTCAAGAAATCGAAGCACACCCTTCCCATGCACACCTCGCTCCGGCCCTCGACGACCACCCGCCACCACAATGCCTTGCCGCTTGAAGACAACATGGGCGATGCTGAACCCGTCGTCCTCACGTCGCCCCTCGATGCCTCCACCGACGTCGTTGTCCGAATCGGACCTCGAGGCGAACCTCGAGGACGATCCGGACCGTGAGACTGCATCAGAGGAGGAACCGGAACCTCTTCCGGTGGAGGAGGTCGTCTTCAACTCGTTGGAGACGGCTCGGGAGGAGGAGGAGGACCGGCACCTCCGCGCCATCACACAAAAGGAGACCGACGACTGCATCCTGAAGTGCGTCGTCGAGATCTCCAAGGAGGAGGAGCGCCGCCGCGAGGAAGAGGAGCGCCGCCGCCAGGAGCAGGAGACCAAGCGGCGTCTCACGATGGATGTGGAACGGCGCCGGCGTAGGGCTAAGCGAAAGAAGTGCGAAGAGGAGCACCAGCAGCAGGAGGACGACAACGCAGACAGCACCGACAATAATTAGTAGCACTAGTGATTAATCTATGTCTTAGGACAATGTAATAATTTACTGGTGCTCAAAAATTTACTAGTGATTAATCTATGTCGTTGAATCCTTTATTTGATCATCTTTACCTTGGTGCTGAGAAATACCGTGTTGCAGCATGTCTGTGTTCTAGCAGTGATGGGGGTACATCACTGTCGGGCCATTCTTTAAACCGGCAGTGATTTCAGTGTAGCGATTACAGCATAAGTAAATTATCTTTTCATCTCCTTTCGAATACCTCATACTAGCATAACGGTTAAAACCCCGCAACTTAGCCCTCGATACCTGTGTTCGAATTCCGGGCACCCCAATTTTTTGGTATAATTTTATTATTTATTAAGCGGTGTAAAGGTCAAAAAGACAAAATAAATAAACTAGACACACATCCTATACTATCGCAGCGGTTAAGTGTCTGAACTCTATAGTCTGAGACCCGAGCACAAACCCGAGGGCTGGCACAATTATTTTTTAATTTTTTATATGTCACTGCCGGTTTTCAAAATCAACCGACAGTGATAACAAGCATCACTGTCGGTTTTTTCTCATCACTGCCGGTTTATTGAAACCGACAGTGATGTTTATATATATTAAAAATTTATTTTACATACTGAATAAATAGAAGCATATGTATTCCTATGTCGAAATGGCTTGAAATTTTTTTTGGCAAGCTTGTACGCCCAAATTAAGACCACACATAGGATCTTAGGTTTTTATGATCATTTTTTATTTATTATATTTTTCTCTATGCCCAATGAGACAAAAGAGGTAGAATTTCATCTTGGACCCAATAGATTTTTTCATCCACCCCCACAAAATTCTTATCCCTAGGGCACATTAGAGCCTGTGTAAAAGTTTGGCACCATTCTGAATCTTTTCGTGGGTAGACTCAGTTCAACCTATAATTAAACGGTCTCGTCGCGCGAAAATTCAATTAAACCTCAGAAAGTAGCAAACCATCTCCGGAAAATCCAAAACTTGGTGTTTCCTTCACATGTGGTACGTGCAAACCTGAGAAAAAGTTTGAGACCAATACGACACCGGAATGCATATGAACCACAGAAACCTTGATAACCTGTGTATAGTCATGGTTCGATGAAAGAGCACATGTACCTCCGTGAAGCATGTATACACCGCCTATGTCGAAATGGCTTGAAATTTTTTTGGCAAGCTTGTACACCCAAATTAAGACCCCACACAGGATCTTAGGTTTTTTTGATCATTTTTTTATTTATTATATTTTTCTCTATGCCCAATGAGACAAAAGAGGGTGAATTTTATCTTGGACCCTAATAGATTTTTTTCATCCACCCCCACAAAATTCTTATCCCTAGGGCACATTAGACACTGTGTAAAAGTTTGGCACCATTCTAGATCTTTTTGTGGGTAGACTCAGTTCAACCTATAATTAAACGGTCTCGTCGCGCGGAAATTCAATTAAACCTCAGAAAGTAGCAAACCATCTCTGGAAAATCCCAAACTTGGTGTTTACTTCACACGTGGCACGTGCAAGCCTGAGAAAAATTTTGAGACAAATACGATACTGGAATGTATATTTCTAGTTGCCCAACAAATGTTACACGAATTACATGCATGACAATAATTAAACACACAAAGCCGTACATATTAAAATTAGAATTCAATTAAACTACGACCTTGAAAACCTACTAAATAAACATTAATTACCATCAGAATAACTGCCGGGATCGATCGGGCCATGCACACTAACATGCCTCTGTAGGCATATATGGTAATTGATGTCACGGATTATGTATCCGCTTGTATCGATGAAGTCCAATGCCCATATGAGTGCACTCTCTCGTGCCTCACAATACCGAAAGAATGGTCGGCCATAGATGTAACCTACTGAACGACCATTGCCCCTGTTAGTAATCCTTATGCAGTACTGGCGTCCTTCTGTAGTGAGCAAGCCGAGGTTTCCATTGCAGAACTCCCAATCGTACCCGAGTTGCTCCGTAGCTTGGTCTAGAACGGCCCACAAGCCACATGCAGCATAGGTAAGGTCCTGTAGCGCAATCTACATATGGAGAAAAAGAAAAAAATTAGAGAATGTTATTACAATATTAAACAACAAATAACCACGACTCAGGTATAAGTGACCATTTTACCACATCCGCATGGTTGTAGCTCGCAAACCATTCGCTTGCTTGCGGGACGGGGATATCACCAGCATTCAAAGCAAGTGCCTTGAAGTACGAGAAATCAGGCACATTATAGCAAATACGTCGAAGTGCCTCTAAACAAATGCGCACGGCAGTTAATTGGGCGCTTATCATGTCCGAGCTCGGTATTCCGGTCCCGTGGATATGGTTCCGATGATTTGAACCCCTCACAGGGATGAAAAAACTGAGTTCACACGTCCATAGCCGATCACTTGCATTAGATGTCGTGTTCTCGATGATGTCCGAGATAAAGAACCAGCTAAGTGTTGTTCGCAGCCAATCTATTAGGGATATAGTCTGTGACATATATATGCATGCAACAATGATATTAAACTAATTACAGTTATTTGTTAGCATCAAAAAACAAAAGATGTTGGAAAATATTTCATACAATAGCTGGAACAGGGAACCGTGGAATGGCCACGTTAGGAGCGAATGGCTCATCGCCAGGGTGGAAACCTGGTTCTTGTGGTGGGGGGAGGTCCGTTGTTCATACCACCTGATCGATAAAATGCAAAAAAAAATATGAACTTAAAATATATGCACAAAAAATTCTTCCAAGTAAAATGTGGCAACATAATTAAATATAGGTCGAATGCAAGGAATAAGAATATATATAAATGTAGAATGCAAAGAAACATGAATATAAATATAGATCAAATGAATATAGATAGAATATTGGAGAAGACAACATATCAATACCATTGAAAAATGCAGGAGCCATGACCAAATCACGTAGAGAGAGAGTGGATGTCTTGATAAGTGAGAGTGAAACGTGAGAAATGAGACTGAGAGAGTTTGTGGGTGGGTGTGATCGATGTATGTGGCCGACAGTTTGTTTTATATAGGGGGCATGGACATGACTGCCGGTTTTTAAATAGAACCGACAGTGAAGGTGTATATCACTACCGGTTTTTAAATAGAACCGACAGTGAAGGTGACTATCACTGCCATTTTCTAAATAGAACCGACAGTGAATGTGCATATAAGTAACAGATATATTTATTTAGATACTACAGTGGGAAAGTTTTAACAACAACGATATATTTATTTAGATAGTAATGAAATACATAAAAAAATTACAAAAAATTACAAAAAAAGTTACATATACGATAACAAAGACCTTACACTAAAATTCCATATACGATAACAAAGACCTATTTGCGTACAGGTCAATGTTACCATCAATGTGTATCAACACATTATAATTTAACCACCTCAATAGCATTCTTCTAGCACCAACTAGGGTCAAACAACAGCACCAAGGTGGTCTACGAGCTATACCGGTTAGAGATGACAAGGTGGCATCGATTAATCCATGCCTCTGCTATACATGGCCTTTTTCTCGGTTCTCGGTACAGTCCAGAGCACATCGGATTCAGCTCGGTACCGCACCGATGAACCAATGCCGCTCTGGGACGGGAAATTACCCAGAGCACACCAGGTCTCTCTGGACATACAGTCCAGAGCGCACCACAACGGATGGCTCTGTGAATCTCGTGGCATCTCCAATCTTCGGTGTTGCTCTATCTTCAGTAGCATTCTTCTAGTACCTCATGTGTGCACCATTTTGGTGGACTATGATGCATAATGATATATGTGGTTTGTTGTGAGAGGAAAACATTATATCATGGCTGATAAGGCCTGGCTAAAACCAACATGCATGGAGAGGCTAGCTCCTGGCTGAGGGCCATTTTATAGGGGCTAGCAGTCGTGGTACATTTTTATTTCTGAACTAAAGTTGTCGGGGTAGGTGGGAGCAGTGTTTCAACAGTTGTGGTCATGGGAGCACTGTTGGCATGTGAGGAGCATCTACACATCACTGTCGGTTTTAGTTTAAAACCCGACAGTGAATTGGGCCTTCTGTGTCAGTTTGAGCAACCGACTGTGATAGAAGATAAAACTGCCGGTTTTAAACCCAAAACCGGCAGTGAAGGGCCCTGCGGCCAACTTTAGGTAAAAAAATATAAAAAAACAATGTCGATTTGGAGCCTGCCATCGCAGCCTATTGTAAAAAATATAAAAAAGTTTGGCCCGCCTGGGATTCGAGCGTGGGTCTCAGAGTACAGAGTGCGCGGCCTTAACCGCTGAGCTAGAATAGGGAGTTCACTTAGTTTACTTTTCTTTGTTTATTTATTAATAGAAATAATGCAGTTAGTTTATATTCTAAAATAACACAAAAATTTGTGTCTTGATTATTTAATTCTATGATAATGAATTAATGGTCTATAATTATCAAATAATAGTGTTTGTGAACATCATCTTAATATTTGATTACATAGTCAATAATTAAATTGTAGAGATGCGCACAAAATATAAATTAAATATTCAGTGCGAATTACTGATACAACGTCTGCATAATGATTACATAGTTAACAATAATCTAACTATCTTTAGGTGCATCAACAATGAGGGCCTCATTGTGATCAATTCGTACGTAAGCAGGTTCGTCACCCTCTTGAAGGATAGGTAGGGGTACGTTCGCCCCGAATGCAGGCATTTCCTGATAGCCCTTGTAGTCTTCTTCGTCCGTCACTCCATCGACACCGACAATCTTCCTTTTCCCTTCTAGGACTACTTTTAGCCTTCCTTTTGTCTTGTTGTCCCTTGCATAGAAGACTTGCATAACATCTCTTGCAAGGATGAACGGGTCGTCTCTGTATGCGGTCTTAGTGAGATCAACGGTAGTAAACCCTTCGCTGTCAGTGTTGATTTCCTCGAGCCGGACCCACTAGCAGCAAAAAAGAGCTGCCTTCAACGGACAGTAGGCTAGCTCCCATATCTCCTCTATGAAACCATAGTATGTCGCCTACACGTTGCCGTTTTCGTCGTGAGCATCAAAACGAACACCACAATTTTGGTATGTGCTCTTTCCATCTTGTTTTTTGTGTAAAATGTGAATCCATTGATCTCATACCCTTGGTACTTAAGATATGTACTCAAAGGTCCCTTGGCTAAGGCATCTAGTTGATTACCCAACTTTATTCCAAGCAAGCGACGTCGCAACCAGCTGACAAATTCCTCCTTATGTTTTTTATCCAGCCAAGCCTGTGACTTGCTCGGATACAGAGTTTGCAGTGATTGCCTGTGCTCGTCAATGTATGGCATCACACCCTCGGCTTGCTGGAGAATAGCGAACTGTGCCTATCTGAAAGAAATAAAGTCGTCTACTATAACAGATTTCTCCCCGACCATTCCTTTGCCACGTAGTCTTCCCTCGTGACAAGATTCTGGAACTCCGACCCTTTTGATGTCCAGATAATATGTGCAGAACTCAATGGCCTCCTCCGTTGACCATCCTTCAACCATGCCCCTTCTGGCCTGAATTTGTTCCTAACATATCTCCTGAAAACTTTCATCAATCTTTCGAAAGGGAACATCTGATGCAGGTACATTGGGCCAAGGGCTCTAATTTGGTCAACAAGATGAATGAGCAGATACAATGAGATATCAAAGTAAGTTGGCGGGAAATGCATCTCAAGCCTAACGAGAGTTTCGGCTATGTCCCGCTGCAGCTGCTCTAGCGTGGACACATCAATGACCTTTTTTGAGATCGCGTTGAAGAACGAGCAAAGCTTTATGATTGGGGCACGGACCTTTGGGGGGAGGATACCACGCAGGGCAACAGGGAGTAGCTGAGTCATAATGACATGACAGTCATGGGCCTTCATAGGGCCATAGTTGAACTTGAGTTCTCTCATGTTCACTAGCCTCTTCGGGTTCGCACAGTAGCCCGTCGGGACTTTGAGTTCATTAAAGAAAGAAATAAGCGCACGCTTTTCTTCCTTCTTCAATGTCCATGACGCAACCGGAAGTTCGAACTGGCCATTCTCTAGCTCCATGGGATGCAGCTCCTTCCTGATTCCCAAGTGTTGCATGTCCAGACGTGTGGCTAGTGAATCCTTCGATGTCCCCCTGGTGTCCATCAAGGTGTTAAGAGTGTTAGCGCACATGTTTTTAGTGATGTGCATGGGATCAAGACAGTGGCGTACACTTAGAAATGGCCAGTAAGGTAGTTTCCAGAAAACCAATTTTTTCTTCCAAACGCTCCCATCAGGCGCTGCTACTGCATTGTCCCCCTTCCCAAGGACAACCTCCAGTTTGTTGAGTTCTTGAAGTATCGCAGGCTCATCTCGATATTTTGGAGCTAAGCATTTCTCAATAGTACCGTTGAAATCTTTTCTGTTCCTGCGGTAAGGGTGATCCTTAGGTAGGAACCTACGGTGTCCCATATAAACTATCTTTGAGTTATTTAGCAGATTTACCGCATCGGTGTCGTCCAAGCACTCGACACATCCAGTATAGCCTTTTGTTTTCTCTCCGAACAACAAACCTCGACCTGGTAGGTCGGTGATTGTAGCGATAAGTACTCCCTTGATCGTGACATGTTCCTTTTTGTACTCGTCCCAAACATCTGGCACACCCTTTTCAAACATCTCCACTAGTTCATCGATCACTGGTTCCAGAAACACATCGATGTCATTCCTAGGCTGTCTTGGCCCTTGGATCAGTAGTGGCATCTGGATGTACGACCGCTTCATACAGACCCAAGGTGGAAGGTTGTATATACAGAGCGTCACTGGCCAGGTGCTATGATTGCTTCTAACCTGGTCGAAAGGATTCATCCCATCTGTGCTCAAAGCAAACCAAAGGTGCCTTACCTCTCCACCGATATCCTTATAGAACATAGTATTGACAGTCCTCCAGTCATGCCCATCGGCGGGGTGCCTCATCATTGTATCTTTCTTACGCTCTTCGCCATGCCAGTGCAACAACTTGGCTGACTTTGCACATGCAAACAGCCTATGCACCCGGGGAGCTATAGGGAAATACCAAACGACCTTTATGGGACCTCCTCTGGTCTTGGTACCCTCATCTGACGGCCCTTCCTTATACCATGGAGTTTCACACTTAGGGCACTTGTCCAAGTCTTTGTATTTTTCTCCACGGTACAATATGCAATCATTGGAACACACATGGATTTTTTCAACCTCGAGGCCGATGGGGCAGATCATTTGCTTGGCCAAGTATGTCTTTTCTGGCAACTCATTTTTTTTGGGAGCATTTTCCTTATTATAGCTAACAACTGATTGAAGCCTTTATCGCTCAATCCGTTTGTCGATTTGAACTCTAACATCATGATGTCGGCTTTCAGTTTGCTTATTGGACAATTCCTATACAATGGTGTTTTGCCATCTTGTCTCATTTTCTCTAGCTTTCTCAGCTGTCTTTCACTAAGACATCCAGTCTCTACATTACGTAGCAGCTGAGAAATGCCATCATTATCCTCGGTGTTGTCAGCTAGCGTGTTCCTAAACACATTATTAACTGTGTCCATAGGTTCCGTGTTGACACCGGGTTCCTCATCAGCATCATGGATGGCTACATTAGGCATGTCCACATCATCATCGTTTTCCCGCAGAACATTCACACCAACCTCGCCATACATAGTCCATATCGTATAGTTTGGCATGAACCCCCTGGTAATCAAGTGTGATCATATAGACTCAATTTGATGAAAGTTCCTACGATTCTTGCAATCTTTGCATGGGCAGAAGACAGGGTTCCCATTCCTAGCATGGCTTTGGCATCGGTGATAAACTGGCTGACGCCATGCATGTACCGCTTGTCCGTTCGGGACAGATGCATCCACTCTCGATCCATCTCTGCACAAAAAAATATTGAGACAGTAATTACAAAGAATTAATAAGAAATCGAGCTTCATGAACAACAATTGTAGCTCAAAAGTACCATTTTTGGAAAACATTATTGTACACTAATTCATGAAAAATTGAAATTGGTAGCCCTGGCCCTGTAAATTGAAAATCGTAGTAAAAAACAATTATTGCACAATATTGAAGAACAACTATTCTACTCTACTTCTAAGAACTAAATATAGCATCACATACTAACAATGATGATCTTGACCACCATGGAATAATTAGCTAGGAATTTAAATGTGTTCATAGACACCAACCTTTTGGATGATGGATTCACCACAATTTGAGCCTTGCACAAATGTCCAATTGGAAAAGTGCTCTCTAGAATGGAGAAAGAACTAGAATGAGAATCAAGCAATGTAGCCATCAAAACGAAGCTAATTAAGCAACAAAATCAAAGGAGTGGATGTTTGTTACTAACCTTAAAGCAAAAAGATCAAGCCATTCTTCAAAATCCAAGCACTAGCTTCATGGTGAAGAGCAGCCGCAACAATGGAGGGAAGGGCCCAAAAGAGCGCCTCTATTCTCGGGACAGAAGAGGGGAGGAAGAAGAGGACGGTTGCAGCCTTTTTGTGTTGTAGGCTTATCACCATCGGCTCTTAGCTAGAACCGACAGTGATAGTGCCCAATCACTATCGGCTCTTGGTTTAAACCGGCAGTAATGAGTGCCCGCCAAAACACTGCCGGTTCAAGCCACAAACCGACAGTGATGTGATCCTTCACTGCCGGTTTTAGCCCAGCCCCAATCAATTTTTCATTTTCAAGCTCATAACCGGCAGTGAAAGTACGTCACTGCCGGTTCTCACAAATCCAGCAGTGATGAGGCCGGCAGTGATGTGCAAATCTGGCGTAGTGCTAAGCAACTTGAGTTGGTCCAAAAATAAAAGTTGAAGGTTATATTATGGAGAAGAGCATGCAAAAAGTAGTAGAGCTTCCTTTTGAAGTCACAAAAAGGATAACCTTTGTAGAACTGGTCACCGACATAAACATTAACAGACTACAAGAGGTGGTAGACAAGTGACTCCACTTGGTTGTCCCTGTAATGATGTCAGTCATCTAGTGAGCAACTTATGTCATTCTCATTGGATCACAAAGGCACACAACACTTAATGTTGGACAAGTTGTTAGTCAGATAAGAATCGAACGTCACATTATGATTATGACCTGGCTATCCAAGTCTCGATCATTATGTGCATGCGGATCGCACGGTCGAGATCAACCATCTCTAGTGTGACCCCTTGTCTGCTGACTTCGATGGCGACCATCTGTTATGCGTTAATCACAACTATTGTTGGCAAGAGTGAAGGTTTAGAACTTCTAGTGTTGAGAGACAACTGATTAGTTACCAGTCGGAAGCTTAACCTCCAGCTAGGTGACAACTTTTGCTAATTACGAAGGCTATGTCTCGCAGAGCAATGTTAAGCAATGTAATAGCAAGCCGTTTAGCAATGCAACTACTGCTTTGTTTTCCAAAACCTGTGCTATCAAGTCAATTCCATCTTGGACAATCACACAGATAGTACAAGACGTTGTATCGGCTACATAAGGAGCTAGCGAAAGCATGTGCCTAGTTTCGATCAGCATCATTGTGCCCCTAGGTACCACAAACGGATTTGTTCAAGGTTCTATTGGACCATGTGCCAGAGAACATTCAGAAACGGTTCCTTGTCTATGTAGGAATGCCCTACATGTGGAATAAGGTTTTGTGCCCTGCGAAAACAGCCCACAAGTCCAATGCTTGTGCATAGTCAAGTTGGTGTCTAGAACGATGGTTGAAGTGTTACCAGAGAAGCATGTGAGGAAAACTCTAGCCTCCCTCCTCAGCTAGGGAAAGGTTGCTGCTGCTATGAGAAAGGTTAGAGAGTGCAAAACACACACCTCAACGTGTGAAGCAAAGAAAAGGGAGAACACGAAATCTATCTAGATTTTGTGGCACGAAACCGGTTATCTTCAAGCCGGCGATTAGTGACTCAAACGAAGTTGGATTGACCCCAAACTTGGGGATCTCATTCCTTGCTTAGGACCCTTCAATGTCTTAAGTTGGTTTGAGTATTGGTTGAGTAAAACATCGGATTTGAGAGATATCTTGTCGGCTCGGTTTGCTGCCATTTCAGAACACAGCAGTTTTGGTAGATGAATTGTTTGGATGGTCAAACGGTGTCCGGTTGAGTTGAATTTTGGTGAGTAGTTAGAAGACCCATGGATATACATGCCCACCAAAATTTGTGCATATTGGAGCAGTAGTTTGTGAGATATGAATAGAAAACAAAAGGGTACAGAATCTGCAATTTCGCTGTGACTGCGATCATCATTTGCATTAGACGGTTGTGTTTGTAATTCATGCCAAGAAATTACAACTTGTAGGTGTATTTCTGTTAGACAACCCTCCATACCCTTGAGAAGACTAATTGCACCCCTATGTGCCTTGCTTTTGCCCTCTTAGATCAGCAATGCGTGAGCAGTCAAGGTGTTCTAGAAGTCAAATTGTGCCCTTGCAATTCGAAAGTAATTGGAAAGGTGTCAAACCATAGATTTTTGGGTTATGGTTTTTGAGATATTGATTGGCCTAAGAATGGAAGCCTCGACGTCAAATATAGTTTAAGAAAGCTGGTTTTGCTACGATGCAAGTCAACCCAACTTGCTGTGCAACTGCACCACGAAGGCAAATTGTACTTAACCTGCTTGGTAGTGAACTAGTCCCTAGTTCTGTGATTACTTGCAACTTGTGTTGCTCTCCAAGCCTCGCTAACATCCTTCTGCATCAATGGTTCTCCAATGCTGACATGCCTTTGGTGTCTTCCATGTGTTTTACCCAAGGGGTTGCCTCAGATACAACTCAGATAACTATTGCCACTTGGATACGAGAATTCCCTTAAATAATGGTCGTCAAAAATGCTGAGTCAACAGAGTCAGCTATCACATTCACCGCTCACTCAACGGACTCAGGTAATACAATATTGTTATTAGAGAAAGAGCACTGCATACATGGAACATTATGTAGCTTTCCATCAGTTGACATATGAGTGATTGCACCGCTACAACCAGTTTGGATATTGGTTAACTAGCTTCTCATACCCTCAAAGGATGTTTACCCGTCTATGATCACATCCTTTACGAGAAGTTGTGCTCAAACCACTTTAGAAGAGAACTGCTTTTCAAACCTTGGGAGCAAATATAGCACCATTGCAAGGAATATCCGTCAACTGACTGCGATCTAGTGCAAAGTCCATAAGTTCTGTGCTATATCCACTAGGGAAGTAGAGGCTACAAGTATTTAGTCTACGTTTGAATCACTCTTCGTACATCGAGGACGAAGTACGTAGGACAGTGCTATCTTGGATTCCTTCCAATGTAACAATGCTTTATGGACGCCAACAAAGGAAATTCTTCAGACAACAACTTACGACGAAGAGCAAGTATCAGAAAGTGTCATGACTAAATTAGCCTCTCTGATACTCCGAAGTTAAGTAGCCTAATGCTATCACTGATGTTGGAAACTGGATGACATGTTTCTCTTCCCTTAAAAGTCTTTCGCACCGAATCTCGGGACGCGATTCCTTTAAGGGGGGAGGGCTGTAACACCCTAGGTGTTTGTCACCAGTTAAGCAGTGGGTTTGAGCTCAAACATGACAGATTAAGTGATGATGAAGATGTCAAGGTCAAACCTATGGAAATGAGCCCCAACTCGGATATTGCACCCTTGCTTTACATATAGGCCCTTTTCAAGATATATGCTTGGCTGGTGTTATTGGAATATCTTCATGTGTCTCACATCAATACCCATCTATATGGGTCACTGGAAAAGTTTCATGAAGTTTGGAATCAAAAAGTCACATGAAATAATAAGTTATATCCTTATTGGAATGACTTTACTAAGTGCTTGAATTGCACTATTAAGTGAATGGAAATGTAGGTCATCAACCAAACCTTGCAACCTTGCCCAAATGACTCTAGATGAACTCTACAGCAAAAGTCATGAAAGGTTCATGTTGGGCAAATGCCAAGAAAATGCTCCAATGGATCAAAAAGGATAATCTAAGCTTTATCGTGATCCTACTTTGGTCAAAGTAGAACTATAGGTTCTATGCAAGCTTTGATGTTGGACCTTAAATAAAAGTTGTAGTTCATATTATGTAGAAGAAACTTTGTTTTTACACTAAGACCTAGACCAGCTTGGAAATAAATCAAACAGAGGTAACAAGATTGAATTTACTGCAGTTTTCAGCGCTTGGAAATATTCTAAGTCTGGAATTTCATTGACATCAGCATTGGCGTCTCACGTTCTCCGAAATTCATTAAGCAACTTGAGTTGGTCCAAAAATAAAAGTTGAAGGTTATATTATGGAGAAGAGCATGCAAAAAGTTGCACTGAATTTGACCGAGTTTTGACCTCCGAAAGCGAATTCTCGTGACCGTTATCAACATGTTGACACTATCATATTGAGGGTTAATTACGCACTGTTGTATTGCTCGAATGACTAGAGTGCCTTAATGAAAAATGTAGAGCATGTCGAGGTGAACAAACTTCGTTTTGGGCCCGAGGTCTAAATCGGTAAAGATCTGGCCCAATTTGGCGCCCACCTTGCCCACACCGATACCCGCCACCTGCTCGGTGGAATGCCTCAAAGGGGCGATGCGTGCCCCGTGCATGGTGGCCATGCACGGGCAGCGCCCCCACCTCCATGCCGCGTGCCCCCTACACCCGATGCGGATGAGGAGAGCCCCGGCCGAGCTCTCCACTTCCTTCCTCACTCGCACGCACTCCTCTTTCGCCTCTCCCTCGCTCAACAGCGCCTGCGCACGCGTGCTGGAGCATGGCCGCCATGGCCGGCTGGCCAAGATTGCCACCGCCGCGTCCCCCCCCCCCCCCCGAGCTCCCTCACTTCCTACCATGTGCGCCATCACCTTCCCCATCATGCGCCGCCCCTTCGGCTCCCCTTTTCCAGCCACCGCAGCCGCCGTAGCGCCGTCGCCGCCGGAGCAGCCAGCCGACACTCCGCCTGCTCGCGTGGCCGGCAGGCCACAGGCCGCCTCGGGCCAAGCTAGGGAAGCCCAGCGGGTGCGCACGGGCCCATGGTCCCTCCCTGCCACTTCCCCCGCCGCCGACGAGCCTCCTCCGGCCGGCAAACGGCGAGCTCCTGCGCAGCCCCTTCAAAAATCGCGATCAGGGACCTCGGCTTCGAATTTGAGTTTTGGGAGGGGCCTTTCTGTGAACCGCAGACTCATGTGAATAGTGCCTTTTGGACCTGTTTGCTTTGAAATCGGCTGGAACTTTGAAAATTCATAGGAAATTCATAAAATAGCAAATGAGGACTTTTTGGAATCCTTGTGAAATTGTCTATGCAGTAGATCTATAATATGGCATGTTTTAGTTTAAAGTTTTAGCTGCAAAAATAGATTTGTGCAGTAAGGTTGTAATGTTAGTTGAATTTGTTATTTTCCATAACTGCAGATCTTGGGCTCCAAATGAAGTGGAATTTTTGTGGCATGCTACTCATGTGATAGTTGATGTGTGGTAAACATTTCATGAGTATTGGATGAAGTATGAGTGAGTTATTGGTTTATCTCGCTCTCACATGATTTCTTGCAATAGCAAATTGTCTTTTTCATAGAGGCAGCTATGCTTATGCAAATAGTATGAAATTTGTACAGTAGACTATTGAGAGGATATGTGAGCTACTATAATGTTTGTAGAATTTATTGTGCATTTTTTGTATATGTTCATAAATACACCTTGATGTCTAAATAAATTAAGAAATGCTTTAAGAAAAATTATTTAGAGGTGAGCACCATGCTTTCTGGTGTTCTTTAGTCATGTGTGAAATGTTGGTAAAGTTGGTTTTTCCCAATTATGTGTTTGCAACATGAGTTAATAATTATTTTCTTGCCGATGTGGTTTATGGACAGATCTGGGAACCTAGCAAAGTTCTTTATGATAATGTGCTTTGTTGTGAAACTTGTTTATACAAAAGTTGTAGATAATTCATGTATCTAGCTTCTATTAAAATTTGGTGTCATTTGGCTAAGTAGTTTGTGAGTTATGCCTGTTTAAAGTTGGGTTTCAGAAATGGCTGCTCTCTGTCAATTGTGGACCAGTTTCTGTAAATGGGTATATTTGACTTAGTTAACTTGAGAATCATGCTAAGATGATTAAAGATGAATTGTAGAAAATTTCATAAGCTTTTCAGAATGTCTTGTTGCATGGCTATTGGATTTGTATAACTCTAGTTATGATCCAAACATGAAGCTATTGTTTCCAGTCCTGAAATAGACATATGTTAGTTGTGGTTGTTTACTCCATGTGTTGCTAAGTGTGGCTTATGCCCTTGTTGATGGTCAAGTTATGATACTTGTGACCTTGTTAAACTTGTGTCATGCTTGATGTGCTTGCTCTCTATAGTTAGTTGTGTGATGTTAGTTAAATAGCTATTGGTGTCTATGTCTTGCATAATCTTGTGTTTGTCTTGAATGCTTATGTGATGCATCTTGTGTTACCATTCATCACATTCATACACATGCATCTTGCATCTCATTTAGGTACGCTAGATGAACCACGTGAAGGATGTGATGTGGAGCCGAACTCGAAGATTGGGTTTGGTGGATCTATCCCGAAGATGGAAGGACTAAGCAAGTGCTAGGACCGGAGATGTCACCAAGACGGTGCAAGCTAACTGAACTGACTTGTGTCGGATCCCAGGCAAGCCCCGGAGCATTCTAAGTCTCCCATGTTTTTACAAATATCTTGAGTATCTTTTATTGTTGATGATGCATTAAGTATAGGAATTGGTTGGAACCAATTGTTGCATTATATCCTTACCTTGTCCAGATAAAATCCTGTGAATCCTAATTAAGTGTAGGATCGAATGATGCTTAGCTAGGCATAGACCGGTAGAAGTCGAGTGATTTCCTATCACCTGCGAGATATAGGATGAGCTCTGGTCACGGTTGGCTATATTTGCTATCATGAAAAAGAACCATGTGTTAATAATGAAAAGAGACCGGACGGGATGACGGTAGTGCAGCAATAAGGCATGGAGGTCTTGGGTGTCAATCTATCCCCGTCTGTGTCATTTAAGGACCGATACGATGTACGTCCTCATGTCATGTTGAACGTAGCCTAACACTTAGCTGGCCAGACAACTCGTTCTGACCGCAAAGCCGAGTAGCTCAACTCAAGCCGGGAACCGTGGGGGTTGGATGCATTCTGGAGGTAGTAAGGATGTGCGGAGAGCCATTGGCATAAGCCCAAGGGGAGTCAGGTGCTTAAAATCCTACACTTCCTGGCAGAGTGGTTCTCTGAGAATGCAGGGTGGCCCGGACCCATGTCTTTTCTTTTATTTTTCTCCTGAGTTGTACCAAAGGTGACTTGTTTGCGACCCTAACGGGGGAAGCAGGGTTTGTGTTAGGAATACCCCTCCAGCTGGATAGGAATCGATTCGAATCGCCATCTCTCCCGGATAGTGAGAACTTGACTGAGCAGCGGCAACGTAGATTCACTAAAGTTAAAGATATGGTTAAAGGATGATGATGATGATAATGACAATGAGCCATGAAATACCTAATATGGTTATTATTGTTTGCAACTTAATCAAGTGATTGATTAGTACAGGTGCTAATATAGATGGTAGGTAATGGCTAAAAGTCACTGCTAGTACAGGTGAATAATGCTAATGGTTACTCAAGCTTTTATGCAAAAAGGTTGTCTAGCCAGATCCACTAAATTAAGCTATGCATGATCCTTGGTGTCATTTGTTTTGGTTTCCGACGGGTAAGTCTGGCTGAGTACATTCGAGTACTCAGGGTTTATCCCACCTTGTTGCAGGTGAAGTTCTTGGCCTGCTGAAGATGGTGGATAACCGCCGATGGGCTCGGTGATTCTATAGTTACTTCTCATCTATATGCTTTTGTCTGATGATGTCACTTATGCTAGCAATGTATTTAGAACTTATATTAATGTAATCATTTGAAAGCTATGTTGTTTTCAATAATTGGTTTTGAAACCCAAACTTTTACCTTTTAATTGTCAATACATTTGTAATATTATTTCCAGTTGTAACTCTGTGTATATGATGTGTATTTGCTTAATCACGCGATCATGGTTGTGATGTTGATTTACCCAGGTCTTTCGGAACACTCGGTGGACTACCGGGTTTATATAAGTGAAAGTATGCGCATGTCAACGTGTTAGCGGGGACAGCCGTACTTGATCTTGTATAAATTGGGTGGTTCTATTACAGCCGCGCTCTCCATCAACCTGTCCACCACTGTTGTCATGCGCACCTCCTCCTAGAGCGCCACCGCCGTGCGCGCCTCCTCCAGGAGTGCCACCGGTGCATCCGCGCCTGTCTGGGCTGCCATCACGCTCATTGGCGTGTGCGGCTGCCCACTGCGCCGCCCACGCTCGTGCTGCCTCCCTCCCCAGCAGCTCGAGGTCCGCGTTGGCACTGTCATCAGCAGAAACAGAGCTGCTGATGCTGCCGTGCAGAGCCTCGACCTCTGCTGCCGCCACCGCTGCTTCTGCCTCCACTCTGGCTGCTGCTAGCTCCGCCGCTGCCGCTGTGGTCTCTACCACCGCTCGCTCGCGTTCCTCTGCCACGGCAAGTTCCCCATGCTGAGACCGCCCTGTGGACATGACGCGCTACTGGGGGGTGTTGTGTGGGGATAGGGATGCTTCAGATGAGCTGTTGCTCGTCTGCGCAGAGGGAGAGGAGTGAGCAGGAGCGGCCAGAGCTGCTGCTACTCCCAGCTGGGGCTATTGCGTGGCTGGGAAAGGAGATAGGCAGGAGATGCTCAGGCTATAGGATAGTACGGCTCCGATACCACTTGTTAGTCGCTGAATTCTTACTCTTGGTAGTAGCAGAATTCTTACTCTCATCGAGAGAAGATGACACTAGGAGTTGGGGCAATTTTCTGGTTTATTTCTCACACAAATGCCATGCCAACCTAAGTGGTTGGAGATACATATTTATAGGCTGCTAGCCAGCCAAGTATATGCCAAGATGCCAAGCATATGCCAAGATGCTAGTCCTAGAAGCTGTCCTAGATGCTAGTCCTAGATGCTATCCTAGATGCTAAGATGCTATTGTCCTAGATGCTAGTCCTAGATGCTAAGATGTTGTCCTAGCCAGTCAAGGATGTTGTCCTTGCTACAGTCCCACAAAGACCAGCCAAGACTTATCCATCAGAAAACAATGAAGCTCACAGTCAGAAGGTATTTTTCTAGCAAGCTGATGCTCCTTGGCTGGCCTCTATTTTTTTTAAGGACTCATATATTAGAGTTGTAAGAGTTAAAGTGCATTCTGAATGTCACTCATGGTAATATCTATTATTGAAACTTAGAAAACAAAGACTGGAAATGAAATGATGCATAGCTAAACATAAAACCATATATTGGCACCTCTGCATCTTAAGCATAATATCACCATGTTGGATCTACTATGTCTTTATTATAGAGATCTTGGTAAGACATATGAGACGAGAGCAGCATGCATGGCTATTTGTTGTTCAAAACTAGTTTTGGTTCATTTGTTAGTTAATGATGGTTGCCTTATTTTCTGTGAGAATGCTTAATATTTCATTTGGTAATTTGTGGTTTTGGATGCGAACCATTCATTATTTTTGACCCATCAAGTCCACTTATTTCTTTGCTCCTGTAATTGTAATTGCATTATATTTGACGTGGTGTGCCTTGGGTTGTATCAACAGGAACAGTAGAAATATAAGCTTATCTCATTCGTCCATTGAAAGTTATGCTTCATCCTTGAATTGTATACACTGTTTGTAAGACATAATCTGCTGCTCCCCCAATCTCATTTGTTTGGTTGCTGCAGATTAAAGATTGGCAGCTTGTAAGATTGGCAGCTAGTCAGCCTGCCGTTGTCTTGCAGGTGCTGTAGCAAAATGGCAGTAAGCCATCTAGTCAAATTTGTATATGTAGTGGGCTGCTACCAGCCATGTCCTAGAGGACATAGGAGTAGTACACTTTGTACCTTATATGGTACTTGTAGTATGTACATATACTACACCAAAAGGCAATAGAAGTTAGTTCAGTTGCCACATTCAGAAGCAGAGCTTCGGCCAGGGCTGGTGCTTGTGTTGTGTTGTGTGCGTGTGCTGTTCTCACCCCTTCTTCAACCTCTAGCTGAGTGAGTGTGGGTGGGTGTGCTGGTAAGCTTGCTAGGGAGTCTAGGGACCAACAAGTGGTATCAGAGCCATACAGGTTGCTGCATCGCCCGGCTGATCACCGGCGATGGCAGGTGACACTAGCTCGGAGACTGGGCGACGGCAGCGGAGCTACTGGGGCTGCCCAGCCACATAAGGAGGTGTGGGAGGTTAGCGGCGCTAGTTGGCCGACGTTGACTCGCACCAACTATGGCAAATGGGCGGTGACCATGAAGGTCAAGCTCAGAGCCCGATAGCTCTAGAATGTTGTTGGCATGTCGACAATGGAGGCGATCCTTGCCTCTGTGCCACAAGAATACAGGGAGCCGCTGGGGGTGAAGAAGACTGCCAAGGAGGCTTGGGAGGCCATCGCGGCCATACCTGTCGGCTCTGATTGCGCAAAGAAGGCGAATGCCCAGCTGCTGCGACAGGAGTATGCCAACCTCAAGTTTCGCGACGGTGAGATTGTGGAGGATTTCTCCCTCCGACTGCAGTCGCTCATCAGCTAGTAGGGGAGCCACGACATCACCATCCACGAAGAGGATGTAGTCTCCAAGTACCTACGCTCCATGCCAGTGAAGTACATCTAGATCACTCTCTCCAAAGAGACAATGCGGGACCTCTCCACCCTCACCATTGAGGATGTGACTGGGCGTCTATGAGCGGTGGATGAGCGCACGAAGGTGGCCATGGCGACAATGGACAGTGGCAAGTTGCTGCTGACCGAGGAGGAGTGGGTTGCTTGGAGAAGGACAAGGGGTCTAGGGAAGGCTCCTCCATCCGTGGCGGCGACGGCAAGCGCCATGGCAAGGCTCCACAGGAGGAGGAGAAGAAGAAGAAGAAGGTCAATCCCAATGCCTGCTGGCGCTGTGGGAAGACCAGCCACTAGGCAAAGGAGTGCCCAAACCACAAGCAGAAGAAGGTCGAGGCTCACCTGGCGTAGGCTGACGACGACGAGCCTACTCTCCTGATGATGATGTTCTGTGCATTGCACGACATCAAGGCAGAGGAGAAAGCATAGGAGGTGGTGGTTGCAGAGCAGGGGAAGGCTTTGAAGGCCATTGACCATGACGAGCCAAGTCCCCAAGTCCATCTCAGACGAGTGGGCGGCGAGGTGGAGTAGATGTGGTACCTGAACTTAGGCCCCATCAACCACATGACGGGCTCCAAGTTGGCCTTCTTCGAGCTCAATGGCAGCATGACGGGCACGGTGAAGTTTGGTGATAGCTCGAAGGTAGAGATTCAAGGTCGTGGCACCATCATCTTCCGGTGCCTGAACGGCGAGCACCGCGTGCTGATGGGTGTGTACTACATCCTACAGCTGCATTCGAGCATCATCAGCATCGGGCAGCTAGATGAGCACGGGTGCGAGGTGCTGGTCAAGAGCGGGATCCTAAAGATTCGGGACCAAGAGCAGAGACTACTCACCAAGGTGCAGCGCTCCCAGAATTGACTCTACCTGCTCGACCTGAAGGTGGAGCAGCCGGTGTGCCTGGCGGCGCGCCACACCTGAAGAACCGTGGCTATGGCATGCTCGGTTCGACCATCTCAGCTTTGACGTGCTTGGTCGGCTAGGAAAGATGGTGCATGGGTTGCCCCACATCAAGCACATTGGTGAGCTATGTGACAGCTGCCTAGCGGGTAAGCAGAGGAGGTAGTCGTTTCCAAAGGCAGCCATGTATCGTGCGGCCGACGCGCTCGAGCTCATCCACGGTGACCTCTGTGGGCCAATCACACTGGCCACTCATGGCGAATGGCATTACTTCTTGCTGCTCATTGACGACTATGGTCGCTACATGTGGCTGCAGCTCCTAACAAGCAAGGACGAGGCGGCCGCGACGATCAAGCAGTTCTAGGCGCGAGCTGAAGCTGAGGTTGGGAAGAAGCTACGTGTGCTGAGGACAGATTGCGACGGAGAATTCACTTTGTTGGAGTTCGCTGCATACTGTGTGGATCAAGGGGTGGTGTGCCACCACACCGCGCCATACTCGCTACAGTAGAATGGCATGGTGGAGCGGTGGAACCAGACAGTGGTGGGCATGGCTCGGCCCATGATGAAGGCAAAGAGCATGCCAGCAGAGTTCTAGGGAGAGGCGGTGAGCACGGTGGTGTTCATCCTCAACCACACGCTCACCAAGAGCCTGAAGGGCATGACGCCATTCGAGTCATGGATCAGGAGGAAGCTTGATGTCTCCTTCCTTAGGACATTCAGGTGCATCGGCCATGTCAAGAAGATGAAGTCGAACCTCACCAAGCTGGAACATAGGAACACTCCACTGGTGCTCCTAGGCTATGAGGAGGGCAGCAAGGCCTACTAGTTGTATGATCCACGAGGAGGCAAGGTGGTGGTCTTGCGGGACATGGTGTTCGACGAAATGGCAACCTTGGATTGGGAGAATCCGGGCATAGGAGAAGCCCATGGCATTAGCGATACGTTCGTCATCGAGCACATGGTCATTCATGGAGGCGAAGATGCTGGAGCAGAGGAGCCAGCTATGGATGCGCCAAGTCCAGTAGCTGCGGCATCACTGGGTGAGCCACCAAGTCTGGCCGTGGCGAGCGCGAGCGAGCAGCCTCCACCAGCAGTCGCCCACACGCCTCCACCTTAGTCCCCTACGATAACAGGACAAGGGACACCTCTGCTCGAGTTCGCCTCTCCACCCACTATAAGACATAATCTGTTGCTCCCCATTTCTCCCTTGGCTGCAGATTAGGAGTTGGAGCTGGTCAGCTTGGCTGTCCACTCCCTATTGTTGTAGCACTAAGGCAATAGGCCATGGTAGTAGTGGCTTACTTCAGCCATGTAGTGTGGAGATGACTGAGCTAAGCCTTGTACCTTAGGAATAGGTAGTTGGTGTACTCACCAACAACTATGTACTTGGTAGAGGTACTATCACTTGTATATATACTATGCCAAGGCAATGCAACAAATCAGTTCAGTTGCCACAACTAGAGGTAGAGACTTGGCCAGCGCTGGGGCTTCTGCAGTGTGTGTGTGTTGTGCTCACCCCTTCTTCTACCTCTAGTTATAGTGAGTGAATGTGTGTGCTAGTAAGCTTACTGCTTACCTGTGCAGGGCAGTGAGGGACCAACAAGTGGTATCACAGTCATATAAGTTCGCCTGTGTTGCCGGACTATTCATCGGCGATGGCACCTAACTCGGAGACGAGCGACAGCAGCAGAGCTGCTGGAGGCGAAGGTGATGCTGGGGCTACCCAGTCACGACAGGAGGTCATTGTGCGTACGGTGCGGGAGGTCAGCGGCACCAGTTGGCCAACACTGACTCGCACCAACTATGGCGAGTGGGCGGTGACCATAAAGGTCAAGCTCAGAGCCCAACGGCTCTAGAACGCCATTGACAAGGGCACCGACAACGAAGAAGACAACATGTCAGCGCTGGAGACTATCCTCGTTGCCATGCCGACAGAGTGCAGGGAGCCGTTGGGGCGAAGAAGTCTGCTAAGGAGGCGTGGGAGGCCATTGCGGCGATGTGCATCGGTTCTGACCGCGCAAAGAAGGCGGCAGCCCAGTTGCTGAAGAAGGAGTACGCCAACCTCAAGTTCCGTGATGGTGAATCGGTGGAGGACTTATCCCTCTACATGCAGTCACTCATCAGCAAGCTGGAGAGCCATGGCATCATCATCGATGAAGAGGAAGCGGTCTCCAAGTACCTCCAATCCATGCCGGTGAAGTACAACCAGATCGCTCTCTCCATAGAGACAATGCTGGACATGTCCACCCTCACCATTGAGGATGTGACTGTCCGTTTGTGGGCGGTGGATGAGCGCATGGAGTAGGCCACGGCAATGACGGACATCGGCAAGCTATTACTGACAGAGGAGGAGTGGGCTGCCCGGATGAAGGAGAAGTCCAGGGGAAGCCTCCTCCAGCCATGGTGGCGACGGCAAGCGCTGCGGCAAGGCTTCTTCGGAGGAGAAGAAGAAGATCGACCCCAACGTCTGTCGGTGCTGCGGGAAGAAAGGCCATTGGGCAAAGGAGTGCCCAAACCGCAAGCAAGAAAAGAAGGCTGAGGCCCATCTGGCCTAGGCTGATGATGAGGATGAGGCCACTCTTATGATGGCATCATTTTGTGCCGTGCACTGATGTCGAAGCAGAGGAGAAAGCAGAGGAGGTGGTAGTGGCAGAGCAGGGGAAGACTCTGAAGGCTGTTGACCTCAACTGAGCCACGCACCCAAGTCCATCTTGGATGTGTGGGTGGCGAGAAGGAGCAGAGGTGGTACCTAGGACTCCGGGTCCAGCAGCCACATGACGGGCTCCAAGGCGGCCTTCTCCGAGATCGATGGGAACGTGACCGCCACGGTGAAGTTTGGGGACTGGCTAAAGGGTGGTGATCCGATGGTGCGGCACCATCATCTTCAGGTGCCAGAATAGTGAGCATCACGCGCTAATGGATGTGTATTACATCCCGTAGCTGTGTTCCAGCATCATCAGCATTGGGTAGCTAGATGAGCGCGGGAGCGAGGTGTTGATCAAGAATGGTGTCCTTAGGATCAGGGACTGAGAGCAGCGGCTTCTCACAAAGGTGAAGAGGCCCCGGAATCGGCTGTACCTAGTCAACTTGAATGTGGAACAGCCCATTTGCCTAGCAGCACAGCGCATAGAGGAGCCGTGGCTGTGGCACGCCCGCTATGGCCATCTCAGCTTCGACGCCCTCAACAAGCTAGAGAAAATGGTCTGGGGGCTGCCTCACATCGAGCACGCAGGCGAGTTGTATGATAGCTGCCTGGCCGGGAAGCAGAGGAGGTTGCCATTCCCAAAGATGGTGAAGTACCACATGACAGAGGACCCCGAGCTGGTCCGTGGCGACCTCTATGGGCCAATCACGCCGGCGACGCATGGCGGGCGCAAGTACTTCATCCTGCTCATGGATGATTGTAGCCGCTATATGTAGCTGCGGCTCTTGACGAGGAAGGACGAGGCGGCAGAGGTGATCAAGCAGTTCAAGGCACTCTCGAAGGCTGAGTCCGGGAAGAAGTTGCGTGTGCTGCGGACTGATTGTGGCGGCGAGTTCACCTCTATGGAGTTCGCTGCGTACTGCGTGGATCAAGGAGTGGTGCACCGTACACGCCGCAGCAGAATGGCGTGGTAGAGTGGCGGAACCAGATGGTGGTCAGCATGGTGAGGTCGATGATGAAGGCTAAGAAGATGCCGATAGTCCCGGCCCTGAGATTTTGGGGGCCCAGGGCCCGACGAAAACTTGAGGCCCCTTGGAACATATATGTACACTATTACTTGTATTAGTAGATGCTAAGCTAAGAGCATAAGAGTAGTTATCTAACATGCATTACCTATTCTCATTGCACCATACATTTGAAAAATTATCTTGTCTATTGTCTCACATACTGGTTATCATCCTCATCGATGTCCAAATTATTATTAACTATAAGGCCTTGCTCAGGATTAGTAGTATTTGTTTGCTCCTACGCTCAATAATTACTAATTAAGTATATTTCTCCCGTGTTCATATTATCTTTTTAAAAAATGTCAGATGTGTCCTCTATGGGATCACTCGTTTCCCCCTTTTTTATTTTCTAACGACTAACGACATTATTTATAGAAAGACATGTGCTGGAATTTTTAAACAATGAGCATCCCCACAACCTCATGGCACAAAACAAAAAACAGAAATGACACACACGTTGCTCCTAGGCTCGTGCCCTCTCATACAGCAGTGCACTGATACGCCACCTACAGTCTTAGGCCAGTCTCAATGGGAGTTTCACTAAAGTTTCATTTGCATTTAATAGCCTACCACATATGCACTTTTGATGATATGACAACGTTTTAATGAAGATAGAGAAGAATTGGATTTTATGGGGATGAAACTCTCTTGGCAAGGTTATCAACTATCTATGAGTCATAGAATTAAATGTCTATGAAACTATGGAATGAAATTTTCCATTGAGAGTGAATGTTTCATCTAAGTTTCATTTCATTCTATATGACATGGCAGCCTTGGAAACAACAAATGAAACTCTCCATTGAGACTGGCCTTACTCCATTCTAGTTTCACAGGTGCGTTAGCTCATCCGGGTGCAGTTACTTCCAAATACATGCATGCAGTTGCTTTTATTCCAAATACTATGAGCGTGAAAAAGTGCGCGGGGGCATGGGCATGCATGCAGTCAGTCAATCATAACTCTTAACGGGGACATGCGAATGCAGGCGTTGCAAATAAGCGGGTTTTGCGGCAGCGTGGAAGAGTACTTCAGCCAAGCCCCAACATACTACTCCTACACCGTATACATACTGACATACAGGGGGGCCCTGACGGCTCAGGGGCCTAGGGCAGCCGCCCTGTTTGCACGCCCCAAGGGCCTGGCCTGGATGTCGGCGGAGTTCTGGGATGAGGTGGTGTCCACGGCCATGTTCATCATCAACCATGTGCCCACCAAGGCTCTGAAGGGCAAGATGTTGTTCGAAGCTTGGCACGGGCGCAAGCCAAACGTGTCTTTTCTTAGGACGTTTGGCTACGTCGGCCATGTGAAGAACACCTAGCCTCACCCCGACAAGCTAGAGGACAGGAGCACACCCATGGTGCTCCTAGGCTACGAGGAGGGCAGCAAGGCCTATCGGCTATACGATCCTAAGCGAGGCAAGGTGGTGATCTCTAGGGACGTGGTGTTCGACGAAATGGCAGCCTAGGATTGGGAGGATCCGGGCACGGGGGAAGCTGGTGGCGTCAGCAGCACGTTCGCTGTTGAGCACCTGGTGATCCAAGGAGGAGGAGATGCAGGCGCTGAAGAGTAGGCTATGAACGGGCCAGGTCCAGCAACTGTGGCGGCCGAGGAGGAGCCGCCAAGTCCGGCCATGGTGGGCATGGGCGAGCATTCTCCATCGGTAGCAGCGCACTCGCCTCCACATCAGCCCCTGCTTTGGCAGGATAGGGGACACCTCCTGCTCGAGTTTATTTCTCCGCCCACCGACATCGACAAGTACGTGGACGCCTTCCACAACAGTGGGGAGGTGCGTTTCTACCGGGTGGACAACATCGTCAGCGATGGAGGAGCTCTTGGGCTGGCCACTCGCATCCTCGATGTTCTAGAGCTGCTTCTCGTCAGCGCGGAGGAGCCGCCCACGTTCGCGGTGGCCGAGCGTGACGCCAATTGGTGGCAAGCAATGCTAGAGGAGATGAAGGCGATTGAGGACAATGGGACCTGGGAGCTAGTTGATCCACCGGCTGGCTGTTGGCTGATTGGGCTCAGATGGGTCTACAAGGTGAAGCGGGACAAGCACGGCGCCATCGTCAAGTACAAGGCTCGACTCGTTGCCCATGGCTTCGTGCAGCATGAGGCCATTGACTTCGAGGAGGTCTTTGTTCTGATGGCGCGCATGGAGTCCGTTCGCCTGCTGTTGGCCATGGCAGCAGTGAAGGATTGGCGCGTCCACCACCTCGATGTCAAGTCAGCCTTCCTCAACGGCGAGCCCGCGAAGACGGTCTTCGTCAAGCAAGCTCTGGGCTTCGCAGTCAAGGGTGCTGAGCACAAGATGCTCAAGCTGCGCAAGGCGCTCTATGGGCTTTGGTAGGCCCCTCAGGCATGGAACACCAAGATCGATGCCACCTTGGGCGAGCTTGGGTTCACTCGCTGCGCCACAGAGTACGCGCTCTATACGCGGCGATGGGGGAAGGAGCTTGTCGTCGGCGTGTACGTGGACGACTTGATTGTCACCGGAGCACGTGCAACAGACATCGAAAGCTTCAAGCGCGAGATGGCGGCTCATTTTTAGATGAGCGATCTTGGTGCGCTCTCCTACTACCTCGGGCATCGAGGTGAAGCAGGAGAAGGAGTGCATCTCCATGGGCCAGCACGCCTACACAGAGAAGCTGCTGGAGCACAGGTGGCATGGCAGAGTGCAAGCCGTGCGCGACTTCGAAGGAGGAGCGGCTGAAGCTATCCAAGCACAGCACCGCTGGTGAAGGTGGACACGATGCGCTACCGGAGCATCATCGGTGGGCTACGCTACCTCACGCACACTCGGCCGGACATCGCATTTGCGGTCGGGTATGTCAGCCGGTTAATGGAGGACCCGTGTGAAGATCACTAGACGGCAGTGAAGAGGCTGTTGTACTATGTTAAGGGGACGCTCGATCAAGCGATCATCTTCCCCAAGCATAGTGGAAAGGGTGGGCTGCGCCTCACGGTCTTCAATGAGGCACCCCCCAAGACCGAGGAAGGTGAGCTAGAGCTCATGATTTTCAGCAATGTAGACATGGCGGCGACAGAGCACCTTTGGTGCGCTCGTCTTCCTTGGAGTGGTCCCCATTGCTTGGCAATCGCTGAAGCAAAAGATTGTGGCGCTGTCAACATGTGAGGCTTAGTATGTTGCAGCGGCCACGATGGCGCACCAGGCTATTTGGCTCACTGGTTGCTGGGTGAGCTAACCGGCGAGGAAGCTCACCCGCCAGCGCTGATGGTGGACAACCAGTCCGCCATTGCCCTCGCCAAGAACCCTGTTCTCCACGACCGAAGCAAGCACATCGACATCAAGTTCCATTTCCTTTGGGACTGTGTTGATGGAGGACAGATTGTCATCGAGTTCGTCGAGACCGGCCGGCAGCTCACTGACATCCTCACCAAGTCACTCGGACGCCTTCGGTTCATGGAGCTGAGGAAGATGATTGGCATGCTGAGGTTAAGGCATCGGGTTAGCAGCAGGATTAGGGGAAGAATTGTAAAACATAATTTGCTGCTCCCCCAATCTCTCTTTTGTTTGATTGCTGCAGATTAAAGATTGGCAGCTTGTCAGCCTACCATCGTCTTGCAGGTGCTGTAGCAAAATGGCAGTAAGCCATCTAGTCAAATTTGTACATGTAGTGGGCTGCTACCAGCCATGTCCTAGAGGACATAGGAGTAGTAAACTTTGTACCTTATATGGTACTTGTAGTATGTACATATACTACACCAAAAGGCAATAGAAGTTAGTTCAGTTGCCACATTCAGAAGCAGAGCTTCGGCCAGGGCTGGTGCTTGTGCTGTGTTGTGTGCGTGTGCTATTCTCACCCCTTCTTCAACCTCCAGCCGAGTGAGTGTGTGTGGGTGTGCTGGTAAGCTTGCTGCTTACCTGTGCAGGGAGTCTAGGGACCAACACTGTTTGCATATGTGTTGATTTTCTTAATTCTCTTCTCTGCTAGATAGTTTTACTACAGTGTCATTTGAGCAATTGGACACTGAACAATGTATCTAACACCAGCAACTATATACGCATTTATTTTAGTACAAAATGCCTGAAGCTGATGATATGCATGAAAATGCTGGTGAAGAAAAATGATTATCTGTGGTCTTGCTAGAATATGAGTAAGTATACTTATAATTTATCAGGTCTTATGTATAAGATGGTGAACTTCCACCGAGTTGATTCATGTATGTTAGTGCTTTAATTTGACCAGTAGAGATCTTGAGCACAAAGGTAATAGGAGTCCTGAGACTGAAGAAAAAGTATGGTTGGAACACCAAATAGGTAATATCATCATGTTAGGAAAAAAAACTTCCAAATTCTGCTTTTAAGTGTTTTGTTGTGTTAAAGCAGTGTATTATACCGTGGGCTATGCTTTTGTTACATAGAGACTGACATGGAGCAAATTATATACTTGTTCCAGGAAAGCCTGGACTGAAATATGGATGCATAGATAAGAAGTTGTCCTCTGATGACAATCCGTAAGTACTCTTTTTTGTTTCCTTTTGAATTATTCATCAGCAGAGTACTATATGTGTCTCTGCGGAGAAAATCACCTTACCATCTCCAGTGTGTGTAAAAACCTAGCCTCCAAGAGGGCTACCTCCTTTTTGTTGTTGCTGGTGTCTTTGGTGAGTGCAAGTTGCTTGGTAATCGCTTTTGGCTCATACTCCGAATTGTAGCTAGTGGTTGTTGGCATTGGAGGTACTTTGTGCTAAGCTCAGAGTCTACCCAAGAGTCCTAGCCGTAGAAAATAAGTGAGTTGTGTGTTCTCAAGAACAGTATGGTCACTACTCTTTCGCCGCTACAGACTACTAGACGTCTCTCCATCCCCTGAAAACAAGGGTTTCTTTGACTGGTGGATGAGGGCTAATGCTTTGGTCCCCAAGGAAGTGAAGCAAGGTTTGAATTCGTTGATTACTTTAGGGGCTTGGATGTTGTGGAAGCATCGTAACGACTGTGTCTTCAATGGAGCCAATCCCAACATCCAACTTGTGATTAGCCTTCCTTGAGGAGGCTCATCTCTGGTCCCTTGCTGGTGCTAAGCCGCTAAGGGGTTATGGCATTTAGAAGTGGTCGCTAGGTAGATGGCTTGATTCTGTTTAGGCTTGGTTGTGTGTTTTTCTGTAACAGGTGCGTTTGTAAATAGTTCCTTTTCTTTTTGGACAAGGGTTTGTATTTTGTATTCTCCTTCTTAATGCAATGATACATAGCTCTCCTGCATATTCGAGAAAAAAAATAGGTGCTATTCTCTCTAGATGCCCTACAGTCATGACAATTGAACAATGGCAATGTTATTCAGCTAGAATGCTTGTTCAGGGACTATTGGTGCTTAGTTAGAATATTTATTCAGATGGATGCTACCACGCTAGAGAGGGAAATGGTTCCTGTAAGGTTGTTTTTAATATGGTTACCAGAAGGGAAAAAGGCAGATTTTCCTATGGTCCTAAATCAGCAGAAACTTTTTGAAGGTTCCGAAATGAAATAGAAATGGTAATTTCACGGGTATGCATTTGTGGTCATAGCAGCGGTCTGCACATTAGGCTGCAGGTTCAACTCTAATACTGCCCCCCCCCCCCCCCCTCCCCCCCACACTGTTTCATCAGAAAACCCAAATTTGGATTCAAGCATTTCTGACGGTTTGTCCTAACAATTATGGTCACTGGTAGTGATTACTACCTCCGGTCATGAAAACATGTCGTTCACAACAAGATTTGGTCCAACCGTAAAATTCCAAACATCAATAACTACTACACTATTTAACCTGGCATGTAAGTATTATGCGTAGATTTTGTATACAAAATACTTTCAAAACCTCATAATATTTAGGATTTTTAGAATATATTCTAGAAAAAATTAGTTGTCAAAGATATGTGTATAAGACCGTGCAAAGTAAAATGTTTCAACTATTTGTGACCAGAGGGAGTAGAAAGCTTTGTGGCGTTCAAGTTTCCTTGTAATTGATTTTTTTACCTTGTTGAGGACTCATGTATGAACTGCATATTGTATCCAGTTCCAAAATTTACTCCTGGACAACAGTAGCTTATGAAGCTGCAGTCTATTTGGCACTAGTTTCCTTCTGCTGTTATTTCTATGTTGTTTCATCTATCTGTGACGTGTCCATTTGGTCTTTTGGGACTGTTTGGTTGGAATGGAACCATTTACTTTTCTCATAATAGAATGCTTAGTTCTATACTTCTTTGTATTCAAGAAAAGAAGTTCTTGCATAGATTCTGTTTGAACTGAACTAACCTTGTTGCATCATGTTGAATGTATTGGTTTCACTGTGTCTATTGATTCCTTCTCCATCTTCTTAGGTATGTTTCTAAAGTCATTGATTTTGTTAAATTACCGGTGATGGAAGAAACCATGGTAATCAGTTAATCTGCCGGTTTCCTTGTTTAAATGTAACGCCTTTGAGGTTTTATTTTACTAGAATATCCTATTCTAGGATGGAAATGACTTGGATGAAGAAGACAATAATGCCAGATATATGTTGAAAAGGGATATGCAGGTGAGTGACCAGATCTTTATAAAAGATGATGTGCTTGTGCCAGGTTTTATTTGTGATTAAAGTAAAGAACATCTATCTGGTAGTGCTAAAGTCTTGATTGATGTTTATTGTTCTTGAAAGCAAAGATATGCAGTGAGCAATAGTAGATTATATTGCATTGAGCCGTGCATATCATAGGACTAAGACTAACATCCTATGTTAGTAGACAATGCGGTACAATTCAATCTACATATGTGCTAGACTAGAAATCTAGGTGGGCTGTATAAAAAGGCCGGTTGGGATACTACCAGATAGCCCAAGAAAGACCCAAAGACCATATTCACATAATATGTCTAACAGTTCTCTATCAACATGCTTCATTTTGGAACCAGGTTGAGTCAAAGACCCTTTCAATCAACAAATTTAGGGACGGTCTGCTCAAGGCTGTTCAAGAGCATCTGGTTTGCGTTGCTTTCTGACCTTTTGTAATGACATTACACAGGTTGAGTCAAAGACCCTTTCAGTCATCAAATTCAGATACTTTTTGGAAACTTCTAGGCCTAGTGAAAATGGAAATTGCACCAATTTGACATTTTCACTACTTATCCTGTGGTCTACTTATGCCTGTGTGCCTTGTCGAATATATTTGGTGTGTGCTTTCTTCTCGCTAAGATTTGGCAGGCTCAAGACCTTCAGTTCGAATCAAAGGTACTTGAACAGGATTCAGTAGGATTGAATAATAGAATAAAATCTTTGTAATACTCTCTCTGTCCATGAAAGGATGCAACTATAGGTTGTGTGCCAGATAAAGTAGTTCACGTTTGATCAGATTTCTAGTGAATATTATTTATAGTTATGACTCAAAATTAATTTATTATGAAAATACATTTCATAATTAATCTAATGGTATTTATTTGATATCATAAATATTTATAGTTTTTTTATCTATAATTAGTCAAACTTGATATACTAAAATATGACACTGTGCTAAAATTGCATTCTTTCCTGGACTGAGGGAGTACTTATTCTACTAAACAATGTTTTCAGGTCGTCTGGTCGAACCTGGTGGCCATGGGACTGACTAGGAGACTAATCGCGATTAGTCATCGACCAGGCCGATTAGTCGACCCTGGTCGTCCATCTAGGCGTCCATGTATATCAGAAGACACACACACATATATATATAGTATACACAATAAAACAAGCATCAAGACTGCATTAGTGTTTAGCTGGTGACACTAATGCAGTCTTGATCTTGACGCACCTGAACAGCAGCACTGCTGCAGTAGCAAAATAACTAATATTTAGCAGACCATAGCAGCCACACAATAAGCATATTACATAACAAAATTAATTCAGTACAGATAAGCTAAAGTGTTCAACACGAAGTCACAAACATTAACATTCAATAGTCCCACATGTCCGCCCAGTTAAACAGGCCAAAAAACAGAGTAACCAAACTGGTCGTCCCTGTCCTAGTCGGACGACTAATCATGATTAGTCGTCGATTAATCGGATGATCAGCTTTCTGGTGGAGCTAATCGAGTCGGTCCTCCTAATTGAATACCAGGGACCGACCAGGACGACTAATCCGATTAATCGGACGACCTGGAAACATTGCTACTAAAAGATATTGTAATGGGTTTCATCCAGGAAAAGGGATTAGAGGGTAGAATTGGGGGAATTATGGGTGATTAGAGGAGAGGAACGGCTGCCTTAGGGCTAACCGTGCCTTAGAGAGAGGGAGGGGGCAGCGGCGGCAACAGGTTGCAGCCATCTGGGCGCAGGGAGGGCGGCATGTCTGCCGTGGCTCAAGCGTGGGGAGGCTAGAGAGCTTTAAGGTTTTACGCCTAGACTATTTTTTGCTTAATCTGAATAGTGGCATCTCCTCTTATGTATTTTCTGGACTCTTTTGAACGTAGACCTAGATGAACATTAGCGGTCCTACAGTACCACTACCACCACTACAGTACGCGCGGGTACTGTTCACGTGAGCCCAAGCTGAGCTGCAGTGGGCCCCATATCATCTAGACCCCATGACAGAACATTATCTTATTCTGCATTCTTTCAACAATGATAATTGCATTTGGCGCCCTGACTACTGGAAACGCGTGCTTTGCCGAGGGCCTGAGGCTTTGCCGAGGGCCAAATCTCGGGCACTCGGCAAAGACACTCTTTGCCGAGGACTAGCCACAGGAGCCCTCGGCAAAGAACGGCCCTCGGCAAAGAGACATTTGCCGAGGGTCCGGCCCTAGGCAAAGACAGGCCCACGGCAAATCAAATCTTTGCCGAGGGCCGCGGCCCTCGGCAAAGATGCCCTCAGCAAATTAGGCCCGTTGGGTCACGGCGGCCATTCCCGTCAAGCTTTGCCGAGGGCCACTCGTTAGGCCCTCGGCAAAGGTTTTTTTTTTCTGTGAAACCAGTTTTTCAGCAAAAAAAAATTAAAAAAAAAGTCTTTGCCGAGGGCCCTAGACCAGGCCTTCGGCAAAGATTTTTTTTTGGAACTAGTTTTTCGGCCAAATTTTTTTTTATATAAATCGTCTTTGCCGAGGGCCCGAGGCGAGGCCCTCGGCAAAGAAGCCCTTTACCGAGGGCCCGAGGCGAGGCCCTCGGCAAAGATTTTTTTTTGGTTTTTTTAGCCTAGTTTTTTTGTGGTGCTACAATACATTGTTTTGAACTCAATTTTAAAATTTGGGCCAATTTTGACTTTTTTTTTGTATATTTCCTTAATTTATTTCGATTCTTTGATTTTTTCGAATATGTCAAATTTGAACTGCAGGTGCATGGAATATTGCAATGTAGTGTTTTAAAAAATGTTATTCATGTTAATTGGTGCATGTTGAGTCCCTATCCATGAACTCGCATTAAATTTCGCGCATCTTCTTCGCGTAACATGACGACCGACTTGCCGGAAAAGTGTTTTAAAATTATATAAAATCCATACGAAGTCCGAAAATCACGAAACTTGGCGAGATGTCATGTTATCGCATGTGTAGGCTGTGGTAAAAAATTGTGAAGGTTTCGAGCGAGTTGCGACGTCGGATGCCTGAAACCCAGACATCTCCACATGTGATCACATGTGGAGATGTCTGTGTTTTAGGCATTTGACGTCACAACTTGCTCGAAACCTTCTCAATTTTTTACCACAGCCTACACATGCGATAACATGACACCTCAACAAGTTTCGTGATTTTTGGACATCGTATGGATTTTATATAATTTAAAAACACTTTCCCGACAAGTTTCTCGTCATGTTACGTCAAGAAGATGCCCGAAATTTGATGCGAGTTCGTGGATAGGGACTCAACATACACCAAATACCATGAATAACATTTTTCGAATCACTAAATTGCATTATTCCATCCACCTGCAGTTCAAATTTGAAATATTCGAAAAAAATCAACGAAAAGAAATAAATTAGGGAAATATATCAAAAAAAAAGTCCAAATTGGCCCAAATTTTAAAATTGAGTTTTAAATAATGTATTATAGCACCACAAAATAACTAGGTTCAAAAAACCAAAAAAAAATTTGCCGGGGTCTAGCCTGGCCCTCGACAAAGGGGATCTTTATCGAGGGACTGACCAATGGCCCTCGGCGAAGAAAATTTAAAAAAAAAAAAAATACTCCAGCTTATGCTTTTCCTTCCCCACTCTCTGCTCCTTCCCGACGCTTCTCGTCCCTCCTCCGCACCGTGCCCACCCCACTGAGCGCCGCAGCCGCCCCCGCCCCTGGCGAGGTTACTGCTGCCAAGCACCGCGTCCGCCTTTGCAGCCCACGGGCCGGCACATCGTCCTGGGCGGCTGGCCCCCGGCGCCGCGGCGATGCCGACCTAGGGTTCCGCCCCTTCCTTGCCGGCGGGTGCGGCAGTGAAGCTCCGAGGTCGGATCTGCCGGTATGTGACCCTCCCCTCGTCCTGCTCCGTCTGATGACTCCTCCCCCAGATCCTCTCTCACTCCATCTTCCCCTTTGCATTGCACAGGCGATGACTGCCGCAGCAGACTGCGCTGCCGACTCGACGACAGCAAATCCGGCACGGGTCCCCTGGCGCGGTGGCACTCACGGTTGTAGCCCCGGCGCGGGTGCTCCCCTGGCGCGGCGGCCTGGCCAGGCCCCAGCTGCAGCTGTCCCGGCGCGGCGGCCCCTGCACGGGCGCCCCCCCAGGCGCGGCTGCCTGGGCGGGCCTCGCCGGTTATGCCACATCTAATTTTTATCTTCTATTCACGTACGTGTTTTTTCTCCCATCCACACCAACAGGTCAGGATACGTCTGGTTTCGCTTTTCTTCTATGCTCAGTTCATGCAGCTCAGTCTGTGTACGATAGATTCTTTATAAATTAAGCATTTTTGTGCTAATTTATGTTGCTGCGATTGCTTCATTTTACCAGTGTAGATTACGGTTTAGCCATTCAATGGATGACAATATGGTCAATATGTCCTCATACCGTTTTGATATGTGTTTTCTTCCAATACGTGTAGGGGCATATGCTTATTACCAGTGTATATGGATACCTTAAGGACAACAGAATTACGGGATGGGTAAAAGGGATCGTTTTGGTTCCTGTAAATTTATAGTCATAGTTGTTTTGGTTGTTGTCCTTTTAGTAGCAGCTGTGTGTGTATAGACAACTGATCAGTTCTTATGCTCTGTTATTTCCACATACTTTAGGTAAGATTACTTAATCAAGGTATGTAAGAGTACTCTAGAAAATAAATACGCTTAGGTGTCTGATTATTAACAGTTGTTTACTCCTTCAAGGCCGTATGTCTCCGCAGCGGCCGCAGCTCGATCTGTTCGCCCGCCTGCAGGTGCTGTGAGTTATGTTGTTTGCCTTCTGCAGGCCTTTATGGTATACTAGGCTCTGTAGTGCTGTAATTAAGCATATTATCATGTCTTGGATGCCAAGAGTCAGTTAGATACATGAATTCTTTTCAAGGATGTAAAATCAGATATAGGTTTGCTCCATACACTCCAATTTACAGCAACGGTTCCTAATATGCTTGCAGGGAAGTATGGTACCAACAATGTGATTCCCTTATGATGTTCAGCACCAGAGCTTGCAGGGAAGTTTGGTAGGCTTTACAGTTGCCCTTCTCTTTGTTACACCATCTAATTTTTGGTACACCGTCCATTGCTGTAATGATACCTCCCAGATCCATATATCCAGTTTTGAGAAGGCTTCATAGCAAAACAAAGACATTTCAGGTTTCAGTAGTAACATTAGCTTGTTCCTTTTCCTCTACATATTTGTAGTCAGCTTCAACGCTGCTTTGGTTTAGGTGGGGCAACTTTAAAATGCTATCCATGATATATGCGTTACCAAACCCAAAGTGTCTCTATTACTTACTAGAAACAAAATAGTCTGTTTCCATTTTCTTCTATCTCTTTCATAGTGCATTCGTGCTCTGTGCCTCATTATTTTCTTTTCCTAATCAGAGCTACCATTCCCCATACCGTTCCTACTCCTGAGCCCAGCAGGAGACGTGAGACTGATATGTTGCTTACCTCACAGGAAGCTATGTTTTGTCCATACACATGTACAACTGCTTATAATGTAGTCCTGACGTTGATAGTTCCCTACATGGAGTGCCGCCCAATTATGCCAATGATGTTATTTAATTACTAAATTTTTGTTATTCTGCTAATGTATTTCAGACAGACCTGCAAGGTGTGGTTCGTGGGTGATTGAAACTTCCTTATCAGTGGAATTCTTTTGCCACCTGTTTCAAAGGTAAACCTATAGTAACTCCTATTTTTTCTTATTAGTCAAGCTAATCAGATGCATCTTGATTAATGATTACATATGAGTATATAACCCAGCAGCCACAAGGAGCAGTATATACTTTTCAATTGGGAAAGAAATTTCTAGGTACCTACTGTTATTTTTTATAATCTACCCGCCATTTCCATGTGTTCACATCCTAATGCACTTACAAAATTGGACATATCATCTGACTTTTGTAATTTAATGGCGTAGACGTTATGCTGCAGCACTGAACTCATGCCAACTTTTTCCTTATATAAATATAGATCCTATACGAGCCTAATTCACCTCGCAGACATCACCTGACCTTTTAGGCTTGCCACCATGGTGGAAGGAATGTTGTGGATATGTTGTTGCAGCTGTGCTCTTCGGCTTAATTTTTAGTGACCTATGCCTACGAAAAAGAAATCTTATTTGTCTTTTCATACATGAAGGCTTTTTAGTTAGATAAACAAAGACTACGGAGTGAATTTTTGGTGATGGCCGCTCGCCCCCACTCGTGTGGCCGCGTCGGGATTCTAGGGTGGTGACCCCATAATTGGCAGTGGTGTACATGAATATATCTTGGATTTTTCCTTTTTTTTCCTTGATGTAGGCCTTTGCTAATTGGCATGTCCTTACAAGTTTATTGCGGAAACATTCCAATACGAATAAAAGATTTGGTACATATATTTGTGTAGTCATGTGTGTTACATACTGCTGAAAGAATACAGTGCCATTGTCTAATTTGAAATTGTTCTTGCAGGTTAATTGCATCACATCACCTCAAGAGGACCTATGACCTTTCATCTGCTGTTTGTGAAGGTTGCTGTGGAGTGTTGTAATATTTGTGGTTTATGGTTCTGACTTGTGCTTGGATTTCATGAACTTGTCGTAATAAACATGTGAATGATGATGAACATGTGACTTGTCGTTGTAATATATTGTGATTTGTGGTTCACAATTATGGTTGTGATATATTGTGAGAAAATGGGTTCTGTGTGATATATATATGTGATGGTTGATATATATATGTATATATATGAAATGCTTGTGTCGATGGAATGCAAAAAACAAAAAAAAAAAAATTTAAATTTCTGCCTCTTTGCCGAGGGCAATGACCAAGGCCCTCGGCAAAGAAGGGTCATTTGCCGAGGGCCCTAGCAATAGCCCTCGCCAAAGATTTTTTTGGAAAAATCCTAAAAATTTCTTTGCCGAGGGCCAGGGAGCAGGCCCTCGGCAAAGGTTTTTAAAAAAAAATTTCAAAAAAAAACTATTTCTTTGTCGAGGGCTGGCCCTCAGCGAACAATTTTTTTTTAAAAAAAAACCTTTGCCGAGGGCTCTGGCAATAGCCATCAGCAAAGATTTATTTGGGAAAAATCCTAAATTTCTTTGCTGAGGGCCAGGAGGAGGCCCTCGGCAAAGGTTTTTTTTTTAAAAATAAAAATATTTATTTGCCGAGGGCCGGTCCTCGGCAAAAAAAAATTAAAAAAAAAACCATTTCTTTGCCGAGGGTCGGCCCTCGGCAAAGAAACCGCCAACGGCGCCGGCGCGTGACGGCTTCTTTTCTTTGCCGAGGGCCGTCCTGGCCCTCGGCAAAGACCCCTTCGCCGTCTAAAACTTCCCCGAGGGGTCTTTGCCGAGGGTTTCTGGTCCTCATGCGAGTCCAGTAGTGCCTGCTTATCCACTGTTGGATTGAATTTTCAAAAGCTGCTCGAACAGACACTAACAGCAGCAGCCGGTTGGACAGTCCAGTAAAAAAATTAAATATGTACTTGTACAACTTCTGTGAATCAAAATGATGTGTTTATGTTGTTGTATGGAGTTCATTCTTCACTGTTGAACTACTCATGGTATAGTTCCATAATTTTCAGTTGCACACCATGGTACCTGAGTTCCAATATAGATAGCATGATGGCTATAAGGCACATATAATTTCGTAAGGCCCAATAATATGGAAACCATATAGTGGAGCTTTGTAATACATTAATTAAAGCACAAAGTGATCTGGAATACAAAGTTATATTACAAAAAAAAAACAGGTATACACCAACCTGCAACACAACATCATCTACTACTACATAGAAATCCGATATATCAGTTCTTTCTGCTGCAAATATTTTTTACTATGCCACCGTTAACCAGGGGAAATTGCATGCAACGGCTGAGATAGAGATGGTGCCAGCCCCCTTTGGGCGCGACACCATTTTCATTTCATTAATTGTACTACAACACCTTTATATTGACAAACATTTGAGCCACTAGCAAACCAATTAGGCCAACAAGGTCGTGGCCGAATCAGCCCATGCGGGCAAACCTCGCTCGCCTATAAGCCATGTACACTCTACACACGCCAAGTCTTGCCTCATCCCCTCCGCTTTTGCCTGTCAGTTCCTCACAGTTTCTCCCCGATGGCCAATTTCTAAATTTATTATACAAAGACCTAGGTGTTGATGGCGGTGGCCGGTTGCTGGTAGGCAGGTGCTGTTGGAAATAAGTGCCTAATATACATTCCAGATTTTGTTTGGAGGAAAAACTCATAGATAAAAAATGATGCAAGCACATAACACAAGTAAACAGGCAACATATTGACTAGAACAGGATTGCGCAAGGAAATTACTCAATGATCCCGCGCAAAACGTAGTCGAACGTGTTGAAGTAGATGTTGCAGATCACCAAGCGGTCGCGTGTAGACGCTGCCCAAAAACCTGATTGCCGCCCCGTGCAGGAGTCTCGCGGCAGTGGTTTCGGAGATCCCGCTCTCTTCAAGTCCGGTGCACGCCGAACTCAAAGGTCGACGAGGCGCAGCAGCGAGAATCTCAGCACAGCGAGTGGGAAGGTGAGCGTGTGAATCCGTACCCTTCAACCAGGACGTCTCCTGGTTTTATAGGCCTTCATAGTGCATCAATTCCCTTCATCAAGCAGTAAAAACTGCCCAATTTAATGACAGAAAATGCTGCAATCAAACAGCAGAAACTGACACACCTTATTACTGTTTAAAACGGCAGTTTCAATCACATTGAAGCGCCATTACGCTCAGCATAAAAAAATAGAAACTGCACAAATAATAGCCTGCTGTACACGTACGCGTCGCGCTCGTCGCAAGTCACGCGATTTTTCACGCGAAAAATGCGCGCGAGCTGCGCGTGCGTGTAGCAACAGTCTCCTTCTCTCTTATTTTCACCTATTTTGCATAGAGAGGAGACTCCCATATTTAAGCAAGGCAACCTCTCCTTGAATTAGCAATATGGGACTATAGGTTGTGCATGCTTTGGAATTTTCAGATTAGGCCAAACATGGGCCTAAATCCAACAATCCCCCACCAATTCCAAAGCTGCTGTACTGAACATTCTTTATATATACCAGATTTTCAGTATAAGTCCCGTACGGGTTGAACTTACACCTAGATCAACCAGGTCCATCTTCCAGCAGCTTGTGAATGGACTAAGCCTTGAATTCATAGCTTTTTGCTGTCAGATTTCTCTTGAAGATCCAACTGGTACTAGGCTGCAAGAACGCCAAGTCCAAACGGAGCTTTTAAAGGTCTTGCTCCTCGATCTTCTCATGAGCTTTCCAAAGAGTACCCCACTCTCATGAACTGCGACCTAACAGTTTAGCTCACATAGGTGTATTCATTTTAGGTATCCTGTAGGACGATACCTTTTCCCTCGATGGACACTAGAATACATTAAGGCATAATAGCCAGCCTTCCATACAGAAGAGAGTGCATTTCATGGAACATGGGTAATTTTTTTTTTATTATTCTTATTTTAACAATCTGTACTCCCTGTTACAACAGTAACTTGTTTTTCTCATTTTCCAAATCAGGGATCTCCTATCAAAGAAAATGAGTTGCCATTACTTTGCAACTAAATGGGTCTCAACCCCATGTCCATGTTTGCAACAGAAATCGCTGTCCGTGCAAGCCCTTTTGTAAAGGGATCTGCTAGATTTTTCTCACTGCGAATATAATTCACAGCAATTACTCCGGAGTTTTTTAGCTTTCTAACAGATTTAAGCCTCCGCTTCACATGTCTCGAGGACTTCGAATTATCCTTAGTACTCGTAACTTTGATCAGTACCGTTTGGTTGTCACAGTACATAAGGATTGCCGGAACTGGTTTCTCTACCAGTGGCAAGTCCATGAGTAGCTCTCTTAGCCACTCGGCCTCAACGGTAGCCGTGTCAAGTGCTACAAGCTCAGCTTCCATGGTCGACCGCGTCAAAATGGTCTGTTTACATGACCTCCAGGTAACTGCAGCACCTGCTAGTGTAAACACATAGCCACTCGTGGCTTTAATTGCATCCGCATCAGAAATCCAGTTGGAATCACTATATCCTTCCAATACAGATGGATAACCAGTATAGTGAATTCCATATTCGATTGTACCTCTCAGGTAACGTAGCACTCTCTCCAGTGCATCCCAATGATCCTTCCCTGGATTAGAAGTAAAACGACTTAATTTGCTCACAGCAAAAGATATATCGGGACGTGTTGCACCAGCAAGATACAAGAGGGACCCAATTATTTGTGAATATCTCAAATGGTCCAACCCTTCGCCTTTATTTGTCCTTAGCTTTACACTAGCATCGTAGGGCGTAGGGGATACTTTGGCATTCTCAAAGCCAAAGCGACACAGTATTTTTTCCACATAATGAGATTGATTTAGAATAATCCCATTCTCATTTTTGATCAACTTAATATTCAGGATAACACTTGCTTCACCCAAATCCTTCATGTCGAAGCATGAAGATAAGAATGATTTGACCTCGTCAATCACGGCAGTGTTAGTCCCAAATATGAGTATATCATCCACATACAAGCACAAGATCACTGTTTGACCCCCACCATGGCGATAGTATACACACTTATCTGCTTCGTTTACAACAAAACCAGCACAAGTTAAGGTTTCATCAAATTTTTCATGCCATTGTTTGGGTGCTTGTTTTAGGCCATATAATGATTTTAACAATCTGCAAACTTTACCCTCCTGTCCCTTAGCCACAAAACCATCAGGTTGCTCCATATAGATTTCTTCCTCCAACTCTCCGTTAAGAAAAGCTGTCTTTACATCCATTTGATGAATGTGTAGACCATAGGAAGCAGCTAATGCAATGAGCACCCTAATGGTGGTTAACCTGGCCACAGGTGAATAGGTGTCAAAATAATCTTCTCCTTCTTTCTGGGTAAAGCCTTTGGCCACAAGCCTCGCTTTATATTTTTCAATCGTGCCATCTGGTCTCATCTTTTTCTTGAAAATCCACTTACATCCAATAGGTTTGCACCCAACAGGACGTTCAGTGATTTCCCAAGTCTCATTTGTCATGATGGAGTCCATCTCGCTATGGACTGCCTCTTTCCAATAGTCAGCATCCGAAGACGCATAAGCATCAGCCAGAGTCGTAGGCACGTCATCCACAAGATATACAATAAAGTCATCTCCAAAAGATTTCTGAACCTTTTGTCTCTTACTCCTGCGCGGAGTGATGTCTGAATTGTTATCCTCCTCATTATTCTCTCGCAGAGGTATGTTCTCAACTTGTTCAGAGTTAGGAATGGTTGCATCCAGATTTTCTAAAGTACTGCTACTTGGTCTCATAGGAAAGATATCCTCAAAGAAAGTAACATCCTTAGACTCCATTATTGTATCTACTATAATCTCTGGAGTACCGGATTTAACTACCAAGAATCTATAGGCAGGACTATTCTGAGCGTATCCTATAAAAATGCAATCGACTGTTTTTGGCCCAAGTTTCCTTTTCTTCGGCTCTGGAATGTTGACTTTCGCCAAACATCCCCATGTTCGCAGAAAGCTAACATTGGGTTTTCTGCCCCTCCATGCCTCGTATGGAGTTATGTCACTTCTCTTGGTGATAACTCTATTGAGCACAAAATTTACAGTCAAGATTGCTTCCCCCCACCACATCTTTGGCATACCGGCACTCTCTAATAAGGCGTTCACCAAATCTGTAAGTGACCGGTTTTTCCTCTCAGCTACACCATTTGATTGTGGTGAATAGGGTGGTGTAAATTCATGGATAATCCCATGCTCAGAACAGAAATTAGAAAAATCATTAGAGATATACTCTCCTCCCCGATCATCTCTAAGTCTCTTAATCTTCTTTTCTAACTGGTTCTCAACCTCTGCCTTATATATTCTAAAATAGTTCAGCGCTTCATCCTTAGACTTCAGCAAGTAAACATAACAGTAACGTGTTGCATCATCAATAAAAGTAAGAAAATACTTTTTTCCTCCTTTAGTCAAAACACCATTCATCTCACATAAATCAGAATGGATCAAATCTAGTGGTGCCAGATTCTTCTCAGACTCTAATGCCTTAAAAGGTTTTCGAGGTTGTTTTGCTTGCACACAAGTTTGGCACTTAGAATTCTTGACTATGTCACATTTAGGAATTAACTCAGATCTGGACATTCTAGCAATTGTATCAAAACCAACATGACAGAACCTCGAATGCCATACATCAGCAGAATTTTTATTCAAACCAGTAGTAATATTCAAACTATAACAAGAATCCATAGTACTTAGGCGGAACAAGCCTCCGCTGTCATAGCCTTTTCCTATAAAAGCCCCAAATTTAGACACTACAACTTTATTCGACTCGAATACTAGCTTATAACCACTCCTACACAGGAGAGACCCACTCAGCAGGTTCTTGTTTATCGCAGGTGCGTGCTGGACATTCTTCAATTGGATGGTTTTCCCTGAAGTGAGCTTCAGATCTACCGTACCAACACCAAGAACAGAAGCACGCGTTCCGTTTCCCATTAGGACGCTGGAAGTCCCTGCTGCCTGATATGAAGAAAACAAGGAAGCATCAGAACACACGTGAACATTTGCACCAGTATCAACCCACCAGTCGATAGACTGAAATGCAGAATAAACAACAGGAGATTTACCGTACCCTCCTGAAGTCGAGGCCTCGCCAATGGTCACATTAGTGAACTTTTTGCTCAGTTCAGTGGTCCTGTCCTTGCGGTCGGGACAATCCTTGGCAAAGTGACCAGGATTACCGCACACAAAACAGGTGAGATTCTTCAGATCCTTCTTCTCTGTTTTCTTCTCTGTTTTCTTCTTTTTAAAGCTAGTAACCTTATTCGCCTTGGGACCCTTCTTCTTGTTAAATTGTTTCTTGTTTTGAACAAAATTGGCACTGTTCTGCACGTTCTTCACCTGCACATCTTTTGCCCTTGCATTCTCTTCCACATCAAGAGCTGCAATGAGATCTTCAATAGAAATCTCTTCTCTTTTGTGCTTCAGAGCTGTAGCAAAATCATGCCACTCTGCAGGAAGTTTAGCAACAATCGCTGCTGCAACACACTTTGGAGGTAAAGCACATCCCAAATGTGCAATCTCGCCAACCAGAAGCTGGAGGTCGTGTGCTTGAGTTACAATTGATTTAGCACTGTCCATGCTGAAATCAAAGAACTTTTCGCATACATACAGCCAGCGACCGGCTTCGGCTTCTGCATATTTTTGCTCCAAATCCTCCCACAGCATGGTGGCCGATGAGTAATTCATATACACATCATAGAGTTGATCCGCCAAAATGGTGAGGATGCAGCCCAATGCGGTGTTATTCGCATTCTCAAACTGCATGGTCTGTTCCTCTGTGATGGGAAACACAGGGTATATCACCCACCACAGCCCCAATGACATGAGCCAAAACTTAGCCCTTGTCTGCCATCTGCGGAAGTTCTCACCTCCAAACCTCTCAGGTTTCATGGCATCAGATGCATTATTTGCCATTGCTAGATCATAGAAATAGGCACAATCAGGTTTTTGGAATGTTGGAAATAAGTGCCTAATATACATTCCAGATTTTGTTTGGAGGAAAAACTCATAGATAAAAAATGATGCAAGCACATAACACAAGTAAACAGGCAACATATTGACTAGAACAGGATTGCGCAAGGAAATTACTCAATGATCCCGCGCAAAACGTAGTCGAACGTGTTGAAGTAGATGTTGCAGATCACCAAGCGGTCGCGTGTAGACGCTGCCCAAAAACCTGATTGCCGCCCCGTGCAGGAGTCTTGCGGCAGTGGTTTCGGAGATCCCGCTCTCTTCAAGTCCGGTGCACGCCGAACTCAAAGGTCGACGAGGCGCAGCAGCGAGAATCTCAGCACAGCGAGTGGGAAGGTGAGCGTGTGAATCCGTACCCTTCAACCAGGACGTCTCCTGGTTTTATAGGCCTTCATAGTGCATCAATTCCCTTCATCAAGCAGTAAAAACTGCCCAATTTAATGACAGAAAATGCTGCAATCAAACAGCAGAAACTGACACACCTTATTACTGTTTAAAACGGCAGTTTCAATCACATTGAAGCGCCATTACGCTCAGCATAAAAAAATAGAAACTGCACAAATAATAGCCTGCTGTACACGTACGCGTCGCGCTCGTCGCAAGTCACGCGATTTTTCACGCGAAAAATGCGCGCGAGCTGCGCGTGCGTGTAGCAACAGTCTCCTTCTCTCTTATTTTCACCTATTTTGCATAGAGAGGAGACTCCCATATTTAAGCAAGGCAACCTCTCCTTGAATTAGCAATATGGGACTATAGGTTGTGCATGCTTTGGAATTTTCAGATTAGGCCAAACATGGGCCTAAATCCAACAATCCCCCACCAATTCCAAAGCTGCTGTACTGAACATTCTTTATATATACCAGATTTTCAGTATAAGTCCCGTACGGGTTGAACTTACACCTAGATCAACCAGGTCCATCTTCCAGCAGCTTGTGAATGGACTAAGCCTTGAATTCATAGCTTTTTGCTGTCAGATTTCTCTTGAAGATCCAACTGGTACTAGGCTGCAAGAACGCCAAGTCTAAACGGAGCTTTTAAAGGTCTTGCTCCTCGATCTTCTCATGAGCTTTCCAAAGAGTACCCCACTCTCATGAACTGCGACCTAACAGTTTAGCTCACATAGGTGTATTCATTTTAGGTATCCTGTAGGACGATACCTTTTCCCTCGATGGACACTAGAATACATTAAGGCATAATAGCCAGCCTTCCATACAGAAGAGAGTGCATTTCATGGAACATGGGTAATTTTTTTTTTATTATTCTTATTTTAACAATCTGTACTCCCTGTTACAACAGTAACTTGTTTTTCTCATTTTCCAAATCAGGGATCTCCTATCAAAGGAAATGAGTTGCCATTACTTTGCAACTAAATGGGTCTCAACCCCATGTCCATGTTTGCAACAGAAATCGCTGTCCGTGCAAGCCCTTTTGTAAAGGGATCTGCTAGATTTTTCTCACTGCGAATATAATTCACAGCAATTACTCCGGAGTTTTTTAGCTTTCTAACAGATTTAAGCCTCCGCTTCACATGTCTCGAGGACTTCGAATTATCCTTAGTACTCGTAACTTTGATCAGTACCGTTTGGTTGTCACAGTACATAAGGATTGCCGGAACTGGTTTCTCTACCAGTGGCAAGTCCATGAGTAGCTCTCTTAGCCACTCGGCCTCAACGGTAGCCGTGTCAAGTGCTACAAGCTCAGCTTCCATGGTCGACCGCGTCAAAATGGTCTGTTTACATGACCTCCAGGTAACTGCAGCACCTGCTAGTGTAAACACATAGCCACTCGTGGCTTTAATTGCATCCGCATCAGAAATCCAGTTGGAATCACTATATCCTTCCAATACAGATGGATAACCAGTATAGTGAATTCCATATTCGATTGTACCTCTCAGGTAACGTAGCACTCTCTCCAGTGCATCCCAATGATCCTTCCCTGGATTAGAAGTAAAACGACTTAATTTGCTCACAGCAAAAGATATATCGGGACGTGTTGCACCAGCAAGATACAAGAGGGACCCAATTATTTGTGAATATCTCAAATGGTCCAACCCTTCGCCTTTATTTGTCCTTAGCTTTACACTAGCATCGTAGGGCGTAGGGGATAATTTGGCATTCTCAAAGCCAAAGCGACACAGTATTTTTTCCACATAATGAGATTGATTTAGAATAATCCCATTCTCATTTTTGATCAACTTAATATTCAGGATAACACTTGCTTCACCCAAATCCTTCATGTCGAAGCATGAAGATAAGAATGATTTGACCTCGTCAATCACGGCAGTGTTAGTCCCAAATATGAGTATATCATCCACATACAAGCACAAGATCACTGTTTGACCCCCACCATGGCGATAGTATACACACTTATCTGCTTCGTTTACAACAAAACCAGCACAAGTTAAGGTTTCATCAAATTTTTCATGCCATTGTTTGGGTGCTTGTTTTAGGCCATATAATGATTTTAACAATCTGCAAACTTTACCCTCCTGTCCCTTAGCCACAAAACCATCAGGTTGCTCCATATAGATTTCTTCCTCCAACTCTCCGTTAAGAAAAGCTGTCTTTACATCCATTTGATGAATGTGTAGACCATAGGAAGCAGCTAATGCAATGAGCACCCTAATGGTGGTTAACCTGGCCACAGGTGAATAGGTGTCAAAATAATCTTCTCCTTCTTTCTGGGTAAAGCCTTTGGCCACAAGCCTCGCTTTATATTTTTCAATCGTGCCATCTGGTCTCATCTTTTTCTTGAAAATCCACTTACATCCAATAGGTTTGCACCCAACAGGACGTTCAGTGATTTCCCAAGTCTCATTTGTCATGATGGAGTCCATCTCGCTATGGACTGCCTCTTTCCAATAGTCAGCATCCGAAGACGCATAAGCATCAGCCAGAGTCGTAGGCACGTCATCCACAAGATATACAATAAAGTCATCTCCAAAAGATTTCTGAACCTTTTGTCTCTTACTCCTGCGCGGAGTGATGTCTGAATTGTTATCCTCCTCATTATTCTCTCGCAGAGGTATGTTCTCAACTTGTTCAGAGTTAGGAATGGTTGCATCCAGATTTTCTAAAGTACTGCTACTTGGTCTCATAGGAAAGATATCCTCAAAGAAAGTAACATCCTTAGACTCCATTATTGTATCTACTATAATCTCTGGAGTACCGGATTTAACTACCAAGAATCTATAGGCAGGACTATTCTGAGCGTATCCTATAAAAATGCAATCGACTGTTTTTGGCCCAAGTTTCCTTTTCTTCGGCTCTGGAATGTTGACTTTCGCCAAACATCCCCATGTTCGCAGAAAGCTAACATTGGGTTTTCTGCCCCTCCATGCCTCGTATGGAGTTATGTCACTTCTCTTGGTGATAACTCTATTGAGCACAAAATTTACAGTCAAGATTGCTTCCCCCCACCACATCTTTGGCATACCGGCACTCTCTAATAAAAAAAAATTAAAAAAAAACCATTTCTTTGCCGAGGGTCGGCCCTTGGCAAAGAAACCGCCAACGGCGCCGGCGCGTGACGGCTTCTTTTCTTTGCCGAGGGCCGTCCTGGCCCTCGGCAAAGACCCCTTCGCCGTCTAAAACTTCCCCGAGGGGTCTTTGCCGAGGGTTTCTGGTCCTCATGCGAGTCCAGTAGTGCCTGCTTATCCACTGTTGGATTGAATTTTCAAAAGCTGCTCGAACAGACACTAACAGCAGCAGCCGGTTGGACAGTCCAGTAAAAAAATTAAATATGTACTTGTACAACTTCTGTGAATCAAAATGATGTGTTTATGTTGTTGTATGGAGTTCATTCTTCACTGTTGAACTACTCATGGTATAGTTCCATAATTTTCAGTTGCACACCATGGTACCTGAGTTCCAATATAGATAGCATGATGGCTATAAGGCACATATAATTTCGTAAGGCCCAATAATATGGAAACCATATAGTGGAGCTTTGTAATACATTAATTAAAGCACAAAGTGATCTGGAATACAAAGTTATATTACAAAAAAAAAACAGGTATACACCAACCTGCAACACAACATCATCTACTACTACATAGAAATCCGATATATCAGTTCTTTCTGCTGCAAATATTTTTTACTATGCCACCGTTAACCAGGGGAAATTGCATGCAACGGCTGAGATAGAGATGGTGCCAGCCCCCTTTGGGCGCGACACCATTTTCATTTCATTAATTGTACTACAACACCTTTATATTGACAAACATTTGAGCCACTAGCAAACCAATTAGGCCAACAAGGTCGTGGCCGAATCAGCCCATGCGGGCAAACCTCGCTCGCCTATAAGCCATGTACACTCTACACACGCCAAGTCTTGCCTCATCCCCTCCGCTTTTGCCTGTCAGTTCCTCACAGTTTCTCCCCGATGGCCAATTTCTAAATTTATTATACAAAGACCTAGGTGTTGATGGCGGTGGCCGGTTGCTGGTAGGCAGGTGCTGTTGGAAATAAGTGCCTAATATACATTCCAGATTTTGTTTGGAGGAAAAACTCATAGATAAAAAATGATGCAAGCACATAACACAAGTAAACAGGCAACATATTGACTAGAACAGGATTGCGCAAGGAAATTACTCAATGATCCCGCGCAAAACGTAGTCGAACGTGTTGAAGTAGATGTTGCAGATCACCAAGCGGTCGCGTGTAGACGCTGCCCAAAAACCTGATTGCCGCCCCGTGCAGGAGTCTCGCGGCAGTGGTTTCGGAGATCCCGCTCTCTTCAAGTCCGGTGCACGCCGAACTCAAAGGTCGACGAGGCGCAGCAGCGAGAATCTCAGCACAGCGAGTGGGAAGGTGAGCGTGTGAATCCGTACCCTTCAACCAGGACGTCTCCTGGTTTTATAGGCCTTCATAGTGCATCAATTCCCTTCATCAAGCAGTAAAAACTGCCCAATTTAATGACAGAAAATGCTGCAATCAAACAGCAGAAACTGACACACCTTATTACTGTTTAAAACGGCAGTTTCAATCACATTGAAGCGCCATTACGCTCAGCATAAAAAAATAGAAACTGCACAAATAATAGCCTGCTGTACACGTACGCGTCGCGCTCGTCGCAAGTCACGCGATTTTTCACGCGAAAAATGCGCGCGAGCTGCGCGTGCGTGTAGCAACAGTCTCCTTCTCTCTTATTTTCACCTATTTTGCATAGAGAGGAGACTCCCATATTTAAGCAAGGCAACCTCTCCTTGAATTAGCAATATGGGACTATAGGTTGTGCATGCTTTGGAATTTTCAGATTAGGCCAAACATGGGCCTAAATCCAACAGGTGCTACTTGTGAGGGTGCTCTCATGCTCGTGTGAGCTCCAACCCAGAGCCTAGTACGTTAAGGTCCGGCTCCTAGTCTGATTTAAGGGCACATCACCAGACGTTTTTTCAAACCATGGAATGCAAATTCGAATATAGTTTTGTTTATATGCCTTTTACTTTCTCTTGAGTGGTTGAGACATCTTTAGTTTGAACAATTGTTCTTTAATTCATGCTACTATGGACTTTTTCATATTTTGGGTCAGTGAATAGAACATTTTTTCTTTGGCTTAGGAATACCAAGTCACTAAATCCTGTGTCCGATACTCTACATGATACATTACTAGGATTGACAGAATCTAGTTGCACTGTAATGAGTTAAAGACTGTACCAAGATTTTTTCTTGTGACTAATCAATATTGATATTGTACCAAATTTAAGGAGAGTGCATCTAGGATTGACTTTATGTGCTGCATCTATGTTCATATAGTTACAGGATTATTTATTTGAGTTAATCTTCTGATAACGTTGTTCTTTTTGCAGGTTATCGTCATAGCAGATGAGACTGGGTCTGGTAAAATAACACAAGTACCGCAATACCTTCATGAAGCTGGTTATACTGTAAAAGGAAAGGTGTGCCATCTTTTAAGCTCCATACTGGCTTTTATTGCACATCTGGACCAGCTAATATGCTTGTGAGAATGTCATAGTACCCTATGGTAATGTCTGCGTGATTTTATGGATGGTTTCAGCTCCATCTTTTAGTTTTTTTCTTGTAATTTTCTATGCTCCAATTTCGCAAAAATGCTGCTAGGTTTGGAACTCTAGATTAGGCCTTGATGTTGCTAACTTTACAGTTTATAGCAGCTGCTTGCTCAGGACACTTAATTTTGCGCAGATTGTGTGTGTCCAGCATCACCGAGTGGCTGCCTTGAGCGTTGCAGAAAGGGTATCTAAAGAAATGGGTGTAAATCTAGGGGATGAGGTTTGGTATTTTTGTAACTCTGATGTCTCAGCAATTCAAATTCATGAACGTTTCCGTGCAATGTATCTTCCATCATTCATCTGAGATTTTTGTGTGATATTTATATCTGTTACTGCTATACAGGTTGGTTTCTCTCTAAGGTTTGAGGATATCTCATCAGAGGGTACGGTTATTAAGTACATGACTGCCGGAGTACTTCTGAGAGAGCTTATTGGTGATCCAGATTTATCCAGCTATAGGTGACCATATTAGAACATAGCCGTATTTCCACCAAAATGGAGACCTTTCTTATCTCTGTGTTCTTGCTGTAGCGTTGTCATGATTGCTGATGCTACTGAGCGCACCCTGCCAAGCGATATCCTTTTTGGTCTGCTGAAGGTTAGTTTGCTCGACCTATGCTTATTTGCAACTATGTTGGATACAATCTCAGCTCCTCATGTGCAAAGTATGCTTTTACTATGTTCAGGTCATCTGTCGATCTCGGCCAAACCTGAAGTTGCTCACTGCTAGTGCCTCTTAATGTGGAGAAGCTTCATGATTATTTCTGTTCAGCTCCTGTTTTCAAGATACATGGGAGACAATGGCCAGTTGAAATTTATCACACCAAAGCTCCAGTACCTGACTACATTGATGCAGTAGCTGACACCATTATGCAGATACACATGAAAGAAACTGCTGGAGATATTCTAGTGTTCCTCCCAGGGGATCAGCAAGCTCAAGAAGTTCATGAAATTCTTGACCAGAAAACAAAGGGCTTAGAGAAAATGCCTTACAAGCTAATCATATGTCCTATTTATGCTTATCTGCCTGTTGACCTTCTGGCAAAGACATTAAAGGCAGCCACCCCAAGTGATCGAAAAGTGATTCTGGTAAATGATATAGCCAAGGTTCCACCAACAGTTGATGGTATCGAGTATGTTATTGAACACAGGCTTCTGTACGATAAAATCATACAATCCACATCTAGGGATAGAATATCTGCTTATCTGCCCTATATCAAAAGCATCAGCGAAGGAGAGGGCAGGAATATATGGATTGACTAGGCCCCAAAAATGTTACCGTCTGTACACCAGGGATTCTTATATCCATGACCTGGAAGGTTGTACAGGTCCGGAAATTCAACGAAGCAACCTTGCTCCTATGATTCTTATTTTGAAGACTCTTGGTATTAATGATTTGGTACATTTTCCTTATCTGGATCCACCACCAACAGAAGCCATGGTAAAGGCCCTAAACCAAATTTATGGTCTTGGTGCACTCAACAGCCGTTGGCAGTTGACCAAGACTGGGAGAAGAATGGTAGAGTTTCCATTAGATCCCCTGTTGTCGAAGATGATAGTTGCTTCAGAAAAGTATAGCTGTTCTGTTGAGGCCATCACCATTGCCTCCATGTTGTCAATTGGCAAGTCTATATTCTGTTGTCCCAAAAACAGGAAAGGCCATGCAGACTTGTCATGGTCGAACTTCCACATTGGCAATGTTGGGGACCACATAGCAGTGCTGAATGTATTATTCTCTGTCTGTTTACTTTCATGATCACGTTCCTTGTATAATCTTCAGTTTTATGAGGTCAAATGCTCAATAATTTCTCTTTATTTTAGGTCTATAACTCGTGGAAAGAATCAGGCTATTCAACTCAGTGGTGCCATGAAAACTATATTCAGGTAAACATCCTTTGTCTTCCTATCTATTTTTGCTCTTAGTGCAATTACATGCTGTACCCGAAAAATCCGGTAATCACTGGTTAGCAAATTGTTTTCATTTCCCTGATTAGCTTTTTTTTATTTTCGATGAGCCTCAATAATATTAGCAGTCTTGTTTAATCTTTGTAACATACTACCTTTCTCCTGATTTTGTTCATGTGAGTTGTGTACCTTTGCAAAAATATCCCCTGTTCCCAGGTGTTGAGTTAGCCTGTAGCATAGAGCATAGTGCACAAAGGAGATTGGCCATGACGATATTATTTAGTGCTCCTGTATATCATATGCCAAAATATCTATACCCAAACGCGCTAAGAAAACTTTTGTATCTGAGGTGCAAGTCGAACCTACCTGGAGTTGGACGGCCTTTTTGTCACATAAGTCTTTGCATGTATGTGTGTCTATGTCCATCTTAGTGGCCACGGCATCCATTGGTTTACATGCCTCACGTGAGCTAGTTTTCCTGCTAGCACACAATTCTTCTTCACACAGTAGACCTCCTTTGTTATTCTGCTGGGCATTGATCCTGCAAGCTCATATGGGAAAAATTATTACCCTTGGTTAAATCAGGCTGGTAGCATGAAGAGGGCAAAACAAATACGTGATTGGCTAGAGAGGATTCTGGAGATGATGGAGATTGAGTTATGCTCAAATGCCAATGACTTGGTTTCCACTAAAAAGGCTATAACATCAGGTATTGTTCGGTGCTAGACAACAATAATTCAGTTGCTATATCTGCATGCCAGAGCCCAGAGAATTTTACATAATATGGAGTATTTGCATGCTGTAGGTTTCTTCTGTCATGCTGCACGTCAGCACAAGGGTGGTATATACAGGACCATCAAGAACCCTCAGACTGTTCATATCGATCCTAAATCAGGACTAGCAGATGCAAGTCTGTTTGATTGCCCATTCTCTTTCCTGTCAGCGTTCATATATAGTGCTGCATAAGTTTTAGTTCTGACTTCTTGTGGTATATGCTTATTTCCCACTAATGCAGGTATGCCCTCAGTGGGTAATATTCCATGAAATAGTCTTCGATACACGAAATCATATTGGACAGGTGCACATTGTTACCAAGAATCGGATCGATATATGGAGTAGTAGTTGTGAAATTTTGCTAATAATATGGCACTGCAGGTCACGGAAGTGAAGCCTGAATGGCTGCTAGAAATAGCACCTCACATTTACAAGAATGAAGACATAAGCTGACTGTAAGTGGACCATGCAGTTTATGCAAAGCAAGTTACTTAAGTCTTTTACTCGTTTTGGCTGAGCTGCCTTTCTTTCTGGCTGCGCAGCTGGGTCCAAGAAGCTTTGGGAGGACGGGGATTACCCGATGATTCGCGAATCAATGTGCCCAGCTGGATACCCAAAATACACGCTCCGCTCGTATCCCAAGCACAGGACCAACCCACCACTCTCCTGTCAAGGGGTCTAGGTCCCCGTCCAAACCTGGACTCAGTATGGTGCTTAGACCTCCACCATCCCCACCTCCAATCAGTTGGTCTAGAAAGAGCCAGAATCCATGACAAGAGAACAACGAGCCTTCCCTGCTCCCATAAACAAGTATGTGCTCAGAATAATAAGTCTGTGACTTGACTAGAACCCAATACAACGGCCGGTCCTTAACCGACGCAGACAGGGAAAACAGTGTAACCAAGCTATGCCCCATTGACCGCAGAATACAACCTCTTATACCCACCAATACCCATACCAAATCTCTGTCCGGTCTCCATTTTCTTTCACCATTTTATCCTAAGAGTGATAATAATAATCACCTATTGTGAGTAACGGTAGATTACTCACGTTACCAATAGTCTAAGCATAGCACCTACTCGACCTATGCTAGTAGGGCTCATAGGTAGGTTATCTATGTATGTAGTTTCTATAAAATGCTTGTATCATAAATGCACATCATATATATATATATATATATATATATATATATATATATATATATATATATATATATATACATATATATATATATATACATATATATATATATACATATATATATATATACATATATATATATATATATATATTCAGAGCTTACTCAAAATAAGGGTTATGCATCGGGGCTTGCCTTGGGTAGGCGCGGTGTCAGCTCAGTCAGTCTGTGGCGGCTCCGGGACCTCCTCTTGCACGAGGATCTCCTCCTCGTACTCTTCAATCACCTCCTTGTACTCCTGCTCGTCCTCGGTCACGAACTCTAACTCGTTTTCTACATGCATGCAATAACAATGCAACGCTCAATATTAAGGCAACAACAGTTCTTAAAATAAGAATATATCTACTAAGTCACTAAGCTAGCTCTAATGACTAAGATACCGAACTAATCATCATTTCCATCAAACCAACAGGGTTTCACCTACTTGTGCTACTTAGCAACTAAAATATATTCTTACTCTTATTAACGATTTCCTATATACTATAACAAGGAGTACTTAGCTATCATATTTCTCAACCTATTTTAAAACTACAAAAATTACAGTAAGCACATAATAATACAATGAATCTACTGTAAAATTTCATGGTCAAAGCTATTACCAATTTGCCACAAAAATTCCTACAAATACTAACCTAAATAATACTAAACACTCGCAATTGATTTAATAGCCGCTGGTATCAACAAATATATATATATATATATATATGAACTAAATACACTAGGAGATAGAGCACAATTTTAGGAACCTAACAAAATTGGTTTCACAATTTTTGGACACCTATGCGAATTGATATTAATTTTCAAAGTTCAGCTCAGAAATTAAAATATAAAGCTATTTCTAATTCCTTAAGAAAAAGGAAAAATGAATTCCAACCGTGGCCCATCACTGCGTGGCGAGCGCGGACGCGGCCCAATGCAAACCACAACAGGAAGGCCCACGCGCGCTGCCAACATCGCAAAAACGCCCCCGCGCTAAGACCGAATCAACCCGCAGTCCACAACACTATTTCCCGACAGAGAGGCTATGTGGATAGGAGACTGCAATCTATCGCCTTCACCACGGCCAGGTTCCTAGCCACCCCTGCGTGCGCCGACGTGGTCGACGCAGCACTGAACGGCCACGCCGGCCAACCGAGGCCCGCCCCGGCCCAGATAGCGGGCCGATCTGCACCTACAACCCTAACGTCTACACTAGCCTAGGTTACCGAAGTGGTGGAGCTCACGGAAGTGGTGACCACGGCATGCGGCCATGTGCGACAGCAGCGCGGCCATGCCGGCCACCCTAAGCGACCGCGGGGTGAACTAGCTAGCGCTATAGCATCACTATCTTACCCTAGTTGCAGCTACGGTGCTGGTTTGGTCAGAGGTTCCCTGAACAGGGCTGGCCACGTGCGGGTGGTGGGATGCGGTGGCGCTCCGAGACGGCGTGGCCACATCAGTGGCTACGCGCGAGGTGGTAGAGGTGCAAGTGAGGTGCGCAGGGTGAAGTGGAGGTGGAGGCGGACTTCATGGTGTAGATGGATTGACGAGGGGGGAAACGGTGGGTGGCTACCCTCAGCCACGGTCGGTCTCGGCCTTAATGGCACGACGAAGGGGGGAACTCCATATTGGAGCATGTCGTGACGCATTTCAAGGCGGGGTGGGGACAGTTGGTACCTGGACACCAAGGCGGAGACATGAGCACATGAGATTTAAGGCAAGCTCCCGCGTTCTGGCCCACCAGGGGTCACGACGTGACCGCGGTAGGAAGCAGGGGAGGGCGTAGCATTGGAAACAACAATGAGCAGTGGCGCGGCTGGCGCTCTTTGGTGGGACACGGGCATCGCAACCTGGGGTACACACGCCAGGCACAAGCGACGAGCGCAAGCGGCCACGGCTGGCACTAGCCCACGCGTCGCAGCGCCATTAAGGCGAGGCAACGATGCGAGTGTGGCTGTGGCACCCCACATGCACGCGGTGGCAAGCGGCCTAGCACCGGTAGCGACAACAAAAAACCATGCAGCCGTGCAAAGATGTGACGATGAAGTTACGACGGGGCAGAGGGTCCAGTGAAGGGCGGTGCGCGCTGCTATGGTGATGAGACGGCAGCGGCACCAGTGACCAGTGAAGCAGGGCGGCGTGTGCAGCCATAGTGGCACCGGCAGCGGCGCCAACAGCAGCATGCAGCGTGCTAGGCGCGCGGGCAGGTGAAAGCTCTAGTTTGGTTTTGGTGAATTGATGAAACCCTAAGTGCTAACCTAGTTTATCAAGTGATCATGAGATAGGTAGCACACTCCAAGTGGTAAAGCAAATGATGATCATAGCATGATGATAATGATGCCGTGGTGATGATCAAGTGCTTAGGACTTGGAAAGAAGAAAGAGAAAAACAAAAGCTCAAGGCAAAGGTATAAACCATAGGAGCTATTTTGTTTTGGTGATCAAGACACTTAGAGAGTGTGATCACATTTAGGTTTGATAGCCGTACTATTAAGAGGGGGTGAAACTCGTATCGGAATGCGGTTATCAAAGTGCCACTAGATGCTCTAACTCATTGCATATGCATTTAGGATCTAGTGAAATGCTAACACCCTTGAAAATGTTTATGAAAATATGCTAACACATGTGCACAAGGTGATACACTTGGTGGTTGGCACATTTGAGCAAGGGTAAATAAGTTAGAGGTGAAAAGGAGTTAGTCTCACTAGTCACAAGGTGATCGGACGCTGGTCCTAGAGGAACCAGCGCGTCCGGTCAGTTGTAACAGCAGAGATGCTGGCGTCGGTCAAACGACCGGATGCTGGGTCGCTCAGCGACCGGACGATGGCGGGGTCTGTCCGGTCCTGTTGTCGGGCAGCGCACAGAGGCTAGGGTCTCTGACCAGACGATGGCAGGGTCCGGTCGTGCATGACCGGACGCGTTCGGTGGGCAAAATGCGTTTCTGGAACGTTACTGGAAACAACCGGATGCTGGTGGCTCAGCGTCCGGTCAGTTATAGCACAGCGTCCGGTTAACTTAAGTGACCGTTGAGATAGGGACACGTGGCTATCATCGGGCGATCAGACGCTGAGGTCCAGCGTCCGGTCAACATGACCGGAGCGTCCGGTCAGCCCGTGTTGTGCCCAGTGAAGGGGTACAACGGCTCTATTTCGTGGGGGCTTCTATTTAAGCCCCATGGCCGGTTGAAGCTCATACCTTTGGCCATTTTCATTGACATAGCAACCTTGTGAGCTTAGCTAAAGCCCTCCCACTCATCTCCATCATTGATTCATCATCTTTGTGAGATTAGGAGACAATCCAAGTGCATTGCTTGAGTGTTTGCATCTAGAGGCACTTGGTGTTCATGTTTCGCTATGGGATTCGCTTGTTACTCTTGGTGGTTGCCGCCACCTAGATGGCTTGGAGCAGCAAGGATCATCAAGCGGAGGGTGGTGATTATCTCTGGCTCCGATCGTGGTGATTGTGAGGGGTTCTTGACCTTTCCCCGGTGGAGAGCCAAAAGGTACACTAGTGGATTGCTCATGGCTTGTGTGATCATCATCTTGTGTTGGTTGTACGGCACCCTATTGAGGGTTTGGCGTGTGAAGCCAATTAGCGTGTGAGCCTCCAAGTGAGTGAATCGCCACAACGAGGACTAGCTTGCCGGCAAGCAAGTGAACCTCGGTAAAAATCATTGTGTTCATCATTGATTCCGAGGTGATTGGTCTTCATTGTCATTCGTCCTTGTGATTGATTGGTTTATTCATCTACACGGCGGTATAACCTTCTTGATCACTCTCATTATATTACCGCAAACTAGTTGTCAAGCTCTTTAGTGTAGCTAGTTGTGAGAGCTTGCTTGCATAGTTGGTGTGGCTCTTTAGTTAGCCTTTGATAGCATACTAACATAGGGTAGTGTCATAGCTATTGTGTGAATAGATACTATCTAAACTAAAATTGTGGTAGGTGGCTTGCATTTTGAGTAGGCTAGCGCAACACTTGCTTCGCCTCATAATTGTCTAATAATTTTGTTAAGTGTTGTTGTAGAAAATTTTATTAGGCTATTCACCCCCCCTCCTCTAGCCATTAGGACCTTTCAATTGGTATCAGAGCTGAGGTCACCATGATTGAAGGCTTAACAACCTTCGGTGTAAAAATGGCTCAAATCAACAACACCAAGAAGCCACCCCAATTTGATGGCACAAATTATCCTTATTGGAAGTCAAAGATGACCACACACATAAGTCAATCAATAGAAAGGTGTGGAAGGTGGTAGAAACCAAAATTGAGATTGGTGATCCAGAGAATCCCACCGCGGCCGAAGAAGTATTTCTCCAAAACAATGACATTGCTCTAAGTGCTATTCATGATGCAATTAATGAGAGAACATTTGAGCAAATCAAGAATATTGAGATGGCACATGAGGCTTGGAAAAAGTTGGAAGAATCATTTGAGGGTACTCAAGCCGTGAAGGGTGCAAAGGCCTACATTCTCAAGGAGAAGTTTGCAAGCTTCAAGTGCTTGTCAATGATCTAAAAGCACTTGGAGAAGAGGTGAAGGACAAGGACTTCTCCCACAAGTTCTTGAGATGCTTACCCACAAGATTTGGCGCATTAGTCACTATTCTAGTGAGAAGCGGTTTGGACACCATGACACCAAACCAAGTATTAGGGGATATAATGACCAATGACACATATAGAGATGATGATGAGAAGGAAGAAAAGAAGGAGAAGAAAGATAAGAAGAAGGATGACAAGAAGAAGAGCATGGCATTCAAAGCCACATCATCCAAGGGCAAAGCTAAGCAAGAAACATCAAGTGAAGAAGATGAATCTTGGGATGATGATGATGATGAGAAGATGGCTCACTTTGTTAAGAAGTTTGGCAAGTTCATGATGAAGAAGGGCTACTGGGCTAGAAGAAAGAAGTCTTCATCCAAGAACAAAGAAGAGTCAAGAAGGTGCTTCAAGTGTAGAAGCAAAGATCATCTTGTTGCTCAATGCCCATATAATAGCCTTCTCTCTTTGAATCTTCATCATGCTTCATGGCTAATGCCACTAAGGTACAAACTAGTGATGATGAAAGCGATGAAGAACATGATGAAATGGAAAATGAAAATAACCATGATAGTGATAGTGATGATGATGAACCTACTAAGGATGAATTATTTGACATGCTAGAAGATGCTAGAGAACACTTTGACATCAAGAGAAGGGAATGTAAAAGCTTGCATAAGGAACTAAAAGCCCTTAAGCAAGTCTTTGATGAGCTCAATGCATCTCATGAGAGGCTAGAGGAAGCCAATGAGAAGCTTGGGAAAGCTCACAAAAAGCTTGAAAAGGCTTATTCCTCTTTGCTTGATGAGCAAAATAAAAAGAAGCATGTTGAAACTTGCAATGTAGGTTTAACTTGTGATATAGTTGATGAATCACTATCTATGCCTATCATTGTTGCTCCTACTAACCCTTCTTGTAGCACTTTCACTTCTACCTCATCTAGTAGTGATGGTCTCACTTGTGACACCTCACTAGTGGTTGAGAATGAGAACCTCAAGGAGGTCAACAAGCTCACTCACACCTTAGCTAAAGCTTATGGTGGTGAGGACCGCTTGCTTATGTGCTTGGGTAGCCAAAGAGCTTCTCTCTACAAAGAGGGATTGTGCTATACCCCCAAGAAAGGCAAGGTGACCTTTGCTCCTCACAAGACTAGTTTTGTGAAGAATAATGGTCGGTTTTGCACTAGTTACAAGCAAGTTGGTCATAAAGAGCATGAATGCAAAAACAAGAGCAAAAATGCTAATGTATCCTTCATAAAGCTTGATTCATGCTATATGCTTACTAAGGGTACAAATGGTGTGAAGGCTAAGTTCATTGGTAAACCATGGATGGGCTCAAAGAAGAAAGCCATTTGGGTACCAAAGAGCTTAGTAACTAACCTTTAAGGACCCAAGTAAGTTTGGGTACCTAAAAAGAATTGATCTTCTTTTATAGGTCAATTACAAAGCCGGAGGAAGGCATTGGGTTCTTGATAGTGGGTGCACTCAACACATCACCAGTGATGCAAGAATGTTCAACTCAATCAACACCAATGACAATGATGGTTATGATAGTATCACATTTGGTGACAATGGCAAAGGCAAGGTCAAAGAGCTTGGTAAGATTGCAATATCCAATGACATGAGCATATCCAATGTGTTGCTAGTAGAGAGCTTGAACTTCAATTTGCTATCCATGGCTCAATTGTGTGATCTTGGATTCAAGTGCATATTTGGGATAGATGATGTAGAGATCATAAGTGTAGATGGCTCTAATTTGATCTTCAAAGGTTTTAGATATGAGAATCTATACTTGGTTGATTTCAATGCTAGTGAAGCTAGGTTATCTACATGCTTGTTCACTAAGTCTAGCATGGGTTGATTATGGCATAGAAAGCTTGGTCATGTTGGAATGAAACAATTGAATAGATTGGTTAAGCATGACTTAGTTAGAGGCTTGAAAGATGTTGTGTTTGAAAAGGATAAGCTTTGTAGCTCTTGTCAAGCCGGCAAACAAGTTGGAAACACTCATCCCAAGAAAAGCATGATGAGCACTAGCAAAGCATTTGAGTTATTGCACATGGATTTGCTTGGGCCAACACAATACACTAGTATCGGTGGTAACAAATATGGCTTTGTGATAGTGGATGATTATACTAGTAGATAAAATTGATGTGTTTGCAACATTCAAATCTTTTGTCAAGGGCATTCACAATGAGTTTGAAACAACCATCAAAAGAGTTAGAAGTGACAATGGTAGTGAGTTCAAGAACACTAGAATTGATGAGTTGTGTGATGAATTTGGAATTAGACATCAATTCTCAGCCAAGTACACTCCACAATCAAATGGCCTTGTTGAGAGGAAAAATAGAACACTCATTGATATGGCAAGGTCTATGCTTAGTGAGTACAATGTTAGTCAATCCTTTTGGGCCGAAGCTATCAACACAGCTTGTTATTGTAGCAACCGCCTCTATTGTCACCCATTGAAAGAGAAGACACCATATGAGCTCTTGAATGGTAGAAAGCCCAACATTGCATATTTTTGGGTCTTTGGTTGCAAATGCTATATCTTAAAGAAAGACACAAGATTGGGCAAGTTTGACAAGAAATGTGATGAAGGATTCCTACTTGGTTATTCCACTACAAGCAAAGCATATAGAGTTTGGAATTTGGATAGTGGTACTCTTGAGGAAGTTCATGATGTTGAATTTGATGAAACCAAGGGTTCACAAGAAGAGAATGATAACTTGGAAGATGTTAGAGGCATTCAACTTTCAAATACCATGAAGAACATGGATATTGGTGAATTAAGGCCTAGGCAAGTGAATGATGATGAAGATGAGCAAGTGCAAGTGCTCTCCAACTCAAACGTGCAAGATGATACAAATCAAGTTAGTACAAGTGGCTCTTATGATAATGAACAAGATCAAGTGGCTAGTACATCATCTCAACCCAATGATCAAGCAAATGCAAGCAATCAAGTTCCAATCCTCCAACCAACTAATATAGCAAGAAATCATCCATTGGACACTATCATTGATGATATTTCTAGAGGTGTACAAACAAGATCAAGATTGGCTTCATTTTGTGAGCATTTCTCATTTGTGTCATCCATTGAACCAAAGAAAATAAATGAAGCATTGAAGGATGTTGATTGGGTAAATGCTATGCATGAAGAATTGAATAACTTCACAAGAAATCAAGTATGGGAATTGGTAGAAAGACCAAAGGGACACAATATGATTGGAACCAAATGGGTCTTTAGAAACAAGCAAGATCAAGATGGGATAGTAGTAAGGAACAAAGCAAGATTGGTAGCACAAGGCTATACACAAGTTAAAGGTCTTGACTTTGGAGAAACATATGCCTCGGTGGCTAGATTGGAAGCAATAAGAATCTTGCTAGCCTATGCTTGTGCCCACAACATCAAGCTCTATCAAATGGATGTTAAGAGTGCATTTCTCAATGGCTACATCAATGAAGAAGTATATGTTGAGCAACCTCCAGGTTTTGAAGATGATAAGAAGCCCAACCATGTGTACAAGTTGAAGAAGGCTTTGTATGGCTTGAAGCAAGCATCTAGAGCATGGTATGAGAGATTGAGGGACTTCCTACTCTCTAAAGGGTTCACAATAGACAAAGTTGACACCACTCTTTTCATCAAGAAGATTGGAAAAGATCTATTTGTGTTGCAAATCTATGTTGATGATATCATATTTGGATCAACCAATCAAGATTTTTGTGATGAGTTTGGAAAGATGATGGCTAATGAGTTTGAGATGTCCATCATTGGAGAATTGAGTTACTTCCTTGATCTTCAAATCAAGCAATTGAAGAATGGTACTTTTGTAAGTCAAGGCAAGTATATCAAGGACATGATCAAGAAATTTGGCATGTGTGATAGCAAAGTCATTAGCACACCAATAGGAATAAATGGCAACTTGGATAGTGATGCAAGTGGAAATATGGTGGATCAAAAATTGTATCGGTCTATGATTGGAAGCCTACTCTATATGACCGCATCAAGGCCGGATGTCATGTTTAGTGTATGCATGTGTGCAAGATTTCAAGCCTCACCAAGAGAATGTCATTTGAAGGCTACAAAAAGAATATTGAGGTACTTGAAGCATACACCAAATGTTGGTTTGTGGTATCCTAAAGGAGCAAAGTTTGAGCTAGTTGGTTACTCTGACTCAGATTATGCGGGATGCAAGGTTGAAAGGAAGAGCACTTCAGGCACATGTCAATTGTTGGGAAGATCACTTGTTTCATGGTCATCAAAGAAGCAAAATAGTGTTGCATTATCAACCGCCGAAGCCAAATACATATCCACCGGTAGTTGTTGTGCACAAGTACTTTGGATGAAGGCTGAAAGGACCATGACGCCTAAGAGGGGGGGTGAATTAGGCAACTTAAAATTCTAACTCAAAACTATGGCCTCTTTTTCTAACCCTAGCAAAACCTATGCAATAGATAAGCTATCTAGATGTGCAACTATGGTTTTGCTAGTGTGTTGCTATCTCTACCACAAACGTAGTAAAGTAATCAATGTAAATGCGGAAGCTAAAGAGCAAGGTAGAGATATGCAAACTCCCGTTGACGACTCCGGTATTTTTACCGAGGTATCGAGAAGCGCGCAAGCTTCCCCCTAGTCCTCGTTGGAGCCCCTCGCAAGGAATCCCTCGCAAGGGCCAAGCTCCCGGTCGGGTGACTCCGTGGATAGCCTCGGGCCTTCCCCACGCGCAAGTGGGTCTCCGATGTGCCTCACGGCAAGCCTCTCCCGGATTCTCCCCGCCGTCTTCACTATCAAGCTTCCGGCCAAAACGCCGCGGGCCTTGTTCCCTCCGGTACACAGTGGCGGCCACACCACAACCGCGGTTGGTGTGATCTCGCAAGACTTCAAGCCCCTCCGTTGTACAACACTTGTGCTCGCAAGCACGGGGTGGCAAGAGGTATGCAAACCTCACTAAACACTAGGCAAACACCTAGAGCAAGCGCATAAGCGGTGGTCTAATCAACCTAAGCACTTCGCAAAGCACTTATGCTAATCACCTAATAAAACACTAAGCACTATGCATGTGGAGATCACTAAAATGGTGTATCAACACCCTTGGTATGTTTCCTCAGCTCCACACAACTCAAATGGCCAGTTGGGGGGTCTATTTATAAGCCCCACTGAGAAAGTAGCCGTTGGGGTCGAACTCCCGCAATTCTGCTACTGACCGGACGCTGAATCGTCCTGACCGGACGTGTTCGGTCGTCCCGACCGTTGCAGCCGCGAACCACCGATCGGACGCTTCCAGCGTTCGGTCGCAGTTTCGCGCGCCTAGAACCTCTCTGTACTCGATCAGACGCTGATGCCCCATGTCCGGTCGGTTGCCGTCTGCGTCCGGTCCTCGCATCCGGTCGCCTGTTTGCCGAGCCACCGGTCCAGTGTCCGGTCGCGCTTCCAGCGTCCGGTCCTTGCATCCGGTCGCCTCTGCGAGCTCGTTTCTTCGTGATCTTGCGTATGGCTTGGTTCCTATCTTCATGCTTAGACTTTGCTTGATATCTTGGGTCTTTTCTTGTGCTCCTAAGGTCTTGCTTAAGGTGTTGATCATCGGATCATCACGTCACCTTTGTCCAAGTCACGTCTTGCACCCTATTGAACTACAAAATAAACACTTGCAAATTCATTAGTCCAATTTGGTTGTGTTGGTCATCAAACACCAAAATCCAAAGTAAATGGGCCAAGGGTCCATTTTCCTTACAATCTCCCCCTTTTTGGTGATTGATGCCAACACGACCAAAGCAAGCAAATAATAAGAATTTGGAAGTTAAAAACTACCTACTTGCTTAGGATGCAATGCAAAAGGCAAGGTTATATGATACTAATTGATAGATACCAATTGAAACTTTACTTAAAAGCTTGTCTTGCCCTTGTAAATGTCCCCATATGATATTATGGATTTAAAGCCTAGCTTTCTAAAAAAATTCTCCCACTACTTAGACTAATCCATAATTCACGTTCCTCCCTTTTTCGGACCATTACCACTTGTAGACATCAACTTGATGCTTGCCTTTGGTCCTTCAAATTCTCCCCCTTTGGCATTAAACACCGAAAAGGAATACATTAGTAGCATAAGGGAGGGTCAAATTTCATGATCCTTTTTATATGGAGTGAAATGGATCACAAAATTTGACTCTCATATTATATAGAATAAGCTCCCCCTAAATATATGCATACATATGATAGAAAACAAAGCATATGCATAGTTAGCAATTTATTGTTCAAGAGAGTTTAATCTATATAATGCATGGAGAAAGCATGAAAGTATGAAATGAAATAAACATGATGAAGCCAATTGAAGAATGATGCTTAACTCCTGGGGACTTCAGTTTCCTTACAATGAGACTACTATACATGTGATAGGTTTAAAAAAAATTGATACCATTTGAATAAGTGTTAGTCTCAAAGCATCCAAGTTGTAGATTAAGCTCCCCCTAAATTTGTGCACACAAGTGTTGAAAACTTGTAAAATTTGTGCACATTGATTTAAGTATCAAAATACCATTTGAAAGATGATATTTTGGGAGAGATTATCTACAATTTGGACTTTGGCACATATTAGATAATTAATTGTAAAACAAGCTATGTGCCATGCTCCTAAACAATTTTAAACCATGTAGGTTTGCTCCAAGGGTTGATAATGAAACCGAGCAAGCCTACCATATGATATACCTATTGAATGCATGACACAATATTTAAGCATGTAAATGCAAACATTAGGCATGAAAGATAACTAGATGCTTTAAGAGTATACCAATTGAAAGACAATGCCAATTGAAATGAATACTATTTGAAAGTAATGACATCTAGTTACCTAACATGGGAAGGGGAATTTGGGTCCATAGTATCCACTAACCTACTTGGCAATGACTTTGTCCATCATGATGCACCCCATTAAATGCACCCAAACTTTACCAAGTCTCCAAATTCCCCGATGTCCGACGGACTTCTCACTTCCCTTTCGGGATCCAAACCTTCTTGGTGCTCTTCATGTTGGAAATGATTTCCTTTGGCACCCAAAAGCGTTTGACCCCATTGATGGCTTGCTTGTTCACCTTGATGGCCACCACCTTGTCATTTTTCTTCTTCTTCAAGAGATAAGGTGTGGAGGCCTTCTTGTCCACCTTGTTGGTGTAGGTGTTGGAGAGCTTGCTTGTTTGCTTTTTCTCCTTCTTCTTTGCTCCTCCCCCATTCTTCACCTTGCACTCATAGGACTTGTGACCTTCCTTGTGGCATACGTAACAAACCATGGTTTGTCCTTCATCAAGCTTCTTCACTCCCTTGACGGTGTTATCTTGATGAAGTTGGGCTTGCTTTGCCTTGCCTTTTACTTGAGTCAAGTCCTTGATGAGGCGAGCTACTTCTTGCTTAAGTTCCTCATTTTCCTTTGCAACCTCTTGTGTGCATGTATCTACAATAACTTTCTCAACACAAGCTTGGTTGCACAAAGGTGAGTCTAAACATAAATCATTGCAAGAGGTAGATGCATCCTTTTTAATTATGTCATTTCTTTTAGATGCCTTTGTGGGGCTATTTTAATGGCCTCAAGATTAGCAACTTTATTTGTTAGCTCATCACAATGTTTGCACATGATTTCCATTTTAGCAAGCAAACTTTGATAATCATTTTGTGAGCTAGCTAACTTTTCTTTTAATTTTTCATTTTTCTTTTCAAGTTGCTTATCATTAATTGTGCATGCACTTGTTGTTGCACTAGCCTCAAGTTGCTCAATTTTAGTAGATAATTCAACATTGAGATTTGCAAAGTTTTGATATTGTTCAAGCAAATTCTTGTATGCTTCTTGTGAACTACCTAGCTCTTCTTTTAAATTTTTGAGCTTCTTTTGTTGACTAGTGCAAACTTTAGCATATTTAAGATTTTGTTGCACAATTGTATTGTAAGAAGGCAAATCATCATCACTATCACTCTCACTAGAGGATGAGCTTTCGTTACCTCGTGCCATAAGGCACACACGAGAAGAGCTTGATGATGAGTGCTTGTGACCTCGCCTCTTGTGATGGTTTTCTTCTTCACTTGAAGAATCATCCCATGACCTTATTGTTGTGAGGGCTTTGTTCTTGCACACCTTCTTCTTTGTCTTGGGTGTGGGCTTGTTTGGACAAACTTCCACAAAGTGCCCCAACTCGCCGCATCCATAGCATCCCCTCTTTCTTTGCTCGTTTCTTTGATTAGTAAAAACGAGGTCTTGAATTTGGATGGGCACACCCTTGACATTGAGCCTTACGATCATCTTCTCCACCTTTTTGATAAGTTTGATTGATTCTTCATCAAGGTCGGAGGTGGAGGAGGAAGATTGATCATCATCACTTGGTTCTAGTTCATCATCATCATCATCCTCATCTTCTTCTTCTTCACTTGAGGAGCTTGAGCTTGAGCTTGACTCAACTTTCTTGCCCTTCATCTTTTTCTTCTCACTACAAGCGAGAGTTTTGCCTTTGCTTGATGAAGATGCTTCTCCTTGACCCATCTTCCGTGACATTTCAAATGCCACTAGCTTGCCAATGACAATGCCTGGGGTCATGGTGCTCAAGTTCTCCATGTTGTGAAGGATGGTGATGATGCTTGCATATTTCTTTTGTGGTAGATGGAGATGATCTTCCTCACGATGTCCGCATTATCTAGCTTTAATAATCCTATTGAATGGAGCTCATTGATAATTAGATTCAATCGAGAATACATATCATGAACAAGCTCATCATCATTCATAGCAAATGAATCATAATTTTGCTTAGCTAGACAATGTTTTTGCTCACGGACATTACTTGTGCCGTCATGGAGCTCTTGAAGTTTTAACCAAATTTCATGTGCCGTATTTAAGGTGAACACTTGGTTAAACACATCCATGCTAAATGATTCAAACAAGCAATTCTTAGCTCTAGCATTAAAATGCATTTCTTTTTTGTCACTCTTTGTGGGCTTTTCAGGATTCTTAATGGGTTTCATCCCATCACGAGTGACTCTCCATACACCTAAATCAACCGCCTCAAGGTGGCAAGCCATTCTTGCTTTATAGTAAAGGAAGTTAGTGCCATCAAATTGTGGAGGCCTAGCGGTATCCATCTCAACCACTCTAAATAGTGTCGGCTCAACGGCGATTAAGCCAAAGGTCCAAATATGAGCCAACCGGCTCTGATACCAATTGAAAGGACCATGATGCCTAAGAGGGGGGGGGGTGAATTAGGTAACTTAAAATTCTAACTCAAAACTATGGTCTCTTTTTCTAACCCTAGCAAAACCTATGCAATAGATAAGCTATCTAGATGTGCAACTATGGTTTTGCTAGTGTGTTGCTATCTCTACCATAAACGTAGTAAAGTAATCAATGTAAATGCGGAAGCTAAAGAGCAAGGTAGAGATATGCAAACTCCCGTTGACGACTCCGGTATTTTTACCGAGGTATCGAGAAGCGCGCAAGCTTCCCCCTAGTCCTCGTTGGAGCCCCTCGCAAGGAATCCCTCGCAAGGGCCAAGCTCCCGGTCGGGTGACTCCGTGGATAGCCTCGAGCCTTCCCCACGCGCAAGTGGGTCTCCGATGTGCCTCACGGCAAGCCTCTCCTAGATTCTCCCCGCCGTCTTCACTATCAAGCTTCCGGCCGAAATGCCGCGGGCCTTGTTCCCTCCGGTACATGGTGGCGGCCACACCACAACCGTGGTTGGTGTGATCTCGCAAGACTTCAAGCCCCTCCATTGTACAACACTTGTGCTCGCAAGCACGGGGTGGCAAGAGGTATGCAAACCTCACTAAACACTAGGCAAACACCTAGAGCAAGCGCATAAGCGGTGGTCTAATCAACCTAAGCACTTCGCAAAGCACTTATGCTAATCACCTAATAAAACACTAAGCACTATGCATGTGGAGATCACTAAAATGGTGTATCAACACCCTTGGTATGTTTCCTCAGCTCCACACAACTCAAATGGCCAGTTATGGGGTCTATTTATAAGCCCCACTAAGAAAGTAGCCGTTGGGGTCGAACTCCCGCAATTCTGCTACTGACCGGACGCTGAATCATCCTGACCGGACGCATCCGGTCGTCCCGACCGTTGCAGCCGCGAACCACCGATCGGACGCTTCCAGCGTCCGGTCGCAGTTTCGCGCGCCTGGAACCTCTCTGTACTCGATCGGACGCTGATGCCCCGCGTCCGGTCGGTTGCCGTCTGCATCCGGTCCTCGCGTCCGGTCGCCTGTCTGCCGAGCCACCGGTCCAGTGTCCGGTCGCGCTTCCAGCGTCCGGTCCTTGCGTCCGATCGCCTCTGCGAGCTTGTTTCTTCGTGATCTTGCGTATGGCTTGGTTCCTATCTTAATGCTTGGACTTTGCTTGATATCTTGGGTCTTTTCTTGTGCTCCTAAGGTCTTGCTTAAGGTGTTGATCATCGGATCATCACGTCACCTTTGTCCAAGTCACGTCTTGCACCCTATTGAACTACAAAATAAACACTTGCAAATTCATTAGTCCAATTTAGTTGTGTTGGTCATCAAACACCAAAATCCAAAGTAAATGGGCCAAGGGTCCATTTTCCTTACAAAGGCCACTTTGAGTGACTTTGGAATCAAGTTCAAGAAAGTGCCATTACTATGTGACAATGAGAGTGCAATCAAGTTGACCAACTATCTGGTTCAACATGCAAGAACAAAGCACATTGATGTCCGCCACCATTTCATAAGAGATCACCAACAAAAAGGGGACATTTGTATTGAGAGTGTTGGCACCGAAGATCAACTTGCCGATATATTCACCAAGCCATTGGATGAGAAAAACTTTTGCAAGCTAAGGAATGAGTTGAACATATTGGATTTCTCAAATATGTGTTGATGCGCCCCCCCACTTATATGACATGCCTCTCCTTCGAGCAATTCAAGGTAAAAGTTGAGTGGCATGACATACATCCTTGCTAAGGACATGTTTAGTGCATCTAGTCACACTTTCAATTTTATTAAGGACCTTTCAAGTGGTTCTATTTTATTAGGCTCATTCATGAAAATCAAATGAATTTGATGTTTATATGGTATCACTATTGCTTCTATGCTGACTTGATCTAGTGATAGCATATGACATGTTTATGGGCTTGTAAACCTAGTGTTTGTTCAAGAAAATGAGCTCTAAGTGTTTAACTCAACATGGTACAAGATAACCCTTATTTGGAGGTGTGAAGAAGCTTGTCCTTGGATCAAACCGAGTTAAATATCTTTGACAAATGATCTAGATTAGACCAAATTTGGGAGAATGATCCTCACCCCATTGATTGACATTGATAATCTCTACCTATCTATACTCTAAACCTCCGTGGTCATTGATGACAAAGGGAGAGAAATAGTGCACAAAGATAGTAAAAGGGGAGAGAAACAAAGATATAAGTGATAGGGGGAGAAATAACAAAGATATTTGTATAGGGGGAGAATATTAGTGTACTAAGTAAAAAACAACAAAAAGGGAGAATTTGACATAAGGGGAGAGATATGACAAAGGAAATGAATCAATTAAAATTTTGAGCACACAAGTAGGGGGGCAAGCTCATAAACTTGTATGGTGCATTTGAATGTGCATTTCATATGATTGCTTGCATGGCATAAGTTTTAAATTTTGATATCCATGCTTGTGTGATGCATGCTAGTTGTAAGATTGAATAATGAAATGAAATCACTAGATAACTTTCATTTCCAAGTAAGTTTTTACAAGTGGTATCTCTTCAAAGTATGTTTCCAAGTGGTATCGAGCTAACCATGGTGCTAAGGTTGGTATAATGGTGCACTCCAATTGGTATCACGCTTCAAAGGTCCATCTCTTATACCTTAGCATCATTTGGTAGACATTGTCTCCTATATTTCCTATGTAAGCATATGTGCAAGCTACAATCCAAACTCTTAGCACATATGTAGGGGGAGAAATTGCTACCATTTGGGGTTCATGAGACTTGTTCATATCCTTTTACACATGGTAAATATGCTTGGACAAGCAACATGGATTCAATTGAATTTCAATTCATATCTTTGTGAAAGGGTTGTCATCAATTACCAAAAAAGGGGAGATTGAAAGCTCTAGTTTGGTTTTGGTGAATTGATGAAACCCTAAGTGCTAACCTAGTTTATCAAGTGATCATGAGATAGGTAGCACACTCCAAGTGGTAAAGCAAATGAAGATCATAGCATGATGATGATGATGCCATGGTGATGATCAAGTGCTTGGACTTGGAAAGAAGAAAGAGAAAAATAAAAGCTCAAGGCAAAGGTATAAACCATAGGAGCTATTTTGTTTTGGTGATCAAGACACTTAGAGAGTGTGATCACATTTAGGTTTGATAGCCATACTATTAAGAGGGGTGAAACTCGTATCGGAATGCGGTTATCAAAGTGCCACTAGATGCTCTAACTCATTGCATATGCATTTAGGATCTAGTGAAATGCTAACACCCTTAAAAATGTTTATGAAAATATGCTAACACAGTGCACAAGGTGATACACTTGGTGGTTGGCACATTTGAGCAAGGGTAAAGAAGTTAGAGGTGAAAAGGAGTTAGTCTCGCTGGTCACAAGGTGGCCGGACGCTGGTCCCAGAGGAACCAACGCGTCTGGTCAGTTATAACAGCAGAGATGCTGGCGTCGGTCAAACGATCGGACGCTGGGTCGCTCAGTGACCGGATGATGGCGGGGTGTGTCCGGTCCTATTGTCGGGTAGCGCACAGAGGCTAGGGTCTCTGACCGGACGATGGCAGGGTCCGGTCGTGCATGACCGGAAGCATCTGGTGGGCAAAATGCGTTTCTAGAACCTTACTAGAAACGACCGGACGCTGGTGGCTCAGTGTCCCGTTAGTTATAGCGCAGCGTCCGGTTAACTCAAGTGACCGTTGAGATCAGGACACGTGGCTGTCGTCGGGCAATCGGACGCTAAGGTCCAGCGTCCGGTCAACATGACCGGAGCGTCTGGTCAGCCCGTGTTGTGCCTAGTGAAGGTGTACAACGGGTCTATTTCGTGGGGGCTTCTATTTAAGCCCCATGGCTGGTTGAAGCTCATATCTTTAGCCATTTTCATTGACATAGCAACCTTGTGAGCTTAGCTAAAGCCCTCTCACTCATCTCCATCATTGATTCATCATCTTTGTGAGATTGGGAGAGAATCCAAGTGCATTGCTTGAATTTTTGCATCTAAAGGCACTTGGTGTTCGTGTTTCGCTACGGGATTCGCTTGTTACTCTTGGTGGTTGCCGCCACCTAGACGGCTTGGAGCAGCGAGGATCGTCGAGCGGAGGGTGATGATTGTCTCTGGCTCCGATCGTGGTGATTGTGAGGGGTTCTTGACCTTTCCCCGGTGGAGAGCCAAAAGGTACTCTAGTGGATTGCTCGTGGTTTGTGTAATCCTCATCTTGTGTTGGTTGTGCGGCACCCTATTGAGGGTTTGGCGTGTGAAGCCAATTAGCGCGTGAACCTCCAAGTGAGTGAATCGCCACAACGAGGACTAGCTTGCCGGCAAGCAAGTGAACCTCGGTAAAAATCATTGTGTTCATCATTGATTCCAAGGTGATTGGTCTTCATTGTCATTCGTCCATGTGATTGATTGGTTTCTTCATCTACACGCAGTATAACCTTATTGACCACTCTCATTACATTACTGTAAACTAGTTGTCAAGCTCTTTAGTGTAGCTAGTTGTGAGAGCTTGCTTGCTTGGTTGGTGTGGACGCTTTAGTTAGCCTTTGATAGCACACTAATATAGGGTAGTGTCATAGCTATTATGTGAATAGATACTATCTAAACTAAAATTGTGGTAGGTGGCTTGTATTTTGAGTAGGCTAGCGCAACACTTGCTTCGCCTCATAATTGTCTAACCATTTTGTTAAGTGTTGTTGTAGAAAATTTTATTAGGCTATTCACCCCCCTATAGCCATTAGGACCTTTAAGCAGGGTGTCCAGCGACGCCCCAGGCGCGCGGTGACCACACACACTTGGCTACCCGGCCCAAATCGTATTGTGCACTCTTTTTAAAGCATCAACCATGACCCAGCTAGCTCGGTTATGACCCAACCAGCTCAGCTGAGCTGAAGATGATACCTAGGGCCACTGAATGGAGCAACGTACTTGGACCAAGGTAGACTAGAAAAAAAAATATGAGCATGCCAAGTGGATGCTGTCAACCGGCGTCTAAACAACATTTTCTAGCTTTTGTAGCAATTAATTGATGATCAAAGCACGTACTAACTAAACCAACCCTTATACGATTGACAAGTACTTATTTGGATGCAACCCACCAAGCAAAAATATAGCACAAGCCTTTAGCTAAATTTTTTAGAATTAATTTACCAATATAGCATTGTCACACCGCTTTCAACTTTGAAAATTTGCTAAGTCTTGGGCTGAATTTTAGTCCAAGTTCCATTTCTAAGCTATTAGAAATACTATCTAACAATAATATTTTTCAACAACAAGTATTTCATTGCCATCTATAAAGTTTGTACTTTCAACTTTCTTTAAGTGTCACATACATGTTTCGTAGCATTTTTGCTTAATAAAAATTAGTTTTCAACCTTAAGTGACATAACATGACTATTGAATTAACTTTTATTTCGCATTTCCGTTGATCGTTTTGAGTTACGAAAATTGACCTACACTCTTTATTACATACATTAACACATACACATGAAGCTCATGACATGTTTTAGTAAATGATTTACAGTATAACACCGAGGGTGTTACAATTGCGCCCCCACACCAGCCAGGGCACCGACACCACTTGCACTTGCCCCGCCCTCCGCCTTGCCACGTCCCACGTAGGCTTGTGCGAGCCCATGGTGTGAGACAAGAGAAAGAAGAACAAGGAAGGGATTTTATGTAGTACTGACAGATGGGTCCATGTAGAAAGGGGTCGATGTTTTCTCAATCTACTAGAGCACAAGTCCCATATATATTGTATTCTAGTTTTCTCAATCTCCTATACAAGATTCTAAAGGAGAGGGGATACAGTGGAGATGCTCTTAGGGGGTGTTTGATCCAGCTACTAAAATTTAGAAGGTGTGTCGGGAGGATGTTACATGGGGTGTTCGGATACTAATAAAAAAACAAATTACATAATCCGTCAGTACTCCACGAGACGAATTTTTAAGCATAATTAATCCGGCATTAGCACATGTTTACTGTAGCAAAACATTATCAAATCATGGACTAATTAGGCTCAAAAGATTCATCTAGCAAATTAGTCGCAAACTATGTAATTAGTTTCGTAATTAGTCTATATTTAATACTCTATGCATGTGTCCAAACATCCGATGGGACAACGACTAAAATTTAGGAGGGGCAACCAAACACCCCCTAGAACATTGGCAATCATAAGTCCGACTGATCGAGAAGAGATAGCACCACGTATCACAGTAGAGATTCATCTGGAAATCAATTCATCCTTCTCTAGTAGGTGTGGCTCCTCAGTTGACTCATGTCACGCTTCTTAGGGCAACGCTAGTGGGGCTCGGCACTTGCAGGTCTAGGAAACAGTGAGGAAGGCGTTAGAGCGGATCCACACATCCTAGCAAGTACTTTATCCATCGCAAAATAAGTGCACATCTTGCACTTCAGAGAAGTTAATAATACTTTTGACCATTACTGATACTTACGATGTCAAATAAATATCGTTAGGTTAATCACATCATATGTTTTTATAGTAAACTTATTTAGATATATATATATATTAATAGAGTAATATTTTATATATATAGTTAAATTTGAGATTGATTGATTTCTCGAGGTATGAGATATACACTTATTTTGGGATAGACGAAGTAGCAAGCAAGCCGAGCGCGTTCAACGCCACGAGCAGCGGGCACGGGCCATGGTCAAGCAGCGCTGCTCGGCAGGGGCAGCTCTCCTAGCCGTCAGCGAGCACGATGCCGCGAAGCGGGTGGCACCGCTTTGCAGGACCATGCTGCCTGCTGGCCGACGGCAAGTGCAAAGTTCCAGGCTATGGCGTGCGTCACGGCAGGCGGCGAGACCTCGACCAAGCGGGAGGTTGCTTCTATTCTTTTTCTCCTCCGAAATCATATTGCATGGATTCATCCTCTCACTCAATCGAAGCTCGGACATGTATTGTTTTCTTTTGCCCACTGCAGATGCACTTAGTATAAGGGCATGTTTGGTTCGCATAGGAGCTACTAAATTTAGTAGTTTTTAGTCACTTTAGTAATTTTTCAATCAAACACTATGACTAAAAGCTACTAAAAAAGCTTTAGTCATCTCTAGTAACTCTGGAGTTACTAAAAGTGACTAAACCGTTTAGTAGCTACTAAAGTTTAGTAGCTCGAACCAAACACCCCCTAATACTTCATCAATCTCAAAATAAATATATATCTCGCTTCAGGAGAAATCAAACTTTTTAAAGTTTAACCAAATATATATAAAGTATACTAACATTTATGAGGTACAATGAACATGATTAAATTAAACGTGAAATATATTTTTTATAATAAATTTATTTAGAGATAAATATAGATAATATTTTTTTATATTTTTAGTTAAACTTAAAAGTTTTGACATCTTGAGAAGCGACGTTTGTAGTATTTATTTAGGGACGGTAGGAGTATAGAAAACTGGTTGTCCAGCTGAGCAGAGATAAACGAACGGACAGGATGGGCTGCGTGCCACTGGCTTGTTCAGATCGACGCACCACTCCCAAGCCCAAAAAGTCGAAGACATTCGCATCTCCTGGCATGGCGCCGCCGCTCGCCGCCGCCCTCCGCCCTCACCTCTCCCGCCTCGGCCAAACCCTCTCGTCCCGTTTCCTTCGCCTCTTCACCTCCCACTGTCCCTCCGACCAGAGCGACTTCGAACCAGACCCCGACCACCCCATCCCCTCCGCCCCCGACAATGACGACGGTGAGCTCGCCTCCTTCCTCCACCGCATCTCCAGCGCGGCCTCCAGCACTTCATCCCCGAAGGAGGCCCTCTCCCTCCTCCTTTCCTTATCCACGGGCCCGTCGCCGGCCTCCCCCGCTCTCCTAGTCCGCGCGCTCTGGGAGCTGCGCCGCGACCCGGACGCTGCCGCGCTAGCGCTCCGGTATGGAGACGAGTGCAGCGCCGTGGATGGGGCCGATGGGGCGGGTCTACCGCCGCCGCCCGACGCGTGGCACCTGGCCGTGTGGACCGCGGGTAAGGCGCGGCGGTTCGACCTCGCGTGGGCGGTCGTGCGGCGGATGCGGAACCGCGGTGTGCTCACTCGCCGCGCCATGGTTATCCTGATTGAGAGGTGCGGTCTCGTGCACGAATTCTGTCACTTTTTATTGCAGAAAGAAAGTTATAAACTCGAATGTTGTGAGCTTAGTAGTTTCCTCTTATTTATGAGTATATGACCCGTGATTCAGTTCTCTAAACATGCTTTCAGTTGAGACATGCAGTGATTCTAAAAAAATTGTGAACACATTATTTTAGAAGCACCAGCAGAGATTTATGCTCCGGGTTTAAAATCTTAATCTTCGTTGGCACACTGTCCCAACGAATAAATTCTGTTATTTACTTAATTTACTGATGCAGTGTTTTCATTGTGGTCATAAATTGAAGGTGAATTGTTGAGCTTGTAAAACTTCAAAAGTGTGATCGATGTGCTCCTGCATTAGAAGATAACAAAACATGCAACTTCTATGGGTCCTGTTCTCAGGATGTTGACTCTGTGTATAATCAGTTAGGAAGGATAGCATAACTTCCTGGATCAATTATTGGGGTTTACCTTAGCATCTTACTTCTCAGCGTTGTGTTGCTCATCTTTGACACTCATAATTCTGTAATTGAACTTCCAATGTACTTTTGAACTTTTGAGAGTTCTTTTTTTCCATCATGGTCTTTTCATTGTGTGGATATGAAACTTCAGGTATGCAGCTGCCAATGAAGTAAATAAAGCAGTCAAAACATTTGATGCCATGGAGAAGTTTAAAGTCGAATCAGATCAAAGTGTATTCTACTCCCTTCTTCGCGCTCTTTGCAAAAGCAAAAACATAGAGGATGCTGAGGAGTTGCTTCTTTTGAGAAAGAAATTCTTCCCACTTACTGCAGAAGGTTTCAATATAATTCTAGATGGTTGGTGTAATGTGATCACTGATGTGGCTGAAGCAAAGAGAGTTTGGAGAGAAATGTCAAATCACTGCATTACTCCTGATGGCATGTCCTATACTCTCATGATCAGTTGTTTCTCAAAAGTCGGAAACCTTTTTGATACTCTAAGGGTTTATGATGAGATGAAAAAGAGGGGCTGGATTCCTGGTATTGGTGTTTACAATTCACTTGTCTATGTTCTGACAAGAGAAAATTGTGTGAAGGATGCACACAATATATTCAGCAAACTTACAGATGAAGGCCTCCAGCCGGATGTTGAAACATATAACAATATGATAGTTCCACTCTGTGAAAGTTGTAAGCTTGATGAAGCGCGAATGGTGATGGAAAGCATGATACTTAAGGGCATCGTTCCTACCATTTCAACTTACCATGCATTTTTGAAGCAAGAAGGCATTGACGAATCACTGAAGCTCTTGCAGAAAATGAAGGAGGATGGTTGTGGCCCTAAGAGTGATACATTTCTCATGCTTATTGATAAATTTTTCTTGCTGAACGAGTCTGGGAATGCTCTAAGAGTATGGAATGAAATGAGAAAATATGAGATCAGCCCTGTCCATTCACACTATATGACAGTGGTTGAAGGTTTAGTAAAACATGGATGTATACCAAGAGCTTTAGAGTACTACGACGAAATGAAGGAAAAAGGTTTTGCCTCTGATACGCAACTTGATAAGGAATTTAAAGCCTTTTTGTTGAGCAACAGAGACCACTGGAGAGGAGCAGGAAAATACAATATCATTCCCCAGCGTGGTAAACATTTTACGAAGCGGTCAAAAATGCAATAACATGTGTGGTTGCTTCTAGTGCCTTTGTGATCTGAGGGACTTTTTCAACAAAGTTCAATATGGACCACATTGTGAGGTACAGTACATTTAGTTAACCTGTTTGTGAACCCTGACCAATGGCCAAAAAAAAAAAACTTATGTGAATCTAATTGCAAAAACATAATAAACGTGGTAGTTGCCTGTGTTTTCTGAAATAGTTACCTTTGAACTCAGTTGTGTGATACAATGGTCATGGGTCATTGGAGTCTATGTGTTAATCTTGATTGCCCTCCCACGACCAATTGTTTTGTATCTCGCCTACCTGCAGTTGGAGTCTATGTTCATTGGTAAATTTGTCTAACAATTGTAAGCTTGGTTATTTGGCTTACTACAGGCATTTTGATTTTTCAAGCTGTCATTAGAATGTCGAACAGTCTCATTTATTTATTTATTTATTTTTGAGAATCTTGCTCTCACTTACATGAACAACATTGTTACCAATTCTCTAAAAACAGCTGTATCAGGGTGAGTACAAGGTCAAACACTCAGTAACAGGCCACCTTAGTACAAGGTCAAACACTCAGTAACAGGCCACCTTTCCTTTCACAAGTAAGCAAAGCCGAGTAATTAACAATATTAATGGGTATGAGTATGACTGCCGGTTTGTAGTAGGGGTCGATTGGTTTTGAGAAACCTGGTTCTCAGTGTTATTCAAGTTTCTTGCTTATGCAAAAGGTTGGTAGATGTGCTAAGGAGAGTTAGTGAGAACTTTTATCCTAGAGTTTTCCCTTTTGCTGGTACTGCATTGTAAACTGGTAATCCCAGTGTTGGATTGGGGATCTCCTTAAGCTTTCTAATAAAGCTGGCGGGGCCTTTGATCTAAAAATGAGTATGACTGCCTGATTACTCAGGATACTCAGGCCAGTTTGCTTATAAGGAGGTATTTTGGGTGGAGATATGTTGCCTAAATATTTTACTCTGTAGAGTGCCAACTCAGTTAATTTTGAACCTGAGCCCTGAGTTGGTGGCAGCTGTATGCTCTTTGTGACAATCTCTGTTCTTCTTGTGCTATTTTGATCCCGAGATCCCATTTCACTTAGGGCCCATCTGGATCCTTGCAATTGAATTCATTTTAATAATCATAATTTAGACACGTATTAGTTAAGCTAATATAGTTGTATATGAATTATATTTGTATATTATTGTTGGCTATATGAGAGAGATACTTATGTGTTGCATTTCTACCGTAGGAGAGCGAGATGAGGAGTGTGTTATAAGTTGCAAAGTCGAAACATAGAATGATGATATATAGAATCAATTTCCATCTCCCACCCTATGAATTTAGGATAGGTTTATATATGAACTTTAGAAAGTGATGGAATGTTAAATTCTAAGCCAAATAGCATAATTTATTAAGTAGATTTTAGTTCCTCCAAATGAAAGGATCCAAACGGCCTCTTATATTCATTTGAGTACTGAATTGAAGGAACAAATAGCTGTGTTATGTTTAAATTTGGTGCATTCTGTCTTCTGTTCGTTTCTAATCTTATATGGGCATTCAAGGGTTTTAGCCTGTTTGCAAATAATTTGTTATTGGTGGGCATTTGCAGACCTCTGGGCGAAGTGCTCAAGCAAGCATTTTGAATTTATTTTATTTAACATAGCTGGAAGAATAGAAAAAAAATTATGGCCGGGATCTTACAATTGTAAATTAGCCAAACTATATCATATGCAGGAATATCCGATGACATCCTGAGCTACTACTGTAGTATCACCAGAGATGTATCATAAAGCATTATGTCAGCACCAAGGCTTATTAGAACCATGATTGCTACCTAGTCTCCGTCTGAAGATTTCTGAACTAAAACGTGGATATCTGGTCATCAGGCTTTATTGAATGTCTTGAATTTGCAATTTTGCTTGCTATAGAAATACTGTGACAAAGTAAGTCTTCCCGAGCTGGAATTGGTCAAATTACAATTGTGAGTTTCCATATTCTATTAGAATCATGCCCGTGCGTTACGACCGGAGAAAAATGTGACAATGGGGTTCTTTCTACCTATCTAAACTTTTATATGCAGACTTCACATATAGATTGTAGTAAACAGGCAATTCCGAAAATACTTCAAATTGCCAATAATATATTAGGGTCCTGCAACCTACAGGTTTCAACGATGGATCATACTATTTGTTATTCAGTTACATTCAACAATCGTGTAAAATGAGTTACATTCAACTATCATCAGTTTCATTCAAAATACTGGATGATAATAGTAGACACTTGAACCAAAATAAAGCACAATACGAATATTCCAATCTCTTGTTAATTTCATCGTCATGATGCGCCCAACAATTAATTTAATGTTTTCTTTCTACACAAGAAAAATTGCAATAGCAAGTGATTAGGCATGTGAATGAAAGTAGACATGCTGCTCAGCATAGTGTATGCCACACCTAGCTTTTTTTTATTATTATTTGAAGCCTCTCATCTGTTCATGCACCAACATACACCCAATCCAACGAGCACGTCGCAAATCCCTTTACGGCACCACGCGAGAGACCGTAGACATTGCGAGGACCCGCGCGCTGAGCAGCACTCGAACACGGGCGGTGGGTGCTCCACCGAGCCTGCCCAACCAACCGAGCCACGACTCGTTTGCGTATGCCATACCTAGCTTGATATTACTTGTTCTGATAGGCAACTGTAGCGGGAGATGTTGCTGCTTGCAAACACATTTGAAAGGGATCATGCTGCTTCCTCGATTCAATTTAGTGCAAGCCTTTGCCAGATCTAGCAAGCACCCATTAGCCTCTGAAAGAGCATGGGATTGCTTCATAGCGTCAACTCTTAATGGTATGGAACTTCCAGCTCTCACATGGTATGCAACTGTTTATTCACTCCATATTTGTCAACAAAAAGAAGAAATGAGCACACAGGCATTTGACTTGATATGGATAATTGGAAAGCAAAAGAGGCAAATCTAATTAGTGACTCATATGTCTCTTGCACACAAAAACTGAATAATCCTGCAAAATTACCCAATGCTATGCTAGTTACCAAAAAACATGAATCTTACATTTCCCAATCTATTGCAGCCACAATCAGATAACTATGAATCCATAGTATACTTTTGAAAAAATAAGGCAGCACTAACTTATTGAATAGTATTGAATACTCCTCCAAAATTACTCAAGACTATGCTCATATAAATAGTGTTAACCAAGCCATTATTTATTACATTGTTGAAGAACAAGCAGTTTTGCATATGCAATCTGCATCGGAGGGCATCAGTATGTTACACTGCTAGGTGCTAGCTATACAGTTTGGAAAATGAATCAGAAAGCATCATTACTAAACAGATAGAATTAGACGAGAAACCAATGTGAATAGTTCAAATACTTTCAGACAAGAGAACTATATGTATAAAAATCATCAGACATTGGTGCACATATTCACCAAGACCAAATCCAGAGTACATGTTCAGGCTTTACTTTCAAAACTAATGTGCAAAGAAGCAACTATAACAATATGCAGGTACTATAGGTAGGATTAAAACTCCATCAACTTAAGAACAACAAAAGTGAAATGCTTTGGAGTATATGATGTTTCTCAACTCGTCCATGAGTTGAAAAAACAATAAATTGTTTATCAGGTTCAGGTATGTATATCAATATATTTGAAATCAAGAAAAAATAAATAACTTCTAATAACACTACAATCACACATTGCCAGAATTCTACATGTGACTGAGCATCCATATGCATAGAGCACAAGAACTTATGCTCAAATTATTCTTAATAATCACGGAACTAAATCAAACATATCAATAAATGAGGGGATCCGGATAAAAAAGAATTGAGATCTTGATCAATTACTAACGAAACAGATCAAGAATGAGTGGAGATCTAGAATCATTTCCCTAGCTAAGAAATAACAAAAGGATGCCCATTGTCTCTGTCATGGTAGCTTGAATCGAGCAGGAACAACAGGCCGCTGCTTAAGCATGTAATAGGCTTGAATCGAGTGACTTCTTAGCATAGATGGGCTTGACAGAGTCAATATCATAATCTGTGGTAGGGGGTTCATTTTTGTAAGACTTGAATCTCACAACTAACAAGTGAAATATTAGCTTACTGCATGCCATGGATCACCAAGCATCAGAGAGAAGTCCCTAATTAAAAGGCAAATTTTGCGCTAGGACACTGGATAAAGATGAAAATAGCCAGTTCACACCACCAACAGCAAAATTTGCGAGGTACCATTATAAATTCGTGGTGATTTGTTGTAGAACACTGCAACCATTATTTTAATGATTTTCTCAAATTTGAGGAGAGAGAAGATGATGAATTGTCGTTTTTGCCCTTCTTCGTACTCGTGTTCTCAATTTCTAATCTTCCCCAACACCGGGCGGTGGCCAATTAGCAGGGCGGCGGACGGAAGTGGAGGCGCCCGCCCGGCACCTCGATGCGGCGGCGCTCATCGACGCCTCGGCGCGGCCCCAACCCCTTAGCGCGCGTTGGCTCCTCGGCGTGGCTGCCGATGTGGCAGAGGTAAGCGGTGCGGCGGCGCGAGGGCTGAGTACTTCTCGCACCAGTCGAAGTCCCCGGCCTCTTGCGGTAGGCTCGTCCCAGTACCAGGCCTCGTCGTACGCCTGCGACGTCGCCGCCACCCGTCATCTGGGCCAGCCTCCACCCGGGAATGGCGCGCGCCCTGGGAGGAAGACGACAGGGCGGACGGCGCTGGTGCCGCTGCCGCTGCCGATGCCGGGGGGGGGGGGGGGGCGGGGGCTCAACGATGACGTCAGGTTGCCCTGCACTTCGCCAGCGAGCTCTCGGCACGCTCGCACGATGTCCCATCGCCCGCTATAGCAGATCGCCAGCATCAGGTGCAACTGCGAGTTGTTCCTTGTCAATTGTCATCTCCTCCGCTTCCCGAGCAGCTTTCTGTAGAGAAGCCGGCCGTCTTGAGGGGTCACCGATGTCATGAGATGCATCCCATTCCCGTTCTTGTCCAGGTCAAAATCACGGACTCATTTCATGATGTGCATTTTGAAGTACGTACAAAACGATGCCGGGGAGTAGGTGAATAGGACGAGGGAGAATATAGTCATGGGTGAGGGAAGCGCCAGGTTTGATAGCAGCCTCAGGCAGCTGGGCGGCCGAAGGAAGGAGAAGGGCAAGAGGAGGAAGACAGACAAAAATGACATTTTGCAATCTTCACTCTCCTCAAATCTGAGAAAATTATTAAAATAATGGCTGCAGTGTCCTACAGCACAGCATCCACGATTTTATGAGCCCGTTAGGAGGGGCTTCTCCCGGCCACGGCTCTGACACACTGTAGCACTACCGGGGTGGAGTCGGGAGAAGCTCTAAATGTGCTGCTCCTCCGACTCCTCTTTTTAGTTCACTTTTGGAGGAGTCGGAGCTGTTTTTTTGTCATGCTACAGTAAAAAAACAGTGTTGCACAGTGCCTTAGGAGTAGGAGCCGGAGCACCAAGAGCCGCACAAAACGGGCTCTATAATGGTAGCTGACAATTTTTTATGTTAGCTGTGTGAACTGACCAATTACACCTGTCCTCTCGAGCAAATTTTGCCTACTTAGACCCTGCTGGGTTCTTTAGGCGTTCCTAAAATTTCTGTCACATCGAATGTTTGGGGGGCGGGGGCTCAACGATGACGTCAGGTTGCCCTGCACTTCGCCGGTGAGCTCTCGGCACGCTCGCACGATGTCCCATCGCCCGCTATAGCAGATCGCCAGCATCAGATGCAACTGCGAGTTGTTCCTTGTCAATTGTCATCTCCTCCGCTTCCCGAGCAGCTTTCTGTAGAGAAGCCGGCCGTCTTGAGGGGTCACCGATGTCATGAGATGCATCCCATTCCCGTTCTTGTCCAGGTCAAAATCACGGACTCATTTCATGATGTGCATTTTGAAGTACGTACAAAACGATGCCGGGGAGTAGGTGAATAGGACGAGGGAGAATATAGTCATGGGTGAGGGAAGCGCCAGGTTTGATAGCAGCCTCAGGCAGCTGGGCGGCCGAAGGAAGGAGAAGGGCAAGAGGAGGAAGACAGGCAAAAATGACATTTTGCAATCTTCACTCTCCTCAAATCTGAGAAAATTATTAAAATAATGGCTGCAGTGTCCTACAGCACAGCATCCACGATTTTATGAGCCCGTTAGGAGGGGCTTCTCCCGGCCCCGGCTCTGACACTGTAGCACTACCGGGGTGGAGCCGGGAGAAGCTCTAAATGTGCTACTCCTCCGACTCCTCCTCTTTTTAGTTCACTTTTGGAGGAGTCGGAGCCGTTTTTTTTGTCATGCTACAATAAAAAAACAGTGTTGCACAGTGCCTTAGGAGTAGGAGCCGGAGCACCAAGAGCCGCACAAAACGGGCTCTATAATTGTAGCTGACAATTTTTTATGTTAGCTATGTGAACTGACCAATTACACCTGTCATCTCGAGCAAATTTTGCCTACTTAGACCCTGCTGGGTTCTTTAGGCGTTCCTAAAATTTCTGTCACATCGAATGTTTGGAGGGCGGGGGCTCAACGATGACGTCAGGTTGCCCTGCACTTCGCCGGCGAGCTCTCGGCACGCTCGCACGATGTCCCATCGCCCGCTATAGCAGATCGCCAGCATCAGGTGCAACTGCGAGTTGTTCCTTGTCAATTGTCATCTCCTCCGCTTCCCGAGCAGCTTTCTGTAGAGAAGCCGGCCGTCTTGAGGGGTCACCGATGTCATGAGATGCATCCCATTCCCGTTCTTGTCCAGGTCAAAATCACGGACTCATTTCATGATGTGCATTTTGAAGTACGTACAAAACGATGCCGGGGAGTAGGTGAATAGGACGAGGGAGAATATAGTCATGGGTGAGGGAAGCGCCAGGTTTGATAGCAGCCTCAGGCAGCTGGGCGGCCGAAGGAAGGAGAAGGGCAAGAGGAGGAAGACAGACAAAAATGACATTTTGCAATCTTCACTCTCCTCAAATCTGAGAAAATTATTAAAATAATAGCTGCAGTGTCCTACAGCACAGCATCCACGATTTTATGAGCCCGTTAGGAGGGGCTTCTCTCGGCCACGGCTCTGACACACTGTAGCACTACCGGGGTGGAGCCGGGAGAAGCTCTAAATGTGCTGCTCCTCCGACTCCTCCTCTTTTTAGTTCACTTTTGGAGGAGTCGGAAGCCGTTTTTTTGTCATGCTACAGTAAAAAACAGTGTTGCACATTGCCTTAGGAGTAGGAGCCGGAGCACCAAGAGCCGCACAAAATGGGCTCTATAATGGTAGCTGACAATTTTTTATGTTAGCTATGTGAACTGACCAATTACACCTGTCATCTCGAGCAAATTTTGCCTACTTAGACCCTGCTGGGTTCTTTAGGCGTTCCTAAAATTTCTGTCACATCGAATGTTTTGGGGGCGGGGGCTCAACGATGACGTCAGGTTGCCCTGCACTTCGCCGGCGAGCTCTCGGCACGCTCACACGATGTCCCATCGCCCGGCTATAGCAGATCGCCAGCATCAGGTGCAACTGCGAGTTGTTCCTTGTCAATTGTCATCTCCTCCGCTTCCCGAGCAGCTTTCTGTAGAGAAGTCCGGCCGTCTTGAGGGGTCACCGATGTCATGAGATGCATCCCATTCCCGTTCTTGTCCAGGTCAAAATCACGGACTCATTTCATGATGTGCATTTTGAAGTACGTACAAAACGATGCCGGGGAGTAGGTGAATAGGACGAGGGAGAATATAGTCATGGGTGAGGGAAGCGCCAGGTTTGATAGCAGCCTCAGGCAGCTGGGCGGCCGAAGGAAGGAGAAGGGCAAGAGGAGGAAGACAGGCAAAAATGACATTTTGCAATCTTCACTCTCCTCAAATCTGAGAAAATTATTAAAATAATGGCTGCAGTGTCCTACAGCACAGCATCCATGATTTTATGAGCCCGTTAGGAGGGGCTTCTCCCGGCCCCGGCTCTGACACTGTAGCACTACCGGGGTGGAGCCGGGAGAAGCTCTAAATGTGCTGCTCCTCCGACTCCTCCTCTTTTTAGTTCACTTTTGGAGGAGTCGGAGCCGTTTTTTTGTCATGCTACAAAAAAAAAAACAGTGTTGCACAGTGCCTTAGGAGTAGGAGCCGGAGCACCAAGAGCCGCACAAAACGGGCTCTATAATTGTAGCTGACAATTTTTTATGTTAGCTATGTGAACTGACCAATTACACCTGTCATCTCGAGCAAATTTTGCCTACTTAGACCCTGCTGGGTTCTTTAGGCGTTCCTAAAATTTCTGTCACATCGAATGTTTGGGGGGCGGGGGCTCAACGATGACGTCAGGTTGCCCTGCACTTCGCCGGCGAGCTCTCGGCACGCTCGCACGATGTCCCATCGCCCGCTATAGCAGATCGCCAGCATCAGGTGCAACTGCGAGTTGTTCCTTGTCAATTGTCATCTCCTCCGCTTCCCGAGCAGCTTTCTGTAGAGAAGCCGGCCGTCTTGAGGGGTCACCGATGTCATGAGATGCATCCCATTCCCGTTCTTGTCCAGGTCAAAATCACGGACTCATTTCATGATGTGCATTTTGAAGTACGTACAAAACGATGCCGGGGAGTAGGTGAATAGGACGAGGGAGAATATAGTCATGGGTGAGGGAAGCGCCAGGTTTGATAGCAGCCTCAGGCAGCTGGGCGGCCGAAGGAAGGAGAAGGGCAAGAGGAGGAAGACAGACAAAAATGACATTTTGCAATCTTCACTCTCCTCAAATCTGAGAAAATTATTAAAATAATTGCTGCAGTGTCCTACAGCACAGCATCCACGATTTTATGAGCCCGTTAGGAGGGGCTTCTCTCGGCCACGGCTCTGACACACTGTAGCACTACCGGGGTGGAGCCGGGAGAAGCTCTAAATGTGCTGCTCCTCCGACTCCTCCTCTTTTTAGTTCACTTTTGGAGGAGTCGGAGCCGTTTTTTTTGTCATGCTACAGTAAAAAACAGTGTTGCACAGTGCCTTAGGAGTAGGAGCCGGAGCACCAAGAGCCGCACAAAATGGGCTCTATAATGGTAGCTGACAATTTTTTATGTTAGCTATGTGAACTGACCAATTACACCTGTCATCTCGAGCAAATTTTGCCTACTTAGACCCTGCTGGGTTCTTTAGGCGTTCCTAAAATTTCTGTCACATCGAATGTTTTGGGGGCGGGGGCTCAACGATGACGTCAGGTTGCCCTGCACTTCGCCGGCGAGCTCTCGGCACGCTCACACGATGTCCCATCGCCGGCTATAGCAGATCGCCAGCATCAGGTGCAACTGCGAGTTGTTCCTTGTCAATTGTCATCTCCTCCGCTTCCCGAGCAGCTTTCTGTAGAGAAGTCGGCCGTCTTGAGGGGTCACCGATGTCATGAGATGCATCCCATTCCCGTTCTTGTCCAGGTCAAAATCACGGACTCATTTCATGATGTGCATTTTGAAGTACGTACAAAACGATGCCGGGGAGTAGGTGAATAGGACGAGGGAGAATACAGTCATGGGTGAGGGAAGCGCCAGGTTTGATAGCAGCCTCAGGCAGCTGGGCGGCCGAAGGAAGGAGAAGGGCAAGAGGAGGAAGACAGGCAAAAATGACATTTTGCAATCTTCACTCTCCTCAAATCTGAGAAAATTATTAAAATAATGGCTGCAGTGTCCTACAGCACAGCATCCATGATTTTATGAGCCCGTTAGGAGGGGCTTCTCCCGGCCCCGGCTCTGACACTGTAGCACTACCGGGGTGGAGCCGGGAGAAGCTCTAAATGTGCTACTCCTCCGACTCCTCCTCTTTTTAGTTCACTTTTGGAGGAGTCGGAGCCGTTTTTTTTGTCATGCTACAATAAAAAAACAGTGTTGCACAGTGCCTTAGGAGTAGGAGCCGGAGCACCAAGAGCCGCACAAAACGGGCTCTATAATTGTAGCTGACAATTTTTTATGTTAGCTATGTGAACTGACCAATTACACCTGTCATCTCGAGCAAATTTTGCCTACTTAGACCCTGCTGGGTTCTTTAGGCGTTCCTAAAATTTCTGTCACATCGAATGTTTGGGGGGCGGGGGCTCAACGATGACGTCAGGTTGCCCTGCACTTCGCCGGCAAGCTCTCGGCACGCTCGCACGATGTCCCATCGCCCGCTATAGCAGATCGCCAGCATCAGGTGCAACTGCGAGTTGTTCCTTGTCAATTGTCATCTCCTCCGCTTCCCGAGCAGCTTTCTGTAGAGAAGCCGGCCGTCTTGAGGGGTCACCGATGTCATGAGATGCATCCCATTCCCGTTCTTGTCCAGGTCAAAATTACGGACTCATTTCATGATGTGCATTTTGAAGTACGTACAAAACGATGCCGGGGAGTAGGTGAATAGGACGAGGGAGAATATAGTCATGGGTGAGGGAAGCGCCAGGTTTGATAGCAGCCTCAGGCAGCTGGGCGGCCGAAGGAAGGAGAAGGGCAAGAGGAGGAAGACAGGCAAAAATGACATTTTGCAATCTTCACTCTCCTCAAATCTGAGAAAATTATTAAAATAATGGCTGCAGTGTCCTACAGCACAGCATCCACGATTTTATGAGCCCGTTAGGAGGGGCTTCTCCCGGCCACGGCTCTGACACTGTAGCACTACCGGGGTGGAGCCGGGAGAAGCTCTAAATGTGCTGCTCCTCCGATTCCTCCTCTTTTTAGTTCACTTTTGGAGGAGTCGGAGCCGTTTTTTTTGTCATGCTACAATAAAAAAACAGTGTTGCACAGTGCCTTAGGAGTAGGAGCCGGAGCACCAAGAGCCGCACAAAATGGGCTCTATAATGGTAGCTGACAATTTTTTATGTTAGCTATGTGAACTGACCAATTACACCTGTCATCTCGAGCAAATTTTGCCTACTTAGACCCTGCTGGGTTCTTTCGGTGTTCCTAAAATTTCTGTCACATCGAATGTTTGACACATATATATGGTATTAAATATAGATTAATTATGAAACTAATTGCACAACTTGCGACTAATTTGAGAGACGAATCTTTTAAGCCTAATTAGTCAATGATTTGACAACGTAGTACTACAGTACATGTGCTGATGACAGATTAATTGGCTTAAAAAAACCATCTCGCAAATTAGCTTCCATTTATATAATTAGTTTTGTAATTAATCTAAATTAATATCTAAATATTCGATGTGACATAAATTTTAGGAGCTAAGGAACCAAACACCCCCTTAAAACTGACCGTCTTGCTCGCATATCCCTGCAGAAACAAAGTGGTGTCTCGCGCGTTTGAAATCTGCTCAATAACGCACATAAAAAATTGGTATTAGAAAAGGGAACATACTGGAAGCAAAGAACGTATTTACGGAAACTCGTGGCCTTACATTCCCCTGGCGCCGCGTCCCTTGTCATCCTCACTGCTAGTCGCTGCAGCACCCCACAGCAGCCAATCTCTTCCTGCTGTTGCCCACGGGGCCACGGGATAGGGAAGGGCTCAAGGTGGATCGCGGAGAGGAGAGGCCGCTCAGATCGGGCTCCATTGGAGGTGGGTTCGTGTGGAAGTGCGGAGGTGAGGAGCGCGCAGAGGGCAGGTGGCAGCTCCGCCGATCCTGTGCTGCCTAGGCATCCGTGGGTGCCGTACAAGCAGGGAAGGCAACGGATGGAGCTTCCTTGCCGGATCCACCGGAAGCCGGATCCGCGGGGCGATGTATCGGAGGATGGGAGGCGCAACCCAGTGCAGGATGACGCCGGCGGTGGCGTAACCCTAGCAACGGAGAGGTCGACGGGGATGGCTGCGCTTGGGCAGTGCGAGCTAGGACGAAAGAAGATTCGGACGGGGGCGCCGCATAAGGTGGGGGAACGTGGGTCCAACCTGTCAACACCGATTCATTTTAGATGGTGGAAGGAACAATTGTCGGGAGACTAGGGAGTCGTGGTTTTCGTCCTGCCCTGCCCGGGTACACCTGGATATTTCCTGTTTTTTTTAGTCGTAGAGATTTAAAAGTTTTCGTGACTGAATCGAAGCGTCGTTTTTATAGTAACTTCGAAAGACTCTCTATATCCTTTTTAATTATATCCTTTTTAATTGTTAGAAATAGAAATTTTGATGAAAGAACACCCTCTAACAACTTTAATTGATTATCCAAATATAGTCATATCTATTCTGTATTTCTCGCTAGCCAACGATGGATAGTGAGAATGGCTCTATAGAGTGCGCAAGATATATAAAAGTCGTTGAAGAATGAAAAGATATAGAAAATAATTTTTATGCTTATGCAAATAACCCTCCAAATAATAATTCAAAGGGCGATGGGTAGGATTTGGCAAATGGTAGTCGGAAAAAAAAAAGGATTTGGCAAATGAAGAGGCCCGCCAAGAGATAGAGGCCCATCTTGCCGTCGAGTCCAACCCTGACCTAATGCAATCATCAGGTAGGCAATCACGAATTTTTATATTTTAATTAATTATTAAATTCGTTTATATCGCAAAAAAAAATTGTCGCAGCAAAAAATGCATGCGCTGCTTCTTTCTATAGTCCTCAGGTACCTGACCGTTGGATCCCGTTATTCTTCTTCTGAAAACCTTTCTAATCCTCAGGTGCCTGACCGTTGGATCCCCGTTCTTCTTCTGAAAAGACGACAAAGGCAACGGTAAAGTCCAAAACACCCAGCACACAGCATGACAGCACATTAATAATGGCGTCCCCCCTCCCGAGGAACCGAACGTTCGACCCCAACGGCTACCACTCGCTGTTGGCTTCGTTTTTTTTCTTGTAAGTCGGCTGATGCTTTTTTGGGAACATGTCTACCTCGGCGCACCCCTCGTCGCCGCCTACATAAACGCACCCCGTCGCCACGATTCACACAGCAGTAGCACTCTGCCTGCCTGACTCACGAGCTCCATCACACTCGTCAGTGACATCTCCCGCGCGCGTCTGGTCCTGTGTTGTGTCTGCCTGCTCAGTCAGCTCGTCTTCGCTGCGGCGGCGGCGATGAGGGTGATACTCCTCTGCGTTTCGGTAGTCCTCGCTGCGGCGGCGGCTGCCGAGGCCAGGGACTTCGTTGTCGGCGGCGCCAACGACGCGTGGAAGGTGCCGGCGCAGCCCGACGCCCTCGCCAAGTGGTCCTCTGCCAACCGCTTCCAAGTCGGCGACAAACTCGGTAAGAGAACCCTCGCCGTCGTCGTTGTTGTTTCCAGTGCAGCGATCTGGTTGAAGGATCGAAAACATTCGCCGCACAAGCACAAAGCGAAAGATTCTTCACTCTCCCCTCCTGTTGCTTGAACTCATCTGCTTCCGTGCGGTGCAGTGTTCAAGTTCGACGGCGCGGCCGACTCGGTGCTGGAGGTGACCCGGGACGACTACAACCGCTGCAGCACGGCATCCCCGCTCGCGGTCCACAAGGCCGACGCCGGCGCCGCCACCGTGCCGCTGCCCCGCTCCGGGCCGTACTACTTCGTCGGCGGCGCCCCAGGGAGCTGCCAGAAGGGCGAGCGCCTCCTCCTCGTCGTCATGTCCGAGAAGCACGGCCGCGGCCGCCTGCGGAGCCTCGCCCCGGCGGCGGAGCCGGCTGCTGAGTCGCCATTCGCCGCCAGTTTCGTCGGGGGCCCTGCCTCGGCGCCGGCGCCGGCCACCGGGGCTGCGGGGAGGACGGCGGCTGCCGAAAATACCGGCGCTCTGCTTGTCGGTGCCGCCGCGGTTCTTGGGGCTCTGTTGGTCGGGTGCTAGTCGAAGTGGGCAGCGTTATTTAGAGATTCTTTGATTCGTCCTGCTTGCTGTTAAGCTCAAAGAGAGAGAGAAACAATCTGCTGCTTCTTCTGTCTGTAGAAGAATGATGGTTCCTGTCAAGAGAGCATAAATCATAAATGGAGATTCATCGTTCATGATGTGGTTTTACATCAACATCCCATTCTCGTGTCTTGTGTCAATATAACCCCTTCGGAATCTCGTCTTCCTCTCACCGATCCAGCGATCCTGCAATTTGTGCTAATACGTTCCAGACAAACAATGGCGAATAAATGGACTGTAGATGTAGTGTAGGGTAATCCATGTTATCGAAATCCTAGCAATATGACATTAGTAATTTCCTCGCCAAGACGCCAACCGACAACAGCTGACTCGCTGAGCCACTCAGCTCAACACCGCCTGTAACTGTAGGTAATCTCCTCGGTGCCCCCGCCCCATCTTGTTCAGTTGTTCTTTTATCGATCAGACCAGGCCTATGCTGTGCAACTAGCCATCTATGCTGTTTTAACGTGCCTGAAACTGTGATACGATCAGCAACCACAGTCCGCAGGTGGCAGCACTCTAACCAAAATTATGCAATCTTAAACTCTGCTTCTGCTTTAGATGCGACCCATGCCAAACGACATGCTATATATTCCTTTCCTCTGTGATGCTGCAGAAAAATGCTAGCAATGTTGTTGGAAATTTGCTAGGGGCAGCCAACAATGTGATATTCAATTAACTTACCTTGCAGGCTTTTTAAAACCGATTTTATATTCTTTTATATTTTGGTACCCTGCAGACTTTCAGCTGGCGATCCTTAAGTAGATTACTACTTTCTTCCAGGCTCACCGAACGCTCACCTTCATTCACTGCATAGTTTCAGTGCCCTGTTTTCTTTCTGCTTTTGTACCTTCATTATTTTTTAGTTCTTTTGTTATGTCTGCTACTTTGGCTCCTTGTATATTTTCATCTTTATTCCTTGTTAATACAGTGATAATGCGTAGTTTTCCAACCTGTTCGAGAAAAGGAGGTATCTTTGTGCTGTATGAAGACCATACTAGCTTGATGTTTGGTTCAGTGGTTTATTGGTGTGATCGGATAACACCGTGAATCAATCCTGTTAGTTTTTGTTTGTTTGATATGCGATGTAATCTTGTACCGGGCAACGGATCCGAGCCTTTCAGAAATCTGATTGCTCTCGATCGTGGTGGCACGTAGCTGCTCCGAGGTTTTTTTTATCGGCCGAAACTCACGGAAATTTCCAAAATTTCCTTTCTATCCACAGGGTCCAATAAAATTTGACGTCGGTCAAATTTTTCCCTTCTTTCCTGCTTTCACACAGACAACCCAAATTCAGCCGTACGACAATCCCACACTATAATGTTTTATTCTTGTTTTTATCTGTGAACAAGTGATGTTTAATAACTTAGGAATAGTTTCAAGTCAAATTCTATGGAATTTTTTCAAAACAATTTGATTTTTTTTAATTTGGTCCGATATTTTCGATATATCTTACCTATCCTATTTATCCATGACCCCCGATAAATTTTTATTTTCGATAATGAAAACCTTGAGCTGCTCAACCAAACAGAACAAGTAATCCCTTCCTGTCACTGCTCATAACTTTCTTTGCGTTGCCCTTTGAGGGGGGCTGGCCACCCACCCTTCCGCTCTTCTTGAAACCAAACAACAGGTGTAAGCATCTACAGCAAGTAGAAAAATGAACAGCTGTTTTTTTTAGTTGATGAAGCTGACCATGGTTTGCGAAGTGATGTTGATGTATAATTAAGTAAACATTTATTTAGCATTTTAAGAACACATGATGTTTCTCTAATTGGCTCACTAGATACAATATCCGGTGAATCCAAAAACTAACGGCCTGTTCGGTTGGCTGGTTCGTATCGTTGCTGGTTCGTGAAGAAGTACTACTTGCTGATTTGTGTGAGAGAAAAATACTGTTCCGGCTGGAAATTTACGATCGTTTGAGACAAGCCACAGCCAAACGAACAGGCTGAAAGTAAGAAGCATGCACCAGCATCTTAGCTTTGATTGATTTATAAGATGACATAATTTGTAAATATGAAGCCTTCAGTAATGGATAAACTTCTACTCTCAGTTTTGGAGTTCATGTTCATACGTGGGCTATGGCATTTTCTCCACTTCCATGTCTCTCAAAAACTTTGCGAATGCCGCTTCAGAAGACCCGCCTTTGTGGATGGCCTCACTAGCCTTCTCCTTGACGATCACGAGCCTCTCCCTCGGCATCTTCCCTTGGTCGGTGTCCATCACGAGCCTCACCTTAGCTTCCACCTCCTCTGCCTTAACAAACTCCTCGTATCCCTCCATCTCGATGGCGATCTTCATCTACTCCACCATGAACACCTTATTCATGCGCTGCTCGGCGTACAACGGCCAGCAGATCATCGGCAATCCGGACATGATAGCCTCCAGCGTGGAGTTCCACCCACAGTGCATCACGAACGCGGCGACCGCCTCGTGCTGCACCACCTCTGACTATGGTGCCCAGTTCTTCACCACCATGCCCCTGTTCCTCGTTCTCTCCAAGAACCCCGCTGGAAGCGGCCGCTCCAAGTCTGGCTCGAAAAACTAGCTCTGTTCCTCCGGTGGGCTCCTCACTGCCCATAGGAACCGGTGGTCGGAGCTCTCTAGCCCGCGGGCTGTGGTAGAACCGTCCGAAATAACGCACTTATGGAGGCGCTTGTCTTCCAATAGACACTAAGCACCCCAAGAGCGAGCTATATTGGACGGATTCCGTCGAGCACACCTCAAGGGAGAGCCCGAATAATCCACATTTTCCCTCAGGATCCAATAATGATAACTAGTTTATATTACTTAGTCCATTTAATACATCTAAAGTACTTAAAAATATATTATTACAGTACCAAATTCAGAGTGCAGAAATTTAACAGTGGAATAAAAAGAAACATCTATCAATAATATACAAGGATCCGTCTGTGCCCACCAGAAGAATCCTTCACACAACGGCTGCTCCTCAAGCAGTACCTGTAACAGGGGTAAATAAACCCTGAGTACACAATGTACTCGCAAGATTTATCCGACTAGTGGGAATAATTTCCTGACTTCAAGGGATATGCTAAGCTTTATGGCTTGCGTCCGTGAGTCACATGCATGGACATGGCAGCGGTGATGCGGGGCCTGTGCGGCGGTGTGCGTGTGCGCACGCGTTGGGTGAGTCGGCGCTACGACGCCGAGTGCCGAGGCACGGTGACGGCGCCCAGTCGCTGAAACTGGCCAGAAACGTGCCATGCACGCTTTTTAAAGCGTCCGAATAATCCTAAAATATTGATCTAATCGACAAACCACCTATGCAATTCTTAAGAAGGCATATTAAGCTATCAAAACCAACCATGAAACCACACCACTAATTAATCCAATTCTCCTACAAAAATTGCCAAACTTGGCCTTGTCAAACCATTTTCCGACTTAAGAAATTTGACTGTCTTGATCAGATTCACGTCAAATTCGATTTCCAAGCTATTAGGTAGGTTAGCGAATGAATTCATTTTTGGACCGCAGGTATTTCATCACCATCTACAAGGTTTGTACTTCTAACTTTATTAAAGTTCCGTACACACGTTCTATAGTGTTTTCGTTCAATAAAAATTCACGAACATCCATACTTGATAATTTCATGCGTCACGAATGACCTTTCGTTATGCCTTTCCGTTGATCGTTTTAAGTTACGTCAATTGATTTACACACTATATCACATGCATTAACACATAACCATGATGCTCATGACATGTTTTAGCAAAAGATTTTACAGTGTAACACCGAGGGTGTTACAAATCTACCCCCATAAGAAAAATCTCGTCCCGAGATTTCATGTGCCTAGTGTGGGAAAAGAGATAAGGAATACATTTCAAAATAAACAATTACCTCGATGAACTAGAAAGAAGATGGGGATAATGCTCCAGGATGTAACTTTCTTGCTCCCACATTGCTTCATCCTCCGAGTGGTTTTGTCTCTGAACCTTGTAGAACTTCACCACATTGTTTCTAGTCACTCTTTCTTTCTCATCTTAAATCTTGGCAGGATGCTCAATATACGTCAAGTCAGGATGGAGGGGAAGTCCTTCAATTTCCACAGCTTCATCAGGTACTGACAAACATTTCTTCAACTGAGATACATAGAACACATCGTGTACTGCCAATAAAATATCTAGAAGTTGGAGACGATAAGAAACGAGGCCACACTGCTTCAAAACCTTGTAAGGGCCCACATATCGAGGGGCTAGCTTGCCATGGACACCAAACTGATGCACCCTTCTCATAGGAGACACCTTGAGGTACACATGATCCCCAACTACAAATTTCAAAGGCCTTCTTTGCTTGTCCGCATAAGCTTTCTGTCGGCTCTGAGCTGCCCTCAAATGACTCTAAATAACACTGACTTGCTCTCGAGCTTCTTTGATGAAGTCAGGACCAAAATATCCATGGTCTCCCACTTCAACCCAGTTAAGTGGTGTCATACATTTCTTTCCATATAGAGCTTCAAAGGGTTTTATATGAATGCTTTCTTGATAGCTATTATTGTAAGAAAACTCAGCTAATTTCAAGCATTCATCCCACTTCTTAGGAAAAGAATGGCACAAGCTCTCAACATATCCTCAAGTACTTGATTTACCCTTTCTATTTGGCCGTTAGTCTGTGGATGATAGGTTGAACTTTGGAGAAGACTAGTACCAAGACACTCCTGGAGTTGCTCCCAAAAATGGGAGACAAAGACGGACCCTGTATCAGAGATGATAGTCAGAGGAACCCCATGCAAGGTCACAATCCGGTCTCAATACAACTGGGCATACTTTCTGGCTAAATATCTGGTATCCACCAAAAGAAAAATGAGCTAACTTGGTAAGGCGATCCACAATGGCCTAAATAGAGTTATAGCCCTTGGACGTGCGGGGTAAACCCATAATGAAATCCATGGAAATATCTTCCCATTTCCAAATAGGAATGGGCAAGGGCTACAAATATCCTGGGGTACGCATGTGGTCTGCCTTAACTCTCCCACAAGTGTCGCACACCATGACGTACTTGGTGATATCCTGTTTCATATTGGACCACCAATACAAGTGGCGCAATTCATGGTACATCTTGTTACTGCCAGGATGGATAGACAACTTGGAATGATGAGCTTCATTCAAAATCTTTCTTCTAACATCCTCATTTGATGGAACCACCAATCTGTTCTTGTACCTTACTACCCCGTGCTCATCAATACTAAATTGAGGACCATGCCCTTCAGCAATCAATTTCTTTATGTGAGGAATTTCTAAAGTGTCTTGCCTTTGCTCCATAATAATCTGCTCAAGTAAATCTAAGACTAAGGCAATGTGAGCTAGCACCTCAGCATGGTTGAGAGACAAGGGCGTTTCTTCAACCTGATATGACTTTCGGCTCAAAGCATCAGCTACCACATTAGCTTTTCCGAGATGATAATAAACCACTAAGTTATAATCCTTGATTAATTCCAACCATCTCCTTGTAAGGTCCTAATATGGCTAGAGGGGGGGAGTGAATAGCCTATTTAAAAATCTACAAATCAACTAGAGCAATTTGATTAGTATGACAAATAGCGTTATGCAAACTTGCTCTAGCTCTACAAGAGTTGCAAGCCACCTATCCAACAATTCTAGTTCCAATGATTACTTAGGCACCCAAACTTGGTACTCTAAAGAGCTCAACTAGATGATTGTAAACAATAAAGCAAGCTCTCAATTCTAATTACACTAAAGAGCTCGTATCAACTAGTTTGCAAGAATGTAAATAAGTGAGTAGGGTGATTATACCGACGTGTCGAGGGATGAACCAATTACAAGATGAAGATTAAGCCAATCACCGGGAGAATGCAAATGACAAGAGACAACCAAATTTTCTCCCGAGGTTCATGTGTTTGCCAACACGCTAGTCCCCATTGTGTTGACCAACACTTGGTGGTTCGGCGGCTAAGAGGTGTTTCACAAACTTGTCCACACGATAGGACACCGCAAGAACCGACCCACAAGTGAGGTAACTTAATGACATGAGCAATTTACTAGAGTTACCTTTCGGCACTTTGCCGGGGAAGGTACAACTCCCCTTACAATCACCGGAGATGGCCATGAACAATCACCAACTCGTGCCGATCCTCCACCGCTGCACCGAGCCGTCTAGGTGGTGGTAACCACCAAGAGTAACAAGCAAAATCCGCAGCGCAACACGAATACAAGTGCCACTAGATGCAATCACTCAAGCAATGCACTTGGATTCTCTCCCAATCTCACAAAGATGATGAATCAATGATGGAGATGAGTGGGAGGGCTTTGGCTAAGCTCACAAGGTTGCTATGTCAATGAAAATGTGCAAGAGTTATGGCATGAGCCGGTCAAGGGGCTTTAAATAGAAGCTCCATCAAATAGAGCCGTTGGCTAAAAAAACGGGCTGACTGCGTGTTGACCGGACGCTCCGGTCACAATGCACCGAACGCAACACCGGACGCTCCGGTCGTGAATACCGGACGCGTCCGGTAGCCCCAGACTGCCACGTGTCTAGTTCAAATCAAACTTAGCCGTTGCTGCCCCTTCTACTGACAATCGGACGCTCACACCGGACGTAGAGTCACAAATGACCGAACGCTGAGCCACAACGTCTGGTGGAGTACAGTAAGCAACCACGCCCGACCGGACGCGTCCGGTGGTACTGGACCGGACGCTGCCAGCATCCGATCGGCTGCTCTACCGTTAGCTGCCTTTTCTGATTCACACCAGACACGTCTGGTGTGGCGACCGGACGCGTCCGGTCGCTGAGTCTGCCGCCAAAATACCGGACATGTCCGGTCACATACCGGACGCGTTCGGTCACTCTATAACCAGCGCGACCAACTCCTTTTCGACTCTATCTCCTTCACCCTTGCTTAAATGTGCCAACCACCAAGTGTAACACCTTGTGCACATGTGTTAGCATATTTTCACAAACATTTTCAAGGGTGTTAGCACTCCACTAGATCCTAAATGCATATGCAATGAATTAGAGCATCTAGTGGCACTTTGATAACCGCATTTCGATACGAGTTTCACTCCTCTTAATAGTACGACTATCTATCCTAAATGTGATCACACTCACTAAGTGTCTTGATCACTAAAACAAAATAGCTCCTACATTTTATACCTTTGCCTTGAGCCTTTTGTTTTTCTCTTTCTTCTTTTCCAAGTTTAAGCATTTGACCATCACCATGCCATCACCATTGTCATGATCTTCGCCATTGCTTTGTCACTTGGAGTAGTGCTACCTATCTCGTAATCATCTTGATAAACTAGGTTAGCACTTAGGGTTTCATCAATTAACCAAAACCAAACTAGAGCTTTCAATCTCCCCCTTTTTGGTAATTGATGACAACCCTTATACAAAGATATGAATTAAAGTACATTTGAATCCATGTTGCTTGCCCAAGCATATTTACCATGTGTAAAGGATATGGGCAAGTTTCATGAACTCCATATGATAGCAATTGCTCCCCCTACATATGTGCTAAGAGTTTGGATTGAAGCTTTGCACATATGATTAGATAGGAAATATAGGAGTCAATTTCTATCAAATGATGCTAAGGTATAAGAGATGGACCTTTGAAGCGTGATACCAATCGGAGTGCACCATTATACCATCCTTAGCACCATTAGTAACTAGGCATACACAAAAACTAGAATACCCCATGAGATCAATATTACAAATAAGGGTCTAGTTTCCATAGAATGAACATAGGTCTAGTTACTTTAGCCTATGCATGCTAGTTTTTTATTTCATCATTCAAACCTACAACTAGCATACACCACACAAGCATGGATATTTGAAATTAAAATTTATGCCATGCAAGCAAACATATGTAATGCACATTCAAATGCACTATACAAGTTTATGAGCTTGTTCCCCCTATTTATATGCTCAAAATTTTAATTGACCCCCTTCCTTTGTCATATATTATCTCTCCCCCTTTGTTTCACTATCTTTGTACACTATTTCTCCCCCTTTGTCATCAATGACCGCAAAGGCTTAAAGTATAGATAGGGTAGGATTATTAATGTCAACAATTTGCACAAAAGGTGGCCTCAAATTATAGATATGTTGGGGTGAAACCATGTGAAATGAGGATCATTTTCCCAATTTGATTCAATCTAGATTACTTGCAAAAGATATTTAACTCGATTTGATCCAAGGACAAGATTCTTCACACCTCCAAATAAGGGTTATCTTGTACCATGTTGAGTTACACACTTATAGCTCATTTTCTAAATCAAACACTAGGTTTACAAGCCCACAAACATGTCATATGCTACCACTAGATCATTTCAAACATACAAGCAATAGTGGTACCATACAAGCATCAAATTTATTTTATTTTCATGAATGAGCCTATTCAAATGTGAAATATGTCTAGATGCACTAATCATGTCCTTAGCAATGGATGGATGACATGTCAATCAACTTTACCTTGCTTGTCTTGAAGGAGAGGCATGTCATATAGTGGGGTGCATCAACACATATTTGAGAAGTCAAGTATGTTCGATTCATTCCTTAGTTTGCAAAATCTCTTCTCATCAAGTGGCTTGGTGAATATATCGGCAAGTTGATCTTCGGTGCCCACACTCTCTATGCAAATGTCTCCTTTTTGTTGGTGATCTCTTATGAAGTGATGATGGACATCTATATGCTTTGTTCTTGAGTGTTGAACTGGGTTGTTGGTGAGCTTTACGGCACTTTCATTGTCACATAGCAATGGCACTTGCTTGAACTTGATTCCAAAGTCACTCAAGGTAGCCTTCATCCAAAGTAATTGAGCACAACAACTACCGGCCGAAATGTACTCCGCTTCGGCGGTTGAAAGTGCTATACTATTTTGCTTCTTTGATGACCAAGACACAAGTGATCTTCCCAATAGTTGACATGTGCCCGATGTGCTCTTTCTCTCAACTTTGCATCCCGCATAATCAGAATCCGAATATCCAATCAACTCAAATCTTGCTCCTTTGGGATACCATAATCCAACATGTTGTGTATGCTTCAAGTACCTCAATATTCTCTTAGTTGCCTTCAAATGACTTTCTCTTGGTGAGGCTTGAAATCTAGCACACATGCATACACTAAAGATCACATCCGGTCTTGATGCGGTCACATAGAGTAGGCTTCCAATCATAGACTGATACATCTTTTGATCCACCATGTTGCCACTAGCATCACTATCTAAGCTTCCACTTGTCCCCATTGGTGTACTAATAGCTTTACTCTCATCCATTTCAAACTTCTTGAGCATGTCCTTGATATACTTGCCTTGACTCACAAATGTGCCATTCTTCATTTGTTTGATTTGAAGACCAAGGAAGTAACTAAGCTCTCCAATCATAGATATCTCAAACTCACTTGCCATCATCTTGCCAAACTCCTCACAAAATTCTTGATTTCTTGATCCAAAGATGATATCATCAACATAGATTTGCATTACAAACAAGTCATTTCCAAGCTTCTTGGTGAAGAGAGTGGTGTCAACCTTTCCCATCTTGAATCCCTTAGAGAGTAGGAAATCCCTCAATCTCTCATACCATGCTCTAGGTGCTTGTTTCAATCCATACAAAGCCTTTCTCAATTTGTAGACATGGTTGGGTTTCTTCTCATCTTCAAAACCGGGAGGTTGCTCAACATACACAAGCTCATTGATGTACCCATTTAGAAATGCACTTTTCACATCCATTTGGTACAACTTGATGTTGTGGGCACAAGCATAAGCTAGCAAGATCCTAATTGCTTCCAATCTTGTAACCGGGGCATATGTTTCTCCAAAGTCAAGACCTTCAACTTGAGTGTAACCTTGAGCCACTAATCTTGCTTTGTTCCTTATTACTATCCCATCTTGATCTTGCTTGTTCTGAAAGACCCACTTAGTTCCAATCACATTATGATCCTTAGGCCTCTCAACTAAATCCCATACTTGGTTTCTTGTGAAGTTGTTTAGCTCTTCATGCATAGCATTTATCCAATCAATATCCTTCAAAGCTTCATCTATCTTCTTAGGTTCAATGGATGACATAAATGAGAAATGCTCACAAAATGAAGCCAATCTTGATCTTGTTTGCACACCTCTTGAAATATCACCAATGATAGTGTCCAATGGATGATCTCTTGCAACATTGGTTGGTTGAAGCACTTGCACTTGATTGCTTGCATTAGATTGATTACTTGGTTGGGATGATGAACTAGCCATTTGTTGATCTTGCACATTGCCATTACTAGTGCTTGCTTGGATTTGATCATGAGAACCACTAGCTTGCACATTTGAGTTAGAGAGCACTTGATGCTTGTCATCTTCAATATCAATCACCTCTCTAGGCCTTAACTCACCAATGTCCATATTCTTCATTGCATTGACCAATTGAGTGCCTCTTACATCATCTAGATTCTCATCTTCCTCTTAGGAACCATTTGTTTCATCAAACTCCACATCATGAACCTCCTCAAGAGTACCACTAGCCAAATTCCAAACTCTATAAGCTTTGCTAGTAGTGGAGTAACCAAGCAAGAAACCTTCATCACATTTCTTTTCAAACTTGCTTAATCTAGTGCCTTTCTTCAATATATAGCATTTATAACCAAAAACCCGAAAGTATGCTATGTTGGGCTTTCTTCCATTCAATAGCTCATAAGGTGTCTTTTCCATCATGGGGTGACAATAGAGTCAGTTGCTATAGTAGCAAGCCATGTTGATTGCTTTGGCCCAAAATGAATGACTCACATTGTACTCACTCAACATTGATCTTGCCATACCAATCAAGGTTCTATTCTTTCTTTCAACTAGCCCATTTGATTGAGGAGTATACTTGGCCGAGAATTGATGTCTAATTCCAAATTCATCACATAACTCATCAATTCTAGTGTTCTTGAACTCACTTCCATTGTCACTTCTAACTTTCTTGATTGTTGTTTCAAACTCATTGTGAATGCCTTTGACAAATGATTTGAATGTTGCAAACACATCACTCTTGTCAACAAGAAAGAATACCCATGTGTATCTAGTGAAATCATCCACAATCACAAATCCATATTTGTTTCCACCAATGCTAGTGTATATGGTTGGTCCAAACAAGTCCATGTGCATCAACTCAAATGCCTTAGATGTGCTCACCATGCTCTTCTTAGGATGTGTATTACCAACATGCTTTCTGGCTTGACATGCACTACATAGCTTATCCTTCTCAAATGTGACATCTTTCAAGCCTCTAACTAAGTCATGCTTAATCAATTTGTTTAATTGTTTCATTCCAACATGACCAAGCCTTCTATGCCATAACCAACCCATGCTAGACTTAGTGATCAAACATGTTGACAATTGAGCTTCTCTAGCATTGAAATCAACCAAGTATAGATTCTCATATCTAAATCCTTTGAATATCAAGTTAGAGCCATCTACACTTATGATCTCTACATCATCCACACCAAATATGCACTTGAAACCAAGATCACACAATTGAGCTACCAACAATAGGTTGAAGTTCAAGCTCTCTACTAGTAGCACATTGGAAATGCTCAAATCATTGGATATTGCAATCTTACCAAGCCCTTTGTCCTTGCCCTTGCCATTGTCACCAAATATGATACTATCAATCCCATTGCTATTGCTTTCATTGATTGAATTGAACATTCTTGGATCACCGGTCATGTGTTGTGTGCACCCACTATCAAGCACCCAATGCCTTCCTCTGGCTTTATAATTTACCTACAAAAGAAGATCAATTCTTTTTAGGTACCCAAACTTGCTTGGGTCCTTGTAGGTTAGTCACCAAGGTCTTGGGTACCCAAATGGCCTTCTTCTTTGGGCCCACTATTGGTGTACCAATGAACTTAGCCTTCACACCATTGGCACCCTTATAAAGCATGTAACAAGAATCAAATTTGATTGAGGATACATTAGGTAGCTTGTTCTTGTTAGTCTTGCAATTTTGCTCTATATGCCCAACTTGCTTGCATCTATTGCAAAACCAACCATTGCTCTTCACAAAGCTAGCTTTTGGAGTGACAAAGGCCGCCTTACCCTTCTTGGGGGTATAGCCTAATCCCTCTTTGTTGAGAGAAAATCTTTGGCTACCCAAGCACTTTAGCAAGTGGGCTTCTCCACCATAGGCATTGCCAAAGGCACGAGTGAGCTCATTCACCTCCTTCTTGAGGGTTTCATTTTCCACCATAAGTGAGGCATCATAAGTGAGACCATCACTCAAGGGTGAAGTGGAAGTAGTAGTGCTACAAGAAGTGTTAGTGGGAGCAACAAAAATAGATTCATCAATAAGATCACATGTTAGTCCCACATCACATGATATGATCACTTGCTCCTTCTTGGCTTCCTCCACTTTGACTTGCTCAATGAGAGAGGAGTGAGCCTTTTCAAGCTTAGAGTGAGCTTTGCCAAGATTCTCATGGGCTTCCATTAGCCTCTCATGAGTGGCATTGAGCTTATCAAGGGATTGCTCAAGAAATTTGACTTTCTTGTTCAATTCCTTGCACTCCTTTCTCTTCATCTCAAAGCAAGTATGCACTTGCTCACACATGTCCATGAGCTCCTCCTTGGAGTACTCCTCATCATCATCATCACTCCTACAAGCATCACTTTCACATTCATCATCATCACTCACATCATATTTTACCTTGTAGGTTTTGCCATGAGGCATGTCGATGGAGTGTCGAAGATGGAGGGCTTGTTGTTGATGGCAATGCTTGCTAGTGCTCTCTTGATAGATTTCTTGTCATCATCACTAGAGCTATCACTATCCGAAGAGCCATCACTATCCCATGTGACCACATAGCCTCCACCCTTCTTCTTCTTTTGGAAGGTCATTCTCTTCTCCTTCTTCTCCTTCTTTTCTTTCTTATCCTCCTTGTGCTTCTTCTTCTCATCCTCATCATTATCACTATTGTATGGACAATTTGCTACTACATGATTGGGGCTTTTGCAATTGTAGCATCTTCTCACATACTCTTTCTTCTTGGTGTGATCTCTTCTTTTTCTTGCACCATAGCCCTTCTTCTTCATGAATTTTCCCATCTTGCGCACAAAGAGAGCCATAGCTTCATCATCAATATCACTAAGATCATCATCATCACTTGATTCTTTCTTGGACTTGCCCTTGTTCTTTGATGATGATGAGTTAGCCTTGAATGCTATGCTTTTCTTCTTCTTGTCTTCTTCTTCCTTCTTGTCATCCTTGTCATCCCCCTCCCTTTCCACACGGTATGTCTCTTGTGTCATGACATCACCTAATACTTGGTTAGGGGTAATATCCTTCAATCCTCCTCTTATGATGAGCAATCTCAACATCTCAAATCTTGGAGGTAAGCACATCAAGAATTGATGGGAGACATCATCATCCTTGATCTTTTCTCCCAAAGCCTTCAAGTCATTAACAATTACTTGTAGCCGATGGAACATCTCTGGAATGCTCTCATCATCCTTCATCTTGAAACTTGTCAACTTGTCCTTGAGGATGTACAACTTGGCACTCTTCACCGCCGGTGTGCCCTCATATGTTTCCTCCAATCTCTTCCACACCTCATTTGCTCTTTCACAATCCTTGATTTGCTCAAACACCTTGGAATCAATGGCATTGTATATGGTGTTGAGAGCCATTGTATTACATTGCTTGTTGATCTTATCTTGGTTGGTTGGATCATCGGGATCAATGATGGCATAGTCATTCTCGGTCACTTCCCATACTTGATCATTGATTGAACCAAGATACATCCTCATCTTTCTCTTCCAATAATCATAACATGTGCCATTAAAGAATGGTGGTTTGCCCCCCACATGGTTGAACACAACTTGAGCCATAATTTGACACCGAGGTTGTTAAGCCTTCAATCAAACGGTGACCACGGCTCCGATACCACTTGTAAGGTCCTAATATGGCTAGAGGGTGGGTGAATAGCCTATTTAAAAATCTACAAATCAACTAGAGCAATTTGATTAGTATGACAAATAGCGTTATACAAACTTGCTCTAGCTCTACAAGGGTTGCAAGCCACCTATCCAACAATTCTAGTTGCAATGATTACTTAGGCACCCAAACTTGCTACTCTAAAGAGCTCAACTAGATGAATGTAAACAATAAAGCAAGCTCTCAATTCTAATTACACTAAAGAGCTTGTATCAACTAGTTTGCAAGAATGTAAATAAGTGAGTAGGGTGATTATACCGACATGTCGAGGGATGAACCAATCACAAGATGAAGATTAAGCCAATCACTAGGAGAATGCAAATGACAAGAGACAACCGATTTTTCTCCCGAGGTTCACGTGTTTGCCAACACGCTAGTCCCCGTTGTGTCGACCAACACTTGGTGGTTCGGCGGCTAAGAGGTGTTTCACAAACCTCATCCACACGATAGGACACCGCAAGAACCGACCCACAAGTGAGGTAACTCAATGACACGAGCAATTTACTAGAGTTACCTTTCAGCACTCCGCCGGGGAAGGTACAACTCCCCTTACAATCACCGGAGATGGCTACGAACAATCACCAACTCGTGCTGATCCTCCACCGCTGCACCGAGCTATCTAGGTGGTGGCAACTACCAAGAGTAACAAGCGAAATCCATAGCGCAACACGAATACCAAGTGCCACTAGATGCAATCACTCAAGCAATGCACTTGGATTCTCTCCCAATCTCACAAAGATGATGAATCAATGATGGAGATGAGTGGGAGGGCTTTGGCTAAGCTCACAAGGTTTCTATGTCAATGAAAATGTGCAAGAGTTATGGCTTGAGCCGACCAAGGGGCTTTAAATAGAAGCCCCCATCAAATAGAGCCGTTGGCTCAAAAAACCGGCTGACTACGTGTCGACCGAACGCTCCAGTCACACTGCACCGGACGCAGCACTAGACGCTCCAGTCATGAATACCGGACGCGTTCGGTCGGCATACCGGACGTGTCCAGTAGCCCCAAACTACCACATGTCCAGTTCAAATCAAACTTAGCTATTGCTACCCCTTCTACTGACAACCGGACGCTCACACCGGATGCAGAGTCACAAATGACCGGACGCTGAGCCGCAGCGTCTGGTGGAGTACAGTAAGCAACCACGCCCGACCGGATGCGTCTGGTGGTACCGGACCGGACGCTGCCAGCGTTCGATCGGCTGCTCTGCCGTCAGCTGCCTTTTCTAATTCACACCGGACGCGTCCGGTGTGGCGACCGGACGCGTTCGGTCGCTGAGTCTGCCGCCAAAATACCGGGCGTGTTCGGTCACATACCGGATGCGTCCGGTCACTCTATAACCAGCGCGACCAACTCCTTTTCAACTCTATCTCCTTCACCCTTGCTCAAATGTGCCAACCACCAAGTGTAACACCTTGTGCACATGTGTTAGAATATTTTCACAAACATTTTCAAGGGTGTTAGCACTCCACTAGATCCTAAATGCATATGCAATGAATTAGATCATCTAGCGGCACTTTGACAACCGCATTTTGATACGAGTTTCACTCCTCTTAGTAGTACGGCTATCTATCCTAAATGTGATCACACTCACTAAGTGTCTTGATCACTAAAACAAAATGGCTCCTACATTTTATACCTTTGCCTTGAGCCTTTTGTTTTTCTCTTTCTTCTTTTCCAAGTTTAAGCATTTGACCATCACCATGCCATCACCATTGTCATGATCTTCGCCATTGCTTCGTCACTTGGAGTAGTGCTACCTATCTCATAATCATCTTGATAAACTAGGTTAGCACTTAGGGTTTCATCAATTAACCAAAACGAAACTAGATCTTTCACTCCTTTGCCTCATGTTTAACTCGGATTGAGTGAAGATATACTTGAGGCTCTTATGATCTATAAAAATGTGTACTTTGTTTCCCAACAAATAATGCCTCCAAATTTTTAGAGCATGCACCACAACAGCTAGCTCTAAATCATGGGTGGGATAATTCACCTCGTGCTTTTTCAGTTGGCGTAAAGCATAAGCTATCACATGCCCATCCTGCATAAGCACACATCCCAACCCCATCTTTGAGTCATCGCAATATATATCAAAAGGCCTATCAATATTTGGTTGGTCTAGAATAGGGGCAGTGGTCAGAAATTTCTTCAAAGCTTGGAAGGCTTCTTCACAAGTCAGGCTCCATACAAACTTAGCATCTTTCTGGAGCAACTTGGTCATCGACTGAGCTATTTTGGAGAAATCGGGAATGAAGCACCGATAGTATCCAGCAAGACCTAGAAACTGACGAATCTGATGCACTGACTTGAGAGACTTCCAATTTAGCACATCCTGCACCTTGCTTAGATCTACAGAGATACCCTCTGGTGTTAGAACATGTCCCAAAAACTACACTCGATCTAACCAAAATTCACACTTGCTGAATTTAGCATACAACTTATGTTCCCTCAATCGAGTCAATACTATCCAGTGGTGTTGGGCATGCTCTTCCTTGTCTTGGAATATATCAAGATATCATCAATGAATTCCACTACAAACTTATCCAACTTCGGCATAAAGACCGAATTCATGAGATACATGAAAAATGCAGGAGCGTTGGTGAGACCAAAAGACATGACTAGGTATTCATACAGCCCATACCTAGTAGAAAAAGCTATCTTTGGTATATCTTGTGGTCTAATCTTGATTTGATGATAGCTTGAACGGAGATCAATCTTGGAGAACACCTTGACACCAGCTAGTTGATCGAACAAAGTATCAATACGTGGTAAAGGATACTTGTTCTTAATGGTTACCGCATTGAGAGGGCGGTAATCCACACACATCCAAAGAGTGTCATCCTTCTTCACAAAAATTGCTGGATAGCCCCATGGTGATGAGCTAGGACAGATGAATCCTTTTTCCAACAACTCTTCTAATTGTTTCTTTATTTTAGCCAATTCCTTCGGGGCCATGTGGTCTAGGCATCGGGAGATAGGAGCAGTGCCAGGCTCTAACTCAATGGAGAACTCCACATCTTTATCTAGTGGCAACCTAGGTAGATCTTTAGGAAAGACATATGGGAACTCACAGACCATAGGAATAGAGGCAAGATTAGGAGAAGCTTCAGCATGAGCAACAACAGGTAAGGCTGGATCTGAGGGCATAAGAAGAGATGTCCTATCCTTAGAAGAAGGAAGCCATAACTCAACAACTCTCTGCTTTAGATCCAAGACTACCCCATATACACGCAACCACTTCATTCCTAAAATTGCATCAATGCCTTGCCTAGGCAGCACCATGAACTAGAGACAGTAAGTGTGAGTGGCTAGCACTAACCCCACTGTATCCGTCCGAGTATTAATGCACAACCGCACACCTAGAGTACTGATTCTATAGGCAAAAGGTATAGCCATAAGAGGTATATTGTGCCTATGTGCAAATCTCATGCTCATAAATGAATGTGATGCACCAGAATCAAACAACACATAAGCTGGATGGGAATCAATGGTGAGCATACCAGCCATCACCGGTTCATTTTATAATATTTCCTCAGCCTATGTGAAATTAACCTATCCAGATCGGCTCAATGGCACTTTCTTCTTGATAACTGTCTGCTTGATCAGGCGGGAGTTAGCTGAGGGCTGAGCAGACTAGGTAGGCTAGGTTTTGCGAACACTCCCTGGCATAGCGGCCTTCCTTGCCACACTTGAAACAAGCACCAGGCTTGTTCCCCTATCCTTGATGAGGTGGGACCTATTGTTCCTAGGGCTGCTGATGTTGCACCTGCTGAGTAGGTGCACTGTACTAGGTGAAAGGTGCCTAAAAGGTCTGTTGAGGCTGTCGAAACGAATGCCCACCCAAAGACTGATAGGACACCCTAGCTGACAACCTATATCTTCTGCGCCTAGGGGTGACTAGAAGACCCAGTAGCCACCCGCCTATGCTTTCATTCTGCCTAAGAGTCACGCTGCAATCCCTCCATGGCAATAGTAGCATTTATCATCGCCCCAAAGGTCTGGTAGTTTCTTGTATATAACTCCTTCAGCAAGATGCAAGAGAGGTCACGATAGAAATGGCCCCTCTTCTTCTCATCTGTATCAACATGACTCCCAGCATACTATGACAAGTGGTTGAACTTGTTGACATAGTCCATCATGGACATGCTTCCTTGCCTCAGATCCAGAAATTATGTCAACTTCCTGTTTAGAACACCAGTAGGAATATAATACTCTCTGAAGGCCGTAGTGAACCCCTGCCAGGTCACACGGTGATCCACCTGGCTACATGGCATTAAATGTATCCCACCATGCACTAGCAGATCCCAACAGCTGTTGTGCTGCAAAGTGCACTTTCTGCTCCTTAGTTACGGTGAGTAGTAGAAACTTTTGCTCTAGAATGCTGAAGCTAATGCTCCACATCTAGAGGCTCAGCCATGGGCGTGAACATGGGTGGGTGTGTCTTCAAGAAGTCCTGATAAGAGCAGTGTCCCTCGAGACCACGGGCACCACCCCTGTTCCCAACATTTCCCCTGTGGTCTCCAGAAGCGAAGCCACCGATAGCCTATGCCAGCAGCTCCATGGCACGGGCTGACCCGTGACAAGCAGCCAACATCTCCGCCATCATCTCCGCATGAGTCATCGGAGGCGGCGATGGCGGCGGCGGAGGAGCCAGAAGTGGGGCCTCATTGCTCTCCCCGTTGCCGTTCCCATTGCCCCAGCCACTTTCACCTTGGCCTTCGCCAAGACCATGGCCCTGCTCTAGCACTGGTGCTCCCGTGACCGGATCTCATGTTAATCTGAAAATAGATAGGAACCAACTACTTAGGACAACCCTCTAGATCAAGAACAAGAGATTAAAGAAATGATAAGACATTCATTAAAGCATTCTTTTAGTTCATCCTATCAATTCACCAATCCAATTATACGTCTAGGGAAAGTTTAGTTTAAGCAAGATTCTCTTATCATGATGTATGCATCGGCCTGTACGTTCACTCAAGCCGGAAATATAGCGACATTCGCAAAATTTTTGGCACATCGCACACTCACTTACCGTATGCTAAATGATTTCTTACACAACGTAAGTCAGTGTACCTACAGAAAACTAATTAGATAAAACCAGTGCCGCTATCCTAGATAGACCATATTGCTAGGGCTTATACTTATTTACATAATTTATCGCATCCTGCTTTTTCGCAAAACTTTTGTTGGTCAAATTTCAGGTTTTGGAAAAGGGTGATGAAACTCATAGACTCATTATTGGCTCTGGTACCAACTATGGTAGAACTGCCTAAAATAACACACTTACGGAGGCGCTTGTCTTCCACTAGACACTAAGCACCCTGAGAGCGAGCTACATCGAGCGGATTCCATCGAGCACACCCCAAGGGAGAGCCCAAATAATCCACATTTTCCTCTCAGGATCCAATAATGATAACAAGTTTACATTACTTAGTCCATTTCATACATCCAAAGTTCTTAAAAATATATTATTACAGTACCAAATTCAGAGTGTGGAAATTTAACAACGGAATGAGAAGAAACATCTATCGATAATATACAAGGATCCGTTTGTGCCCACCAGAAGAATCCTTCACACAATGGCTGCTCCTCAAGCAGTACCTGCAATAGGTGTAAATAAACCCTGAGTACACAATGTGCTCGCAAGACTTATCCGACTAGTGGGAATAATTTCCCGACTCCAAGGGATATGCTAGCTTTATGGCTTGTTGGGTTCCTTTTTGCAGAAAGCAATACTAATAGTGAATTCTTATGTATGTTAATTATTAGCATTCATGATTGGTTCATTATCTAACCATTCTATGTAAGCACCTATTCTACTTTCAAGCAAGAGTTGAGCAAACAGTTCCATTTCACCACCTTTCCTTTTTCAGTCCTTACAACGGTGCTAGATTATAGACAAGCCATACCGAATCGCTAGTGATTCATGAATTAATGTGCCCAGCTAGGTACCCCAAAACACACGCACCACTTGTACCCTAGGCACAAGCAGGACCAACCCACCACTCTCCTATCATGGGGTCCAAGTCCCCGTCCAAACTTGGACTCCAAGCCGCCGCTCCTGAGTCCTGGACTCAGTGTGGTGCTTAGACCTCCACCATCCCTGCCTCTAATCAATCGATCCAGAAAGAGCCAGAACCCATGACAAGAGAGCAATAAGCCTTCCCTACGCCCATACACAAGTATGTGCTCAGGATAATAAGTCAATGACTTGTCTATGCATGTAGTTTCCATAAAACACCTATAACATAAATGCACATCACATATATATATTCAGATATCATTCAAAATAAGGGATATGCACCGAGGCTTGCCTTGGGCAAGCGGGGTGTCAACAAAGTCAGCAACTGATGGCTCTAGGGCTCCCTCCTATATTAGAATCTCCTCCTCGTACTCCTCAATGATCTCCTCGTAGTCCTGTTCACCCATAGGCACGAACTCTACCAACTCGTTATCTACATGCATGAAATGATGATGCAACCTGAAAGGATCAAGATGCCCAAGAGGGGGGGGGGGTGAATTGGGCTAATTCTAAAATTCTTTGCAATAATTAAACCCTACACTTATCCCACTTCACCCCTTGTGCCTAGAAAGTGTTCCTATTGATCTACCGCACAAAAGTTTAGCTCCCTAGGTTCTAATCCTACTCTAGCATGGCAATTCTAAGAATGTAAAGACAAGAATTGAATTACTCAAATGTAAATGCTTAAAGTATAGAGAGGATAAGGAACGTGGCGATGTTTTACCGAGGTATCAGAGAGTCACCACTCCCCACTAGTCCTCGTTGGAGCACCCACGCAAGGGTGTCGCTCCCCTTGATCCATGCAAGGATCAAGTGCTCTCTATGGGTTGATTCTTTGACACTCCATCATGGTGAATCACCCATAACTGCTCACAATTTGAGTTGGGTCATCCACAAGCTCCGCTGGATGATCACCAAACTCCCGATCACCACCAAGCCATCTAGGTGATGGCGATCACCAAGAGTAACAAGCAAGATCTCTCACTTGACCACAACAAGCCTAATGAGAAGGGTGGATGCACACTTGCTACTCTCCTTGCACTAATGAGGCCTTAATCTTGGATTATCAAATCTCAATCACCTCACTAGACTCTTGCTCTCCTTGGCACTCTCAAGGGTGTTTCTCAGCTATTGAAATGGGCAAGAGTACCCCCTTGGATGAATAGAGGAAGTATTTATATCTGCTAATTCAAAATGAACCGTTATGTGCTTGAGTCAGCACTCTATGGGGTGACCGGACGCTCCGGTCAAGGTGATTGGATGCTTCGGTCAGTTCACCCTGCCATAGAGCCGTTAAGTAGTGACCGGACTCTAACCAGCGTCTGACCAGCACTGACCGAATGTGTCTGGTCACAAAAACTGCTCTCTAGAACCTTACTGATGTTGACCGGACGCTGGAGCCCAGAGTTCGATCACTTTGCTGTTCAGCGTCCGGTCAATAACCAGAACCTGACCAACGTCCGATCAGCACTGACCGGACGCATCCAATCAGGATTCTCCCTCTTTGGAACCTCTATGGAGTTGATCAAACTTTGGCACCCAGCGTCTAGTCACATTTCACTCAGCGTCTAGTCACAACTAGACAACTTCTGCTTGATCAAATGAACTGACCGGATTCTGCTGCCAGCATCCGGTCAGAACCGAATCAGCGTCCGATTAACATCTGACCCTCCATTCACTTCCAACTCGAAATCATATGTGAATGAAGTTCACTCCAATTGATCTTAGGGCTACTTCGGAGCTACCTAGTGCTAGATTTGACAAGTGTGCACCACACCTAACCCACTAGACTTACCTAGGTCAAGCTATTAGTCCATACCCCTCTTAATAGTATGACCAAAGGAAAAACAAAGTCTTAAACTACTCTAAGTGTCTCTTCAACACCAAACGACACTTAGAACTAGTCCATCCTTAACCTTGTCGTCCATCCTTTGAAAACCAAAATGATTTCCATCGTAGGGGCATGCCAACCATGATTGCCCAATCAATTTCTATTACCATGACCTAACTTAATTGCCTCTGCAAAACACACGTTAGTTATAGTAATCTCGTATTGTCATTAATTACTGAAACCCAACTAGGGGCCTAGATGCTTTCAATCTCCCCCTTTTTGGTGATTGATGACAACACAACCTCGAGTATGTTAAAGAGATGAGGTTTTCTACATGCTTGGTTCATATAAGCTTTTGACAATAAGAACAAAGGAGTTAGACAAGCTTATATGACCCAAGCCAACATAGTGTACTTAATAGATATGAAATAAGCATGAGTACAAGAAATAAAGCTCATTTGAATTGGAGTAAAACACGGAAGCAAGGCAAATGAGCATAACCAAGTGACATGATATATAAATAAATCAAAGTAGGGAGCACACATGTCACATATCACATAAGTATCACAATCACATGAATGTAGTTCAATGCATGAAAGTAAACATGAAAGCATAATAATGTATCACACATAAGAAAGCCAAAAGTAATAAATAAGCTTCCCCTAGATATAACGCTCCCCTTAGATCTAGCATATAATGCTCCCCCTAGATCTAGCATACTCGATCCCTCTCCCCCTTTAGTGTCAAGCACCAAAACCTAAGGGTCTATCACTGGGGTAGGAGCAGACGAGTCGGGCACTGAGGTGCGGTGAATGATCTAAAACTAGGTAGCATCATCATCTAATCATGTGCTCTAAGCTGTTGACCCTCTGTCCCTGGAAGTGACGCTGAAGCGGTCTGGGTCTGTTGTGGGACTGGTGCTGCCTATGACTCTGCAGATATCACTAAAGCAGGTGGCTCTAATGATGTAATAGATGAAGGGAGTGTCTCTGTAGTCTAGTAACTGGAGCAACTATGGAACGAGCAGGGGCTCATAGCTCTGGTAGTGTAGGCTGCCCCGTCAACTCACTGAATGTAGCACCAAGGCTCCTAGAGACTGGGGTGTTAGTCACAAGCATCGAGGAACTCTGAGCCAGTGTGAAGCCCGTAACAAGTGGTGTGAAGGAAGGACCCTGGGCTGGCAATGGCGAAGCAAACCACTGGGACACATGCTCTATAGGTGAAGCAACTGTGTAGCTAGCTATCCCTGACTCTAAAGCCCACTAGGCTATACAACTAGAGTCTATGAAGTGGTGGTAGGCTGGCTGAGCTGAAGTGTAGACGGTGGCAGAGGAACCCTAATAGCAGTGACAACATGCTACATAAATCCAAGTATCTACTGCTGCATCAGGAGCTGCTGCTGCTGCATGGCCTGCTACTGCTGTTGTATGACCAACTATTGTCTCTGGAACTCATCCTATCTAGCCTGAACCTGTGCTAGTGCAGCTACGGTCTCCTAGGCCTGGCGTGCCTGATCCTGCCTCATCCGCTCAAGAATAGCAAGTAGAGCGGGGGTCTATTTGTGGTGGCTGTGGTGGAGCTGAACTGGAGCCACCGGCCTCACTATCATGTCATCGAGGAGGCATCTAAGGGATATCCTGGTAGTCATCATCTAAACTATCGCTAGGGTCGCTCTCGACCATATCCTCCTGCTGAGCATCTAGCTCCTCCTGCTCTATCACTGCAACACCCCTAATGATCTTCATCATAAGCTTCTTCGCCTTGCCTTTTACCTCAGTAGGTAGGCGAGGCGAGGGCCTCGGATCCTCATCACTAGGACCACCTCCGACATTCTTGACACATGCCATTGCTAGAGCTGAAACGAACTGTTGTCACGAACAAGAATCAACTATCACAGACACTCGCGAGGCTTGGCCTCGATCCATACTCACAGGCTTGGCCCCAAGTTGACTAACAACTACCAAAGTGACCTCAAAAACACTGACTCGCTGCACGAAGAATAGATCGGATATATGAATAATTATAATATACATCTAGAGATACAAAACCCTAAGAATCAAGCAATAGGTACAAAATTAGAGGCGATGGCTTGCTACTTGACGAACCAATGAACCGAAGAGTAGAGGAACAGAACATGAGGGCACCACTAGGTCGACAAGGGTTAGGGTTCTGGCGACCTACGGACGTGAGTGCGATGAGGCAATGGCGGAGGCAGTGAATGATGATGCAGGCAGCGGCTCTAGGTCATGGGCGCGGCGGTGCTACGGCAAGGGAGGTGCATCGTGGCAAGCACAGTCAGGCGACGTGGGCAGTTAGCACTGGCAGGTGGCTTGGGCGCAGTCAGGCGGCGCGGGAGGTGGCACTATAGCGTTGCGAGCACGGACAATGCTGGCGTGGCGGTGGAGTACGGCATGGTGGTGCGGGCAAGATCTGCATGAGCATGGGCACAAGAGCATGACGGCATGGGTGAGTAGCGGTGAAGTCGGCATAGATTGATGCAGGATTAGGTCAAAGTCATGGCGCAGTTATATGGTGCCCCCCCCATGTTGGATTAGGAAAGGAAACGAGAAGAGACCGGGATCCATACGACTTCTACTAACCGGATGCTCCTGGTGGCAACGACCGGACGCTGCCACCCAGAGTCCGGTCGACTACAGAGAGGTCCAAATCCCCTCAAGTCATGACCGGACGCATCCGGTTGTCCTTGACCGGACCCAACCAGAGTCCGGTCGTTCCTGTATGCACCTTCTTCGCTTGACCAGACGCAGGATCACCTTCTGACCGGGCACAGGAAAGGAACTATTTTAGCGTTCGATCACTCTTGTGCAGCAACGGTTCACCTCCTGTGAACTGACCGGATGTAGGGAGCAGAGTACAGTCTAGTGTCTAGTCGCCCTTTTTCAGCAAATCTTCAATGTTCCTTCGCGCTGCCTGTTCCCAATCAAGTCCCAACTTCAATAAGACCCAAATAAATACCAATTATGACTGATGTGAGTGACCTCTCTCAAACCCTCAAAATTTTCAAAATATTTTGCCTTAGGCTATACTTCTTTTTAAGAAAATAGTCAATAAAAGGGTAATCAAAAGGAAACGACAAAACAACACACATGCATATACAATGCAATACATGAAAGTAATTCTAGTTGCTTGTCAAGTTTGATCGAAGGTTAAGCTTCTTCACACGCTTTTCGGCGGTTATCTTAACCATGTTAGACAAGCCCTAAATGCATTACCAAAAGTTAAACATGTTGTATATTACAATGCAATGCAAGGGACAACACAATGCTCATTTTCTAGTGAAGTTACTAAAATCAAGCACATTGAGCTCATTCCTCAACCGACAAAATATCGCCTAATCTAGCAGTTTAGTGAAGATATCCGCCAATTGATCCTCGGTCCTTACACCTTCTAGTGAAATATCATTCTTAGCCACATGATCTCTAAGAAAGTGATGGTGGATATCTATGTGCTTGGTGCGAGAGTGTTGAACCAGATTATTAGCAAGCTTTACCGCACTCTCATTGTCACACAAAAGTGGTACCTTTCTAGAACTACACCATAGTCTAGCAAAGTTTGCTTCATGTAAAGTATTTGTGCACAACAAGCACCCGTGGCAATGTATTCCGCTTCGGCAGTGGACAAAGCCACACTATTTTGCTTCTTGGAGGACCAAGACACAAGTGATCTACCAAGCAAATGGCACCCTCTGGATGTGCTTTTCCTATCAACTTTGCAACTGACATAATTCAAATCGGAATAGCCAACTAATTAAAAACTAGCTCCTTTGGGATACCAAAGACTAATGCTTGGTGTGTTCGTAAGGTACCTAAGGATTCTTTTAACGGCAATTAAATGAGCTTCCTTAGGATTATCTTGAAATCTAGCACACATACACACACTAAACATGATGTCAGCCCTAGATACGGTTAAATATAACAAGCTACCAATCATAGAGCGGATAGAGAGTTTGATCAACCATTTTACCTCCCTCATTTAGGTCGAGATGTCCATTAGATGGCATTGGAGTCTTGATTGGCTTACATTCATCCATATTGAACTTCTTGAGAAGATCCTTGGTATACTTTTCTAGAGAGATAAAAATCCCTTCTCTCATTTGCTTGACTTGAAAACCAAGAAAGAATGTAAGCTTTCCAATCATAGACATCTCGAACTTCTTCGACATCAATTCACCAAACTCTTTGCAAGAATCTTCATTTGATGATCCAAAGATGATATCATCAACATATACTTGACAAATGAAGATTTCTCCATCAAGCTTCTTGGTGAATAGTGTGGTGTCGACCTTCCCGATGGTGAAGCCCTTCTCAATGAGGAAATCCCGAAGGCATTCATACCAAGCTCTTGGGGCTTGCTTAAGCCCATATAGCGCCTTGGACAACGAATGGCTTCAAGTCTTGCAACCGGTGCAAAGGTCTCTCTAAAATTCAACCCTTCAACTTGAGAGAACCCCTTTGCAACTAGTCTTGCCTTGTTCCTCACTACAACGCCTTGATCATCTTGCTTGTTGCGGAACACCCACTTTGTTCCAATGGCTCTTGCACCTTGTGGTCGCTCTTCAAGAGTCCAAACTTCATTGCGGGTGAAGTTGTTCAACTCTTCATGCATGGCATTTATCCAATCGGAATCTTGAAGAGCTTCTTCTAATTCTTAGGTTCAACACAAGAGACAAAAGTGTGATGTTCAATAAATGAACCAAGTTTTTGAGATTGAGTCATTACACCCTTTGAAGGACTCCCTATGATGAGATCTTGTGGATGAGCTTGTAGTAGAGGTGAATTTCTTCTATCCACCACTTGAGGGGGAGGTTGTGGAGGATCAACATCTTGTGCTTGTGTCACCATTTGATCATGGGAGACATGAGTATCGTCATTTTCTACTCTGTCATCTTTATCTCCATCTTATGTCACATTTGATGAAGAAGGTGGATCAATCACTTGTACATCATCTCTAGGCTTGATGTCTCCAACTGGAATGTTCTTCATAGCCTCCCTCAATGGTTCATCACCTACATCATCAAGATTCTCATGTGCTCCTTGGGAGCCGTTAGATTCATCAAATTCCACATCATATGTTTCTTCAACCAAGCCGGTGGCATGATTAAATACTCAATATGCTTTGGACTTTGATGAGTAACCAACAAGAAAACCAATATCACAACATCTTTGAAACTTCCCTAGGTGTTGCCACTTCTTGTAGATGTAGCATTTGCAACCAAACACCTAGAAGAATAAGACATCCAGCTTCTTCCCATTGAGCAACTCATAAGGTGTCTTGCCAAGAAACTTTTGAAGGAATAGGCGATTGGATGCATAACATGCGGTGTTGATAGCTTCCGCCCATAGAGCTTTGGGTGTGTTGTACTCATCAAGCATTGTTCTTGCAAGAGTGATAAGTGTCTGGTTCTTTCTCTCAACTACACCATTTTGTTGAGGAGTATATGTTGCGGAGACCTCATGCTTGATCCCAGCTTCATCACAATAAGCTTTGATGTTTGTGTTGTCAAACTCTTTTCCATTATCACTTCTAATCTTCTTGAGCTTCACTTCAAACTCATTTTGTTATCTCTTGGCAAACTTCTTGAAACATGATGCCACTTCGGTTTTGTCATGAAGGAAGAACACACATGTATATCTAGAGTATTCATCAACAATCACAAGACAATAAAGATTTCCTCCCAAACTCTAGTAAGTTGTTGGTCTAAATAAGTCCATGTGAAGGAGCTCTAGCACTCTTGTTGTTGACATGAAAGCTTTTGTAGGATGAGTGTTTGCAACTTGCTTGCCGGCTTGACATGCACTACAAAGCTTGTCCTTCTCAAATTTCACATCCTTCAACCCTCTCACCAATTCATTCTTCATAAGCTTTTTGAGTGAGCTCATCCCAACATGAGCAAGTCTTCTATGCCATAGCCACCCAAGTGATGTTTTGGTGAATAGGCATGTCTTCAAGTTAGCATCTTCGGAGGTGAAATCCACTAGATATAGGTTGTTGTATCTAAATTCCTTGAATATTACTTGGTCATCATCTTTCTTAGATACAACCACTTCCTTCTTGGTAAACAAGCATTGAAAGCCAAGATCACACAATTGTCCAACGGATAGAAAGTTGAAACTCAAAAAAGCAACATATAGCACATTTGAGATAGAATGATCATTTGATATTGCCACTTTGCCCAATCCTTTGACTTTGCCCTTTGAATTATCTCCAAATGTAATTCTTTCTTGGCCATCTGCTTCTTCATCTAGTGAGGTGAACATACAAGGATCACTGGTCATATGTTGTGTGCAACCACTATCAATTACCCAATGACTTCCATTGGTCTTGTAGTTCACCTACACACAAGAGATCAAGCTTGTTTTGGGACCCAAACTTGTTGAGTGCCCTTGACTTTCTCAACAAGTGACTTTGCAACCCAAATTTTCTTAGGCCTATTCTTGTTGGGAGGTCCTAAGAACATGGCTTTCATCTTACCACTAGAGTCCTTTCTAAGAATGTAATGAGCATTGAAAGCAAAAGGTCGAGCATGCTTGGGCAAGGGTTGTGGTGGTGGAGTTTGACACTCATGGGCAAAGTGACCTTCTTGTCCACACTCAAAACAACTCTTTGGCTTTGGCTTTGACTTGTGTTATTGTTGTTGAGCTTGAGCCTTCTTCTCTTGATTTACCAAATACCCAATTCCACTTCTATCCATCTTCATGATGGTGTTCATTAGTAGCTCACTTTGAAGATGTTGACCTCTTGTAAACTTGCTCAAGCCGGTCTTGAGATGTTCTTTTTCTAACTTGAGCTTCTTGTTCTCCTCTTTGAGTTCATCATGATTTTTCTCCTTCTTTAGTCTCTTGTTCTCTTCTTTGAGCATCTCATTCTCAAGAGCTAGATCACCATCATGGTAAAGGTTCTCTATCACAATGGTGTTGGTGGTTGATATCTTTTCAAGATCTTTCTTAAGCTTCTCATTCTCATTCTTGATCTTGACATATTCATCATAATTATTGGACTCAAACACTTTCTTGCCTTTGCTACTAGAACCTTGCTCAATGCTCTCAATAATCAAATCATCACATGATGTAGCTATATCAATCTTAACAACATCGTTAGTAGCATCATGTGGCTCATTGGATAAAAACTCATGAGAGATAACAAGATTATCATGATTAACCTTGAGGTTGGTATACTCTTCTTTTAGCATGTTGTAGCTAGTGATGAGCTCATTATGTATCCCCTCAAGTTTATCATGTTTTTCTTTAAGCTCTTTCTTAGAAGATTTGAGCTCCTTGAGTTTGGATGACATAGCATCATTTGCTTCTCTAAGCTCAACACTAGCCTTTTCCGCTATGTCACATTTAGCTAAAATAGAGTTATTCTTAAGTTTTAGCTTTTCATTCTTAGCTCTTGACTTTCTAATGATCTTAGTGTATTGATTTAGCAATTTAACAAGATCTTCATATGAAGGTGATTCAAATTCATCATCATCATTATCACTATCATCTTTGCTAGCATGTTCATCACAACTACTTTCATCATCATTTGATACCTTTCATTCACCCTTGACCATAAGCCATATGTGTGTAGAGGATGATGGCGGTGGTGTTGGTGAAGATGATAAAGAGTCAATCACAATAGCGGTCACCTTCTCATTCTCACTATCATCATTGGATGAGCAACTTGATGAATCAATATCCATGAGCCAATCACCGACGATGTATGCCTTGTCATTTTTTTCTTCTAGTGGAAATCCTTCTTCTTGCCATCTTTCTTCTTGTATGGCTTGTTTTTCTTCTTCTCATCTTCATCTTCATTACTTGAGTCATCTTTCTTTCCCTTGTACTTCTTCTAGTACTTGTCTTTCTTGGGCTTGATGCATTGATGTTCTAGATGACCAAGTTCTCCACAATTATAGCAATCCATCTCCGAGATTGGCTTCCTTCTATTGCTAGTGAAGAACCTTTTTTCTTCCCATCAAACTTGACGCCATTCTTGTTGAGCTTCTTAAGCATCTTGGTAGTTCTTCTCACCATGAGAGAAAGACTTGCATCATCAATTTCATCATCACTTAAGCTCTCATATTCAACACTTGCTTTGCCCTTCTCTTGGCTAGCCTTGAATGCAAAGTCTTTGTCTTTCTTCTTGGTAGAAGATGAGCCATCTTGTGGTGTGGTGTGCATATACATCTCATGTGCGTTGATCTTTCCCAAGATTTGAGTTGGTGTAGCGGTGCAAAGATCACCTTGATGAAGCACGGTCACAATGTGCCCATATTTGTCAATAGGGAGGACATTTAAGATCTTTCTTACAACATCGGATGGTTGCATTTGTGTAAGTCCAAGCCCATTGACTTCTTCTACAAGAACATTTAAGCATGAGTACATTTCATTAGCACTTTCTTTTAGAAGCATCTCAAATGAATTTAGTTTTTTCATGACAAGATGATAGTGTTCCTCATGCTTGTTCTTTGTTCCCTCATGGAGCGCACAAATGTCTGACCATAGTGCATGGGCATCCTTGTGGTTCCTCACATGGTTAAACACATCTTTGCAAAGGCCTCTAAAGATGGTGTTTCTAGCTTTTGCATTCCATTTTTCATAATTCATTACATCGCCTTGAAGGTGCATGGGATCCCTAGGTTTTGGGAAACCTTGAGAGGTGGCTCTAAGAATTCCAATATCTAGAGCTTCTAAATATGCCTCCTATGCGGATTTTCCAATAAGGAAAATCATCTCCCTCAAAGATAGGAGGAGGTCCATCCCCATGGGACATCTTTCTCTAGGCGGTTAAGCCTAAATTCATGAGCATGAGGCTCTGATACCAATTGAAAGGATTAAGATGTCCAAGAGGGGGGGGGTGAATTGGGCTAATTCTAAAATTCTTTGCAATAATTAAACCCTACACTTATCCCACTTCACCCCTTGTGCCTAGAAAGTGTTCCTACTGATCTACCACACAAAAGTTTAGCACCCTAGGTTCCAATCCTACTCTAGCATGGCAATTCTAAGATTGTAAAGACAAGAATTGAATTGCTCAAATGTAAATGCTTAAAGTAAAGAGAGGAGAAGGAATGCGGTGATGTTTTGCCGAGGTATCGGAGAGTTGCCACTCCCCACTAGTCCTCGTTGGAGCACCCGAGCAAGGGTGTAGCTCCCCCTTGATCCGTGCAAGGATCAAGTGCTCTCTACGGGTTGATTCTTCGACACTCTGTCGTGGTGAATCACCCACAACCGCTCACAACTCTCCTATCATGGGGTCCAAGTCCCTGTCCAAACTTGGACTCTAAGCCCCCACTCCTAAGTCCTAGACTCAGTGCGGTGCTTAGACCTCCACCATCCCGCCTCCAATCAATCGATCCAGAAAGAGCCAGAACCCACGACAAGAGAGCAACAAGCCTTCCCTACGCCCATACATAAGTATGTGCTTGGGATAATAAGTTCGTGACTTGACTATGCATGTAGTTTCCATAAAATGTCTGTAACATAAATGCACATCACATATATATATATATATATTCATATATCATTCAAAATAAGGGATATGCACCGGGGCTTGCCTTGGGCAAGCGGGGTGTCAACAAAGTTAGCAACTGATGGCTCCGGGGCTCCCTCCTGTATAAGAATCTCCTCCTCGTACTCCTCAATGATCTCCTCGTAGTCTTGTTCACCCATAGGCATGAACTCTACCAACTCATTATCTACATGCAAGAAATGATGATGCAACCTGAAAGGATCAAGATGCCCAAGAGGGGGGGTGAATTGGGCTAATTCTAAAATTCTTTGCTATAATTAAACCCTACACTTATCCCACTTCACCCCTTGTGCCTAGAAAGTGTTCTTATTGATCTACCGCACAAAAGTTTAGCTCCCTAGGTTCTAATCCTACTCTAGCATGGCAATTCTAAGAACGTAAAGACAAGAATTGAATTACTCAAATGTAAATGCTTAAAGTAAAGAGAGAATAAGGAACACGGCGATGTTTTGCCGAGGTATCGGAGAGTCACCACTCCCCACTAGTCCTTGTTGGAGCACCCACGCAAGGGTGTCACTCCCCTTGATCCATGCAAGGATCAAGTGCTCTCTATGGTTTGATTCTTTGACACTTCCGTCACGGTGAATCACCCATAACCGCTCACAATTTGAGTTGGGTCATCCACAAGCTCCGCCGGATGATCACCAAACTCCCAATCACCACCAAGCCATCTAGGTGATGGCGATCACCAAGAGTAACAAGCAAGATCTCTCACTTGACCACAACAAGCCTAATGAGAAGGGTGGATGCACACTTGCTACTCTCCTTGCACTAATGAGGCCTTAATCTTGGATTCTCAAATCTCAATCACCTCACTAGGCTCTTGCTCTCCTTGGCGCTCTTAAGGGTGTTTCTGAGCTATTGAAATGGGCAAGAGTACTACCTTGGATGAATAGAGGAAGTATTTATACCCACTCATTCAAAACGAACTATTATGTGCTTGAGTTAGCACTCTATGGGGTGACCTGACGCTCCGGTTAAGGTGACCAGACGCTCCGATCAGTTCACCCCGCCATAGAGCCATTAAGTAGTGACCGGACTCTGACCAGCATCTAGTCAGCACTAACCGGACATGTCTGGTCACAAAAACGCTTTGGTCAGTTCACCCTGCCATAGAACCTTACTGATGTTGACCGAATGCTGGAGCCTAGAGTCCGATCACTTTGTCATTCAGCGTCCGGTTAGCACTGACTGGACATGTCCAATCAGGATTCTCCCTCTCTAGAACCTCTCTGGAGTTGACCAAACTCTGGCACCCAGCGTTCGGTCACATTTCACTCAGCGTCTGGTCACAACCAGACAACTTCTGCTTGATCAAATGAACTGACCGGACTCTGCTGCCAGCATCTGGTCAGAACCAGATCAGCGTCTAGTCAACATTTGACCCTCTATTCACTTTCAACTCGAAATCATATGTGAATGAAGTTCGCTCCAATTGATCTTAGGGCTACTTCGGAGCTACCTAGTGCTAGATTTGACATGTGTGCACCACACCTAACCCACTAGACTTACCTAGGTCAAGCTACTAGTCCATACCCCCCTTAATAGTATGGCCAAAGGAAAAAAAAATGTCCTAAACTACTCTAAGTGTCTCTTCAACACCAAACATCACTTAGAACTAGTCCATCCTTAACCTTGTCGCCCATCCTTTGAAACCAAAACAATTTCCATCGTAGGGGCATGCCAACCATGATTGCCCAATCAATTTCCATTACCATGACCTAACTTAATTGCCTCTGCAAAACACATGTTAGTTATAGTAATCTCGTATTGTCATTAATTACTTAAACCTAACTAGGGGCCTAGATGCTTTCACAACCCTTAGTAATACGGCAACAACAACTCTTAAAATAAGAATACATCTATCAACTACCAAGCTAGCTCTACCAACTAAGACGCTAAGTAGCCTATCATTTCCACTAAACAGGTATAAAACATTTCATGTATTAACTTAGCAACTAAAGGCATTCTTACTCTTAATATCAATTTACTATATATATGATAAAACAAGGAGTATTAGCTACCCTATTTATCAACCTATTCTAAGGCTACAAAAATTACCATGAGCACATAATAATCTAATGAACCTACTATAAAAATCTCATGGTCAAAACTACTACCAATTCACCACAAAATTTCCCACAAATATTAAGCTAAATAATACTAAGTGTTCCTAAATGAATTAATGATTCTATCATTATCATAGATAACTATAAACTAACTACACCAATAGATAGATAACATTTTTGTGAACCTAACAAATTTTGTTGCACTAATTTTGGACACCTATAGAATTTACTATAATTTTCCAAAGATCAGCTCAAAACTAAATTGAATAAACATTTACTAATTCCCTGGAACAAGGAAAAATCAAAATTCATCCGCGTGGCCCACGAGCGAGCGACGCGGCCCATGAACGCGCAACGCGCACGCGTGACCCACCAGCGTGGCACGACCCACGACGGGGAGGCCCACGCGCGCTGTCACTTATGCAAAAATCCCCTTGACCTACCGGTGAATCACCCTAAGACTCGTGACACTATTCCTACAGTCAGTTCTTTTACAAACATGTCCCTCCCCCTTTTCTTCTTTACCATAGGCAGGTCCTCTGGCCACACCTGCGCGCACCGACGCGGCGGCGCTAGCATAGGACCGCCACGCCGGCCATCCTGGCCCCTCCCCATCCCCGTTAGCGAGCCGATGCTCACCTAGGTGCAAACGCGAAATGGTGGGCGGCGAAGCGACGAACAAAGACATGGTCTAGAGCTCCCTCCACGGTGGTAGACCTCTTGCAGCGATGGCGGCCATGTTCCTATGAGCCCAGGCACAAATGACATGAACAAACCAAAGATTGGGCATCGGCAACTGACCCATAACCTACCTGACGTGGTGGCTTGACTGGGGACGGATCGGGTACGTCTGGCCATGCGCACATGGCAAGCACAGTGATGGTCGTGGTGTCACGACAGCATTAGCGGTGCTGGGCAGGCAGTAGTAGTGCAAAAGGGGTGCGCATAGGGTGAAGGACTATGAGGTGGGGCTAGGGATGCAACCAATTGGGCTTGGGAGGACCAGGCGGGTAATGCCCACAGCAATGGCGGCTAAGCCTTAAATGGCACGACGGTGGACGCTGGCTCCAAATTAGAGCTTGCCTAAGCACGATTTGACATGGTGCGGGGTCAGTTGGCTAGCAGACTTGAAGATGGAGTAGGACGCATGCTGAATTGAAAGGACATGACCTCACCATGTCAGATTGAAGGCGTGGCCTGGCTGGCCCGGCAGCAGAGGAGGGAGGAGAAAAGACGGAAATGGGGTCCGACTGCTTGCCCAAGCCTTGGCGGGATGTGACGACCGCACCTGAGCAATCATTGTGAGCTAGCATAGCCAAGAGAGGGGGCATACCTATGTGCAGGCAGTGGCAGCGTGGCAATGCGCTCGTGGCGCCATTAATGGCGAACGACAAGTAGTGGCCTCGGCAAGGCCACGTGCACTAAATCGAGACGGCAGCAACGCAGAGGCGAGGCAGACATGATGGCTACGTGCAGTGGCACGACGGTGATAGCGTGGGGCAGCACGGTGAAGGGACAGCAGTGCAACGATGTAGGTAGACATGACGCAAGCGGCATGGGCGCACGCAGGCGGTCCAGCTATCGCGATCGCGGCTAGCAGCAACGCGATGACATAGCGAGGCAGGCGGTAGCGGACCGGCCAAGGCATTAGGCCCACAATGACAGTGGTAGAGAAGAGTGGCTAGGCCCACTAGCCCCCAGTGTCCCTCCGAGTGCGGTGGTGTGCATGAGTGCCTATGTGCTTGCGTGCGTGAGTCACGTGCCTGGGCACGGCAGCGACGATGCGGGGCCTACGCGGCGTTGTGTGTGTGCACGCGCATTAGGCGAGTTGATGCTATGACGTCAAGTGTCGAGGCACGATGACCGCGCCCAGTCGCTGAAACTGGCCAGAAACGTGCCATGCACGCTTTTTAAAGCATCCAAATAAACCTAAAATATTGATCTAATCGACAAACCACCTATGCAATTCTTAAGAGGGCATATTAAGCTATCAAAACCAGCCATGAAACCACACCACTAATTGATCCAATTCTCCTACAAAAATTGCCAAACTTGGCCTTGTCAAACCATTTTTTGACTTAAGAAATTTGACTAAGTCTTGATCGGCTTCGCGTCAAATTTGATTTCCAAGCTATTAGGTAGGTTAGCGAATGAATTCATTTTTGGAACGCAGGTATTTGATCACCATCTGCAAGGTTTGTACTTCTAACTTTATTAAAGTTCTGTATACACATTCTATGGTGTTTTTGTTCAATAAAAATTAACGAACATCCATACTTGATAATTTCATGTGTCACGAACGACCTTTCGTTATGCCTTTCCATTGATCGTTTTAAGTTACATCAATTGATTTACACACTATATCACATGCATTAACACATAATGTGGGGGGTATGACCCTGGATACCCACGACAGACCACATGGGCTGTGCCCCCGGGGTGGCCCAGCCCACAAGATGAAGCCTTGCGAGGCACGACTCTGCTCGGTGCCTCCCGTAAGACACCAGGAAGATATTCTGAAGATACTACAAGATCTGTTAGGATACGTTTGATCCTAAGATTCCTATAATCTGTTATTAGTTTCCGATTATCTCTCAGATCTAACCGACTTATAACCCTACCCCCGGACTATATAAGGCGAGCAGCGACCCCCTCCAAACTCATGCAATATCATACGATAGCCAATACAAACCAATAGACCATAGGAGTAGGGTATTATGTCATACTGATGGCCTGAAACCTGTCTAACTCGTGTGTCTCTGTTGCCTTCTTGTTCTTGATTACATGCCTCTCTACTGATCAATCTACCTTCATGGGATACCCCTTGGAGGACTGCCGATGATATTCTGTCGACAGTTGGCGCGCCAGGTAGGGGTGTGTGTGCTGTTTCATTGTTGAACAAGATGGCTTTTTCCATAGGCTCTTCATCCCTCCTATAGCCTAGCCAGATCTTCATAGTCGGATCCATCTCGTGGGTCATCAATGCTGACGAAGTCAGAGAGCTCATCGAGCTGGTGCAGATCGATTCTACGCCGATCACTCCAACACCTGTGGCTACAGATTAGATCTCAGAACCGCCTCTGAGGTCACCTTCTTCAACAACTCACTGCCTACTTCCTCGCTACTAGAGGTGGCATATCAACAACATTGATCTACTCACATCCATCGATCAGGTTGGTTTGAACCTCGCTGATTGCCTCTCCATCACCGAATTGGCTCTGGACACTCTGGTTCAGCACCGACCACCCTCCGATCCAGATCTATCAGAGGCTGCTCAGGAGACTCCAAGGGTTATGGCCCTACCCTTTGGGTTCGCTAATGCTGCCACCGCTTACCAAGATGCCCTAAGGGGCAGATTCGCCGACCAGGTTGGAGATGTCCATCCTCCCACCGACTAGATCGCCGACCAGCCTCCACCGGCCGTCAACATGCTGCACATCGGCCGATGCCCTGGAGCATCCCTCCAAACCATCCTAGAGGAAAATCTAGACTCTAAGTCCCATGGCTCTACGGAGACCATCGCTGAAACCACCACCGAGCTACTTCCTCTCCCTCCTTTCTATGGTGGCACAATCTTCAATGTCAGCGTCGACATCCCCTCAGAATAGCAAAACCGAGGAGGAAAGAGCCGCTTGTGAGAACTGGAACATCAACTGTGCATAGCGCCGAGCAAATGAGGCTGCCCTTGTGAGGGCCGAGCAGTAGCTTAACTCATCAGGAAGGCCACTCTAGAGCAACCTCGATGATGAGTTTGTCCATGTTGACGGCCACGATGTCTACAAAACTCCAAGTGCCAATCTAGCAGTGGCCGCCAATGAGCTTACCCAGCTCCCGCAGACACTAGAGGTCACCAAGGTCACCGCCATGCTTAAAGCGGCACACTATTAGGTCAACAAGATCTACCAGGATTAGAGACCTTCATGCTCCACAACCTTGATTCGTCGATCAGCTGCGCAAAGATCCCATCACCGCCCAAGTCGCTTCACCGACCAGCACCGCGATGATAAGCAACCCTTCTAGGGTGGAGTTAGGGGCAACCGCATCGAACATCACCGCCAACATGACTAGGAGGTCAACCAGGACGTCCGAGTGGACCTCAACAATCTTTGCGACGCACGACGACATATCGACGAACATCGTTTCGGTCACCATGAAGAAGAAGTACGCCACCGCCAGGAGTACGAGCAAGAGTATGGTAACCCAGACTCAGCTCTTGAGCCGCTCAATGCTGGCAACACTGTAGACTACGGTACCACCAACCTTGAAGGGCCCCCAGCATTCATGAGGGCGCTCCAAACACTTTAGTGGCCCTGTGGTTTTAAAATCACCGGGGTCACACCCTACGAAGGAAGGATGAACCCAACAACATGGCTATAGGCTTATGTCACTGTTGTCCACACCGCTAGAGAAGACACCAGTGTCATGGCTAACTATCATCCCATCATGCTCACACCAACTACCATGAACTGGTTCACAAGCCTTGCCCCGGACTCCATTGAATCCAGGGAAGAGCTGAAAAAATTCTTCACCGACAATTATATGGCTATGTGTACTCGGCCAGTCACCAAGCATGATCTCAACCGCATCAACCAGAAGCCATCCGAGCTCCTCCATAGCTACATTAGACGCTTTTTCAAGATGAGGAATTATATTCCCAACATCACGGAAGTGGAGGTCATCACTGCCTTCATCAGAGGACTTCATCACCGCGAGCTTCGCTCCAAGTTCAACTGCAAGCCGCCCATAGGGATTGATGAGATGATCACAACCGCCAACCAGTACGCCGACACCGAGGAAGCCGAGGTGCGCTTCAATGAGGATGCGGGCACTCATCGCCCAACATGCTGCTATGATGATTGCCCCGATGACCGATGCCACAACGACCGCCGCTACGACGACCGTGGTTACCATCATGACAGTGGCTGTGATCGGCCAGAAGGACCCAAGTCTGGTTGAAATCACTGCCACCGGCCAGACCACATCATCGCCACCATTAATGAACCTTGCGCCAAGTGCAACTACGATGAGCAATACAAGAAGATCCTCAATAGTCTGTGCCCTCACCACAAGAACGACAGACATAAGATGAAGGACTACCTCGGCTTGGCTAAGGAGTTCGAGGACAAAAAGCTGGACGATGACACCAACGATGAAGCTAGAGGCCGCTGACCACCTAGGGGTAATAACAATGCCTTCTAGGACCATGACAAGGTGGTCGCCACCATCTTCGGGGGCCTCGCCTCCACCAAGAGCAGAAGAGAATGGATACTCACTGCTCGGTGGGTGCTCGCCATCACTACAGAAGACACCGCCACCAACCCCAGCTATCACCCATAGTCAGAGGTCCCCATCACCTTTAGCAGGGCCGACCAGTGGGCGAACATCCCTTACACATGGCATTTCCCCCTTGTCCGCGACGCAACCATCTAGAAAGTGCTTTTTAGAAAAGTGCTCATCGACGGTGGGAGCGCTCTGAATCTCCTCTTCGCTGGAGCCCTAAAGGAGTTGGGCCTTAGGATAACAGATCTCACACCCTCAGACTCCTCCTTCTAGGGTGTGGTACCTAGCAGGGCATCCAAACCACTTAGAGAGATCACCCTACCAGTACAGTTTAGCATAGCAACCAACTACCGTGTCGAGCATATCAACTTCTACATCGCCGACTTCAACACCGCCTACCATGCCATACTTGGTGATGAGGACATCAACACCAATGATACATCCACGCCGACACGAGTACCAGTTTCTGGTCCTATTACTCGCGCCCGTGCTCATCACATTAATCATCAAGTAAGTTCACTCTTGAGTTCCTGTCAATCATATTTAGACCATGGAGACACGTGCACTCTTGTTTTGGTTAGGAACCAGGGAGAGGACCGAAAGGGACAAGGATTCACGAAGGCTGAATTTGGACTCCAGGACAGCTCCAACTTGTGATGGTCACCACGGTCGCATACGGACTCGGATTTGGGTGTTCAAGTACTTCATGGAATCCTGATGAAGTCTATTTTCATATGGATCCAGAATCAAGTCCATATCTATTTTGAGGCGGCCGCAATGACTGAATTCTGACTGAGAGCTTGTCTGTCCAAGGTGCTGCGTCACCTTAGTTTGGTCCAATGGGCCATGTATCAAGTTGGGTCCATTAGGGACGCATCCTAGGGTTGGAGAACGACCCCAACACCTGGTGGTCGTCCTTCCACCTTCATATACTCCTTAGCCACCACCAAGAATAGTTGGGTTTTGTTTAGATCAAGTTTAGCTCTCGCTACTTGCTTGTAAGCGCGCGTGCTGGATCAGCCGCCCGTCTTCTTATCTTCGAAACCCCACCTTGATTGAGATTGAGTTTGAAACTTTCATCTACATCTAGTAATTTAGTACTTGCTATACTTGTTCTTGCTAGTTCTTCGATTGCTTGCAGGACGAGTGCCCTAGTGGCCGGGTGACGCACTCAACAAGATGGCGGCAACCATTAGAGGTGGTGTATTGGTTGCTAAGGCGCAGCTTGGAAGGCTGTAGTTGGGCCGTGAACGTCGTCTCCACCCATCAATCGAGTTATCCCACACCTCTCATCGAAAGATCGGGAACAAACCCTATCAGGATCATATGAGTTGGTATCAGAGCAAGGTTTATCGGTGAGAGTCTTCCAATCCTTCATTGTTCTAATTTTTCCTATAGTCCAGAAAACCCAAAAAAATATAGTAGATTAGTTTTACCCGTGATCCTATAAACCCTTTGAGCCTTTGCTGGCACTGCTTAGTTAGGGCTTGTTGAGTCATCGGCTACATCGGTTGTGTCGAGTTGCTGGTCTTAGTTTTTGTCCTTGAGAGTTTCGAGTTCTTGTCATGTTCTAGTCACAGACGTGTGCTAACATATAAACCTTCTGTTGGCTGAATCCGAATACATCCTTGTGTTCAAGACCGAGTAGGAATCTGAGTTTGAGACCGAATCCCATGTGGTGTTGAGTTCGAGTTGGAATCGGTTTTTAGTCTGAATTGACAGCTGCCTGGTTGCTATTGGGAGACCGAATCTGAGTACATCTTTGTGTAGCAGTAGTCCTACTTATACTCAAACTCTCCACGACCTGCATATACGTTTTGGCTCGGTTTTTACCGGAATACCCCTGTCCTTCAGAAAAAGTTTGTGTGGTGTGTGACTCCTGTGAAGTCTTTTTGTTTATATAATCAGTTTTGAGGATCCCCAGAAAAAAAAGAAAAAAAAGAAAAAACAGAAAAACAGAAAAAAACAAAAAAACAAAAAATGGGGGCATGTTCGTTGTGCTTCTCCATTGTTTTTGGTGGTGTGTTGTGACCTCTTTTGTGCCTAGGCTTGCGTCTCTAGCATGGTCTAGGCTAGGACCAGCACAGTACCACCGTTGAACGATTATTCAGCTTGCTTTTGTGGCTAATGTCGTGCTAGTACTTCCTTGCTTTAGCCCACCTATAGCTCCACATATTTCGACTATAGCTTGACAGGTGTTGTTGTTGCGGCACCGATACACTTCATTCCATAGTTGCAGACTTGTTGGTTGCCGTTCCCTCCTGTTGAGCAAGGTAAGAATTGGTAAGAGCTTTTGTAACATGTTGAGAGTGAGCGCCTTGCAGTAGCTACATCCTAATAGCTGTAGGGCTTTTATTTCTTCACCTGTTTTCTTGTTTCCCTTGTCTTTTAAACCATGTCAGGATCAGAGGATCTTAACAAGAGGCCACAATCTCCTCGCACCAAGGGCATCATTCAACATTTTACAAGGCAAGTGCAGCTGCATACAGAAGGACTTGATCAAGATTTACAGGTGACCAATGACAAGATTGGGCAATTGGAGGCCACCCAACTTGCGTCCACCACCAAACTTATAGGATTAGAGGCATCTGTTGCCCGTATGGACAGAAGCCTTGCTGCTCTTCTGAAGTGTTTTGATGACTTCCACATGAAAGACAAAGAGCAACATAATGAAGACAACAAGGACGAAGAGCGACTCGAAGATAATTATGATGATGAATATACTGCTGATACTGAACATGATGCTCATGACATGCATGACCAGCGTCGCCTCCACCATAATCGTAGAGGTATGGGTGGTCACCGCCGACGTGAGGTACCCAATAATAATGATGCTTTTAGTAAGATAAAATTTAAGATACCTCCTTTTGATGGTAAATATGATCCTGATGCATACATTACTTGGGAAATTGCTGTTGATCAAAAGTTTGCATGTCATGAATTTCCTGAGAATACACGTGTTAGGGCTGCTACTAGTGAGTTTACTGATTTTGCTACTGTTTGGTGGATAGAACATGGCAAAAAAAATCCTAATAATGTACCACGAACTTGGAATGCTTTGAAACAAATCATGAGGGCTAGATTTGTTCCTTCTTACTATGCACGTGATTTGTTGAATAAATTGCAACAACTAAGGCAGGGTGCTAAAAGTGTAGAAGAATATTATCAAGAATTGCAAATGGGTATGTTGCGTTGTAATTTAGATGAGGATGAGGAACCTGCTATGGCAAGATTTTTGGGTGGGTTAAATCGTGAAATCCGGGACATCCTTGATTATAAAGAATACACTAACGTAACCCGTTTGTTTTATCTTGCTTGTAAAGCTGAAAGGGAATTGCAGGGGCGATGTGCCAGTGCCAAGAATAATATTTCTGTAGGGAAAACTAATTCATGGCAGCCCCGCATGACTACTACTCCAACTACACGTGCTCCTATGCTATCATCCAGTGACAAACCTCGTGCTACTTCCGCAAATTCAGCGGCGAAGATGACCTAGAAGCCTGCTGCGAGTGCTTCATCCATGGCATCTATAGGTAGAACAAGAGACGTTCAGTGTCACCAGTGCAAGGGATATTGACATGTGATGCATGACTGTCCAAGCAAGCGTGTTATGGTCATCAAAGATGATGGTGAGTATTCCTCTGCTAGTGATTTTGATGAAGATACACTTGCTTTGCTTGCTGCTGACCATGTAGGAAGTGAGGAACAACCAGAAGAGCAGATTGGTGCAGAGGATGCAGATCATTATGAGAGCCTAATTGTGCAGCGTGTGCTTAGCACACAAATGGAGAAGGCGGAGCAAAATCAGCGGCACACACTGTTCCAAACAAAGTGTGTCATTAAAGAGCGTTCGTGCCATTTGATAATTGATGGAGGTAGCTGCAACAACTTAGCTAGTAGCGATATGGTAGAGAAGCTTGCACTTACAACCAAACCGCATCCACATCCATATCACATTCGATGGATCAACAATAGTGGTAAGGTTAAGGTAACGAGATTGGTGCGAATTCATTTTGCTATTGGATCATATCATGATGTTGTTGAGTGTGATGTTGTGCCTATGGAAGCTTGTCATATTCTGCTAGGTAGACCATGGCAATTTGATACAGATTGTATGCATCATGGTAGATCAAATATGTATTCTCTCCTACACCATGATAAGAAAATTGTTTTGCTTCCTAGGTCTCCTAAAGCTATTGTGCGTGATGATGTTGCTAAAGCTAAGAAAACTAAATCTAAGAACGATAAAAATGTCAAATCTGTTAGTAGTAACAAAGATCAGATAAGATTGAAAGGACATTGCTTGCTTGCTACTAAATCTGATATTAATGAACTTGTTGCTTCCACTTCTGTTACCTATGCTTTGGTATGCAAGGGTGCTTTGATTTCAGTTCACGATATGCAGCATTCTTTGCCCCCTGCTGTTGCTAACATTTTGTAGGAGTTTTTGGATGTTTTTCCAAGTGAGATACCAGCGGGGCTACCGCCAATACGAGGGATTGAGCACGAAATTGATCTTATTCCTGGTGCATCTTTACCAAACCGTGAGCCATACAGGACTAATCCGGAAGAAACGAAGGAAATTCAGCGACAAGTGCAAGAACTACTCGACAAAGGTTATGTGCGTGAGTCCCTTAGTCCTTGTGCTATTCCTATCATTTTAGTGCCAAAGAAAGATGGAACATGGCGTATGTGTGTTGATTGTAGAGCTATTAACAATATCACCATTTGATATCGACACCCTATTCCACGATTGGATGATATGCTTGATGAACTGAGTGGTGCTATTGTGTTTTCCAAAGTTGATTTGCGAAGTGGGTACCACCAGATTCGTATGAAATTGGGAGATGAATGGAAAACTGCTTTCAAAACTAAATTTGGTTTATATGAGTGGTTAGTCATGCCTTTTGGGTTAACTAATGCACCTAGTACCTTCATGAGGTTAATGAACGAGGTTCTGCGTGCTTTCATTGGAAAATTTGTTGTAGTCTACTTTGATGATATATTGATTTATAGCAAATCTATGGATGAACATCTTGATCACTTACGTGTTGTTTTTAATGATTTACGAGATGCACATTTATTTGGTAACCTTGAGAAGTGCACCTTTTGCACCGATCGAGTGTCTTTTCTTGGCTATGTTGTGACTCCACAGGGAATTAAGGTTGATCAAGCCAAGGTAGAAGCTATACAGGGATGGCCTGTACCAAAGACTATCACACAAGTGCGGAGTTTCCTAGGACTTGCTGGTTTCTATCGCTGATTTGTGAAGGACTTCAGTACCATTGCTGCACCTTTGAATGAGTTTACAAAGAAGGGAGTGCCTTTTAGTTGGGGCAAACTACAAGAGAACTCCTTCAATATGCTAAAAGATAAGTTGACACATGCACCTCTCCTCTAACTTCCTGATTTTAATAAGACTTTTGAGTTTGAATGTGATGCTAGCGGAATTGGACTGGGTGGTGTTTTGTTACAAGAAGGCAAACCTGTTGCGCATTTTAGTGAAAAATTGAGCGGGCCTGTTCTAAATTATTCTACATATGATAAGGAATTGTATGCTCTTGTTCGCACATTAGAAACATGGCAGCATTACTTGTGGCCCAAAGAGTTTGTTATTCATTCTGATCATGAGTCTTTGAAGCATATTCATAGTCAAGGGAAATTGAACCATAGACATGCTAAGTGGGTTGAATTTATTGAATCTTTTCCTTATGTTATTAAGCACAAGAAAGGGAAAGAGAATATTATTGCTGATGCTTTGTCTAGGAGATATACCTTGCTGAATCAACTTGATTACAAAATCTTTGGATTAGAAACAATTAAGGACCAATACGTTAATGATGCTGATTTTAAAGATGTGTTGTTGCATTGTAAAGATGGGAAAGGTTGGAACAAATTCATCTTTAGTGATGGGTTTGTGTTTAGAGCTAACAAGCTATGCATTCCAGCTAGCTCCGTTCGTTTGTTGTTGCTGCAGGAAGCGCATGGAGGTGGCTTGATGGGGCATTTTGGAGCTAAGAAAACGGAGGACATACTTGCTGGTCATTTCTTTTGGCCAAAGATGCAAAGAGATGTGGAGAGGTTTGTTGCTCGTTGCACGACATGTCAAAAGGCTAAGTCACGGTTAAATCCACACGGTTTGTATTTGCCTCTACCTGTTCCTAGTGCCCCTTGGGAAGATATTTCTATGGATTTTGTGTTGGGTTTGCCAAGGACTAGGAAGGGACGTGATAGTGTGTTTGTGGTTGTTGATAGATTTTCTAAGATGGCACATTTCATACCCTGTCATAAAACGGATGATGCTACTCATATTGCTGATTTGTTCTTTCGAGAAATTGTTCGTTTGCATGGTGTGCCCAACACAATTGTTTCTGATCATGATGCTAAATTTCTTAGTCATTTTTGGAAGACTTTATGGGGAAAACTAGGGACTAAGCTTTTGTTTTCTACTACATGTCATCCCCAAACCGATGGTCAAACTGAAGTTGTCAATAGAACTTTGTCGACTATGTTAATGGCTGTTTTAAAGAAGAACATTAAGATGTGGGAAGATTGTTTGCCTCATATTGAATTTGCTTATAATCATTCACTGCATTCTACTACAAAGATGTGCCCATTTCAGATTGTCTATGGTTTCTTGCCTCGTGCTCCTATTGATTTGATGCCTTTGCCATTTTCTGAAAAACTAAATTTTGATGCTACTAAGCGTGCTGAATTGATGTTAAAACTGCATGAAACAACTAAAGAAAACATAGAACGTATGAATGCTAAATATAAGTTTGCTGGTGATAAAGGTAGAAAGGAACTAATATTTGAACCTGGAGATTTAGTTTGGTTGCACTTAAGAAAGGATAGGTTTCCTGAATTGAGAAACTCTAAATTGATGCCTAGGGCTGCTAGACCATTTAAAGTGTTAGAGAAAATTAATGATAATGCATATAAGCTCGATCTGCCTACAGATTTTGGGGTTAGTCCTACATTTAACATTGCAGATTTGAAGCCATATATGGGAGAAGAAGAAGAGCTTGAGTCGAGGATGACTCAAATGCAAGAAGGGGAGGATGATGAGGACATCAACACCAACGATACATCCACGCCGACACGAGTACCAGTTTCTGGTCCTATTACTCGTGCCCGTGCTCGTCACATTAATCATCAAGTAAGTTCACTCTTGAGTTCCTGTCCATCATATTTAGACCATGGAGACGCATGCACTCTTGTTTTGGTTAGGAACCAGGGAGAGGACCGAAAGGGACAAGGATTCGCGGAGGCTGAATTTAGACTCCAGGACAACTTCAACTTGTGATGGTCACCACGGTCGCATACGGACTCGGATTAGGGTGTTCAAGTACTTCATGGAATCCTGATGAAGTCTATTTTCATATGGATCCGGAATCAAGTCCATATCTATTTTGAGGCAGCCGCAATGACTGAATTCCGACTAAGAGCTTGTCTATCTAAGGTGCTGCATCACCTTAGTTTGGTCCAATGGGCCGTGTATCAAGTTGGGTCCATTAGGGACGCATCCTAGGGTTGGAGAATGACCCCAACACCTGGTGGTCATCCTTCCACCTTCATATACTCCTTAGCCACCACCAAGAATAGTTGGGTTTTGTTTAGATCAAGTTTAGCTCTCGCTACTTGCTTGTAAGCGCGCGTGCTGGATCAGCCGCCCGTCTTCTTGTCTTCGAAACCCCACCTTGATTGAGATTGAGTTTGAAACTTTCATCTACATCTAGTAATTCAGTACTTGCTATACTTGTTCTTTCTAGTTCTTCGATTGCTTGCAGGACGAGTGCCCTAGTGGCCGGGTGACGTGCTCCACAAGATCACGGCAGCCATTGGAGGTGGTGTATCGGTTGTTAAGGCGCAGCTTGGAAGGCTGTAGTCGGGCCGTGAACGTCATCTCCACCCATCAATCAAGTTATCCCACACCTCTCATCGAAAGATCAGGAACAAACCCTAGTGGGATCATATCACTTGGTCGGCCAGCTCTGGCTAAGTTCATGGCTGTACCGCACTACGCTTATCTAGTGCTGAAGATGCCTTCGCCTGCAGGAGTCCTGGCCCTACGGGCCAACCTCTCCATCGCCTATACCTATGAGACAGAGAGCCTCACCCTCGGCAAAGCCACCGACCTCTCCATCCAGATGGCTAGTGTGGTCACCGACACCACGACGGTGCCTGCCGATGACCTAGAGATCCCATCGCTGGAGCCTCCTCGTGCCTCTGCAAAGTCCAACGAAACCAAGGAGGTTGGCCTCGGCCTCAATGATCCCTCCAAGACCATGAAGATTGGGGCTCACCTTGACCCCAAATAGGAAAGCACGCTCGTCTCCTTCCTACGTGCAACATCGACGTGTTCACTTGGAAACCTACAGACATGCCGGGGGTACCATGGGAGAAGATCGAGCACTCCTTGAATGTCTCGCCGACCACCAAACTAATCAAGCAGAAACTCCATTGATTCATGCCAGACAAGAAGGATGCTATTAGGGTAGAAATAAAACGGCTCCTAGCTACCGGATTCATAAAAGAAGTGTATCATCCTAAGTTGTTAGCAAACCCTAGTTCTCGTTCAAAAAAAGAATAAAGAATGGAGAATGTGTGTTGATTATACTAATCTTAACAAACTCTACCCTAAAGACCCTTGCGGTCTGCCTTGGATAGATGAGGTTGTAGACTCCACCACCAGCTATGAACTGCTCGCCTTCCTCGATTGTTACTTCGGCTATCACCAGATCTCCCTCAAGGAAGAAGACTAGATCAAGACTTCATTCATCATGCCCTTCGGTGCGTACAGCTACACCACCATGTCCTTCAGACTCAAGAATGCCAGGGCGACCTATCAAAGGGCCATCTAGATGTGCCTCGATCAATAGATCAGCCGCAATGTCGAAGCTTACATTGATGATGTGGTTGTCAAGTCTAAGACCATCGACAATCTTATCGTCGACCTCGAGGAAACGTTCGCCAACCTAAAAAGGTACCGATGGAAGCTAAACCCTTCAAAGTGCATCTTTGGAGTTCCATCCGGTATACTCCTTGAAAGCATCTAGGCTCCTAGTTGGGTTTCGATGATTAATAACAATACATGATTACTGTGACTAACTGTGTGTTTTGCAAAGGCAATTAAGTTAGGTCACGGTAATGGAGATCGATTGGGATATCATGGTGGTCATGCCCCTACGATGGAAATCATTTTGGTTTTCAAAGGATGGACGACAAGGTTAAGGATGGACTAGTTCTAAGTGTCGTTTGGTGTTGAGGAGACACTTAGAGTAGTTTAGGACTTTGTTTTTCCTTTGGCCATACTATTAAGGGGGTATGGACGGGTAGCTTGACCTAGGTGAGTCTAGTGAGTTAGGTGTGGTGCACACTTGCTAAATCTAGCACTAGGTAGCTACTAAAAAGCCCTTAGATCCATTGGAGCAAACTTCATTCATGTATGATCGAGAGTTGGAAGTGAATGGAGGGTCAAATGCTGACCGGACGCTGGTTCCGGAGTGACCGGACGCTGGCGCAGAGTCCAGTCAGTTCATTTGATCAAGGTGATTTTGTCTGGTGCGATTGGACGCTAAGAGGTGAGTGACCGAACACTGAGTCCCAGCGTTCGGTCGACTCTAGTAAGGTTCCAGAGAGGGAAAATCGTGACCGAACACGTCCGGTCACAAGTTAAATACTAGAGTTCGGGGAGAACTGACCGGAGCGTCCGGTCAACATGACCGGAGCATCCGGTCAACATGACCGAAGCGTCCGGTCACCCCGCAAAGGCACATAACGATTCATTTTAAACATAGGTGTATAAATACTTCCTCCATTCATGTGTGGGGGTACTTTTGCTCATTCCAACAGCTGAGAAACACCCTTGAGAGTGCCAAGAAGAGCAAGGTCCTAGTGAGGTAATTGAGATTTGAGAATCCCAAAGAGAGCCCTCATTAGTGAAAGCAAGAGTAGCAAAGTGTGCATCCACCCTTCTCATTAGGCTTATCGTGGTCAAGTGAGAGTTTGTGCTTGTTACTCTTGGTGATCGCCATCACCTAGACGGCTTGGTGGTGATTGGGAGTTTGATAATCATCTAGCGGAGCTTGTGGATGACCCAACTCGAGTTGTGAGCGGTTGTGGGTGATTCAGCACGACGGAGTGTCAAAGAATCAACCGTAGAGAGCACTTGATCCTTGCACGGATCAAGGGGGAGCTACACCCTTGTGCGAGTGCTCCAACGAGGACTAGTGGGGAGTGGCGACTCTTTGATACCTCGGCAAAACATCACCGCGTTCCTCCTTCTCTCTTTACTTTGAGCAATTCAATTCTTATCATTTACATTCATAGAATTGCCATGCTAGAGTAGGATTGGAATATAGGTTGCTAAACTTTTGTGCGGTAGATCAATAGGAACACTTTCTAGGCACAAGGGGTTAATTGGGCTAACCGTAGGGTTTAATTATTATGAAGAATTTTAGAATTAGCCTAATTCACTCCCCCCTCTTGGGCATCTTGATCCTTTCAATTGGCATTAGAGCCTCGTGCTCATGTATTTAGGCTTAACCGCCTAGAGAAAGATGTCTCATGGGGATGGACCTCCTCCTATCTTTGAGGGGGATGATTTTCCATATTGGAAAATCCGCATGGAGGCATATCTAGAAGCTCTAGATGTTGGAATACTTAGAGCCACCTCACAAGGTTTCCCAAAACCTCGGGATGCCACACACCTACAAGGCAATGAGGTGAATTATGAGAAATGGAATGCAAAGGCTCGAAACACCATCTTTAGAGGCCTTTGCGAAGATGTGTTCAACCGGGTGAGGAACCACAAAGATGCCCATGCACTATGGTTGGATATTTGTGCGCTCCATGAGGGAACAAAGAGCGAGCATGAGGAATGCTATCATCTTGTCATGAAAAAGCTAAATTCATTTGAAATGCTTCCTAAAGAGAGTGCTAATGAAATGTACTCATGCTTGAATGTTCTTGTAGAGGAAGTCAATGGGCTTGGACTCACTCAAATGCAACCATCTGATGTTGTAAGAAAGATCTTGAGTGTCCTCCCCATTGATAAATATGGGCATATTGTGACCGTGCTTCATCAAGGTGATCTTTCCACCGCTACAATGACACAAATCTTGGGAAAAATCAATGCTCATGAGATGTACATGCACATCACACCACAAGATGGCTCATCGTCTACTAAGAAGAAAGATAAGGACTTAGCATTCAAAGCTAGCCAAGAGAAGGGCAAAGCAAGGCTTGAGTATGATAGCTAAAGTGATGATGAAATTGATGATGCAAGTCTTGCTCTCATGGTGAGAAGAACCGCCAAGATGCTAAAGAAGCTTAACAAGAGTGGCATCAAGTTTGATGGCAAGAAAAAGAAGTTCTTCACTAGCTCTAGAAGAAAGCCAATCTCGGAGATGGATTGCTACAATTGTGGAGAACTTGGTCATCTAGCACACCAATGCACAAAGCCCAAGAAAGACAAGTACAAGAACAAGTACAAGGGTAAGAAAGATGACTCAAGTAATGAAGAAGAAGATGAGAAGAAGAAGAACAAGCCATACAAGAAGAAAGATGGCAAGAAGAAGGACTTCCACAAGAAGAAAAAGAATGGGAAGGCCTACATCATCAGTGATTGGCTCACGGACATTGATTCATCAAGTTGCTCATTCAATGATGATAGTGATAATGAGAAGGTGGCCGCCATTGTGATTGACTCTTCATCATCTTCACCGACACCACCGCTATCATCCTCTACACACCTATGCCTTATGGCCAAGGGTGAACGAAAGGTATCAAATGATGATGATAGTAGTAGTGATGATCATGCTAACAATGATGATTGTGATAGTGATAGTGATGATGATGAATTTGAATCACCTTCATATGATGAACTTGTCAAATTGCTAAACAAATATACTAGGATCATTAGAAAGACTAGATCTAAGAATGACAAGTTAGAAGCTAAGAATGATTCTCTTTTAGGTAAATGTGATATAGACGAAAAGGCTAGTGTTGAGCTTAGAGAAGCAAATGATGCTATATCATCCAAACTCAAGGAGCTCAAATTTTCTAAGAAAGAGCTTAAAGAAAAACATGATAAACTTGAGAGGATACATAATGAGCTCATCACTAGCCATAATATGGTAAAAGAAGAATATACTACTCTTAAGATTAATCATGATAATCTTGTCATTGCTCAAGAATATTTATCCAATGAGCCACATGATGCTACTAACGATGTTGTTAAGATTGATATAGCTACATCATGTGATGATTTGATCATTGAGAGCATTGAGCAAAGTTCTAGTAGCAAGGGCAAGCAAGTGGTTGAGACCGATAATTATGATGAGTATGTCAAGCTCAAGAATGACAATGAAAAGCTAAAGAAATATCTTGAAGAGCTCAAAACCACCAACACTATAGTGCTAGAAACTCTTGATCATGATGGTGACTTGATTCTTGAGAATGAGAAGCTCAAAGAAGAGAACAAGAAACTCAAGGAAGAGAAAAACAATGATGCACTCAAGGAAGAGAACAAGAAGCTCAAGTTGGAGAAAGAGCATCTCAAGATTGGATTGAGCAAGTTCACAAGAGGCAAGCATCTTCAAAGTGAGCTACTAATGAACACCATCATGAAGATGCATAAAAGTGGCATTGGGTACTTGGCAAACCAAGAGAAGAAGGCTCAAGCTCAACAACATCACAAGTCAAAGCCAAAGCAAAAGAGATGTTTTGAGTGTGGACAAGAAGGCCACTTTGCCCATGAGTGCCAAACTCCACCACCACAACCCTTGCCCAAGCATGCTAGACCTTTTGCCTTCAATGCTCATTACATGCTTAGAAAGGATTCCAGTGGAAAGATGAAAGTCATGTTCTTAGGACCTCCCAACAAGAATAGGCCTAAGAAAATTTGGGTAGCAAAGTCACTTGTTGAGAAGGTGAAGGGCCCTCAACAAGTTTGGGTTCCTAAAGCTTGATCTCTTGTGTGTAGGTGAACTACAGGACTGGTGGAAGTCATTGGGTTATTGATAGTGGTTGCACACAACATATGACCGGTGATCCTCGTATGTTCATCTCACTAGATGAAGAAGTAGATGGACAAAAAAGAATCACATTTGGAGATAATTCAAAGGGCAAGGTTAAAGGATTGGGCAAAGTGGCAATATCAAATGATCATTCAATCTCAAATGTGCTATATGTTGCTTCATTAAGCTTCAACTTGCTATCCGTTGGACAATTGTGTGGTCTTGGCTTCCAATGCTTGTTCACCAAGAAGGAAGTTGTTGTATCTAAGAAGGATGATGATCAAGTGATATTCAAAGGATTTAGATACAACAACCTATATTTAGCGGATTTCACCTCCGAAGATGCTAAATTGAAGACATGCCTATTCACCAAAACAACACTTAGGGTGGCTATGGCATAGAAGACTTGCTCATGTTGGGATGAGCTCACTCAAGAAGCTAATGAAGAATGATTTGGTGAGAGGGTTGAAGGGTGTGAAGTTCAAAAAGGACAAGCTTTGTAGTTGTGGCAGAACCTCCTAAATTATAGGACCCACATGCACCTGTCACTGTCCAACGACCTCTGACGACTATGCATATGTTCCTAGTAACTTAAGAAGACTGTCGGGTGTCCTCGGGGAACCCCGAATCATCCACAATTTTTGAGCAGGATCACATTACAGAGTCATTGTAGTATTACAATAGTTTATTCAAATAGATACACCAGAGTAAAAACAGTAGAAGTCTTACAATAACTTAGTTTACAAACCAGTGGTTGCAAACCTTACAAACTAAGTTCGATAATTAATACAAAACATAGTAGTGGAGTGGCATTATAGCATAATACAAAACACACAATAAAACTGCCCTGCCTAAGGACCATACATTTACTACTCATCATCAGATTGAACAATAGTCATGCAGCACGATCCAAAACAGATCTGCTCATGAGGCTCACCTGCAACAAGGGTCAACGAACCCTGAGTATAAAAGTACTCAACAAGACTTAACTGAAATAAGAACTGATAAACTCAGGAATGCAGGCTCAGGGATTCAAGGTAGGGCTTTAGCAATAATCAAAGTTCTTTTGCGTAAAAGCTCTTTATCAAAATTCTTTATTTCGACATTTAAAACTTCATAAAATCACATACAAAGATGACACAATCCATATTGAGAAAATGAAACTTCATATCCAACACCTTCTCAAATTTTAGTTATTAAACTACGATGATGAACAGAGAAGTGAGTCTCCATAACCGAGGAGCAACGACGATTCGAACCGATTAAAAAACCCAGCTAGGAATTCCAGACCACACGATATATGTAGATCCCCGACCTACATATATCAACCTGCACTCAGATCCTCTAAAATAAGAATGGGTCCGCGCCACCCGAGAATACAGTACTCCACCAATCTAGCCCATTGCCACGTGGGTACATGCTATTCCCGCCATCTCTCCACTCCTAGTGCGCGAGTAGCCATTCTCGTAATAGAATCGCCAAGTTAAGGCTTACCGGAGTATGTGGTTAGTACTACAAAGTCTCACCGCACATAGTTCAACAACGGATGGACCTTAATCGACATAGGCAAAAAGAACCCGCTCACAAGACCTCAACGTCTAGTGGCTCTCACATACCGAATCCGCCCGGTCTAGATTTATTACTCCACATGCTCATTTCTCATGATAACATAAATAATCATCCGTATCCAAAAACCATTTGTATCACGCAGGTGATAGGTAATCACCCGACTTTTATCTGTTTAAGCATGACTAAGCATAACTAGGCATTTACAAATTTAAACTGGTAACAAGGTAGATATGGAAAAACAAAGTTGGTAATGCACCAATTAGGTTTCCACTTGACTTCTAATCACTTAATGCAGTATATAAAAGCAAAAGTGATAGAAATTTATAAAACACAAGGTAGGTTTAAATGCATCCGGGGCTTGCCTTCGTTGACGGAAAAGTTCGGTTCCTACGACGTTCCCCAAATATTCGATCCGATCTCAACAGACGGATTAGCCTCCTCCGCAACTTGATTAACTCCCATGTGTTCACCTTCGTTCACTACACATAGTAACAATGCTATGTTTAACATGATGTGGGATATGAAACATGATGCTCGATGATGGATGCAAAATTAACAATTCGGATACAACTTTCCTTCGCGGTACAGTTGCAAGCCAACAAAACCAACTGACACTAACATCTAGGGTTTCGACAAGTTAACTTATTAATGACCTAGGGCTTATGACATAGGTGACTTGATCAAACTGATCTTGAAACCCTACTGGTCACAAAACATGACCAAAACAAGATCAAACCCTAACCTAACACTTAGGGTTAGCTTTTATTCAATTTTGAATTAATTTGGAAAATAAGCTCAAAATGAACTTGTTCCAAATAACCTCAAAATTTTATTCAAGCTTCCTCATGACAAATTAGTGTATCAAAATAAATTTCATAATTTTTGGAGTTATACAGTGCTCTACAAAAATTATGGAAATTACATTTATCAATTAATTGACTGAATTTTGGAACATTAAAAATTTATTCAAATTTCAAGTTTCATATTTTTAAACCATAATAGAACATGTACAGAAGCTACACATAAATTTTTAGAATTTTTGGAGCTGTAATTATTTTCCTATGAATTTCCAAAGTTGCTGCACTATTCAAAATCTAGAAAATAAGAAATCTCCATGTTCTCTCTCCCTCTCTCTCTGACAGGCAGGACCCGCATGTCAGCGACACAGAGAGAGAACGCAGCGGTGCTACCGACTCCGGCCAGCCAAACGCGCCGGCGGTGAGGCTTCGGCGAGGCAGACGGTACCTGCACGACCAACACCACCCCGCGAATCTACCCCGACCCCTAGAACAGCAGCAGGCGCACCGGAGGAAGCTCCATGCCGGCCATGGTGGCCACGGTGGCGCGGACACGGCGGCACACGACACAACTCTAGCTACGACGCAGGTAGAGGTTAAAGCGGAGCGAGCATCACACTCAGAAACTCACCACGAACATGACAGTATGCTCGGTGAATGCGGAGACGGACTGGAGTGGCCTGACCACGGTGAGGCAAGGTCGACGGTGGTTCGGCCGTCCATGAGGAAGAAGGGCGTGGACAGCGAGTTCCCGGTGGAGTCAAGCGTCAAGGATGGTTCAACTGAGCGCACAAGGAACCAGCGGATCTATGATAGGTTTTGCCGACACGGCAACAGCGCTAGGGAGGCGATGCGAGCTCGCCGGAGCTATGGCGGCGGCGACTGGAAAAATAGAGCAAGGGAGCGGGGACAAACGGCGATGGCCAAGTCTCAATAGCGCGGCTCAGAAGCACAAGGAAGCCACGTAGGAGACTTCTCCGTGCCAGCGCGAAGCCGAGGACGTCCACGCGCGCGCCTGGAACCGAACCAAAGGTCGCCGGCAATGTAGCAAGAGCGGCGAACACTGTTCAACGTATTTACGGAATTGCCATCCGTCTAAATTTCCAAATTACTCCCAAATTTGTGTAACAACTCAAAAATATCCAAAAATAAAAGTTGTTCAAAATTCAAAGTTCTACAACATTGCTTTTATAACCAACCCCTAATTCGGTCTACATTTTGAAATGAACTTTTGAATTCAAATAGGGGACATTTAAGGAATTACGCCTTTTCAAATTACTTCAATTTTTTTCATAACAACTTTGAAAACTCCAAAAACAAACTTTGTATAACTTGACAAGGTCTACACTTTTGCTTTAAGGCTCAACCCCAAAATATGCTTAGATTTTGAAATGAGCTTTCATGGTAGGATTTAAATACTGAAAATCAGGGTTTCTTGAAAATTCAAATCCAAACCAAAATTTGAACTTGATTCAAACAATACAATTCAACACATACCATATAAATGTAAACTTGTTTTAGTGAATGCATATCAAAGTTTGCAATATGACCAAATGCCTTGCAATGCATGTGATGACATGTCCTGTTTTTAGTATTTAAACACCCAGGGTGTTACAATCTTTCCCCCTAAAAGAAATCTTGCCCCGAGATTCAAAGCCATAGGGTAAGTAATGGAAAAGGAAATGTGTTGTGAGAACACATACAAAATCTATCCATAAAATAGCTGAGGTCCCTTTACAAAACACAATTTGTAACTACCGAGCTCAACTACATTACTCTATATTGACGCAAGAAACTATGGAAACTTTTCTAGCAAGTAATCTTCGGATTCCCAAGTAGCTTCTTCTTTGGAATGTTGATTCCATTGTATTTTGTAGAACTTGATTGTCCTCCTTCGAATAACACGGTCCTTCTGATCTAGAACTCGGATAGGATATTCGGAATAGGTCAAATCTGGTTCAAGTTCCACTCCTTCAACCTCAACATTCTGCTCTGGCACTCGGAGACACTTCTTCAATTGAGAAACATGGAACACATCATGTACAGCTACGAGATGTTCTGGTAATTTCAAGCGATATGCCACTTTTCCATACCTCTCCAAAATTTGAAATGGTCCAATATATCGAGGTGCCAACTTGCCTTTAACACCAAAACAGGTAACTCCCTTCATTGGTGATACTTTCATATATACAAAATCTCCTTTGTTAAACACCAATGGTCTATGTCGTCTATCCGCATAACTCTTTTGTCGGGATTGAGCTATCTTCAAATTACTTTGTATTTGCTTAACCTTGTCTTCTATTTCTTTCACAAGGTCAACCCCAAAGAACCTTCTTTCTCTAGGCTCAGACCAACTTAGCGATGTTCTACATCTACGACCATAGAGTGCTTCAAATGGAGCCATTCTAATGCTTTCCTGATAACTATTGTTGTATGAGAACTCGGCCAAAGGTAAGCATTCGTCCCACTTATTGGAATAGTTAAGGACACAACACCTTAACATATCTTCAAGTACTTGATTGACTCTTTCAGTCTGTCCATTCAGTCTACGGATGATAAGCTGTACTATATAGTAGCTTGGTTCCCAATGAAGAATGCAACTGTTTCCAAAAGCTAGAGACAAACTGTGTACCCCTATCGGACACAATAGTCTTGGGTACTCCATGGAGACTCATGATTCGCTCTAAATACATCTTGGCATACCGCATAGTGGGATATGTATTCTGAACTAGAAGAAAATGTGCTGATTTGGTTAGTCGATCTACAATAACCCATATTGAGTCAAATCCCTTTGATGTCTTGGGTAGACCAACAATAAAGTCCATACTTATGTCCTCTCACTTCCAAGATGGAATAGGTAATGGTTGTAATTCACCAGCATACCTCAAATGTATAGCTTTCACCTTTTGACAAGTATCACACTTTGCTATGTATCTAGCAATCTCTACCTTCATTTTGGTCCACCAAAATCTTTGTTTCAAGTCATGGTACATCTTGTTACTTCCCAGATGGATAGATAACCTAGTAGCATGTGCCTCTTCCAGAATTGATTGTCGCAACTCAGGAACCTTTGGTACCACCAGGCGATCCTTGAACCATAACACACCTTCATCATCTATGCTGAAGCATTCTGCTTTTCCATTCCTAACCCTTTCTTTGATATGAGCTATACCCTTGTTTTCTTTCTAAGCAACAATAACTTGATCTCGAATAGCGGCTTCAACAATTATGTTGGTCAAACTATCTTGTTGAATTATTTCTACATTCAACTTCTCCATCTCTTGACATAAAGTCAAACCCATTGTTCTCACTGCCAGACAATTGCAATAACTTTTGCGACTGAGGGCATCTGCAACCACATTTGCTTTACCGAGGTGATAATGTACTTCCAAGTCATAATCCTTAATCAATTATAACCATCTTCTCTGTCGCATGTTCAACTCTGACTGAGTAAATATATAATTTAAGCTCTTGTCGGTCTGTATAAATATGACATGTATTACCAAGCAGGTAATGCCGCCAAATCTTTAGAGCATGGACCACAGCTGCTAACTCTAGATCATGAGTCGGATAGTGTTCTTCATGTTGCTTAAGTTGCCTGGATGCATAGGCAATGACTCAGCCTTCTTGCATCAACACACATCCAATACCAATACCTAAAGCATCACAATAAACATCAAACGACTTCTCGATATCAGGTTGGGCTAATACTGGTGTAGTAGTCAATAGTCTCTTCAAAGTCTGGAAAGCCTCTTCACAATCAGATGACCAGGCAAACTTGACTTGGTTCTTCAACAATTCAGTTATGGACTTTGATACTTTAGAGAAATCTGGAATAAACCGACGGTAATACCATGCCAATCCCAGAAAACTCTGAACTTGATGAACTGTGGTTGGCGGTTTCTAATCAAGCACATCCTTCACTTTGCTTGGATCAACTGCAACGCCTTCAGCTGATAAGACATGTCCAAGAAATTGTACTTCCTTAAGCCAAAAATCACACTTGCTAAACTTGGCATATAGTTGATGTTCTCTCAAGCGGGTCAGAACAATTCTGAGATGTTCTGCATGTTCTTCCTTATTCTTGGAATATACTAGAATGTCATCAATAAACACCACTACAAACTTATCTAGCTCAGGCATGAATATTGAATTCATCAGATACATGAAATGAGCTGGAGCATTTGTCAAACCAAAAGACATTACCAAGTATTCATATAATCCATATCTTGTGGTAAATGCCATTTTGGGAATATTTTTCGGCTATATCTTGATTTGGTGATATCCTGACGTCAAATCTATCTTGGAGAAAACTTTGGCTCCGGCCAATTGATCAAAAAGCAAATCTATCCGAGGTAAGGGATACTTATTCTTGATGGTCACTTCATTCAACAGACGATAGTCGACACATAACCTCAGGGTCTCATCTTTCTTTTTCACAAAAATTGCTGGACATCTCCAAGGTGATGAACTAGGTTGGATAAACCCTTTCTCAATCAATTCTTGTAACTGAGTCTTCAACTCGGCCAATTCCTCAAGGTGGCATCCTATAAGCTCTCCGAGAAATCAGAGCTGTTCCAGGTTGCAATTCTATGTTAAACTGGACGTCCCTATCAGGTGGTAGACCGGGTAAATCTTTAGGAAACACATCCGGAAATTCACACACTACCAGGATATCTCTAATTTCTTTGACAGCAGTTGCACAAACCTTGCCCACTGATCTTCTTAAGGTTGGAATTTGGATGAGAAGTTGAGAATTACTGTTTGGCAAACTCACCCTTATAGTTCTATTCAAAGCATCTATAACTAGCCTTATGCTGATACATCCAATTCATTCCCAAGATTACATCTATTTCTTGATCCTTTAGGATAATCATGGTAGTGGGAAAAATATGCCCACCCAGGTTTATGGGTACCTGGTATACCATTTCCATAGTACACAGACGTCCCCCGGGCGACTGTATAAAGAAATTTTCCTTTGTTGCCCCAATTGAAATTTCATGCTTTACCACAAATGTTCTATTGATGAATGAATGAGATGCACCCGAATCAAAAAGTATAACTGCAGGATGATTGGCGACAGGAAACATACCCATCATCACTGGCTCCCCTTCCAGAATTTCTCCAGCTTGAATATAGAACACCTGTCCTGTGTTCCTCTCATCTTTGCCCTTCTGAGCATTCTGATTGGGGTTCTTGTTTTGTGCCTGACCCTATTGTTGATTGGTAGGGGCCTTCTGATAATTTTGATTAGCTTGCCTGGGATACGGACATTCCCTGGAGAAATGACCGGTCCTTCCACAATTGTAACACGGATAATTGTGACTCTAGGATGTTGGAGCATTGCCACCAGGAGCATTAGGTCTGCTGTGAATTCAGGTAGGTTATAGTAGGACGTACATTTGACTGTTGCCCGGCTTGGGACTACGGCGGACAATAAGGAGGACGATTATGATTTACTGGATGATAAATCACCCTCTGCCTCTTTTGATTTCCCCCAAAAGATCCAGACGGCATACTCTTTTTCTTCTTGAGCTCCTTATGCTGCCGATACTTTGCCTCTGAAGCAATTGCAATATTTACTGCCTCATGATAAGTGACATTGGTACAAGTTGTCATCATAGTCTGCAATTTGGTATTCAGACCTCTCATAAACCACCTCTTCTTCTTGGCATCAGTATTGACATGTTCAGATGCATATTGTAACAGGTGATTGAATCTTCCCACATACTGCATCATGGTTTGATCCCCTTGCTTCAAAGCAAGGAACTTGTCCAGCTTCATAGCCATCACTCCTTCCAGAATATAGTGAGCTCTAAAGGCAGTACAGAACTCAGCCCAAGTTATTGGAATGCCAGCTGGTTGCATAGCCACTAAGTTTGCCCACCAAGCACTTGCTGCTCCTCGAAGTTGCTGGGCGGCAAACGCAGGTTTCTGATACTCCATACATGGAATAAGATCAAATTTCTGCTCCATGGTTCGAAGCCAATCATCAGCCTCCAATGGTTCATCTGCCTTGGTGAACACCGGTGGCCTTGTGTCCATAAAATCAACATATGTAGCCTCCTGCCTGTTATGATGGCGACCATGGTTTCCTTGCATCAGATTTTGATTACTTTGAGATATCTCATGAAGCAAATGAGAATTTTCAACTGTCACATTGACAAGTGCGGCTATAGCATCAGCCAGATTTGTTGGAACTGGTGGCGGATCTGGAATACCGTTCTCATCTTGTGAAGTTCCAGGAATATATGAACCCCACGTACGACGCATCTGCTCATAACAAACCAAACTTTACTCACAAATCTTTATTGCATTGCAACAAAAGCTTACTCCAGACACGTTACATAGAGTTTACTAATATAAACACAAACCCGCATGAACCTAAACAAAACTACTTAACTTAACTAGAACTAACTATTATACAACTCTACTCCTTTCCTCAATTACTTCAAACTTTAGGCTCGGTATCCATTCTTGAAATATTACCGCCTTCATTATCACTTTCATCGATCATTACTAATTCTTTAGGATCTTCTTCTTCTTCCTCTTTCGATTCGTCATCATCGGCAAGGATGACACTAGGGTCCATGGCATCAACTTGGGGTTCATGATTTGGATCTAGGAGATTGCTTAGCATATGAACTTCCTCATGCAGATAAGTATTATGTTCTTCTAAATCTTCTATATAGAATTCTAGCTCATGAGTTCTAGCTCTAGCTACATTTTCTCTATGCCAGGCTTCATTTCTCCCATCCACCATACGAACTAACATACTCTCACAGTTCCTATGCGCAGGTGGTGAGACGCCTCAATTGATCCTGTAGTTCTCCTACCTAGATAGCATCCAAAGTTCTGTCTCTTGTAGCCTGTGCTAACTCAGCCGAAAGCCTCTATATCTCTGCCTGGGGATCAGCTCTAGAGCTGCTACTACTAGCACCGTCATTCCTTGGGGCAAGTTGGTGATGAGGAACTCCTTTGGGTCTAGTGGACTTATGGGGCGTCATCTTGGTACGAGCCATACTGTAGGAAGCCTAATTCAATCCAAGTAAGACCACTTGATCAAAGTCTAAAGAGCAGCTAGGATGGATTACATTACTCAAACCAAACTCACTACTCAACTCCAGACTCAGAGGAGAAGGAAGTAACTAGTGAATTAATCATGATGCATGAATCGTTCTTATGAACAAAATCATCAAAGCTTATAAAGCACATAAACAACATTTGTTTTTATATAGGGCATAGTAAGATTACTACTCCACCACACAAAGCATTTTTAATCAAATAAGGAATGGCGAGAAAGAAATAAGATAAGTCAGAAGCAATTTGGACCAAATTAACAAGTTAAATTTAGTCATCCCAAATCATTTTGAAGTTTTTGTAAAACAATACAACAAAAACTTTGTAACAATCGCTCTGATACCATTTTGTGGCAGAACCTCCTAAATTATAGGACCCACATGCACCTATCACTGTTATTAAACTATGATGATGAACAGAGAAGTGAGTCTCCATAACCGAGGAGCAACGACGATTCGAATCGATTAAAAAACCCAGCTAGGAATTCCAGACCACACGATATATGCAGATCCCCGACCTACATATATCAACCTGCACTCAGATCCTCTAAAATAAGAATGGGTCCGCGCCACCCGAGAATACAGTACTCCACCAATCCAGCCCATTGCCACGTGGGTACATGCTATTCCCGCCATCTCTCCACTCCTAGTGCGCGAGTAGCCATTCCCGTAATAGAATCGCCAAGTTAAGGCTTACCGGAGTATGTGGTTAGTACTACAAAGTCTCACCGCACACAGTTCAACAACGGATGGACCTTAATCGACATAGGCAAAAAGAACCCACTCATAAGACTTCAACGTCTAGTGGCTCTCACATACCGAATACGCCCGGTCTAGATTTATTACTCCACATGCTCATTTCTCATGATAACATAAATAATCATCTGTATCCAAAAACCATTTGTATCACGCAGGTGATAGGTAATCACCCTGACTTTTATCTGTCTAAGCATGACTAAGCATAACTAGGCATTTACGAATTTAAACTGGTAACAAGGTAGATATGGAAAAACAAGGTTGGTAATGCACCAATTAGGTTTCCACTTGACTTCTAATCACTTAATGCAGTATATAAAAGCAAAAGCGATAGAAATTTATAAAACACAAGGTAGGTTTAAATGCATCCGGGGCTTGCCTTCGTTGACGGAAAAGTTCGGTTCCTACGACGTTCCACAAATATTCGATCCGACCTCAATAGACGGATTAGCCTCCTCCGCAACTTGATTAACTACCATGTGTTCACCTTCATTCACTACATGTAGTAACAATGCCATGTTTAACATGATGCGGGATACGAAACATGATGCTCGATGATGGATGCAAAATTAACAATTCAGGATACAACTTTCCTTCACGGTACAGTTGCAAGCCAACAAAACCAACTAACACTAACATCTAGGGTTTCGACAAGTTAACTTATTAATGACCTAGGGCTTATGACATAGGTGACTTGATCAAACTGATCTTGAAACCCTACTGGTCACAAAACATGACCAAAACAAGATCAAACCCTAACCTAACACTTAGGGTTAGCTTTTATTCAATTTTGAATTAATTTGGAAAATAAGCTCAAAATGAACTTGTTCCAAATGACCTCAAAATTTTATGCAAGCTTCCTCATGACAAATTAGTGTATCAAAATAAATTTCATAATTTTTGGAGTTATACAGTGCTCTACAAAAATTATGGAAATTACATTTATCAATTAATTGACTGAATTTTGGAACATTAACAATTTATTCAAATTTCAATTTTCATATTTTTAAACCATAATAGAACATGTACAGAAGCTACACACAAATTTTCAGAATTTTTGGAGCTGTAATTATTTTCCTATGAATTTCCAAATATGTTGCACTATTCAAAATCCAGAAAATAAGAAATCTCCCTGTTCTCTCTCCCTCTCTCTCTGACAGACAGGACCCGCATGTCAGTGACACACAGAGAGAACGCGGCGGCGCTACCGACTCCGACCAGCCAAACGCACCGGTGGTGAGGCTTCAGCGAGGCAGACGGTACCTGCACGACCAACACCTCCCCACGAATCTACCTCGACCCCTAGAACAGCAGCAGGCACACCGGAGGAAGCTCCACGCCGGCCATGGCGGCCACGGTGGCGCGGACACGGCGGCACATGACACAACTCCGGCTATGATGTAGTAGAGGTTAAAGTGGAGCGAGCATCACACTCAGGAACTCACCACGAACATGACGGTATGCTCGGTGAAGGCGGAGACGGACTAGAGTGGCCTAACCATGGTGAGGTAAGGTCGACGGTGGTTCGACCGGCCATGAGGAAGAAGGGCGTGGACAGCGAGTTCCTAACGGAGTCAAGCATCAAGGATGGTTTGGCTGAGCGCGAAAGGAACCAGCAGATCTATGACAGGTTTTGCCGACACGGCAATGGCGCTGGGGAGGCGATGCGAGCTCGCCGGAGCTATGGCGGCGGCTACTGGAAAAACAGAGCAAGGGAGCGGGGACAAACGGCGACGGCCAAGGCTAAATAACGCGGCTCAGAAGCGCAAGGAAGCCATGCAGGAGACTTCTCCATGCCAGCGCGAAGCCGAGGACGTCCACGCGCGTGCCTGGAACCGAACCGAAGGTCGCTGGCAATGTAGCAAGAGCGGCAAACACTGTTCAACATATTTACAGAATTGCCATCCGTCTAAATTTCCAAATTACTCCCAAATTTGTGTAACAACTCAAAAATCTCCAAAAATAAAAGTTGTTCAAAATTAAAATTTCTACAACATTGCTTTTATAACCAACCCCTAATTTGGTCTACATTTTGAAATGAACTTTTGAATTCAAATAGGGGACATTTAAGGAATTACGCCTTTTCAAATTACTTCAAATTTTTTATAACAACTTTGAAAAATCCAAAAACAAACTTTGTATAACTTGACAAGCTCTACACTTTTGCTTTAAGGCTCAACCCCAAAATGTGCTTAGATTTTGAAATGAGTTTTCAGGGTAGGATTTAAATACTGAAAATCAGGGTTTTCTTGAAAATTCAAATCCAAACCAAATTTTGAACTTGATTCAAACAATACAATTCAACACATACCACATAAATGTAAACTTGTTTTAGTGAATTCATATCAAAGTTTGCAATATGACCAAATGCCTTGCAATGCATATGATGACATGTCCTGTTTTTAGTATTTAAACCCCCGGGGTGTTACAGTAGTGCATGTCAAGCCGGCAAGCAAGTTGCAAATACTCATCCAACAAAAGCTTTCATGTCAACCACAAGAGTGCTAGAACTTCTTCACATGGACTTATTTGGACCAACAACATACCTAAGTTTGGGAGGAAATCTTTATTGTCTTGTGAATGTTGATGACTATTCAAGATACACATGGATATTCTTCCTTCATGACAAATCTAAAGTTGCATCATGCTTCAAGAAGTTTGCCAAGAGAGCACATAATGAATTTGAAGTAAAGCTCCAGAAGATTAGAAGTGACAACGGCAAAGAATTTGACAATACAAACATAGAAGCCTATTGTGATGAAGTTGGGATCAAGCATGAGGTCTCCGCAACATATACTCCTCAACAAAATGGTGTAGTTGAGAGAAAGAACCGGACTTTGATCACACTAGCAAGAATAATGCTTGATGAGTACAACACTCCCGAAGCTCTATGGGTGGAAGCTATCAACACCACATGCTATGCATCCAACCGCCTATTCCTTCAAAAGTTTCTTAGCAAGACACCTTATGAGTTGCTCAATGGGAAGAAGCTGGATGTCTCCTTCTTTAGGGTGTTTGGTTGCAAATTCTACATCTACAAGAAGCGGCAACATCTAGGCAAGTTTCAAAGATGTTGTGATATTGGTTTTCTTGTTGGTTACTCATCAAAGTCCAAAACATATAGAGTATTTAATCATGCCACTGGCTTGGTTGAATAAACATATGATGTGGAATTTGATGAATCTAACGGCTCCCAAGGAGCACATGAGAATCTTGATGATGTAGGTGATGAACCATTGAGGGAGGCCATGAAGAACATTCCAGTTGGAGACATCAAGCCTAATGATGATGAAGATGATGTACAAGTGATCAATCTTCCTTCATCAAGTGTGCCACAAGATGGTGAAAAAGATGGGAGAGTAGAAAATGAAGACACTCATGTCTCCCATGAGCAAATGGTGGTACAAGCACAAGATGTTGATGCTCCACAACCTCCCCCTCAAGTGGTTGATAGAAGAAATTCACCTCTACTACAAGCTCATCCACAAGATCTCATCATAGGGAGTCCATCAAAGGGTGTAATGACTCATTCTCAAAAGCTTGCTTCATTTATTGAACATCACTCTTTTGTCTCTTGCTTTGAGCCTACTAAGGTAGAAGAAGCTCTTCAAGATCCAGATTAGATAAACGCCATGCATGAAGAGTTGAACAACTTCACCTGTAATGAAGTGTGGACTCTTGAAGAGCGACCACAAGGTGCAAGAGTCATTGGAACAAAGTGGGTGTTCCACAACAAGCAAGATGATCAAGGCATTGTTGTGATAAACAAGGCAAGACTAGTTGCAAAGGGGTTCTCTCAAGTTGAAGGTTTGGATTTTGGAGAGACCTTTGCACTGGTTGCAAGACTAGAAGCCATCCATATCCTCCTTGCATATGCATCACATCATGAAATGAAACTATATCAAATGGATGTGAAAAGTACATTTTTAAATAGCTTTATTAATGAACTAGTCTATGTTGATCAACCTCCCAGATTTGAAGACCCTAGATATCCTAATCATGTTTATAGGTTGTCCAAGGCGTTATATGGGCTTAAGCAAGCCCCAAGAGCTTGGTATGAGCGCCTTTGGGGCTTCCTCATTGAGAAGGGCTTCACCATTGGGAAGGTCGACACCACACTATTCACCAAGAAGCTCGATGGACATATCTTCATTTGTCAAGTGTATGTTGATGATATCATCTTTGGATCATCAAATGAAGAATCTTGCAAAGATTTTGGTGAATTGATGTCGAAAGAGTTTGAGATGTCAATGATTGGAGAGCTTACATTCTTTCTTGGCTTTCAAGTCAAGCAAATGAGAGAAGGGATTTTCATCTCTTAAGAGAAATATACAAATGATCTTCTCAAGAGATTCAAGATGGATGAATGTAAGCCAATCAAGACACCAATGCCAACTAATGGACATCTCGACCTACATGAGGGAGGTAACACAGTTGATCAAACTCTCTACCGCTCTATGATTGGTAGCTTGTTATATTTAACCGCATCTAGGCCCGACATCATGTTTAGTGTGTGTATGTGTGCTAGATTTCAAGCTAATCCTAAGGAAACTCATTTGATTGCTGTTAAAAGAATCCTTAGGTATCTTAAGCACACACCAAACATTGACCTTTGGTATCCTAAAGGAGCTATATTTGAATTAGTTGGCTATTCCAATTCGGATTATGTCGGTTGCAAAGTTGATAGAAAAAGCACATCCGGAGGGTGCCATTTGCTTGGTAGATCACTTGTGTCTTGGTCCTCCAAGAAACAAAATAGTGTGGCTTTGTCCACTGCCGAAGCGGAATACATTGCCGCGGGTGCTTGTTGTGCATAAATACTTTATATGAAACAAACTTTGCTAGACTATGGTGTAGTTCTAGAAAAAGTACCTCTTTTGTGTGACAATGACAGTGTGGTAAAACTTGCAAATAATCCAGTTCAACACTCTCGCACCAAGCACATAGACATCCGCCATCACTTTCTTAGGACTTCTACAATGCTTATCTGAACAGTGGAGTTGCTTTCAGATCACATAGAGTTTGCTCTATTAAGTCACTTGTTGCAACAGCAGGCGAGCAGATTCATCCTCACCTATCATATCTACCAGGGTTGACAGACCTTCTTGGATGGACTGGCTGCTATGTTCCATCATGGGTCCATGAGTTCTACTCTTCACCTTGGATTGACCCAAGGCACAGATTCATACACTTTGCATTCAGAGGCCATGACTATAGGCTATAGAGCTCGAGGGTTAGAGAGATTCTCAGGATTCTAGAGTCACCCATTTGCCTTCATGAGGTTTGATACGGTCAGATAGAGCCTCCTAGATGCCCTCACGGCGGGCTTGTGCCACCCATAGATCTTGTCTGACCATGTTTCACAGAGCCATTTGGCGAGGGGTTGAGCAGGACACCATGAGACCTTACTCCTATAGCTCAGCTTCTTGATGCTATCATGAGGAGGACTCTGCTCCCGAGGATGGGTTACCGCGAGGGTTTGACTCGCATTCAGTTAAGGTTAGTGAACTCTCTGGTGCAGCAGATCATATTTGATATTTGGGATGTCATTCTTTCAGAGATGGAGGACACACTTGCTGAGGGTTTTAGAGGTCACCGACAGCTGCCTTATGCTCACTGGATTACCTTCTTGATTAGAAAGGCAGTTACACAGAAGTCCCCAGAGATGATGGCTGAGTACACAGGTGCTAATATAGAGTTCCCTCCTTATAACATGACTCAGATGCTCCGCCATAGTAGTGTGAGGACACCTCGCTAGCCGAGTCATCACCTAGAGGTCCCGAAAATAGCAGCCCAGCAGGATGAGATCATCAGGGGCATTGCAGTGACAAAGGAGGAGGAGCTAGATGCTCAGCAGGAGGTTGTGGTTGAGAGTGACCCTAGTGATAGTTCTGATGATGATTATTAGGCTATTCCTCAGATGCTTCCTCGACAACATGACAGAGAGGCCAGTGGCTCTAGCTTTGCTCCACAGCCATCGTAGACAGATCCAGCTCTTCTAGCAGTACTTGAGCGGATGAGGCAGGACCAGGCACGCTAGGCCTAGGAGACCATAGCTGCACTAGCATAGGTTTAGGCTTGATAGGACAAGTTCTAGAGACAACAACATGCCATTTAGTAGTAGCAGCAGGCCATGCAGCAGTATCAGTTGATGATCTAACAATAGTTACTTGGCTTTATGCAGCATGTCATCGCTGCTATTGGGGTTGCTCCTCCATAGTCTACACTTTAGATAGGCCAGCCTGCCACCACTTTAGTGACTCTAGCTGTACAACCTAGTGGGCTTCAGAGTTAGGGATAGCCAGCTACTCAGTTTGCTTTACCTACAGAGTAGGTGTCCCAATGGTTTGCTTCGCTAGTTATAGCCCAGGGTCCTCACTTCACTCCCATTATTACAGGCTTCACTCCGCCTCAGAGCTCCTCAGTGCTAGTGACTGACACCCCAGTATCTAGGAGCCTTGGTGCGACATTTAGTGAGCTTACAGGGCAGCCTACACCGCCAGAGTTGCGAGTCCCTGTACCTACCATAGTTGCTCCAGTTACTAGGACTATAGAGACGCTCCCATCGTCTGTTGCATCATCAGAGCCACCGCCTATAGTGATACCTCAAGAGTCATAGGCCGCGCCAGTCCTAGAGCAGACCCAGACCATTTTAGCTTCACTTCTAGTGATAGAGGGTCAGAGTGCTCAGAGCTCAGGGTTAGAGGATGATGCTGCACAGTTCTAGATTTCTCACCGCACCTCAGCGCCCGACTCGTCTGCTCCTATTCTGCCGTCCAACCCTTAGGTTTTGGTGCTTGACTGCCAAAGGGGGAGAGGGATGGAGTATGTTAGATCTAGGGGGAGCATTATATCTAGGGGGAGCATATGGCTTATTTCTTTTGGCTCTTTATGTGTGATACATTATGCATTCATGTTTACTTTCATGCTTTGAACTACATACATGTGATTATGATACTTATGTGACATGTGTGCTCTCTACTTTGATTTATATATATGTCATGTCACTTGGTTATGCTCATTTGCCTTGCTTCCACGTTTTACTCCGATTCAAATGAGCTTTATTTCTTGTTCTAAGTGTCGTTTGGTGTTGAAGAGACACTTAGAGTAGTTTAGGACTTTGTTTTTCCTTTGGCCATACTATTAAGGGGGTATGGACTAGTAGCTTGACCTAGGTGAGTCTAGTGGGTTAGGTGTGGTGCACACTTGTCAAATCTAGCACTAGGTAGCTCTAGAGTAGCCCTAAGATCAATAGGAGCAAACTTCATTCACATATGATTTTGAGTTGGAAGTGAATGGAGGGTTAAATGACTGACCGAATGCTAAAGGGTGAGTCCAGTCAGTTCATTTGATCAACTAGAGTCATCTGGTTGTAACCGAACGCTAAGTGAAAAGTGACCAGATGCTGGGTGCCAGAGTCTGGTCAACTCTAGAGAGGTTCCAGAGAGGTTCTAGAGAGGGATATTCTTGATTGGACATGTCTGGTCAGTGCTGATCGGACGCTGGTCAGGATCCGGTAACTGACCGGATGCTGAATAGCAAAGTGACCGAGCTATGGGTGCCAGCATCTGGTCGACATCAGTAAGGTTCTAGAGAGCAGTTTTCATGACCGGACGTAGGTCAGAGTCCGGTCATAACTTAATGGCTCTATCTGACACAGTGGTGGGGATAACTGATAGGAGCATCCGGTCACCCTGATCGGAGCGTCCGGTCACCACGCAGAATGATGACTCAACCTCCAAATGTTATGTTTTGAATGAGGGGATATAAATACTTACTCCTCTCATCCAAGGGAGGTCTCTTGCCCATTTGTTCAGCTGAGAAACACCCTTGAGAGTGCAAAGGAGAGCAAGAGCCTAGTGAGGTGATTGAGATTTGAGAATCCAAGATTAAGGCCTCATTAGTGCAAAGAGAGTAGCAAGTGCGCATCCACCCTTCTCATTAGGCTTGTCATGGTCAAGTGAGAGTTTGTGCTTGTTACTCTTGGTGATCGCCATCACCTAGATGGCTCGGTGGTGATCGGGAGTTTGGTGATCATCCGGTGGAGCTTGTGGATGACCCAACTCAAGTTGTGAGCGGTTGTGGGTGATTCACCGTGATGGAGTGTTGAAGAATCAGCCCGTAGAGAGCACTTGATCCTTGTGCGGATCAAGGGGGAGCTACACCCTTGTGCGGGTTCTCCAACGAGGACTAGTGGGGAGTGGCGACTCTTCGATACCTCGGCAAAACATCGCCCCATTCATTCTCCTCTCTTTACTTTAAGCATTTACATTTGAGCAATTCATTTCTTGTCTTTACATTCTTAGAATTGCCCTGCTAGAGTAGGATTGGAACCTAGGGTGTAAAACTTTTGTGCGGTAGAACAAGAGGAATACATTCTAGGCACAAGGGGTGAAGTGGGCTAAGTGTAGGGTTTAATTATCGCAAAGAATTTTAGAATTAGCCCAATTCACCCCCCTCTTGGGCATCTCAATCCTTTCACTTGGCCGATCGGCTCCTGTTTGCCTCCAACCATATTGGTCCTGCAATCAGCTCCACTAGCTACTGCTCTGCAGTGATGTAATCAATACCATCGCTGAGCTTCCTTGCGTGTGTCTTCTTGGCCATGGTGACGATGATTTATGTATTTTCAGTTTTATTTCCAAGAAGAAAAGGGAGTATATGTGTTGGGGACCAATACTAGGGTACCCAAAGAGGAGCTAGTAACCATCAACATTGATTCGTCCGAGCAGTCAAGAGTGTGACTATAGCTACAACCAACCCCCAGGTGCGCACACTCTGCCTCGCCCGACTCCTGAGGGTTGGCTCTGCCTCTCTCGACACAGAGGCCGCGGGTTCTGTCTCGCCCAACCCCTAAGGCTTGGCTCCACCTCGCACGACATCGAGGCCATAGGCTTCACCCCACCCTGACCCCTGAGGGTCGGCTCCGCCTTGCCCAACACCGAGGCCATGAGCTCCACCTTGCCCGACCCCTGAGGGTGGCTCCACCTCTCCCAACACCAAGGTCATGGGCTCCGCCTGGCTCGACCCCTAAGGGTGGCTCCACCTTGCCCAACACTGAGGCCATGGGCTCCACATCGCCCGACCCCTGAGGGAGGCTCTGCCTCTCCTGACACTGAAGCCACGGGCTCCGCCTCGCCCAACCCCTGAGGGTTAGCTTCATCTCGCCAGACACCAAGGCTGTAGGCTCTGCCTCGCCCAACATCTAAGGGCTGGCACCTCCTCACTCGACCTTTGGGTTTGGGCTCCACCTCGCCTGAGCCTTGGGTTCATGCTCTGCCTCGCTCGACCTCTAGGGAGGAACTCCGCCTCGCCCGACCCCGAGGCTAGGGGCTTCGTCTCGCCCGACGGAGACCCATACCACCGCCAACCACTCTAGGTCCAAGTGTATGGGTCTAGGTCAAAGCTCTGACGCCAGGAAAGAGACTGGCATGCCTTGATGTTGTCCATGACTCACGACAGGCCATACCTAGGGGTTCATGTTAGGAATAGCGTCAGGCATACCAGTGTTGTTCTGCCTAACCCCCGTACAAACACTGATGGGCGTGTTAGTTCACTGATGATGTCCGCCAGGACAGAGTGGAGCACCATGACCCATGGACAATGCTAGCACATGGTGCTAGTGATGGATAGGGCCATGATGAGAAGCTATCCCTATTGATGTCTATAGGGTTAGTGGGACTTGCATAGAGGAGAAGAAGGACCCGGCGATCCTAAAGGACTTCTTCCTCTTGTTCTCTCCTCTTCCTCCACTGTAATCCGTGCTTTCCATTGGCCTATAAAAGGGAAAGCAGGGCATCCCACAAGAGGGGGGACTTACTGCAACACACCATAGGAGACTCGAATCCGATCAACTCATCGAACCCCAAACATACAACTGAGCAGCGACCGAGCTCTCGGCATCCATTCACCCTTTCCATCAGAGACTTGGGACATGTCCCTCTCTCGTCCGTTTGTAACCCTACTATGAACTTTCAATGCTAGTAACATGAGTAGCAGCAATGAACTAGACGTAGAGACATTCTACCCGAACTAGTATAAACCTTATGTCCTCTTAGCACACCATCCAAGCAAGACGCGCAATATTAGAAATTTACTAGCCAGTGGCAACTCAAAACACAGATAGTTGGCACACCAGGTAGGGGCCTTTTACACGTCTCGACGTACACACCAGGGCTCGGATGGCTAGTCACAACGATAGCTAGGTTCTAGGCGCACACGTGCACTTCGGGGACCTAGACTTCATCATCATGACAGAGGAAGAGCTAGCGCTGGCTCCCACCGCCACCCAACCTCTCCACTACCCTAGCCTCGATGCGATCGCCGAGGTGCTTGAGGAGCTGTAGCTGCACACACCGAAGGCCCGCTCCCCTGCGAGCGACCGGCTCCATGGCTTCGACTACGAGAGGCTAGAGTGCTAGCTCGGTGCCTTCTTGGGACCCCAACCATCCTGAGAGGACCTGTGCCACCTCACCTTCTCATTCGCCAATGTCATGGCATAGCTTGCCGGAGGGGAGCAGCTCTCTCTAGAATACCTCATTCAAAGTGCCTTGACAGCGCTCCTGTTCGGTCTCCACAAAGCCACAGAGACCGATGGCCACCCTATGGCACAACACACGCCTCCATCCCCCATGAACGATGAGTTCATGGGGATGACCGAATATGTCACAGAGTTTTTCCGTGACCTCCTTGCGGGAGAATTGGAGTCACCCTCTAGCTCTGACTCCAGCAGGGGGAGTCATCACCCCTCTCATGAGTGTTTCATGGTAGGTACCCCTGAGGAACATGTCGAAAGCATCCATAGAGAGGAGGCTACCCCAATGAACGACCTCGACGATGAGGTCATGGGGGAGACAGGGGCCCCAACCCACCTGTGGGTGGAGCAACTGAAGGCCCAGCACCTAGAGCTTAAGGAAGCATCACTCTAGCTCAAGCAGGAACGTGTGGAGCTCGATCATGAGATCGAGCGCCATGGAGACTATGGGCGCGTGCGCCATGGCCCACGACATGAACTAGAGGATCATAGCGGATGATGAAGCCCTCCCACACTTCGCCCAGGCAAGCCAGAACATCGCTGCTGCGATGGCCTTGCTCCATGGTCTTTTGGGGCCCGTGGTGCCCAAAGACTATTGGGCCCATCGTGAGATTCGCACGCTACTCGACCATGCGGCGGCATAGTAGGCCGAGAGCTTGCTGTCTCAATGACATGAGCTCAATGCTAGCTAGCGCACACCCTCAGAGCGACCTGACAAGGATGCATCAGTCCACTAGGTGCCACAAGGTAGTAGGCCACGCATCATGGTTCTGGTGCATTAGCGTCTCAGCCCCAACCGTGACGCACGTGACACCCTCGATGCCCGTAGGCATGCCCACAACGATCCGAGGGAGGGTGCTAGCCGCGGTTACCAAGCCATGTCGTGGCGGACACTATGACAGCAGTGAGGACCAAAGCCCGAGCCCTGGCCTATCGAGATCTCAGGCCTTCGGCTGACACATACTCAACGCCGCCTTCCCGCCAAGGTACCAACCACCAACCAACATCCCAAAATACTCTGGGAAAACAAACCTTAGACTATGGCTCAAGGATTATCGGCTTGCTTGCAAAGCCGGTGGAGCGGATAATGGCGATTTCATTATTCGCAACCTTCCATTGTGCCTAGCCGACTCGGCATGAACATAGTTGGAACACCTTTCGCCCAATAGAGTCCAAAGTTGGGTGGACCTAAAGGAGATCTTCATGGGGAACTTCCAGGGCATGCACAAGCGACCTAGGAATCCATGGGATCTCAAAAACTACCGATAGAAGGCTAGAGAAACCCTTCGTGGGTACATCCAGCGCTTCTCCTAGCAGTGCAATGTGCTGCCTAACGTCACCGACGCCGACGTCATAGGAGCTTTCCTATCTAGGACCACCTGCGAGTCCTTGGTTCACAAGCTAGGACGTAAGGGCCCATGAACCACCAAGGAGCTCCTCGACATCACCACTAGCCACACCTCAGGCGAGGAGGTGATCAGAGTGATCTTCGACTGCCTCACGGGCAAGACGAAATGGGACAAGGACATCGGCGAAGGTGCCTCCAACCGTCCCATCCAGAAGAAGAACAAGCAACAGCGCAAGGGCTCGCTTGTGGCCGCCGCCTGACCATAGGGGGGTCAAAAGCCCATGGAGGGCTCCCTAAACCACTTTGAGAAGCTACTCGAGGGGCCATGCCTAAACCACTTCGAGAAGAACAAGTCAGTTAAGATGCTTTCGCATGCATTTTTCTCTTGCAAAGTTAAAATTTAATTTGATTAAATGATACGTGCATGTTTATGTATAAAATACGACTAGTTCAACTTGGCTTTTAAAATAAAATATGATTTTATGTAATCTAATTAATATGCTTCATAAAGTTTTGCTCAATTAAAATAAATCAAGCATATAGGCTTTTTCTCTCTTTTGTAATATAAAATCCCGATAGTCATTTCTTTTTAATGATAGTTTCGTTATCGGTGATTCTTGTGTTCTCATGATTGTAGCGATGATCCCACTCTTTTAGTATATTGTTTTATAAGCAAAATCTTCCAATAGATGTATCTTTTCAACTGTAGCTCCGATTAGCGTGCCTCTCACGACCGTGTGTTCGTAGCGATGCGTAGAATCGTATTTCAAACTCTTTTACTTATTTTTCTATGATTGGTGTATTGTTTTGATATAGATGCAATTGTATGCTATGCATGTATGTGTATGGATGTTGTGTGGTGGTCTACGATTACGTCCAGTCGGTGAGATATACGTGGTGATCCAAAAGAAGAAGGACGTTGAAGATTAAAGCTTACCGAAGGATCATTATTTAAGGCAAGTGTACCAAAGGCCCCTTGTACCTATGAACAATTACTATTCATATTCATGCATGTGTTTAATTTGATATACCCTTAAGGACTTTCCTAGATGAGTACTTGTACCACATATGCTTGTTACCTAGGGTTTGGGTATGCATTTTGGATAGATGCTGTAGCGCTGAACATAGAATAATAGTTAAACATGACTAAAGACATTATGCGATATGATAACATAAAGCTTTTTAGCAATAGATAGGGGGCTAGAGTACGGGGTTGAGTACTCTAGTGCCTCTCCATAAGGACTTAATCCTGAAGCGACAACCTAGGAGGTTCCATACAACCTCGAGTGTCATATGGCTCTAACTTTAACCTGTTAACTAGATTATACTATCTCATCTGTAGCTTCTAGTAAGGGTAAGAGGGTATCTTTCCTTTTTTCTGTTAGGATGTGTGTACCGTGTTGCGTTGCCCACGCGTGCCACTCCTTAGTAGCTACAACTTGTTAGTTCGACTAGCTAAGGGTTACATAGTGAAACCCTGCCACACTTTCTAGGTAGAGGTGTAGTGGGCTTTGCAAACCCCGGCATTGGAAATCATGGCTTGGTGGGTAAAGATGTACAATTTCTGCAGAAATATATGACCTGTTATAATAGCCGTGCTCACGGATACGAGCAGTCTAGATCCTTCAAGATTAGTGGTTACTGTGGATGGTGGATGGCTGGGAATTGAGATAAACTTGACTATACTTTAATATCACTTGGGAATTGGGATTGTTCACTAAAGTAGTGATACAAGATGCTAAAACTTGATCAACTAAAATTGCGAACCGCAGTCAAACAGTGTCAAGCCTTTTGAGCCTCATAGATCCCTTTGATATACTTGCTAAGCATAGTGAGCTTACACTTGCTTTACATCCAATGAAAATCCCGGATGGGTACCAGATTGCTAATCTGGAGGAGTTAGGCTTGTTGTCAACCAGTCAGTCATCCTTGTGGATTTGGAGTCTTCGCCTGAAGATCGGAGTTGTCTTTCCACTGTCTATACTCTGAGGTTATATTCTTTATACTAATACGTTATGTATTTAAGCATTGTCTATTGATATTACCATTATTTGTGGCTATATGTGAGATTTGACTTCCTGGGCTCACATATAGTGTGTATCTAGTTTTGTCTTTAAAACCGGGTGCGACATATCATCACACTGTGCAATCTCAAGTTGCCTCTCGATTGCGCGTAGCCAGTCATCGGCTTGTAGTGGGTCGGTGGAATGCTTGAAGATAGATGGATGTCCTTTCAGAAACTCTCCCCTCTTGTCTCTGACTTGAGGGGGTGCATTCCCATTCCCATGCCCCATATTCTACATGTTCTGAGCCATCTGCTGAAGCAACTGGGTTTGCATCATCATCAGCTGCTCCATAGTGATAGGAGGAGGTGGTGGCAGGTCCTTGCCTCCCTGGTTGTTCCTCCTGGTGTTCACCATCTATAGATACATCATATAAGTCGCATATGTCCATAATGTATCACCTCTAAGAGATAATGGTCTATTAAGAGTAGGTATCACAAGATCAAGACAAGAGATATACGTAGGGTATATAAGAAGATAATTGTTCTGAACTTTTTCGGCGAGTTAAACAAACAAAGTGTAGTAAAATGAGCATATCTTACTCTCGGTTTATCATCTGAATGCGAATTTTAGCTTTCTCGAAAGCTTATAAAATTCTCTATAACTTTCATTTAGAACACCTTTTCAGATTCTGATGTTTAATTAGGCAAAAACAGACAGCAAATCAGTACTATTCTAGAATTCTGACAGCACAGAAACCTCAACTTACAACAGTTGTATCTTACAATTCATAATAGGTATTGAGGTGATTCTAGAGCCCAAAGAAAGGTGTAGAAGTCTACTTATCTACATAAAAGTTTTATGACCATTGGACATCTAGAACATGAGATATGAACTGATGAAGGTGGATTGCTCAGAATGATACAGAATGGACAGCAAGATAAAAAGAAACCCAACTATTTATTCATATCATCCTTAAACCTTAATCTTAGCTAAATGACTGTGGACATGCCCACAAGTCATCCCAATCATGTCAAAAATCCAAATCAAACATTGTTCATCATGACAATCATCCAACCATTCAAATGACAATTGTTCAATCATTAAAAGAAAAGGAAAACTGAACACTCTCTCGCACATCTATGCGTGTTTATTACATATTGTGGGAAATCCTCCTATGGGTCGATGTTGGTGCTAGTGTTGGGGTCTCCAAATTCTCCTCTATTCCTCGGGGGTGACTGAGTAGGAACACCTGGCGCTTTCACATCGGGACCTCCTTGATGTTGCTTCAATGTAGCATTCTCACGGGCAAGCTATAGGTATGCCTTCCCCATGACATCTAACTCATCCAAGGCTTGATCCAAATCAGTGTTGGTCTGGGCCAAGCTCATCAAGGTAGGCCTAGGCCTAGGGTTCGCTTCTCCAAGTGGTGCGGTAATGTTGCAAGTAGACTGGCTGCTCCGATGGCAGGGAAGATAACGATCCTCCTCCCATGCGATGTCGTTGAAGTGGCGGTCGTGGTTGACCACCAACGCCTATTGAGCAGCATCCCAGATGGCGGCTCCATGTGTCAGTCATGCAGTGATGGCATGGTGGATGTAGCGCTCCCGAGTCCCTTCACAGATGTACACTTCTGTCTCCCAGAAGCCGGTGTAGTCGAGGTGGGTCCAATGCTCCATCCTGTACTGAATCGTGCACCTAGTGTGGTAGCGGCGTATGAGTGAGAGAAGCTTGGGGTGGTAGTAGGCATCACCCTCCAAATCAAAGTGGATCTCCGCGGTCCACCCTTGAGCCAGTAGTGAATCATGGTCATCATCACCCTCATTTCCATCGTCTCCTCCATCTCTGTCACCATCACCACCACCATCTCCATTACCATCTCCACCATCACCACCATCTCCATCACCACCATCATTATCCCCATCATCAGAGTCAAAACTATCAGAATCATCACCGTCATTAGGGTCATCAGCTCCGTCCTGACCACCCTATCCATTTTCTTCCATGGGCTCCTCCCTAGATTCTTCTATCTCTATGGGCTCCTCAAACATGGGCCCCTCTTTCGTCTCTTCATCCAAGGGTTCATCTTCCATCATGTCCTTCAGAGGTTCCTCCATAAGCACCTCCACAGGCGGTTCCTCCTCCATGCTCCTCAGAGCCTCCACCAGATGTGCAGGAACATGCTTGCCAAATGTGAACCTTGTCCTCCTTGTGGGCATCACAATGGTGCGCTTGTGGGGTAAGCTTGGTGCGGGTCATCTATAAGATTGAAAATTTTTTAACTAGGTCATCTATAAGAATAAGATAATTTTTGCAACAAATAAAGGACAGAATATAAGAAAATTTTTTATAGTAAATTAAAGGTAGCAAAATAAAGATAATGTGATCCTAGAAATGTCTATTTCTAACTAGGTTGATCGTCCTACAGTCAGTTATAGCTTTGATACCAATTTGTCGCACCGAATTTTGCATAGCAAAATCAAGTACTCATATATGTGCGCCTAGGATGTCCAAACACACATATACATCAAATTGTAATAATATCAAAGTAAAGTACTTATTACATCGCATATCTCATCATACTGTTAATACATAGTCTTGCTCACTGGCAACATTATTACACACAGCGGAAAACTAAACCCAAACTGCCACAGGGACTCCAACTGGTGAACATCATCCTAGTAGTCCTGGACATCCTCCAAAAACTCTTCATACCCGTTATCTGTTACCCATCTAGGGATTTTCATTGAATGTAAAACAAGTGTAAGCTCACCATGCTTAGCAAGTATATCAAAGGTATCTATGAGGCTCAAAGGCTTGACATGGTTTGACTGCGGTTCACAATTTTAGATGATCAAGTTTTAGCATCCTAAATCACTACTTTAGTGAACAATCCCAAATCCCAAGTGATATTAATGTATAATCAAGTTTATATCAATTCCCAACCATACATAGTAACCACTAATTATGAAGGATCTAGACCGCTCGTATCCATGAGCACGGCTATTATAATAGGTCAAACATTTCTGTAGAAATTGTACAACTTTACCCACCAAGCCATGATTCCCAATGTCAGGGGTTTGCCAAGCCCACAACACCTCTACCTAGAAAGTGTGGCAGGGTTTCACTATGTAACCCTTCGCTAGTCGCACTAACAAGTCATAGCTGCTAAGATTTCAATCGTCTAGCCATATGTGGCCCTCCTCTAGGAGTGGCACGCGTGGTCGCGGCACGGTACACACCCTAGCAGGAAAGGAAACATACCAACTAGTGCCCCCCTCTTGCCCATACTGGAAAGCTACAGACGAGCTAGTACAATCTAGTTAATAGGTTAAAGTTAGAGTCATATGACACTCGGGGTTGTACAAAACCTCCTAGGTGGCCGCTTCAGGATTAAGGCCTTATGGAGAGGCACTAGAGCACTCAACCTCATACTCTAGCCCCCTAATTGTTGCTAAAAAGCTCCATTTTATCACATTGCATAGTGCCTTTAGTCATGTTTAACAATTATTTTATGTTGAGCGCTGCATCATCTATCCAAAATGCATACCCAAACCCTAGGTAACAAGGATACGTGGTACAAATAATAATCTAGGTAAAGTCCTTAAAGGTATTTCAAATTAGACATGCATGAATATGAATTGTAAAGTTCATAGGTACAAGGGGCCTTTGCTACACTTGCCTTCCTCAAAGTTATCCTGGTACTGCTAATCTTCCTGCTGATCCTCAGTCACCACAAACTGCTCACCCTCTAAACATGTTCCAATTCACCAATCAAGCATCCAATCCAATCATTACATGCATACAAATAGACTTCTATTAGAAGAGTACACCAAAGAGTAAAAACATAGATTGAAAAGCTTATAAAACTACTCTACATACTGCTATGAACATGTGAGCGAAAGAATCACTCAAATCAGACTTAAAACGCAAAAGTTATGCTTGAAATAAGGTTTCAATGGCATTTATGTAAATAAACCGAACTTATTTTTGAATTAAAATAATTAAAATCTAAATTTACATGGATTATGGATGGCGTGCACTATTTCCTAAAACTACAAGGTCTAAAGTGAATAAAAATAGGACCAAAAAATAATTCATTTGAACTGAACTGGACCACGGGTTGATTCTCTAGAAATCGAGGGGCTAATCTACAAAACGTGCACGGCTGACTGCGGGTTGACTATGTGGCTGCTGAATGGGCAGCCACGTGGCCGCGCGTGAGTGGCGCGGTGCACCACATGTGCGTGGGCATGCGCTGACATGGCGCTGTGGACCAAGTCCACGGCCCACCGTGAACCGGTTAAGACCCCAAAGGGTATGTCTAATCAAAGATGTCCACGTAGATCCAACAGCGGTGAGTGATCAGGACAACTCCCGTCGGCTGCACAGCATCTCCAGCGAGCCCGCCTTGGCCGCTGGTGAGCCGTGCGCCATGGCGAACGCCGGTACGGCGCTCTGGACCATCCCGATCGAAACCAACTACATGGACATGAAGTACATGCGTTTGCGAACTCAATGGGGTGCAAACCGAGGGCGGGGAACACGTCGGAGCAATGGTCCCACAGTGGCGCCATGGCCGGCATGACTAGAACTCGCCGGTACGGCGTTCTAGGGCATCATTCCACGAATTGGGGGCACGGGGAGGTGGAGAAGCTCACCGTGAGTCCAACGGCGATGGTTGCGGTGTCCGAGAGAGCTCTGAAGGGCTGGGTCAATGACGGTGGTGAACTAGACAGAGAAAAGGGTCGTGGGTTAGGGAAATCTGATCGCTCTATTACCAAAATGAAGAATGGAGGCCACCTACGAACGTGGGGGAGTACGGTGGAGCTCCGAGAGGCGTCAGCGATGGCGATTGAGGCGATTGAGCGGTGGATTGTAGGCGGCGGTGAGAGCTCAAAAGCGAATAGGAAAAAGGAGAGAGGGAGGGGGTTCAGCTCAGGGTTTTGTAGGTGGCTGGGGCACTGTGGTAGAAGGAAGAAAGTGATGCTCGGGCTGATTTGGTTGCCTTCCATGTAGGCGTGACAGCAGTCGACTTGCCATAGGTGGCAGCGCCATCACCGACGGTGAAGAAAGGAAAGGGAGCGCGGGCGGCTGACGGGCGGATCCCATGTCACAGCGAGGGAGAAGCGAATGGCATGTAGGCATGCCTATTGAGGTGAAGCTAGCTGGGCCATGGCGCTGAGCTAGGCCACGCGGTGAGCAGCAAGCGCGCACGCGGAGCGACACGAAGCAGGCCGTGAGTAGGCCGGTGCGGAGCAGGCCGCGTGGGGGAGGAAGGGAAGGAGGGGAGGCACTAGCTGAGCCACCAGCAGGCCAAGTACGGGAAGGGCTAGACTGGTTCAGCAGTTGGGCTGGAAAGAGAGAAGGAAGTAAGTTTTTAAAAGAAAATCCTTTTCTATTTCTAGTTTTCAAATCCAAGCCAAATTCAAATGAAATTTGAATTCAACTTCAAACAATCTAGCCTTACACTCAACCAAAAATTGTATGCTTCGGCATGAATGCAACAAACATGTTTTTAAACCTTATAGTTAATTTTATTTAACCAAAATTTATTATTTGGCCTAGGTTAAAAATGCATAGAAAATCTAATAAATGCTCAATTTTAATTACTAATTTGCAAATGATATTTTAGGGTGTTACAACCGAGGTCCAAATGCCACCAGCGATCGTCGACCAAGAGTACTGGACGATGTACTTCGATAGATCGCTAATGAAGAAATGCGCCGGCGTGGGGCTGGTCTTTGTTTCGTCCCTCGGGGTACGCATGAGGTACATGGTCCGCATCCATTTCCCCTCCTCCAACAACATGGCCAAATATGAGGCACTCATCAACGGCCTACGCATTACCATCGAGTTGGGCATCTGATGCCTCGATGTCCGAGGTGACTCCCAGTTGGTCATCGACCAAGTCATGAAGGAGTCGAGCTGCCACAATGCCAAGATGGCTGCATATTGCCGAGAAGTCCGCCAGCCAGGAGGACAAGTTCGACGGCCTCGAGCTCAACCATATTCCAAGGCGTCTCAACGAGGCGGCCGATGCGCCGGCAAAAGCAACGTTCGACCGAGAGCCAGTGCCAACGGGCATCTTCGCCAGCGATCAGTACAAGCCCTCAGTTTGCTACGAGGGGCCAGAACAAGCTGATGATAGGCCGCTCGCCCTGGGCTCGGGGGACTGACCAACTGTCGGCTCCATCCGACCCTAAAGTCATGGAGCTCAAAGAGGACCCAGCAATAGAGCCCGACCCTCTAGTCGACTAGAGGATGCTCTACCTCGACTACCTCCTCTATGAGGTGCTACCGATGGACAAGGCAGAGGCTCGATGGCTCACGCAGTCATGCCAAGTCCTTTGTCCTTGTTGAGGGCGAACTCTACAAGCAAAGCCACACCGGGATCCTGTAGCGCTGCATCCCCATTGAACAAGGGAAGCATTTGCTGAGCGATATCCATGGTGGGGTCTATGGTCACCATGCCACACCTAGAACCCTGGTCGAAAACATGTTTCGACAAGGCTTCTACTGGCCGACCGCAGTAGCTGACGTCGAGCAGATTGTGCACACCTACGAAGGGTGTCAGTACTATGCTCGATAGACTCACCTATTGGCCCAAGCACTCCAGATGATCCCCATCAAATGACCGTTCATGGTTTGGGGGCTTGATCTGGTCAGACACCTCAAAAGGGTGCCCGGGGGCTACACCCACTTGCTTGTCACCATAGACAAGTTTACAAAGTGGATAGAGGCTCAGCCGATCTCTGTGATCAAGTCCAAGCAAGCCGTGCTGTGCTTCCTTGACATCATCCATCGCTTTGGAGTCCCAAACTCCATCATCATAGACAACAGCACGTAGTTCACTAGAAAGAAGTTCCTCTGATTCTATGATGAATACCACATCTGGGTCAATTGGGCTGCCGTGGCACACCCCCGCACGAATGGGCAGGTCGAGCGCGTCAACAACATGGTCCTACAAGGCCTCAAGCTTAGGATTTTCAACTAGTTGAACAAGTTTGGTGGATGATGGGTCACAGAGCTTCTTGTGGTGCTCTGGAGCCAGAGGATGACCCCCAACCGAGCCACCAGCTGCACACCATTTTTCATGGTCTACGGTTCTGAGGCTATCCTCCCGACCAACCTCGACTATGGAGCACCAAGGGTCAAAGTGTACGGTGAACAGGGAGCTAAGGCATCCCTCGAGGATACCATGGATCAGCTAGAAGAAGTGCATGATGTCACCCTCCTCCACTCAGCCAAGTACCAGCAAGCATTGCGCCAGTATCACAGCTATCGAGTGCGGGGTCGGGCCTTCAACATCGAAGACCTGGTTTTCTGCCCTTTCTAGAGCAACAACCGCCACAAGCTTTCTTCACCGTGGGAGGGACCATACGTCATCGCAGAGGTGCTCTAACCAGGCGCCTACAAGCTCAAGACCATCGATGACGAAGTCTTTGTCAATGCTTGGAACATCAAGTAGCTACTGTCGCTTTTACCCTTAATAAACACACACTCTCTTATCAGTATCGTTATCGAACTCCCTGACCTTTAGTGACACCTGACCCTAGCAACGGCAGGGGGTCGGGCCTCACTCAGGGGCTAATAAGAGCAGTACCTATCTGGTAGACATTCTCTATGCCTGACCTTCTCTCATGTTAAGACCTAGAAGCGAGGTTTGTGGAAACAAACACTGAGTAAAACTAGTTGGACTGTGAGAAACCTACGCCTCAGTGGCTACGGCATCTTTGCTCACTAGCGTTATTGGAGTTTTTTCAGCACCTTGGGCTTTTTTGGCCTTAGCTACCGAAAAAGACGATGCGGGTCTAAGAGTATATCCACCCGGCAAACATTCTCCATGCCCGACCCCCTCTCAAGCTGAGACCTAGAAGCTAGGGATACGGAAACAAACTCTATGTAAAACTAGTTAGACTACGAGAAACCTATGCCTCGGTGGCTACAGAGCCTTTGCTCACCAATGTGATCAGAATTTATTCACCCACACCCCGAGCTTTATGGCCTTCACAACAAAAAGGGTCGGAGTGCACCAACCTTTTTATACAAAAGGGGGAGAAGGGCTAGAAACTGTTTGGCCCTAACAAAATCTAAGAGCTTGTCTATTTATTACAAGTTCATCACCTCGCTTATCTACCTAACTAAGTTTTTGGGTAGGATGTTCTCATCCCATATCTCCGCAGGTAAGTTCTGTCCCAGCGGGTAACACAAGTCGATCGGACGACTTGGCCGCTACCGAGAGACGGATAGGGAGCAGCAGGATGCCCCATGCGGGTTATGCCAATCCCATCATGAATGATGGACCCAGATTCTACTCGATCATATCTAGTAAGAGCTCTCTGAACCCATCACTCATACCATCGATGTAAATCCTATGCCCAAGTCGATCGAATGGCTCAAAGCCGCTGCCGAGAGATGGGTCACCCTTAATTTACGCACAATTTCTCCTACTAATTTCGCTATCGAGCCTCCGACCCTAGTGATGGCGGGGGGTCGGGCCTCGCTCGAGGGCTGGCAAGAGTGTCTATTCGGTAGACATTCTCTATGCCTGACCCCTCCTCACATTAAAAAACTAGAGGCAAGGTGTGCAGAGACAAGCACTAAGTAAAGCTGGTCGGACTACGAGAAACCTACACCCTGACGGCTATGACATCTTTGCTCACTAGCATGATTAGAGTTTTTGTCCCCGCACCCCGAGCTTTAACCTCCACCTTCTTGAGAAGGGTTTGGTGGGGCCCACCTATGGAATCTCCATCGAGGAGAGGCCCGCAGGTCACCCAAATTGATCAAATAGCTCAGGCCACTACCGAGGGATGGATAGGGAGTAGTGGGATGCCCCATGCAGGTTACATTGGCTCTATCATGAACGATAGACCCAGACCCCATACTTACATATCCGGTAAGAGCTCCCCGAACCCGTTACTCGAGCCATTGAGGTAACCTTACCGACCCCACTTTTATTTTCCACTGCATGATCACTCATTCATCCATTCTCATGCATGCATTCATACATTCATTCATTCATTCATCCATACATTCATCCCATACATCCAAGCATTGCATATGCAATTGCTACATCACAATGCTTCGCGTCGCAACACAAAACGGTAGTCGTCTCATTCGATATGAACGGCAATCGACCGAGGTTCGAAGGCCGATCCATGAAGGGCTCGAGGCCGCCTCGCATCAAACAGAGCCAGGGGAGAAAAAACATAGATGATCCCTAGGGGCCTTGCTTGACCCCGCTCAGAATCAGATAGGGATATCTAGACCTTTCTCGTTTAATCCTAACCTTGAGCCAAGCCCATAGAATCTCCATCGTGGGGAGGCCAGCGGGCCACCTGAGTCGCTCTCTGGAGTCACACATGCATCTATCGAGAGGTGGGTTAAGTAGTAGTGGAATGCCACATGAGGGCTATGCCAACCCCGTCAGCGGATGATGGACCCAGATTCCATTCGAACATGCCCATTAGCGAGCTCATCGAGCGTGACACTTGAGCCATCGAGGCAAGTGTCATTAGCTCAGCCCCTCTGGTTGCGGAAACCAAGGACAGGGTGATGCATGAAACATAGCCGACCCCTACCAAGCCCCATGAGGCTTAGGGGCTCGAGCCGCCCGACCCTAAATTAGGAGTCCAATTGACCAGGGTTCGAAGGCCAGCCCGCGAAGGGCCTGAGGCCGCCTTGCGTCAAATAGAGCCAGGGAGAGAAAATGCAGATGAGCCCTAATGGCCTTCACCTGACCCACTTAGAAGCATACAGGGTCATCTCAACCTTCTTGTTCGATCGTAACCTCGAGCCAAGCCCATAGAATCCCCATTGAGGGGAGGCCATCGGGCCACTTGAGTTGCCCTCTGGAACAGCTCGGGCATCTACCGGGGGCGGGTTAAGGAGCAGTGGAATGCCACATGAGGGCTTTGCCAACCCTATCACAAATGACAGACCCAGATTCCACTCGAACATGCCCATTAGCGAGCTCACCGAGCACGTCACTTGAGCCATTGAGGCAAGTGACAGTTAGCTCAACCCCTTCGGTTGCGGAAACCATAGATGGGGTGACAAGCACAAAGATGAGCCGACCCTCAACCAGAGCCCTGCTATGCATTGGGGCTCGAGGAAAGTTGAACTCGTAAGGAGATCGAACACAGTAGTTGCAGAGCGGTGGCTCAGATCCTAGGGAGGGGGTACGTGCGAAAAAAAGAGTCACTTTCTCCTACTAGTTTTGCTATCCTCGTCTTGATCTTCAGTGACACCCAACCCCAGCAATGGCAAGGGATTGGGTCTCACTCAGGGGCTAATAAGGGCATATATACACCCTTTCTAAAATGGTCGCTGCACCTGACCCCTTCCTCATGTTAAAAAACCTAGTGGCAAGGTCTACGGAAACGAATGACTGAGTAAGGTTGGTCAGACTATGAGAAACCTACGCCCTAGTGGCTACGGCACTCTTGCTTACTAGTATAATCAGAGTTTCCCTCCTACACATCGGGCCCTACAGTCTTAACAAACGGAAGGCTCGGAACACATGAACCCCTTTTCACACATAAAAACAGAGGAAAAACAAATTCGATCAAATAAAACAAAATGATAAGTTTGTTCGGATAGTATAGAGGGGTCAAAGCTTGTCTGCTTGTTACATGAATGATTGCCCGATCTATCTGGTTAACTAACCCCTCCGGGGGAGAACTATGCTCTCTAATCTGTCCGCCAGGTCCTGCGAAAGGGGAGCCACCGCCGTCTCTAGGTCCTCTAGCTCATGGGCTTCATAGCCAGGCGTGAAGCCATGGCTCATTGTCTCTAGGTCGATGTTGTCCCTGTAATGAGAACGAGCAATCACGAAGGATTGATTAACCCTGGCGTGAAGGGCATTCCTCTTGAGCTGGCACACCCGAGCCATGATCTCGATGGCATGGGCTATGAGTGAGCTGGTCCCCTCTGACCAAAGCACCTCAAGGTCATCGCAGACCACTCCAAGGGTAGCGCTCAGGATACCGAGCTCGTCGCTCTCCGCCTGAAGATTCCTCCTTGCCTCAGCGAGGTCCACGGCCAGCCCGACAGAAACGCTCTCAGCCTCTAGCTTCTAGGGCCATCATGTTTTCGATCTCGGTCTAGAGGGAGTCAACCTTCTGCTCCGTGTCATCTCGCTCTTGGCAAGCCTGGTCATGCTCTCGGAGAGCCTGGTCACGCTCCTCGCAAGCCACGCCACACTCCGAGCGGAGCCTCTCCGTGGTTTGGAGCAGCTCATCCCACTCCTTGTGTAGCCGAGCGGATGCCGCAGCATCTAGACTCGCCCACATCTCCTAGGGTCATGACCCTGTCCTTGGCCCCCAGCTTCAGCTCCCTTTCCTTCTCAACCTCGGCCAGAAGGTCAAGGATCCACTGGCAGGTCCTAGTGTCCTTCTAGAGCAGCTCGTCCCGCTCCTTCCTGACCTTGGTGGCCTCCTCATCGTCCCTCCATGATCTCGCTGATAGGGCCTCGAACGCCCTCTCGGCCTCGTCAGCATGCCGATAGGCCTCAACCACCATGGCTGAAGATTGTCTGCCTCCTCGATAAGAGGAGTTAGCTCGGCCACCCTCTGCTGGGTAGCAACAAGCTAAGCGGTCACCTCCCCATGTAGCCGTGCCTCCTCGACAAGGCGGTCCTAGGTTTCCTTCTGCTCATGAAGGAATCGAGACTTCCCCCGGCTGCGAGCGATAAGGGACTGAAAGGAGACGATGGTCAGAATAAAAAAAATATAAATAGAAAGAAAAGGGCGAGATGCAGGGTCAAATGAATACCTAGCCAGAGGGAATGACAATGTCACGCAAGGCACCTCGAGCATGGTCCAGGGCTTTGAGCACGAACACAATCCCTACATCGAGGCCCTCTCGCTCCATGCTCTCTGCATCGTCATCGAGAGTCAAGAGCATCGACGTCGGATCCTCTGGACTCTCCCACTAGAGCAGGGGCTTGCCCCGCACAGGCGAGTCACTGCCCACCGATGTTAGGGCTAGGGACAGCTCCTCGCCAGCTCTGATCGCTGATGACCCTCCTCGCCGTGATGTCCCCACCAGGACACTCCCTCTGATGATAGAAGGGGTCAGCGGTACGGACGCTGACTCCTCTCCCAGCACCATGACCATCGGGGACCCCTCGGCCATGTCCCCCTCTATCAGGCCCATGCTAGATGCCATCACCTAGGCCACTGATGGCGCGGGTCGTGCCGGTTCCTCAGGTGCCACCATGATAGCGCCCAGCTATGACCCGCCTATCACAGCAGCCGCCACCTCCGCCTACGTCGGTGGGGTCCTGATCAGCTATGTCACACCCGCTATGGTTGGCGCCACGAGCGCGGTCAGGTAGTCCCATTCCCCCCATCATCGGCAGCGGTATTATCGCCATCGTCGGTTGTTCTGCGACCTTCAAAGGTATCCCTTGAGCCCCCTGTGTCTATCCATCCCACCAGTGGGCATGGGCACCACCATGGGCGGTGCCTGACCGGCCAGAAATGCAGTCGCACTGGCATTGCTCTAGCCTGAAATGGGTGCGATGCCAGCCGATGGCTGCCTCCTCGCTTGAAGGGCGATGCTCTTCTTTGGCGCCAATGCCAAAGGATTACGCTGCCTCCCGATGCTGCAAGAGACGAAAAGCATAAGTCATGATAAAATCTGACCAAAATAGGGAAAATAGAGTAGCTGATGATTCACCTTAGTGTCGTCAGGCGACAGATATGTTTGGGGGGCGAACCCCCCAACCTTTGCTCTGCCTCATTGGGGCAAGGCTATTTCAAGCCCGCCCCCAGCTCCTGGGCAGAGGGACTCATCTCCCCTTGACTCTTGAGGCGCAACGGCGGGGCTGCTCGCCTCCACTAGCATCTTAGGCGCAGTGACCAAGCTGCTCGCCCCTGTTGACTCCTAAGGGAGGCCAACGGTATGTCCTGCCTCCATCGGCTCCCTAGACGTACCCTCCCCTCCATGGAATGGAAAGGGTCCCAACTCCTACAAGGATGAACCAATACCTATCGGCTCATCCTCATTGTCTAGGATGTCCCACTTGACATCGTTGGCTAACTCGTCATCGTCGCCACCATCATCAACATCGTCGCTATCAGTGTCCTCTCCCCATTCCCATGCCTGCAGCTTCCACTGCCTCTTCCTCTTCTTGTCCTCCTTCACCTTCCTCAATCGCTCACCCTCGGCGCGGTTCGCCGCCATCATGGACAAATCCCTCGGCAACGGAGCTGGGTGATCTGTGAAGATGAGGTCCCTCGGCTGGTCTCACCCTTCTCAAGGTTAGTATCAAGAGGTCAGGACATCAATTGAAGAGGAGGCATGAGGAGGGAAAACTTATGAAGATGATGTGGCCTAGTTTTGGCCGCATCGAAGGATGCCATGACACCGGGTAAACGAAATCAAAGGGGCACCTGTGTTGTCCCATGAGGGCTCCATTACCTCCTTGATGCGTTGCGTGATCTTAGAGTTGGGAGTGCCCCCTCGATGAGCGTCGTTCCATCGAATGACGCCTTGGGCACCATCGCGTACAGCGGGAGCGCGCGCATCATCAACGGCGCCACCCTCCTTGTGTGGTAGGCCCCAATGACTCCCAACCCTTTCAGGGCGCTTTCCTTCAAGATGTGGATGGCGGCGATGTGGTCCTAGATCTTCTTCTTGTCCTTCTCTAGGACACCCAACTTCCTCCATGACTCCGAGGCCTCTTCGATCAGGCGCCCAGTGAACTCTGGTAGAGGGGCGACAGCGCCGTTCTTGAGGTAGAACCACTACTAATGCCATCCCTTGTTGGACGTTGATAGCCGCATCGATGGGTACTCGCCGACCCGATTGTTCAAGAGTTGGATGCCGGCGCACCTCATCGGCATGTGCAGCTCCTGTCTACCGTTCTTCTCCCTCTTCTCTTGGAGGGTGACGGCGAAGATGTACCTCCACAGATCGAAAGTGGGGGCTGATCCCTAGGAATCCCTCGCATAGGGCGACGAACGCCGCCATGTGCTGGATCCTGTTGGGATTGAGGTGTTGCAACTCGATCTTGTAGTAGTGCAGCAGTCCCTAAAGAAATCTATGGGCGGGGGTCACGAACCCACGCTCATGGAAGTGGGCAAATGACACCACATAGCCATCGGACGGTGATGGCAGATCCTCCTCGTCGGGCAGCAACCACTCCTCGGCTGAGGTCCGCGCACGGAAGAAGACCGCGACGGATGAGACCTTCCATGCGCTAGAAGGTGATGTCGGAGCAGCACCATGGATCCATTGGAGGTGGGGGTGGACGGATGCAGGCTCAACGGCAGCAGAGATGCGGAGGCAAGAGACCTAAGTGATTAGCGGTGGCGGTCGTGGCTGTGGAGGTAAGGATGCAAGGTATGGAACCCGGGGGGCAAACCCCTTGGTTTTATAGGGGCGATGGGTGCGAGAAAACCAACCGCCCGCCTAGATCTCCATGCCTGCCATGATCAGCCACAACGTCTCGCCACAGGAAGTGCGCACGCAATCTCTTGCCGCAGAAAACTCGTTGGACGTTTTGCCTCTCCGGACGGGCCACGACTCATCACAAGTAAGAGGAATACAGATAAAAAAACACCTCTACGGCCCGCTTGGGCCCAGGAGTTTGAAGGTTGGCCCATCGACGGGTTCGACAACCGCTCCGGGAACCCTTAGAATAAGGGATGGAAAGGGATGGGCCCGCAAGCGGCCAGTACCCAGACGCACGAGCGCCACGGGCATCCTAGCCCACGATCGAGTCTCGACCGGGTACGATCTATGGTTTTTCCCTGAAGAAAGGCAGAGAGCCCTCAGGACCGGTCGAATGGACCCTTGAACTCTATGGATTGATCGCTGAGAATCTAAAGTCGGTCACCAAGCTGACCCTAGCTGGAGCACCACGGCTCGTCCGCAGATGAAAATCATGGCACGGCTCACCCCTCCGGTTGTGGAAACCATGGACTTGATGACAATCACAAAGGCGAGCCGACCTTCGACCGGACCCCCGCTACGCGTGGGGGCTCAAGGAAAGTTGGACTCGCAAGGAGACCGGACGCACGGTCACAGAACGACGGGCCCCCGTGGGGTTCAAAAATCGAGAAAGACCTTTTCTGACCCACCAAATCTCACGGCCATACCTACGAAGGGTCCGACCTCGACGAGAGGGAATCATCGTCCCAGGGACATGCCATGGGCAACAAAAGAAGGCCAGGGCCCTCAGAGTCCTCCCGTTCGGAAAAACATCCGAAGGAGTATTCTACTCCTCTGTAGGCTCGAGGGCTACTGTCGGGGACCAATACTAGGGTACCCGAAGAGAAGCTAGTAACCATCAACATTGATTCATCCGAGCAGTCAGGGGCACGACTACAGCTCCAACAGACCCCCAGGTGCGCACACTTCGCCTCGCCCGACCCCTGAGGGTTGGCTCCGCCTCGCCCGACATCGAGGCCGTGGGCTCCACCTCGCCTAACCCCTAAGGGTCGGCTCCGCCTCGCCCGACACTGAGGCCGTAGGCTCCACTCCGCCCGACCCCTGAGGGTAGGGGTTGGCTCCGCCTCGCCCGAACTCTAGGGGTGGGCTCCGTCTCGCCCGACACTAATGCCACGGGATCCGCCTCGCCCAACCTCTAAGGGTTGGCTCCGCCTCGCCCAACATTTGGGTTTGGGCTCCGCCTTGCCCGAGCCTTGAGTTTGCGCTCCGCCTCCCCTAGCCTCTGGGGAGGAACTCCGCCTCGCCCGACCCCAAGGCCGGGCCTCCATCTCGCCCGATGGAGACCCATACCGCTGTCAACCACTCCAGGTCCAAGCGTATGGGCCTGGGTCAAAGCTCTGACGCCAGGGAAGAAACTGGAGCGCCTCGATGTAGCCTGTGACCCATGACGGGCCATACCTGGGGGTTCACGTCAGGAACAGCGTCGGACGTACCGGTGTTGTTCTGCCTAACCCCCGTACAAACACTAAGAGGCGTGTCAGTTCACCAAGACGTCCGCCAGGACGGAGTGGAGCGCCGTGACCGGCAGACGATGCCTGCACATGGCATCACTGACGGATAGGACCGCGACAAGAAGTTGTCCCTATTGACGTCTACAGGGTCAGCGGGACCCGCATAGAGGAGAAGAAGGATCCGGCGATCCTGAAAGACTTCTTCCTCTCGTTCTATCATCTTCCTCCACTGTAATCCGTGCTTTCCCTTGGCCTATAAAAGGGAAAGCAGGGCGTCCCACAAGAGGGGGGGAACTCATCGCAGCACACCACAGGAGACTCGGATCCGATCAACTCATTGAACCCCGAACATACAACCGAGCAGCGACGAGCTCTCGGCATCCGTTCACCCTTTCCATCAGAGACTTGAAATTTGTCCCTCTCTCACCCGTTTGTAACCCCTACTACGAACTTTCAGTGCTAGTAACACGAGCGGAAGCAACGAACTGGACGTAGGGATATTCTGCTCAAACCAGTATAAACCTTGGTACTCTTAGCACACCATCCAAGCCAGACGCGTAATATTAGAAATTTACTCGCTGGTGACAACTTAAAACACCGACAATATGACACAGCCATGATGTCATGATAGCTTCATCAAGCCAACAGCAGGGCAGACCTCCATGCCTTGTCAGAATCACTATCAAAGGCGTCATCGTCGGAGGCGATTGCGACGAGTGAGACGGGCTTGTGGCCGGTGGTGCCAGCCTTTACCTTTGCCCTGGCGTGGTGGCACGTGGCGACGGAGTTTGCAGATTGAATCTTTGATGCGGTTCTGCAGGCGAAGGCGCTGCTCGCCGAAGTCACCTATGGACGGATGGACCATTATGTCTCGCGCGCCCATTCGAGAAGCAGCTAGCTTAGTGACGAACACCGGTGGGTCAACACGAATGCCTCGGAAGAAGTACGGTCTTGGCAAGTTGCTGATGTAAAACAGGATGTACCACTACCATGTCAATCTCCCTCCTCCCTTGCGATCGTCAGGTACTCTGTTGTTTCTGTGGAAGCACATAACCGAGCCGATGGAGGCGAAGGAGCAGCCGATGGAGGTGAGGGAGCACGAGCCCTTTTCCCTTCATCGTGTAGCCATCAGGTAAATAAGACTGTGATGCACTTGGACTTTCTGAACCGATGGTTGATAATCACAGTTTGACGCCTGTACAACCCCATGCTTGGTTGCTTTCTCTTTCTTCTCACTGTATACTCCATCATGGAATACGCCTGATATCAGCCAATACTACATCACCCTATCTCTATCCATTGAATATTGGATATGTTATCGTTGGCTGTGCCCAGCCGATGATCACCTCCATAGAGATATTAGCTTGGATTTTGTACTGCTGCTATTCTTTTCCTTTTTTGTTTCAGCAACAAAATTTTGGTCAACAGTGGCTGCATCGGCTCTACATAGCTGATTGTGCGTTCAGGGCACCCGTGTCTCCAAGTTCTTCCCGTCGTATACGGTCGTCTACTGTTGAGCTACCTTTGCTGCAACAGCCCCACCTAAGCCGGACACGTCGTGTTTGTCAGGCCAGATGACTCCATCATTTGATGTGTCAGGATTTGAAACTACGCCGGTTACTGGCCCCCCAGCCGACCTGGAGCCGATGGAGGTGAGCAATAGATGGAGCTTAATTCAATGTGATGCATCTGGATTCTTGATTCTTGGTTCCTTGTAGTAAAAGACCTCATTGGCTTTTGCTAGCACGTGTGCCATCGGCTGTCATAAGTTGCAGTTCCCTGGACCTGACTACCTCGGCGTGCTTTGCGACCTGCTCGGCGAGCTTTGATAGCTTGTGGCAGTCCTGGTTGTTATCGCCGAAGAAGTCAGGATTGGCGGGTTGAGGCCGTGCAACATCCTATGCTGCACTGCGGCCAGCGCTTCTCGTTCACCCTCGTCGTAGTTGACGAACATGCACTACTAGAGAAACGGGTTTTAGTCCCGGTTGGGAAGGCCCTTTAGTCCCGGTTTTCCCAACCGGGACTAAATTCTCGGGACTAAAGGTCCACACCTTTAGTCCCGGGTCTGAAAACCGGGACTAAAGGTCACCCACGGAAGAAAAAAAAATAAAGGAAATCCTCGAGGCCTCGCTTGCTCCACGTGAGATTCGAACTCAACACCTCTCTCCTCGCGCGTAGGTACATTACCAACTCAACTGCACACCACTTGTGACAGAGTCATGTGCGCTCTCCTTTTGAATAGACTCGTGGGAGACCTTTAGTCCCGGGTAAAAGACCTTTAGTCCCGGTTGAAGACACCAACCGGGACTAAAAGGTCACCCTTTAGTCCCGGTTGGTGTTACCAACCGGGACGGTTGGTGTTACCAACCGGGACTAAAAGTTGGTGAACTTTTACTCCGGGTTGGTGACACCAACCGGGACTAAAGATGACTTTTAGTCCCAGTTGGTATTACGAATCGGGACTAAAAGTCCTTTAGTCCCGAACGCAAAAAATATCGAGACTAAAGGCTAAAATCGAAGTGGGTGAAAGGTCTGTTTTCTAGTAGTGATGGCACTCAAGATCATGCTAATTCCGAATTTGTCAGTGTGATGTTCGATGCACTCGGAACCATATCCATCATGTCGTCCACTGCAATGTCGATGTCGGTCTTTCTCGATGCCGACGTGTCGTTTCTCGCCTAGATGAAACATGCACCGGACGATCTTCGTGTTGTTGTGTCGCAGTAGATTGAACAATGGCAGGAGGCCAATGAACTACCATGATTCGTCGGCGCTTCCCTTTTCTTAGTCAGCGTAAGCCACAATCAGCGTAGCTGCCGATCAGCGCGTGGATCTTTTCTTCGTCACTCTTGCTCATCCGGCACAGCTGATGATATGCTCGGGGTCCACATCATCCTCGTTTTGAACTTGCTCTTCATTACGTGACCATGCTCCATCGGCTAGCCGATAAGTATGCTTATTTTTATGTGAGTCGATAGGCAATCTGGAAGCCACTTAGGATTTCATGCAAGCTGATGATGCTCCAAGCTGATATCATTATTTTGGAATATAATCATCAGTTCTTTAACCTTGTAACATGAATTTTAAGAAACACTTGCACTCAGGATGCGTTCATCGGCTTCTTGCTCATTTAATAAGATGGATGAATTCAAGGCATATTCCCCATATATGTAACTATGAATCGCCGTAAAGAATTTCAGACAATTTCGGCTCCAGAAAGTTGTCTTCATATTTTTTCTACTCCTGACCGAACCATGCTTAATCATTATGAATAATCTCTTGTAAATTCCATGTCAGCACCTTGCCTTCCAGCCGAACTCGAGTCAAAGTTCAGCTATTATAATGTCTAATTTATCATGTTCGGGCGTATCAACTAGAGCTTGATCATCTTTTCTATGCTATTCCGCAAACCATCGGCTTCATGTTCTTGCCGATCAGCTACAGACTCCGTCGAGTTGTATGGTCCGAGTAATTATCTTGGGATTCTGTCAGCTTGTTGTCTGTGCATTCCCACTCTGATTTGAAAGCTAATAGAATATCCATAAAGAAGCCATCGAATTTTCGGTGATCGGTCACCATATCAATACTATTTAAATATGCTCTGAACACTTTTCAATACTTCACCGATGTTTAACCGTAATCATGCTTAATAGATCTCTGACTTTAATGATGACAACGGTAGCACTTTCGATAACCTTCCACAGGATGTTTCTTGATTATCTATCTGGCCATCTCTGTGTATGCTTAAGCCAAATAGGATAATGATTGTTGAGCGGTGAAGCAGCTTTTGGTCTTCTTGAGCTTATAACTCGGGGCATCAACGTGTTGCCATATGCCACAATTAGCTCCATGCAGATGACACGCAATCTCCTCCTCAGCCGATGCAATATAGTTGTATACTTAATAAATCCTTGGCCACATGTATATCCCTGTATATTTCATTTCTCTTTCTTAATTATGCATGTGAGTATATGATTGGCCCACACGAACCAGATTTTTCCCTTTCGCCGTGAACTTCCAGCATGCAGTAACTTGCTTGCATTCCATGATGAACACACGTACACACGACATGACTCTGAGGCCTCTGGATCATGCACAGATATGTGACGAAGGCTTGTCTGCAACACCACCAATGCATTGCTTAGTCTTTGAGGAGCAGTCGGCTCATCCGGGCTGATGGAATCTTGGAATATATATTCTAAAATTCTTCCATAGCCGATTCTCTTTCTCGTGGTTCAACCGATATTTAGATCTAAAAGCTTCATCTCATCTAGCCGATGCCTTTCCGCACTGAGCCAAGAATCGGCTGATGTATCAACCGTGGATATATCTGACTTCTAATCTTATGACTGTGGTCCCACTGGGTATGCCAGACCTGTCTCGACGCCGCGAACACTAGTGATCAACGCCGGGGAGATGCCTGCGCGGAGCAGATCCTGAGCTTCTCTCTAGGCTTAGGGAGGGGCACCACCGAACCGGACGGTCCGTGACCTCGGGAGCGTGCCAGTTAATTTGACCTGCAATTGACTAAAGAAACAAGATTGATCAGTAATTTAAGATGGAACATGCTGGTCGTATGTCCAGACAGTTCTAAATGTACGGCCAAGTGACCAGTAAGACAAGGCAATCGACTACAGAGTCGATATCCAGCATGTTCATGATGTATGATAAGTAAAACAAACATATCGGCAATCATCAGCTACTCAATTACATAGATCTAACCTGTCGATTATCATGAAAGCATGCAAAATATGTAAAAAGATAGACATGAAATCATATGATTTGATTGAGAAACATACTAGCTTTTAACAAAGACAAAAACAAGTAAAAAGCGTTTAGATAGCCAATATTATTCTCAAAAGACAGGCTATCGGCTAAATAGCCAATTCCAGCGAAAGAAGGGTCCTAGCATGCAACCACTCAACCATTAAACATGTATAAACCCATACGCCTATCAGATCCAATCTACTATCTTTATCAGTGGGGTTCAGACCTAACCGATGCAGCCATAATAAAGATAACAAATTAAACCTTCAAAGCATATGGATCTATAAACGCTTAACGAGATCGCAGGAACATACTATGATTGTGAAAGCTCAGGCGATCGAATAAATAGCCGATGCAGACATAACATGCAGCCCAAGACTATGCTTGGCCATAATCAAGACTTACTACATGATGATTTCCAATCTATGATGCTAGTAGTGGGGTCAGACCTAACCGATGCAACCATAAAAGCACTTCTAGACCAGGATCTCATCGGCTAGCAAGCCTTACCTAGGGCTAAACATGTTCTGACCACATGCTATCTTCGATCAAGATCGGATTAGAACGGCTAGACTAGCAAGAACCATCGTCAAAGCAGGATTCAAAAGCTGATCTATCTCAACCTTAACCGGGCAAGGGGTTCGAATCAAAACTCGTACAAGACAGACTTAACCGAGGGTAGCCGTGCGGATTTTGATAAGAACCAAGGATAATTATCAGTAATTGCAAGAGATTAGACTTAATCGAGGGCAGTCTTACAATTAACTGATGATAACTAACTTATACCGAGCTTGTAAGAGATCAGACTTAACCGAGGGCAGCCTTACAAATACAATATAAATTATGACGGATACTTATAGACAAATCGAAGATCGTACCTAACCAAGGGCAGCCCTGCTTGCTGAAGAACACGTCGAAATTTACTCTACTCCTACTCCTAAGGGGTGGCGTAAGCCGAAAAGTAAAGATACTGATTTGTATTGATCATTGGAGATAGATTACAATTGACCATCACTCTTTATATTTATAGGACGGTTGGACTTACCTGTGTCTGACTAAAAGGAACCCTTTATATTTATAGGGCGGTTGGACTTACCTGTGTCTGACTAAAAGGAAATAAAATCTAAACTAATCTGGTCTACGACTCCTAGTCTGGTCGGTTAACAATCTGAGCCGAACCGCAATACGCACGTATACAAGCACCTTCCTTAACTTGCCTATATCCACTTTATTTGCGGCAACCAGCTTTTCCTTTCATCACGTGGCTATCACGTAAATAAGATTGTGTTCCATTTGGACTCTCTGGGCCAATGATGATGTCTCCACGGTTCTTGCACTTCTTCGACATTGGCTGCCAGCAGCCAAATGATTTCTTTTTACCTTCATGCATGGACTCAAGTACGTAGGCAGCCGCATATATAGCCATATATCAACTGAACCCGGCTTGCATCTTCACACTAGCAACCAGGAGTCGTATCGTTTTCTTCATGCACGGGCTCCATCTTTAATCAAGAAGCTGCACGTCTCTCATCAGATATATTTCCTTGTGTAGTCCGGTCAAACAATATTAAATTATTTCCTTTCTCAAGTATTAAAGCCGAACTCTCTCTTTCATGTTCCCTTTGAAAGCATCTAGGCCCCTAGTTGAATTTCGGTGATTAATGACGACACAGGATTACTGCGAGTAACGTGTGTTTTGCAGAGGCAATTTGAGTTAGATCATGGTAATGATGATTGTTTGGGCAATTATGGTTTTTATGCCACTATCGATAGAAATCGCTTTGGTTTTGAAAGGATGGACGACAAGGTTAAGGACGGACTAGTTATAAGTGTCATTTGGCGTTGGAGAGACACTTAGAGTAGTTTAGGACTTTATTTTTTCCTTTAACCGTAGTATTAAGGGGGTATGAACTAGTAGCTTGATCTAGGTGAGTCTAATAGGTTTATGTGTGGTGCACACTTGACAAACTTAGCACTAGGTAGCTCAGGGACAGCCCAAAGATCAAGTGGAGTCAACTTCGTTCACAAAGCGTGTTGAATTTGAAGCGAATGGAGACTTGGATGATGACCGAATGCTAGACCAGACGTAGAGGTGCCGCGTCCGGTCAGTGTTAGCCCACACAGTAGAACGTTGAGGGATGACCGGACGCTGGCGCAGGCAAAGGACCGGACGCGCAGGTGGTGACCACCTATAGAAGCAGGGTATCGTTGCAGATAGTTGACCAGACACGGAAGAGGAAAGTGACCGGACTCTCGCGTTGCCGCGTCCGGTCAACATTAGAGAGGCACCAGAGATGGAATTTGTGGACTAGATGCATTAGGTCCAGGTGGATCGGACGCTGCAGTGGGTCCGGTCTCTCTAACGGCCTCCTCGGACAGGATGACGCAATGTAGCCATTGGCTACTGATCAGGACACATCCAGTCACCCCAAAAATGCTGAGTTGGACCCAACGGGTATGTTTTGAAGTGGAGAGTATAAATACTTCTCCTACTTGTCCAACTCAACTCTCTTGTCTATTTGTTCAGCTGAGAAACACCTTTGAAGTGCAAGGAAGAGCAAGAGGGTGATTGAGATTTGAGAATCTAAGATTAAGGACCTCATTAGTGCATAGGGAGTAGCAATTGTGGATCCACCTTTCTCATTAGGCTTCTCATGGTCAAGTGAGAGTTTGTGCTTGTTACTCTCGGTGATCGCCATCACCTAGATGGCTCGATGGTGATTGGAAGCTTGGTGATCATCCGTCGTAGCTTATGGATGACCCAAGTCCTCTTGTGAGCGATTGTGGGCGATTGACCCTGATGGAGTGTTGAAGAATCAGCCCGTAGAGAGCACTTGATCCTTGCACGGATCAAGGGAGAGCTACACCCTTGCGCAGGTGCTCAAATGAGGACTAGTGGGGAGTGGCAACTCTCCGATACCTCAGAAAAACATCACCGTGTTCCTCTCCCTCTCTTTACTTTGAGCATTTACATTTGAGCAATTCAATTCATATCTTTATATTCTTAGAATTGTCATCCTAGAGTAGGATTGGAATCTAGGGTGCAAAACTTTTGTGCGGTAGAACCATAGAAACACTTCTAGGCACAAGGAGATGAAATGCGCTAAGTATAAGATTTAATTATTGCAAGAAATCGAGAATTAGCCCAATTCACCCCCCCCCCCCTTCTTGGGTATTTTGATCCTTTCAATTGGTATTAGAGCCCCTTGCTCCTTAAATTAGGCTTAACCGCCTAGAGCAAGATGTCTCACGGGGATGGACCCCCTCTTGTCTTTGAGGGATATGATTTTCCTTATTGGAAAATTCACATGGAAGCGTACCTAGAGGCTTTAGATGTTGGAGTGCTTAAAGCCGCCTCACAAGGCTTCTCAAAACCTAAGGATCCTACCAACCTTCAAGGTGATGAGGTTCACTATGAGAAGTGGAATGCAAAGGCTAGAAACACCCTTTTTAGAGGCCTTTGCAAGGATGTCTTTAACCGTGTGTGGAACCACAAAAACGCCCATTCACTATGGTCAGACATTTGTGTGCTCCATGAGGGAACCAAGAGTGAGCATGAGGAACGCTATCACCTTGTGATGAAGAAGCTTAATTCATTTGAAATGCTTCCGAGTGAAAGTGCTAATGAAATGTATTCACGCTTGAATGTTCTTGTAGAGGAGGTCAATGGGCTTGGACTCACTCAAGTGCAACCAACCAATGTTGTGAGAAAGATCTTGAGTGTCCTCCCCATTGACAAGTATGGGCATATTGTGATGATGCTTCATCAAGGTGATCTTTTCATCGCTACACCAACTCAAATATTGGAGAAGATCAATGCACATGAGATGTACATGCACATCACTCCACAAGATGGCTTTTCTTCCATCAAGAAGAAAGATTTGGCATTCAAGGCTAGCCAAGAGAAGAGGGGCAAAACAAAAGTTGATCTTGATAGCTCAAGTGATGATGAGATTGATGATGCAAGCCTTGCTCTCATGGTGAGAAGAACCGCCAAGTTGCTTAAGAAGCAAACAAGAATGGTGTCAAGTTTGATGGCAAGAAAAAGAAATTCTTCACTAGTAGTAGAACGAAGCCTATCTCCGAAATGGATTGGTACAATTATGGAGATCTTGGTCAACTAGCTTATCAATGCCTCAAACCCAAGAAAGACAAGTACAAGAAGAAGTACAAGGGACAAAAAAGATGACTCAAGTGATGACGATAATGAGAAGAAGAACAAGCCATACAAGAAGAAGGATGGCAAGAAAAAGGAATTTCACAAGAAGAAGAAGAATGGCAAGGCTTATATTGTTGGTGATTGGCTCACAGACATTGAATCATCAAGTGGCTCATCTGATGATGAAAGTAAAAATGAGAAGAAGAAGGTGGCCGCTCTTGTGATTGGCTCTTCACTATCTCCACCGACACCGCCGCCATCATCCTCTACACACCTATACCTCATGGTCAAGGATGAACGAAAGGTACAAAATGATGATGATAGTAGTGGTGATGACAATGCTAGTGATGATGGTGAAAATGGTAGTGATAGTGATGAAGAATTTGAATCACCTTTTTATGATGATCTTGTCAAATTGCTAAACCAATACACTAAAATTATTAGAAAGATAAGAGCTAAAAATGAGAAACTAGAACTTGAGAATGGCTCACTCTTAGCAAAGTATGACATAGCCAAAAAAGCTAGTGATGAGCTTAGAGAAGAGAATAAAATTATGTCATCTAGACTCAAGGAGCTCAAAACCTCTAAAAGGGAGCTTAGAGAAAAACATAATAACTAGAGGGGATACACAATGAGCTCACCACTAGTTACAACTTGCTAAAACAAGAGTACATCAATCTCAAGATTAATCATGACATTCTTGTTCTTTCTCATGAGTTATTGTCCAATGGGCCACATGATGCTACTAACAATGTTGTTAAGATTGATATAGCCACATCATGTGATGACTTGATTGTTGAGAGCATTGAGGAAGGTTCTAGTAGCAAAGGCAAGAAAGTGGTTGAGTCCAATAACTATGATGACTATATCAAGGTCAAGAATGAGAATGAGAAGCTTAAGAAGGATCTTGAGAAGCTATCAAACACCAACACAATTGTTGTTGAAACACTTGATAATGATCATGACATGGCTCTTGAGAATGAAATGCTCAGAGAAGAGAGCAAGAGGCTCAAGATGGAGAAGAATCTTGAGAGGCTATCAACTCATGATGAACTTAGAGAAGAAAACAAGAAACTCAAGTTAGAGAAAGAGCATCTCAAGACTGGATTGAGCAAGTTTACAAGAGGCCAATATCTTCAAAGTGAGCTACTTATGAACACCATGATAAAGATGGATAGAAGTGGTATTGGATTCTTGGCAAATCAAGAGAAGAAAGCTAAAGCTCAACATCAACAATACAAGTCAAAGCCTAAGCCAAATAGATGCTTTGGGTGTGGACAAGAAGGTCACTTTGCTCATGAGTGTGAAACTCCACCACCACAACCCTTACCCAAGCATGCTAGACCCTTTGCTTTCAATGCTCACTACATGCTTAGAAAGGATTCTAGTGGAAAGATGAAAGTCATGTTCTTAGGTCCACCCAACAAGAATAGGCCTAAGCACATTTGGGTTGCTAAGTCACTAGTTGAGAAAGTCAAGGGCCCTCATCAAGTTTGGGTCCCTAAACAACAAGCTTGATCTCTTGTGTGTGTAGGTGAACTACAAGACCGGTGGAAGTCATTGGGTTATTGATAGTGGTTGCACTCAACATATGACCGGTGATCCTCGTATGTTCACCTCACTAGATGAAGAAGTAGATGGTCAAGAAAGGATTACATTTGGTGACAATTCAAAGGGCAAAGTACAAGGGTTGGGCAAAGTTGCAATATCAAATGATCACTCAATATCAAATGTGCTATATATTGCTTTATTGAGCTTCAACTTGCTATCCGTTGGTCAATTGTGTGATCTTGGCTTTCAATGTTTGTTCAACGAGAAGGAAGTGGTTGTGTCAAATAAAGATGATCAAGTTATATTCAAGAGCTTTAGATACAACAACCTATATCTAGTGGATTTCACCTCCGAAGATGCTAACTTGAAGACATGCTTATTCACCAAAACATCACTTGGGTGGCTTTGGCATAGAAGACTTGCACATGTTGGGATGAGCTCACTTAAGAAGTTAATGAAAAATGAGTTGGTGAGAGGTTTAAAGGATGTGAAATTTGAGAAGGACAAGCTTTGTAGTGCATGTCAAGTTGGCAAAGAAGTTGCTAACACTCATCCAACCAAAACTTACATGTCAACAACAAGAGTACTAGAGCTTCTCCACATGAATCTATTTGGACCAATAACTTATAAGAGTTTGGGAGGCAACCTCTATTGTCTTGTAATAGTTGATGACTACTCTAGATACACTTGGGTGTTCTTCCTTCATGACAAGACCAAAGTGACCGCATATTTGAAGAAGTTTGCCAAGAGAGCACAAAATGAATTTGAAGTGAAGCTCAAGAAGATAAGAAGTGACAATGGGAAAGTATTTGACAACATAAACATTAAAGCATATTGTGCTGAAGTTGGGATCAAGCATGAGGTCTCCGCAACCTACACTTCTCAACAAAATAGTATAGTAGAGAGAAAGAACCAGACACTAATCACTCTTGAAAGAACAATGCTTGATGAGTATAACACACCTCAAGATCTATGGGCGGAAGCTATCAACACCGCATGCTATGCATCCAACCGCCTATTTCTTCAAAAGTTTCTTGGCAAGACCCCTTATGAGTTGCTCAATGGGAAGAAGCCAGACGTCTCATTTTTCGGGGTGTTTGGTTGCAAATGCTATATCCACAAGAAACGGCAACACCTAGGGAAGTTCCAAAGACATTGTGATATTGGTTTTCTTGTTGGTTACTCATCAAAGTCCAAAGCATATCGAGTATTTAATCATGCCACCAGCTTGGTTGAAGAAACATATGATGTGGAATTTGATAAATCTAATGGCTCCCAAGGAACACATGAGAATCTTAATGATGTTGGTGATGAACCATTGAGGGAGGCCATGAAGAACTATTCCGGTAGGAGACATCTAGCCTAAAGATGATGAAGATGAAGTGCATGTGATTGATCCACCCTCTTCATCAAATGTGCCACAAGATGATGATAAAGATTGGTGAGTAGAAAATGAAGATACTCATGTCTCCTATGATCAAAAGGTGGCACAAGCTCAAGATGTTGATGCTCCACAACCTCCTACTCAAGTGTGTGATAGAAGAAATTCGCCTCTACTTCAAGCACATCCATAAGATCTCATCATAGGGCGTCCTTCAAAGGGTGTAATGACTCACTCTCAAAAACTTGCTTCATTTATTGAACATCACTCATTTGTTTCTTGCATTGAGCCTAAGAATATAGAAGAAGCTCTTCAAGATCCGGATTGGATAAATATCATACATTAAGAATTGAACAACTTCACCCGCAATGAAGTTTGGACACTTGAAGAGCGACCACAAGATGCAAGAGTCATTGAAACAAGGTGGGTGTTCCGCAACAAGCAAGATGATCAAGGCATTGTTGTGAGGAACAAGGCAAGGCTAGTTGCAAAGGGGTTCTCTCAAGTTGAAGGTTTGGATTTTGAAGATACCTTTGCACCGGTTGCAAGACTTGAAGCCATCTGTATCCTCCTTGCATATGCATCGCATCATTAAATAAAATTATATCAAATGGATGTTAAAAGTACATTTTTAAATGGCTTCATAAATGAACTAGTCTATGTTGATCAACATCCTGGGTTTGAAGACCCTAGATATCCTAATCATGTTTATAGGTTGTCCAAGGCACTATATGGGCTAAAGCATGCCCCAATAGCTTGGTATGAGCGCCTTTGGGATTTCCTCATTGAGAAGGGCTTCACCATTGGGAAGGTCGACACCACACTATTCACCAAGAAGCTTGATGGAGAGATCTTCAGTTGTTAAGTATATGTTGATGATATCATATTTAGCTCAACAAATGAAGACTATTGCAAAGAGTTTGGTGAATTCATGTTGAAGGAGTTTGAGATGTCTATGATTGGAGAGCTTACATTCTTTCTTGGTTTTCAAGTCAAGCAAATGAGAAAATGGATTTTCATCTCTCAAGAAAAATATACCAAGGATCTTCTCAAGAGGTTCAAGATGGATGAATGTAAGCCAACCAAGACACCAATGCCATCTAATGGACATCTTGACCTAGATGAGGGAGATAAATCGGTTGATCAAACTCTCTACCGTTGTATGATTGGTAGCTTGTTATATTTGACCGCATCTAGGTCCGATATCATGTTTAGTGTGTGCATGTGTGCTAGATTTCAAGCTAGTCCTAAGGAAGCTCACTTAGTTGCCGTTAAGAGAATCCTTAGGTACCTTAAGCACACACCAAGCATTGGTCTTTGGTATCCCAAAGGAGCTAGATTCCAACTAGTTGGCTATTACGATTCGGATTATGCCGGTTGCAAAATTGATAGAAAAATCACATTCAGAGGGTGCCATTTGCTTGGTAGATCACTAGTGTCTTGGACCTCTAAAAGCAAAATAGTGTTGCCTTGTCCACCATCGAGGAGGAGTACATTGCCGTGGGTGCTTGTTGTGCATAAATTCTTTACATAAAGCACACTCTTCTAGACTATGGTGTAGTTCTAGATAAGGTACCTCTTCTGTGTGATAATGAGAGCGCGGTAAAACTTGCTAACAACCCGGTTCAACACTCTCGTACCAAGAACATAGATATCCGCCATCACTTTCTTAGAGATCATGTTGCTAAAAATGATATATCACTAGAAGGTGTAAGGACCAAGGATCAATTGGCGGATATCTTCACTAAACCGCTAGATGAGGCAACGTTTTATCTGTTGAGGAATGAGCTCAGTGTGGCTGACCTAAGTAACTTCACTTAAAAATGAGCTTGTGTTGTCCCTTGCATTGCATTGTAATATAAAACATGTTTACTTTTTAGTAATGCACTTAGGGCTTGTCTAACATGGTTAAGATAACCGCCAAAAAGCGTGTGAAAAAGCTTAATCTTGGATCAAACTTGACAAGAAACTAGTTTTACTTTCTTGTATTGCATTGCATATGCATGTGTGTTGCTTTGTCGTTTCTTTTCGGTAATCCTTTGAGCATCCACTGTGTTTGTCCACAAATAGAGAGAGCATTTGAGGCACCCCTTGGTTAAATTCTCTATTGTGTGGCCACAAGGTGCTCCTCGCCCCATTTTGTCGCTTATTTTCTTAAAAAGATATATAACTTAAGGCAAATTATTTTGAAAATATTGAGGGTTTGAGAGAGGTCTTTCATATTAGTTTCAATTAGTGGTTATTTGGTTTTTATTTGAATTGGAACTCAACTAGGAGAAAGCATCACTAAGGAGGAAGTAGGAACAGTTGTAGAATAGGGACCAGACGCAGGACTGGACTCACAGCTTGTTGTGTACGGTCGATCAGTACTTCTTTGAACTGATGCTGTGAACAGTGTCCACTTAGCATCCGATGTGAAGACAACGCTGCATCCGATTGACTCAGGGAGGATCACATGAATGACCAGACTTAGTTCCATGTCCGGTCAGACAATGTCGAATGCATCTGGTCGCACCGAGAGGCATTCTAGTGCTCTCTGTACCGCACCTAATGCTGGAGGCCTGGAGTCCATTCTTTTCATCTGCGCGTCCAATCCCAACAGTGCTCACGAATTTGATTTCTTTTCCTATCTGATCGTGGGCCCATTTCTAATATCGGCAAAAGCAGTGTGCTTGCTCTCATCTGTCTAACACTCAGGGCCCGCATTTTCTTCCCTTCCTCTTTTGGAATCCAACCACGCCCCGTGCCCATATGCCGTGCCACTGCCACTCTAACCTATCCAACGTGTCGCCACGACCGTGCTCCTTAGGCCACCGTGCCACCCATCGCTGCCGAACCATGTGCTCCTCCACGTGCTCGCACACTCCAGACATGCTCGCTCCTTGGCTCAGGTGACTTCACGTCCTTGGCCTCCACCTCTAGTGCTGCTCCTAGGCGGATCCATTGGCCAGCGTTCTTTCCACCTCGGGTGAGCACCCACTCTGTACACCAGTTGCTCGATCTTTTGCCTCACCCATACCAGATCACTATTTTTTATCAAATCCTTCGCCTTTTGGTCGTGCAGTATCATGGTTGTGTTGTGGTGCACCCCTGCTCAGTGCACTTGACCGATCGTTGCTCTTAGAGGGTGAGCTCCACCTCTACCCACCTTGTGTTCCTTAGCTTGTCTCAATCTCTGCAGCCACTGTGTTCTGAGCATTCCTTTGGCTATCTTTTTACAGTGCCTTTGCCGAATCTCTGTGGTGCCCCATCATGGTCAGCGACATATCTTTTCACAGGGTTCCTCTCATTCTAAGGTAGCAAGCCTTTCCTCCACTTCTTACCCAATTGCTTGCTTCAATAGGAAGTTGCTTATCTTTAGAATATATAATGCTTATATATACATCTTTCTATTCCTTCCATGCAGCGAGTTTGGGCAGTAAGTTTGCTTGGCAGTGGGTAGTGACAGACAACTCGGGGCCAAGCCCGCGAGTATGGATTGAGGCCAAGCCTCATGAGTGTCAAGTTGATAGTTGGTCTTTGAGTTGATCTTGCAGATGATGGGTAGTTGACCTTGTTAGCAGCAGTGATCCTCTGAGTCAAGGGGAGTTTTTGTTGTTAGTGGTAGTGGTTCTTTGCTAGTCAGTTGGTTTCTTTGTAGTGTTAGCCATGGTTCGATGCAAGAATGCCTTTGGTGCTCCTAGCAACGATGAAAGGCGTCCACCTCGTCTGATAGCAAAAGATCAGAACAAGGGACCAAAGAAAGTGATTGCAAAGAAAAAGCGCAAGCATGGTGATGCAAATGTAGACACGACAGCAGTAGTGGCAGTAGTAGCTGAGCGTGCTAAGAGAGGGGTTGGTGTTTGTATTGGAGATCACCTAACAGTAGCTTAGAGGAGGGCGTTGGAGGAGAGTGCAAGAGCGAGTGGTAGTCCACCTAGGACTACCATACTTGGTGGTCGACTTGTCTCTCTTGTTGACCTAGTTGAGGAAACCATGCAGCCTCAGGGAGAGATCAGGTAGCCATAGGCAGAGCAGGAGGAGGCAGAGCAACATTAGGAGCAGCCACTATGACGCTCAGGTCATGTTTGTGCTCAGGTGACACCTAGGTAAGAGAGGCAGAGTCATGGTTCTTGGCCACCCCCAGACCACGAGGCCCGCCGCTAATGGAGCACTTGGACTTGAGGGCAGCCATAGCTCAGCAGGTGCAGCAGCTTCACTTTGTGGAGGTTGAATAGTGGTTCCCACCTTAGCGGGACGAGAAGGTGAAAGGTCCTTGTTTGATTTTGGTAATTGAGTGACAACCTAGGTGGACTAATTGTGTTTAATGTGAGATACACATGTTATTAGTCTATAGGTACATGTGTGTCAGCAACATATGCCATAGAGGTGAAATGGCTTGGAAATGTTACAAAGCTTACACATGTGATGAAGGAGCTCATTGCATATGAGACATGACATTGAGTCATGTGACTAAGGTGGAGAAGATCAAGACAAGACTTGGCTTGATGGACCGGTTGCAAGCGTGAAGGGCAAGTTGGAGGCTTTGGAGCGATGGACCGCATGGCGATGAAGCTTGAGCAAGACTTCACGCCGATGGATGAAGGCAATAGTGAAAAGTAAGTGAGGCCAAGATCGATGAACCAACAAGGTCACGTGATGATATGAAGTGGATCATATCATTTGGTGATTGGTTGGTGCATGTGTTGCATCAATGATGGAGGAGATGGAATGGAATACGCAAGGCAAAGGTATAACCTAGGATATTTCATTTCATCGGTCATAGATGTGTAGAGAAGTTGATGACTAGATTTAGGATAGATGGTCATACTATTAAGAGGAGCAAACTTATTTGCATATCGGTCATCTAGTGCCACTTGAGCGATCTAACCTTGCATACGTGTTAGGATCGAGTGGCGTGGTGAATTGAGTGACTAATCCATTGGGAAATGTTTGTGAAAAGCTAACACACGCGCACAAGTTGGTGATCACTTGGAGGTGTTAGCACATTTGCAAAGGTGAAGAAGTTGGTGAAGAAAAGGAGACGAAACCAGGCTCAGGGTGCTGCCTGGGTGGCACTGCCACTCCCTGTCCGGTGCACCGCCACCCCTATGGCAGTGCTCGGCTGGTCTCGGTCGAGAAGGAGTGTCGGGGCTGGCACCATTGTGCCTTGTTTGGTGGCACTGCCACCCCTAGGGCAGTGCCCACCTAGCCCTAGTTCAGAGCAGCAGTAGTGGAGGTGGTCACTGCCGGTGATGGTGTACACCGCCATGTGTAGGGCGGTGTACTGCCAGGTGCTGTCCAGTGCCACTGCCGTGTTTTCCCAAGGCTAGCTATTTCGGTGGTTGAGCGAGGGGGTCACTGCCTTGGTCACCGCCATGGTGATGGTGGTGCAAGGCCCTAAATTTCTAGAGAGTGGGTGTTTCGGGGGCTTGACTCGTGGTCACTGCCACCGCCACCCCTGTCCGGTGCCTAGGTTTGATCCAACTAGCCATTGAAGTGATCGTTGGAGTGGGGCACCGCCCTGTCCGGTGCCTGGCACTGACCTATCCTATGCCCTCGCAGAGAAGGGAATCTTTAGAGTAACGGCTCTATTTTGTGTGGGGCTTATAAATACCCCCTTGGCTGGCCTTGGGCTGGTTGCTGAGCACCCTTAAGCCTTGGTGGCTTTTGTAGGTGTGCTTGGGAGCCCTCTAACTCACTTGAGCTTGATAGCAATCATCTGATTAAGTGAGTGAGCGATTCTAGTGCGATTGTATCATGAGGTTGCATCGAGTGGCACTAGATGATCGTGTTGCAAGCTGGTGGTGCTTGTTAGTCTTAGAGGTTGCCACCACCTAGATGGCTTGGTGGCTTGTGACTCCATTGAAGCATGTGAGAAGATTGTGTTATGCTCTAGAGGAGGGTTTGTGAGGGGGATTGTGCTCACCCCATAGGGATTGCGAAGAGCAACTCTAGTTGATAGTGTCATTGAGCTACCCTCACTTTTAGGGTAGGTTCTTGCGGTGCCCGAGGTGCGGGCTTGGCGGGTGATGCCAATTAGCCACCGAACCACCAAGTGAGCGGTCGACACAATGGGGACATAGCTTGGTGGCAACCAAGTGAACCTCAGGAGAAAATCACCATGTCAACATTGTCTTCATCATCTTCTCGGTGGTTTGCATTCCACACAACACAAGCTTGTACTTAAATTTCATACATTGTGCTTGTGTAGGTGCTCTTGTAATTAGTTTGCTTGTGTAGCTTGCTAGTCACCTTCTTGCGTGTGTGGCATAGAAGTAGCTCCCTTATGTGACTAATTTGGTTTGAGTAACCTTGTTAGTCACATTGCTTAGTTTGTGTAGCTAAGTAATTTGCGCTCTCTAATTTGGCATTAGTTGCCTTGTTATTGAGCATTGCTAGTGAGCTTAGGACCTTTGTGCTTTTGCTTACTAGTTGTATAGGAGCTCCCCAGTGCTTGAAGTACTAGTGGCATAGGTTTATGTGACGTTGCTCCTAGAATTGGTTAGGTGAGCTCTACCTAGCCTGGCACCTTAGTTGCTTGTTTAGGATCTTTTCAAGGTGCTTGATAACTTAGAGGGGTGTAGTCTTGGCTAGACCGATAGTTTTAATTTTGCATTTGTTATGGCTAGCCGATGTGATTGAGTTTTTAGAAATGACTATTCACCCCCTCTAGTCTGCCATCTCGACCCTACAGAGGGCTTCAGAGGGTTTCTACACTAATGCTATAGGAGGATTTCTATAATGCATATCTAAACAGTGGTGTTGCTTTCAGGTCTCAGAGAGTGTGTCCTTTGGAGGCTATAGTGGCAGCTGGAGGAGAGCATGTTCGTCCCCACCTCACTTTCCTACCTGGCTTGGTAGACCTCTTAGGGAAGACCAGCAGTAACATTGCTAGTTGGGTCAGAGAGTTCTACGCCTCCTTGTGGATTGATCCTGGTCATAGGTACATTCACTTTGCTTTTAGAGGACGTAACCACAGGTTGTACAGCAACAAGGTCAGAGAGATATTGAGGATTCCATAGTAAACCACCAGTATTCACCAGATCTGCTATGGACAGACTCAGCCACCGAGACGTCCTCACGGCGGAGCAGTGCCACCCACAGACTTAGTCAGAGCCTACTTTCGAGAACCGTTCGAAGAGGGTTCAAGGCACACTCTAGGTGCCCTTACACCTACAGCTCGCCTCCTAGACTCTATCATGAGGAGGACCTAGCTCCCGAGGGATGGCTACCATGAGAGTTTGACTCATATTCAGCTTTGGTTAGTCCACCACCTAATCTCTCAGACACCGTTTGATATTTGGGACTTGATACTTTCAGAGATGGAGGACACTCTTATAGAGGGCTTCAAGGGCCACCATCAGCTGTCATATGCCCATTGTTTCTGCTTTCTCATACTACAGGCTTGTTCACATATACCTCCTGAGGTAGTGGCTGAGTTGACTGGTACTACTACTGAGTTCACCGAGTACGACATGCGTCAGCTGATGAGTTCTAGTACTAGGAGTAGGACACGAAGGCAGAGACATCGCCAGAGGCTAGAGGTGCCTGAGACTGAGGTCAAGCAGGATGAGGCCATTAGGGCCCTTGTAGAGTCAGAGCTTGCAGACTTGGAGGCACAGCAGGAAGATGAGGATGAGGATGACCTATCTAACAGCTCTGACGAGGACTACCAGCCTATTCCACAGATGCCCCCATGGGCTCACAATAGAGAGGCTAGTGGTTCTCGCCCCGCTCCACCTCAGCCACTGTAGACAGAGCCTGCTCTGATTGTGATACTTGACAGGATGCAGTAGGAGCTGACATGTTAGGCACAGGCCACAGCTGTAGCTCTAGCTCAGATGCAGACATGTCAGGATCAGTTTCAGCAGTAGCAATTAGACACTCAGCAGTAGCTCCTTGATTTATGCAGCATGTCCTCATAGCTATAGGGATTGCTCCTTTCCAGCCCATGTTGCGGCTCAGTCAGACTGTTACTACTACCCCTAGTGAGTCCATCTATACAGCCTAGTGGGCTTCAGAGTCAGGGACGATCGGCTGTATAGTTTGCCTCACCCTCCGAGCAAGTTTCATAGTGGTTTGCTTCACCAGGGATAGAGTAGGCTCAGTGCTTTACTCCCATAGTTACGGGCTTCACTCCTACTTAGTCAGAGTTAGTGCTGGTGACAGACACTCTAGTCTCCCGTAGTTTGGGTGTGACTTTCAGTGAGCTTACAAGACAGCCTACACCCCTAGAGTATCGTGCCCTTGCTGCTACCTCAGCAGCTCCAGTCATCGGGATGACTGAGACTCTTCCGTCTTCTGTTACTTCATCAAAGCCACCTCAGATAGTCACTCCTACACTTGAGGCTTCAGCAACAAAGACAAAGATAGTTGTGGCTCCACTTCCTATAGAGATAGCTTTAGAGCCAGGCTACAGCTTTAGCTTCTACTTCTCAGCTAGTTGACCTAGTTACCGAGACCACAGAGCAGACCCAGACTGCTTCCCTTCCTGTTTTAGAGTCAGAGGGTCAGCCACCGCTTGCTCCAGCTAGTCCGACAGTTCTGAGTCTAGAGTCAGAGGATGATGCTACTCAGTTTCAGATCTTGCACCATACCTCAGCGCCGACTATTCTGCTCCTACCCCACCATCCGCCCCTTAGGTTTTTGTGCTTGATGCCAAAGGGGGGAGGGAGCAGCGTATGTTTGACTTAGGGGGAGCATGTGAGATGAACTCATTCTTTTGTGTGTTATACTTCATGCATTCATATTTACTTTCATGTGATATATGTGATAAATGTGTGATTGTGAGACTTATGTGACATGTGTGCTCTCTACTTTGTTCATATATATCATGTCACTAGGTTATGCTCATTCGCTTTGCTTCCATGTTATACTCTGATTCAAATGAGCATTATGTTGTGTACTCATGCTTCATTCATATTCATTTGAGTACTTATGTTGGATTGGTTCGTATAAACATGCCTAACCCCTTTGTTCTCATTGTCATTTGCTTATATGAACCAAGCTTGTTGAAAACCCTCACCCATCTCTTATACACATACTCGAGGTGGTGTTGTCATCAATCACTAAAAAAGGGGGAGATTGAAAGCATCTAGGCCCCTAGTTGAGTTTCGGTGATTAATGACGATACAGGATTACTGTGACTAATGTGTGTTTTGCAGAGGCAATTTGAGTTTGGTCATGGTAATGATGATTGTTTGGGCAATTATGGTTTTTATGCCCCTATCGATGGAAATCGCTTCGGTTTTCAAAGGATGGACGCCAAGGTTAAGGATGTACTAGTTCTAAGTGTCGTTTGGTGTTGGAGAGACACTTAGAGTAGTTTATGACTTTATTTTTTCCTTTGGCCATACTATTAAGAGGGGTATGAACTAGTAGCTTGACCTAGGTGAGTCTAATGGTTTAGGTGTGGTGCACACTTGTCAAACTTAGCACTAGGTAGCTCAGGGATAGCCCAAAGATCAAGTGGAGTCAACTTCATTCACAAAGCGTGTCGAATTTGAAGCGAACGGAGACTTGGACGACGACCAGACGTTGGACTAGACGCAAAGGTGCCACATCCGGTCAGTGTTAGCCCGCGCAGCAGAACATTGACGGATGACCGGATGCTGGCACAGGCAAGGGACCGGACGCGCAGGTGGTGACCAACTGTAGCAGCAGGGTATCATTGCAGACAACTGATCGGACACAGAAGAGGAAAGTGACCGAACTCACGCATTGCCGCATCCGGTCAACATCAGAGAGGCACCAGAGAGGGAACTTGTGGACCAGACGTGTCAGGTCCAGGTGGATCGAACGCTGCAGTGGGTATGGTCTCTCTAACGGCCTCCTCTAATATGATGACGCAATGTAGCCGTTGGCTACTGACCAGACGTGTCCGGTCACTTTGACCTGAGCGTCCGGTCACCCCGAAAATGCTGAGTTGGACCCAATGGGTATGTTTTGAAGTAGGGAGTATAAATACTTCTACTCATCCAACTCAGCTCTCTTGCCTATTTGTTCAGCTGAGAAACACCTTTGGAGTGCAAGGGAGAGCAAGAGCCTAATGGGGTGATTGAGATTTGAGAATCCAAGATTAAGGACCTCATTAGTACATAGGGAGTAGCAAGTGTGCATCCACCTTTCTCATTAGGCTTTTTATGATCAAGTGAGAGTTTGTGCTTGTTACTCTTGGTGATCGCCATCACCTAGATGGCTCGGTGGTGATTGGAAGCTTGGTGATCACCCGTCGAAGCTTTTGGATGACCCAAGTCGTCTTGTGAGCGATTCACTGCGATGGAGTGTCGAAGAATCAGCCCGTAGAGAGCACTTGATCCTTGCGCGGATCAATGGGGAGCTATACCCTTGCGTGGGTGCTCCAACGAGGACTAGTGGAGAGTGGCGACTCTCCGATACCTCGAAAAAACATCGCCATGTTCCTTTCCCTCTCTTTACTTTGAGCATTTACATTTGAGCAATTCATTTCATGTCTTTACATTCCTAAAATTATCGTGCTAGAGTAGGATTGGAACCTAGGGTGCAAAACTTTTGTGCGGTAGAATAATAGAATCACTTCTAGGTACAAGAGGTTAAAATTGGCTAAGTATATGACTTAATTATTGCAAGAAATCAAGAATTAGCCCAATTTATCCCCTTCTTAGGCATTTTGATCTTTTCACCCTTGCTTCCTTCGTGCACGTACCTAGCATATACCCATATATCAATTAGCTTCTCTTGCTTTCCTTTTATTTCCAGTGAGGACCGAGCAACATTTGGGCTTCATGTCTCTCCCTTCCTTTAATTCACTGTGTGCATGTACGTATTTGCCTTCCTTCTAGCTTCTGTTTACGTGATGCACATCTTGTCATTCCTTGTCAAGTACTTGGAATAACATTTCCTGCCAGCTTGATATGTCAACATGGCTTTACTGGGCAGTCTAGACAAATGAGCCGAAAGTCTCTTCACAAATATTCATAGAATTATCGGCTTACTTCCGTAGACTCAATAGGTAATAAAATTACCAAATTTTAGTGTTAACAGCTTCTTCCATTCAGGGCATAGATCAACAACATGCTCAGAACTATGACAGATAAAGCGGACCTTTAGCATATTGCAAGCAGAACTAAGGTGTCCTATCTGACCACAATTGAAATAGACCACATGAAGATTATTGTCCTTGGGCATCTCAGTTTTACCTTTCTCAGCAGTTCTTCAGCAGCATTGGGTTCTCCCCTTGTTGTCTCACCATTTGTTGCAGGTTTTGGCCCTTGAATCTGAGGTTGCCTGGGGATTTGTTGTTGTCTTCCCCTTCCTCTTCCCTGGAGTCCTCCGCCTCTGGGCCTGAGCTCCCTCAAACTGCCTGTTGAAGCCTGCTTGTTGATGAGGGGGAAGCGGTGGTGAAGGTTGGTTGGGGTAGAACCCATAGGGTGGTGGTGGCGGCTGATTGTAGAAGTGCAGTGGAGGCGGCGGCTGCGGGAACTGCTGAAATTGGTTCCAGCCACCACCGCGCCCCACCTCTCGTAGTCCTTCATGATATATATAGATCGAACTATTGTTTTAGAGGAGTAAGATCACACATAACGGATGCCTCATATAGCACGGCATATAGATCAAACGGTTATTATAAAGAAAACGTTCTTCTCAAATAACTCGTTTTTTTATAGTGTGATATGAATAATTAGTTTTGTAATTAATTAATATTTAATATTGTAAAACATTCGATCCGACAGTGACACGGAGGGAAGTTCAATTCGCTTCTGGCGAGACAGTTTATAGAACATGGAAAAGGTGGGCGTGCATGAGGCGATCTGATCGAGGTGGCATGATAATGCAACGCAGCACAGGACTTTTGTTGGGCTGTTGGCGTCCTGTAGTCGTCCGATCCCCTGCGCCAGCCCTCGCTGTCAGCCCTGTCGTGTCCCACCTTCTTGAGACAAATTACCAGCGGAACAGTGGTGCCCCGTGGGTAGGGACGCAGGTTCAGTAACAGAGTAAACTTGTACTGTACTTACCATTGGTACAAGTCACTGGCTCACTGCCACACCAACCGTCCGAGCAACGATTTCACTTTGTATACGTAGTACATCATACCACGAGCATAAGCATTTTCTTCTCCTGCAACGATTTCGTCGACGCATGCGGCGGTGTTTAGTTTCCAAAAAGTTTTCTAAAAAGTGCTACAGTAGTTATTACATCGAATCTTGCGATACGTGCATTGAGCATTAAATATAGACAAAAAAAATCTAATTGTACAGTTTAGTTGGAAATCGCGAGACGAATATTTTGAGCCTAATTAGTCCATAATTAAACACTAATTATCAAATACAAACAAAAGTACTACGGTAGCCAAATTTCTAAATTTATCGAACTAAACTGTTTGTATAGGCCCCCCATGAGGTACAGCCGTGACAGACGATTTCTTTTTCAGGCATGGATTCGACATCCCGTCAAATCCATGGAATGTTGTACTACTAGATCCATGCACTTTAACAAAGCTCACGCATGCACCATCTCATCTGTAAAAGAAAAGTTGACGAATCCTCTTTTACTAGGTTAATAGCGTGTCGTTTATCCGCCCAAAAAGGCAGCGGCATTTGCAAGAGAATCCAAACGGAAACGTTAACACAATCCAAATGGATGGGTAGTCTGTTCGTTTACTCGTATATGATTGTGAATTATAAGCTAGAATCGTACTTTTTTCTCATACCAAATCAGCCGACAGTAATTAATCCACGATCGTTTACTGTCTGCTGAGGATCATGGGATCCAATTCAATCATGTGTGAGCAAATTAAAAGATGGGTGGATCTCCTTGAGCCATACTACAGAGTACGCACATAAATAAAACGCGCGCTTGGCCCTCTGTAGTAGGAGTACTACTGTGGTCCGGACTCCGGAGGAGGTCAGAGATCTCGTGGACCGAACGAAGCACTGCAGCCGAGGAGGACAGGAGGTAGTAGAGGCCCGCGGCGGTGGCGCGAGCCTGCTGCCCTCCAGCTCCGTCACGGCGCTGCTGCTCCCCGGCCGGGACGGTGGGATCATGAGATGATGGGGTGGTTCACGGGAGGTCGTTGTCGGCCACTCCCTTTATTATTCCCTTGTCCGGAAGCCCACCGCCTCCGCCCCGCCTCGGGCCTCGTGATCGCTTCGAAACACTACTGGTCGTCGGGGCAGGCCATGGTCAATCCGCCGCGCTCTCGAGCCAGCCAGTCCACGGTGCCACCTGCGTGTACACATTGGAGTGGAGTTTTTTTCGAGGGACGTTGGAGTGAAGTTGCATGGGGAGAGCAAACACGTCGACAGCGAAAGAGGCTACGCGGTACTCCCACGTCCGTTCTTGGATGTTGGAGATTTGCTTCAGGTGACCACCTTCTCCTTGTGGAAACGAGAACCAAAATACACCTACCGTAAAAAAAAATTGAACTTCTCCTGCTCCCTCAATCCCAAAATAGATATTATTCTCGTTTCCCGAGAAGTCAAACACTTTTAACTTTAATCAAATATATATTATTAATATTTATAATACATAATTAGTATCATTAGGTAGACGTTGAATATACTTTCATAATAAACTTATTTGAAGATATAAATATTGCACGTATTTTCTATAAATCTAGTCAAAGTTGAGAAAGTTTGACCTACACGCATCCCATAACGACTTCTATTTTGAGACGGAGGGAGTATATTTCAGATGCCTAAATTTTAAGTTGATTTCAGACAACACACTTGTACTATCAACTAATACAAATAAATTGTTACTTTTGTTATTTGCTATTTGTCTTTGTGTCATAGCACATTAAACTTTTGTCCTTGTCTTCCTATAGAAATAATCGCAAAATTGTTAATTGCCTTTGTGTCAATATAAATCAGATTCTGTTGGATTTGTAATTTTGTCTAACAGTTTTTTATTCTCCACACCAAAAAAAATTGCAGTAAGCGGAATTTACAATTTTAATATAAAATATATACAATAACCGTAATCCCCAAAATTTGTTCCAATAATACTCTTTGGTAGGGCTTTTCTTTTAGCTTGTCCAACGGTTGGAGCAAATGGCTTCTGAAGGGGAAAAAAAAAAGACAGGTGAACCCAAGCTATTCTGTGCATGAAGTTTGAAACGTGGTTTTTCTAAAGAAGTTTGACTAGGTTCGTAAAAAATTCGTGCAATATTTATATATACAAATAAGTTTATTATAAAAATATATTTAATGATCTATCTAATAATACCATACAATAATTCATAGGAACCCACACGATCAGAGTTGGGCGAGCAAGAACTTACAATTCGTGTTCAATATGCTACCTGCCCTATTTGCCCATTTTCTTGGACATTGTCGAGCACCAGAGTAGAGATTCAATTATGTACTATAAATATTAATATTTTTTATATATAATTGGTTAAAGTTAAAAAAAGTTGACTTCTCGAGAAGTGAGAATGTCTTCTATTTTGGAATAGAGGAACTAAAGCCGTTTCTAGTAGTTCTAGAAACCGAGAATGATAGTAGCTATGGTTGTTGCGGTAGTTTGACAATGAGGGGGAAGAGACAAGAATCAAAGAAAGCAAGTGTATTTTAGTCTTTGAGACCAGATCTTTAGCTTAGGGCTGGTTTTTGTGTTTAGTATCTCCTCAGGTTGTCTCCAACAGGAGACCTGTCGATGTTTGACCACCGATAGCTTGCCACAGGGGTTCTCGGGGCAGTATGTTCGGGCTTCAGCGTATGCAGAACTCGACGATAAACGCAAGAGACAGTCGATTTATCCTGGTTCGGGCCCTCGATCGTAGATCGAGTAATAGCCCTACGTCCAGTCGACATTTAGCCTTTGTGTTGGATTAATTGTAAAGTGTTGTGTTGTACAATTGTTGTCTGAACTCCCGATCCAAGGAGCCCTACCCTCCTTTATATAGTCAGGAGGCTAGAGTCCTAGTCGGTTTACAATGAGAGTTCCTAGTAGGATTACAGAATAATACTACTACTAAGATTATAGGGGAAGAATCCTAGTTAGGCTAGTTCTTCTCCCTTCCTTGCGGGGTATCCCGTGGGTCCCACACCGACAAGCCCCCGAGCACTTCATGGTTGAGTTCTGGAAGCCTCGTCTTGTTCCTTCAAGTCTTGTCGAGTAGGAACAAGCGTCGTCCGAGTGCTTTCTTGAGCGAAACCGTGCAGCGCTTCGTGAGGTCTTCGCATGGTGTGTACCTTTTTGAAGAAAAAAAATACCCCCATTTGGATGTAGCCCCCGAGCCTCTTGCTGTTTGGCACAAGGAGCTTGAGGGTCTTTTCTTGAAATCTCCCTGATTCTTCGTCGAAAGGCTCCCAAGCATATACCCAGTTTCTTTGTTGAAAAGAGCTCGGATTTAGATATGTCCAGGTTCTTTTTGTCGAAAAGAGCTCGAATATAGCTATGTCTGGGTTCTTTTTATCTTGTGGCCTTGAAGTCGTCTATCTTGAAGAAGTCTTATGAGTGATGTGCGCTTTTTTGAAGAAAAAAGTGCACTCACTGAGTGTAGCCCCCAAGCCTCTTGCTATTTGGAACAAAAAGTTGGAGGGTCTTGAATCTGAGTTGTTTGATAGAATTGTATACCTTTTCTTTTGCAGCCCTCGAGCATATGTCCGGGTTGTTTTGTTCAGGAAGAACTCGGATGTAGGGTCTTGGCATATTCTCTAGGTAGTTTGCTGTTGTCAGATGTAGTTGTATGGTGGTGGTTGAGTGTAAATGCCTTTTGTTCATGGGTTGTACTGTGTTGGTATATTCTCCCGAATATGCTTGTTGTTGAGTACTGTTCCTTCACGCCTGAGTCCTCTTTCATTGAATTCTGTCTTTTCACTGTGTCCTTTATTAGGCTTGTTTCGTTGGTGCTCCTGGTCCATGTGCACCGCTCCTTCGGTCTATAAATACCCTCCTAGAGTGTTGTTTTGATTCGTTGAGCATTTTGTTGCTTGTTTTGAAGTCTCTATAGTCATGAATATGGTAGTTTGTGAGGTAGAGCAGCCCCCGGGCGCATTTTGTAGTTCTTGTATGTCTTGTCATAGCTAGAGGAAGTCTTGTGATAGGGATTAGAGGTAGACTAATCCCGTAGCAGCAATGTACCAGGATGTACGTGGTAGTAGTTGGAGGAAGTCTTGTGATGTGGGCTTCGTTCCTTCATCTGACAGTTCTGGGTTGATCCTCGCCGCTTGTCTTGAGACTGTTCGGTGCAGATCAACACCATATCCAGCATCACATCAGTCTTGGGTAAACAGATGCCTGCCGGTCTTCTCTGCTCCATGTTGTCCTGCTGTGCTACTGATTTCCGCCTTGGATGCACTGCGTCCGTCCTTTGAAGAAAACAATTTAGCCAAGGGCGGTTTCTGTTTTCATACATCTCTGTGAAGCTTTCCTTGGAATTCCTCCTCTTTCTCTTTTCTGTCACTTCTTTCGTTTGAAGCCTCAACCCTGCCGTGAAGACACCAATGTTCTTGGCGGTTGTGGGATTCAGTTTCACCTAGGGTCTTAAAAGCAAGTTCTTTGACTATGACCTGGTTGATTCTATGAGGGATTGGCGTGTTGATTGGTTCTATGCCACCAATTTGATTCCTTCTCTTGCCATACATTCTGGATCTGGTCCCTCGGTTAATGACCGATGGGAAAAGAACTCTCTGACGCCAGATGAGCTCCAGGCGATCTAGCCGTTCCTTGAGCGGATAAGCAATCTAAAGCAGCAGGGCTTGACTAGTTTTAGAATTGTCTCTAGTTTTCTTCGTCGTCGTGTTCAACCTCTGAAGGAGTGAGAGAACTTTGGCTTCGAGTACTCTGGGGCTAAGGATCCTTCACTGCATGGTCCCTGCCCTTGAGTTGACCGACAAAGAGGTACTCGAGTGCCTTTAGAAGATGCTGAAGGGAGCAAGCATCGTCCGGCTTACTGTCTCCAAGTACTGTGCAAAGAACACACCTCTAGCTGTAAGTTGTTTTCTCTTTTTGTGGGTACTTTTTGTGTTTATTTTTGCTTTATCTACTTTCGCTTAATCCTCCTTGTCTTATTCTTTTTGCAGGCATTGGGGCGTAACTTTGTTGACCCGATTCCCCTTCATGACCTCCCTACCATTGCGGGGGCTGGGAGTAGTCTTGCTGGGGCTCCTTTGACCAGTAAGTCACAAACCATCGTAACGCTCCCTGGTGTTTTTTCCGCATTTTCTGACATATATGAAGAGTACATTCCTCGTTCAGTTCCCCGAGCTGCTCGTAGCGTTGGTAAGAGAGGGCGAGTGGCTGGTTCTTCTTCTGGTGTGTCCATTGTCAAGAAAGCTCGCTAGTTGAGTACTTCTCTAGGTAATCAAGTTATAGCTAGCATGCTCTTAGGTGAGCACATTAATACGCTCTGTCCTTCTGTTCCTTATTTCTGTCTTTAACCGAGTATTTTTTGTCCTTTTTCAGCTAGTGCTATGGTGGCCTTGATTGAGACTGAGGAAGAGGAGGATGATGATGTACCCCTTATCATGCGACGGTGAGTTGTTTTCTTATTTCCCTATAATTGAAACCTTCTTTTTGTTTTGACATTGGTCTTGATCTCTTTGTAGTAAGCGATCATCGGATACCAGTTTTTCTAAAGCTCCTACACTAGGTTCTTCCGCAGCTCCGGTACCGAGTTCTTCTATAGCTCTGGTACCGAGTTCTTTCGGGGCTCCAGTACCAGCTATACCGCTCCTACCGCCAAGTGGCAGGGATGTTTTTGCTGCTGTGGTTCCTCTTGTGAGGTCTTCTTTTTGTTTTACGAAGAAGAAGATAGCTAGGTGAGTGGATTCTGGTTTTGTCTCTTTGCTTATGTTCTCCTTTTCTCTTGCTCTCATTGGCGAGTTTCTTTATCAACTTTCAGGCCTTCGTCTTCCCTTGTCCCTCCATTGACTTCTTGCCAGCCCTCTGGTGTGCCACCGAGTACTAAGCCTCATGACTCACAGCGCATTGTCGGTGAAGTGGTTGTGGGGGTGACAAGGCTTTCTAGTGACGATGCTGCTGCTGACTTGATTGCCCCGGAGGTGACCGTGGCCATTGCAGTGGATTCATCTAGGGAGGTAGCCAGGACTTCCCATGATGTGTCCTTGATCTTGCCTTCTCTGCATCGGCCATCTTCTCCCTCTGCTCCTCTTTCTACTGAAGATGTGGTTCATCAATTTGATGCCACTCATCGGTTGTCAGAGTTGACCGCTTCTTGGGGAGACTTCGCGACCTTTGTAACTTCTTTTGGAGAAAAACTCCAAGTAAGTTTTCTAAAGTTCTTTCTTTGGATGTTCATCTTTCTCCTGTTCTTATGCCTTTTTTCTCTCTTTCTTTTTTGTTTAGTCCTTCTCTCAGGACCATACCAGCTTCTTTTTCTCATCGGAAACCGAGAAGAAGTTGTCTTCTGAGTTGAGCGCCCTGAAGGTAGAGCTAGATCTCTGCCAGGCCGAGATGGAGGCTGAGCATCAAACGCATCAGAAGGAGGAACAAGGTCTTCATGCCCAGGTTGTTGAGGCCAAGAAGCAGAGGGATGCTGCTATCCAGGAGGCTTTAAAGAATTCGGAGGACATGAAGAACTTAGAGGCCGTGAAGAAAGAGTGCAATGGTATTGCGGGTTCTTTTGATTTCCTTCTGTATTCAAACTTTCCTTTCTGCTGACTTGTTGTTTGGTGCCTTGTCTAGCTCTCCGAGTTGAAAAGCAGAAGCTCTTGGAGGGTATTGATGAAATGAAGACTCTTGTTCGTTCTAGTCACAACAAGGCTGAGGAGGTAATTACTCATGCTGAGGAAGAACTCATGCTTGCTATGTTGATTAGGCATGGAGCTGATAGAGATCTTGTGCAGGCCCAAAAAACTATTGAAGACTTGTCTAACAAATTGGCGACGGCTACTAAAAACTAGAAAGCTTTGTGGAAATCCTTTCGTTCGGTAGCCGATGTTCTCCGAACTCCAGCAGATGATGGGCAATCTTGGGCTCAGTTAATTCCTCGAATTCCTGACTCATTTCCAAGAGTTCGTGAAGAGGTGCGCCCAACTGTGTACCAAGAATGTCCTGGCCTAGGTTCGGGTTCTTGCTTCAGAGGCGCCTTTGTCCAAGATAGTAGAGGAAGCCGATAGTCAAGAATATATTGATGCCGTTGAGAGGATGGAGCCTGAGGTCAAAGACTTAGCCAGTAGAATTGTAGATAATCTTAATATTGTTATCTCTTCTCCTGATGATGACGCTTGATGTAATTGACCTTTATGCTCACGCCTTGTAATATGACATTATACTTCTTTTTGAATGAAGATTTTTGTTGATGTCTTCTTTGCCTGGATGCCTTGTTTATTCTTTGGATGAGTTGTCCAAGTGATCCAAGTTACTTGACTTGCCTAGTACTTTGTCTTGCTTTCGTCTTTGCCATGTAAACAATTTCTACGTGTTATCTTGACAAACTTTCTTGATTTGTTGAGTACTTTTCTATCCCATGTAAACAACTCGTTATGTGTAGATCTTTGTGTTGACAACCTTTCTTGATCTATCGAGTGCTTGTCTGGCCTTCTTCTGTGCCATGTAAACAACTCGTTATATGTAGATCTTTGTGTTCTTGGGTATCTCTAGTGTAGCCCCCGAGCCTCTTGCTATTTGGAACAAGTAGCTGGAGGGTCTTGCCTTGAAATTGCTCTGGTCTATGCTCAGGCTTAGTTTTAGTCGTTTTGCTTTTTGTTTCAGGTGTTAGCTCGTTAGCTACCCTCATCAGTAGGCTCAAGCATCTTTTCAACTATTTTGCTCTCGGCCGGGATGCTCATGCGTATTTTTAGTCATTTTGCTTTTTGTTTCGGGTGTTAGCTTGTTAGCTACCCTCATCGGCGGGCTTAACCATCTTTTCAGCTATTTTGCTCTTGGCCAGGATGCTCAGGCGTATTTTTAGCCATTTTACTTTTTATTTCAGGTGTTGGCTTGTTAGCTACCCTTATCGGTGGGCTTAAGCGTCTTTTCAGCTATTTTGCTCTCTGCTGGGATGCTCAGGCGTATTTTCAGCCATTTTGCTTTTTTATTTCGGGTGTTCTGCTTCTCCTTCGTCGTATTGCTCTATTCTTGGTGACGTCCTAGATCAAGTCTGCGTGTAGTACGGCTTCTGATTCCGTACACCAGGAAGAAAGGTGAGTATCCAGTGGCTCTGCTTATTTGAGTCCGTAGCCCCTATACAACCTTGGGTAATTCTTCAATCCATTTTGATCCATAGTCTACTAGTTCTTCATATAGTCTTGGTTTTAATCTAGCTAGTATGAGTCCGTTTGCCCTTTCTACCTATCCGTTAGCTTCTGGATGTGCGACTGATGCGTAATCTATGCTGAAGCCACAGTCCTGTGCCCAACTTTTGAATTTTGTAGCTGTGAAGAGAGAGCCCAAATCTGTGATGATTTGATTGGGCATGCCGAAGCGGTGCATAATGTCTTGGATGAACTCGACTACTTTGGCTGCGCTATATTTTGCGAGTGGTTTGTATTCGATCCACTTGGTGAACTTGTCAATTGCTACAAACATGTACTCGAAACCGCCCTTTGCTTTCTTGAGAGGTCCTACTTGATCTAGCCCCCAGCAGGAGAAAGGCCAAGCGGGTGGGATGCAGATGAGATTGTGAGCTGGCACATGAGCTTGTCTTGTGAACATTTGACAACCTTTGCATTTTTTGACAAGTTCTTCTGCGTCTTTCAAAGCGGTTGGCCAGTAGAATCCAGTGCAGAATGCTTTGTCGACTAGTGTTCTTGAAGCGACGTGATTTCCACAGCAACCTGAGTGTATTTCGCCTAGGATTTCTTTGCCTTCTACAAATGAGACGCATTTTAGGAGTACTCCTGACGATGCGGCTCTTCTGTAGAGCTTGTCCCCCACTAGGATGTAGTTTTTGCTTCTGTGAACTACTCGGGTAGCTTCCTCTTTATCTACTGGCAACTTATTTTCTTTGATATAATCAATAAAAGCATGTGTCCATGAAGTGTTGATTACTAGAATCTGGTTGCCTTTGGTTGTGAGTTCTGGGGTTGTCTCACCGGGTTGTTTGATAGAAGGAGCTAACAACTCCTCTATGAATACGCCTGGTGGGACCTTTGCCCTGTCTGATCCGAGCTTGGCGAGGACATCTGCTGCAATGTTGGAATCGCGCAGGACATGTAGAATTTCTAATTCTTGGAAATGTTTTTCGAGTTTTTGGATTTCAGCGCAGTAAGCACCCATGTTTTCTTTGGTGCAATCCCAATCTTTGTTGACTTGGTTGATGACTACTGCCAAATCGCCATATACGAGTAATCGCTTAATTCCGAGGGTAATTGCCACTCATAGCCCGTGGATGAGAGCTTCGTATTCTGCTTCATTGTTGGTAGCTTGCCATAATATCTGAAGGACATACTTGAGTTGTTTTCTGTCTGGAGAGATTAGTAGAACGCCCGCACTAGCTCCGCCTAACTTGAGTGATCCATCAAAGTACATCTTCCAGTGGTCAAGGATTGTATTTGACATAGGTTGTTGAATTTCTGTCCACTCGGCAACAAAATCAGCAAGGGCTTGAGATTTAATCACTTTCCGTGAGGTGAAATCGATGTTGAGAGCACCGAGTTCAACCGCCCACTTAGATATGCGTCCTGTTGCGTCTCTGTTGTGTAAGATGTCTCTGAGTGGGAAATCTATCACCACAGTAATCTTGTGGCTTTCAAAATAGTGACAAAGCTTGCGTGAAGTAATCAGTAGTGCGTAGAGTAGTTTTTGCACATGCGGGTACCGGATTTTTGATTCTGATAGTACTTTGCTGATGTAGTATACTAGGCATTGTACTTTATACACGCGCCCTTCTTCTTCTCTTTCTACTACTATCGCCGTGCTGACTATAGTAGAAGTTGCCACAATGTATAGCATCATGTCTTTGTCTTTCTTTGGAGGTGTGAGGACTGGTGAGGAGGTGAGGTATGCCTTAAGTTTCTTGAAAGCTTCATTGGCTTCTTTCGTCCACTCGAACTTGTCTGTCTTCTTTAGTAGTTTAAAGAAAGGTAACCCTTTTTTGCCGAGTCTTGAAATGAAACAATTGAGTGCCGCCATGCAGCCTGTTAGTTTTTGTACATCTTTGATGCTTCGAGGAGGGCCCATCTCTGTTATGGCTCGAATTTGCTTGGCGCTTGCTTCGATTCCACAATGACTGACCAAGAATCCAAGTAGTTGTCCTAAAGGAACTCCGAATACACACTTGTTTAGGTTCAATTTCCACCTCCACCTTTTTAGATTCTGGAAGGTTTGTTTTAAGTCTTCAATCAGTGCATCCGGGTTCTTTGTTTTTACAACCACATCATCCACGTATGCTTCTACGTTTTCGCCAATCTGATCACCAAGACATGTTTGGATAGCTCTTTGGTAAGTGGCTCCAGCATTCTTGAGTCCAAACGACATGGTCTTGTAGCAGTAGGCACCGAACAGAGTGATGAAAGATGTCTTGCTTTGGTCCTGTTCTTTTAATGCGATCTGGTCATATCCGAAATAGCAATCAAGAAAGGATAATAGGGCAGATCCTACTGTTGAATCAACTATCTGATCAATGCGTGGTAGCCCGAACGGATCTTTCGGGCAGTGTTTGTTGAGATCTATGTAGTCGACACACATGCACCACTCGTCCGTATTCTTTTTCTGTACTAGAACTGGGTTTGCTAGCCAATCTAGATGAAGGATCTCTCTGATGAATCCGGCTGCCATTAGCTTTGTGATTTCTTTTTTAATCGTTGCCTTCTTGTCACGTGAGAATCGTCATAGTCGTTGCTTTATAGGCTTGGAGCCTTCATTGATATCAATTCTATGCTCAGCCAACTCTCTTGGGACACCTGGCATGTTGACCGGCTTCTAAGCAAAGATATCTCTGTTGTCCCGAAGAAAGTTGGTGAGCGCGAGTTCCTATTTTGCTGAGAGGTGGGCGCTGATGGTTGTTGTTTTTGAGAGATCACCGGTGCCCAGGTCGATTTGCTTAACGTCGGCTTCTTTTGGTGGTGCTAGGATGCTTGGCTTTTTAGCCGGCATCTCTAGTTCTTCTTGGCTTATTTCTGCAGTAATAGTGGCTATTTCTTTTCTTCCATCGTTTGTCTGTGCTTTTGCTGCAATTTGAATTGCCTAAACATCATAGTCAAATGCACACTTCAAATCACTTCAAAGAGAAAGGACACCGTTAGGCCCTGGCATCTTAAGCAGTAGGTATGGATGCGGTATTGCCATGAATTTTGCTAGCGCTGGGCGCCTGAGGATTGCATGGTATGATGAATCGAAGTCCGTAACCTCAAACTTGATGAACTCTGTACGGTAGTTCGAGGGAGTTCCAAAAGTAACTGGTAGAGTAATTTGTTCGAGTGGCATGGCTGCCTTGTCAGGTACTATTCCATAGAATGGTGTACTTGTTGGTGTAATCAACCTAGCGAGTTGCAGTCCCATCTTCCTTAGCGTTTCTGAAAAAATGATGTTGAGTCCGGCTCCTCCGTCGATTAGTACTTTCATAACAGCCATACCGGTAATGGTTGGATCTAGAACTAGTGGGTAATGGCCTACATTTCCTACGCTGGTCCATTAGTCTTCTCTTGAGAATTGGATTGGATACTCCGACCAATTGAGATATCTTGGTGTAGCGGGTTCTGCTGCCATGATGGTTCGTAACGCTAGTTTTTCTTGATGTTTACTTCTGGAATCTGGAACCCCGGCAAAGATTACTGCCACTGTCCCTCTGGATTTTTGGAATCCCTTGTCTTCATGGTTGTCTCCTTTTTTCTGATTGTCTTCTTTATTGTTTTCCTTGCTATCTTTTCTATTGTATCTTTCATTGAAGGTGTAGCAATTTCCGATGGTGTGCTTTCCATTGGGGTGCAAGGAGCAACGTATGTTCTCAATGTCATCATATCTTCTGAGCTTGGTAAATTTCTTTGATTTGCCAGCCATTGCTACTGTGTTGTCTGGACCATGCTTTCTCTCCTGATGTCTGTTGTTTCGAGGGTTTTACCTATCCGGGTTGTCTTTGTTGTTTCTATCCGGGAATCTTTCTCTTGTTTTTCCTCTGCAGTAATCATCTTTTCCACTGTCCGTCTGAATTCTTCATTGTTTCTTGGGTTTTCTTTGTAGAAGTCTTGAAATTGCCACCTGGCCATGATTCCGTGTGAGAAAGCTTCGATTACTTCTCGTTGAGTGATGTCATGTACTTGAGCTCGTAGTTTGCCAAATCGTCGATAGTAATTTCTTAGACTTTCTGCTCCCTTCTGCTTGAGTCCTTTTAACTCTGCATGGGTGATTGGATGTATAATAATTCCTGCGAAATTTTCACAGAAAGCTCTTTGCAAGTCTTCCCAATTTCTGATTGATCCTGGATTCAATTTGTCAAACCATTGAAGTGGCATGGTTTCTAGGGCCATGGGAAAGAACAAGGTTTTGATGTCATCGTCTCCTCTGGCCAATTCAATCGATTGTGAGTAAATCCTGAGCCATTGCTTTGGTTTGGTCTTGCCATCGTACTTGGAGTGGTTGGACGGTTTGAACTTGTGAGGTAGTCGTATTGAAGCCAATATGTTTGTGAAACAGGGGAATCTATCATGTGTTCTGGCTTCTGTGTATTTTGATTCAGCTCCCCCTTCTTGCCAACTGTCGTCTTGGTAAGAGTAGTTCTGTGTGGCTGTCCGAGTAGGTGCTTTGCTTCTGGCCTTTCTTGTTTGTTCGACCCGATCGTCTTGACTATGATTCCTTCTACTTTCTCTGTTGTGACTTCCGCTTGGTCCAAGTCTTTCGAAAGCGGATTTCCTTTGATTTTGATCTTCCTGTTCATGAGACGCTGACCTATCCGGTAGTCTTGAGTGGGCCCTTCCATCGTGCGTCCTTAGGACTGTTGATCGGAGGAAGTCCCAGAGCTGTTCTTGTTTTTCATTGGGATGTGAAGTTGCTCTGAGTTCTTCTAATGCTTCTCGGATCTTGTCGTAGGGTGTGTTCGCTGCTCGTCCTTCTTCAACCTCTCGTTCTGATTTTCTTCTATTATACTTGGCTAGGTCTGACTCATATTTGATCCAAGTGTCCTTTCGCTGCTTAGCACGGTGCTGACGTCCTTGTTTCAATTTGTTCTTTCTCTCTCTGGCTTGCCTCTGACTCTCAGTCTCACCATCATGCCCCTAGATAAATGGTGATATGTTGGATTCGGATTCATCTAAGGACCTGACGTCGGGTGCCTCTAGGGGGACTAATGGTAATCGAGGACGACGAATCATGAATACTTCTCTAGAGTGAGTTGTTCTGTCATCGTCGTTGATTTCTGTACTGCCAGAGCTGTTGATAACTTCAGTAGAGGTTTCAAGGTCATAGATCGAATCTCCTTCTTGGTAGGGTAGAGTTGCTGTTGTCGTATCATCGACCAATTGGGTGCTGTCATCCTCAGGAACGGTACCTGGCCAATGAACGATACAGTCTTGAGATGTTATAGTTAAAACGAGACCTTCCTGAGCTCCTTTCAGTGGCATTCTAAGCACGGGATAGGTGGATCCTTTGGGCCATGTCTGATAAGATGTCGCCATGTTGTGGGGTCTGAACGGAAGAGGACCCGACTTCTTTGAAGTACTCTGAGTGTATTCCGGGTAGTATTCTTGATAGGTTGACGTCATGTTCCAGAGCTTTGTCAGAAAAGAACTCGATTTTCCAAAAGAACTCGGATAAGACTTCATCTTGGAAGCAGAACTTGAGTTTGAATCGAATGCGTGAAGTCACGGAATCCGAGTTGGATTGGACATTACGAGCTGCGTGAATCTTCCGGCAAGCTGATCTGTCGTTGTTGCTAAAATGGAAAAGTCCTGATGATGATCTGAATCTTCGAGGAGACGGCCTTGGAGCTTGCCGTCGTCGCCTGCTTCGTAGATCCATGAACCAAAGATGAAAGTTGATCCCGTCGAGAAGATCATGTTGTCGAGGTCCATCGAGCTCTTAGATGCAAAGTCACCGAAGGCCCCTACCTGGCGCGCCAGCTGTCGATGTTTGACCACCGATAGCCTGCCATAGGGGTCCTCGGGGCAGTATGTTCGGGCTTCAACGTATGCAGAACTCGACGGTAAATGCAAGAGACAGTCGATTTATCCTAGTTCGGGCCCTTGATCGTAGATCGAGTAATAGCCCTACGTCCAGTCAGCGTTTAGCCTTTACGTTGGATTGATTGTAAAGTATTATGTTGTACAATTGTTGTCTGAACTCCCGATCCAAGGAGCCCTATCCTCCTTTATATAGTCAGGAGGCCAGAGTCCTAGTCGGTTTACAATAAGAGTTCCTAGTAGGATTACAGAATAATACTACTACTAAGATTACATGGGAAGAATCCTAGTTAGGCTAGTTCTTATCCCTTCCTTGCGGGGTATCCCGTGGGTCCCGCACCGACAAGACCCAAACCCAAAATATGTCTCCAACACAATACTTATAACCTCCAACATAGTACCTATATGGAAGACCTATTTTAGGTGTTAGAAGAGGTATAACCCAAATCTGAGTATCCTCTCTCCTTGAGACCCATTTGTAGAAAAAGGGTTATCTTTTGAGTCTTATTGTTGAAGAAGACCAAAAATAGGTATTGAACTATTTGCCCGTAGTGCTACCCAAATATGAAATAGATCTTGTATTTTGGGTAACGGTTGTTGGAGAGTGATGCTTGTATAGCATTTAATGTTGGCCTTGCACAACTTAAGACCCCCTTATTTCACATACTACTGATTTGTAAGAGAGGCCTAGTATAGGGCTATGAGCATTTAGGGATGGATTCACAAGCCTAATGAGACACTACCCCTTAATACAAGATTAACAAGAGGATTGATAATAGAAAACATCGATATGCAAGGCCTCAATCTATCGCCCTGTTCGCTTGGCTTATAAACCATACTTTTTCAGTCAACGAATAATATTTTTCTCTCACAATAAATCAGCCAACAATACTTTCAGTCATGGCTTATCAGCCAAGCGAATAGAGCTATGATGATAACACATGGAAATCATGGCATCATGGTGATGATTAGAGGCATCTGCATGGCGCTAGTAGCTGTTGCAATTGAGAAGACAAACACTAAGACAAAAGGTTATCGCTTTGGACACTAGTTCTTGAACCCTTGCTTTTACACATATAATTTTGTATATAAATATAAGTGTCAAAAACTTACTACATCCATAGCTAATAGAAACTAATTATTTTTTACTCTCATTTTTTTGGCAAAGCACAATGTAGACCGAGACGCTTACATATGCACACGTACACTTATCCCATGTACATGGTGCACCCTATCACTAAGAGAATCTCCAAGAGATTGACATGATAGATTGATGAGATTGGCGAAGTCACCGTAAGTGTTTCGCTGTTAACATGAATCATCGATACCACAATATTGTTTGGGCCTTATGATTGTGATCGTATGGCTCTAGATGATCCACTAAAAGTTTCTAAGGACATTATTTGACATGAATCATCGAGAAAATTCATAGAAATCAGTTCATCTTCATATGAAAACACAAAAAAGTAAGGGGTGTTTGGTTTCCATGGAATAAAGCATTTTGGGCTAAAATCTACACTTTAGTTGGACTAAACAGCCAAATACTTAGACTAAAAGTGGACTAAAATCCTTTAGTCCACAAGACTAGACTAAAATGGACTAAAAGGTGTTGGGCACACCTATGCCTCTCATTTATTGCCCTCTCTTTTCACTTTAGTCAATTTTAGTTCAAGGAACTAAATATCACTTTAGTCCACTTTTCGTTCATGGACTAAAGTGGACTAAAACTTTTAGTCCAAGGACCAGAGAACCAAACAGGGCCTCAGGGGGAAAATCAAAAGGAAAAAGTCTACTTAACCCCTCACCTATCAACCATGGTCTAGTTCACCCCCAAACTATAAAACTATCTATTTTACCCCCTGAACTTTTCAAAACCGTCTATTTTACTCCCCCGGACGGTTTCCGACGGTGGTTTGCTACAGTAACAATGGTTGCTACAGTAACGATGGTTTCACCTTTTCCTTTTTTATTTATTTTTGCTGAATCTTTAAAAAATCATAGTAAATCATAGAAAAATCATAAAATGAAAAATCAAATTTTGTTGGACTCCACATGAGTAGATCTACATAGTTAACATATAATGTGGTATGCTTTAGTACAAAGGTTTTGCTGTACCTTTAGATTAATTGGAAAATCTAATTTTATTTATAATTAATTGAAATTTATCTATAACTAAGTTATACATGGTCCAATGAGTACGAAATTTTTACTAGAGTTCAAGCGTACAATAATTAACTTACCATAAAAATTTTACCATAATTGGACCACAGAAGCTGCAGCTATGAATTGTTCCAATTAATTACAGATAAAATTGGATTTTCCAATTAATCTAAAGGTACAGCAAAACCTTTATACTAAAGCATACCACATTATATGTTAACTATGTAGATCTACTCATGTGGAGTCCAACAAAATTGGATTTTCCATTTTATGATTTTTCTATAATTTACTATGATTTTTCAAAGATTCAGCGAAAATAAATAAAAAAAGAAAGTAGCGACCACCGTTACGGTAGCAAACCACCGTCGAAAACCGCCCGGAGGGTAAAATAGACGGTTTTGAAAAGTTCAGGGTGTAAAATAGACGGTTTCATAATTTGGGGGGTGAAGTAGACCATGGTTGATAGGTTGGGGGTTAAGTAGACTTTTTCCAAAATCAAAAGATCTCAACCTTAATTTTCTATTGTCAGACGGTAAAGATGATGTACACAGGACAGAAAAGAAAAGAACAGGGATGTTGTTCCCTGTCCCTGCTATTCTAGTCCAATACCCGCCACCCCAATCAGTTCCACGCACGCGACGCGACACCACGTTGCGCCAGCCGCCCCACGTCGCCGCCCACTGCCATGCCTTCCCGCCTTCTCCAGCAGCCACTCTCTCCACCTGCGCCACCGCCGCCTCCCCTGCTTGCCAAGAGCCAACACCGCCGCCACGCCCTCCTCGCCGCCACCATCGCTTCCGCGGCGGCCGCGGCAGCTTTGTTGCTCTTGCTCGTCGTCGTCGTCCTCCTCCTCCGGCGGCGGCGGCTCCGGCACCCCACGCTCCCGTTCTCCCCGCCGCCGGACCCGGCCCGCCCGCTCCGGCGCTACTCCCGCCGCACGCTTCGCCGCGCCACGGGCGGGTTCCACCCGTCCCGCCTCCTCGGCCGCGGCGCAGCCTCTCCCGTCTACCTCGCCACCTTCCCCGACGCCTCGCTCGCCGCCGTGAAGACGTGCGCGTCGCCCCACGAGCTCCACCTCCTCGCGTCGCTCCCTGAATCCCCTCGCCTCATTTCCCTCCATGGCTACTCACCCGGCTCGGGCTCGGGCTCTGGCTCCGGCGGCGGCGCTGCCGAGCGCCCGCTCCTCCTTGTCTTCGAGTACATGCCCCAGGGCTCCCTCCAGGGCGCGCTGTTCGGAGGCGGCGACGCCGCTGCCCGCGACGGGCAGTTCCTGGACTGGCCGAAGCGGCTCGCCATCATCCGCGACGTGGCGCGCGCGCTCGCCTTTCTCCACGTTGAGTGCCAGCCGCCCGTCGTGCACGGCGATCTCAAGCCCAGCAACGTCCTCCTCGATGCTAACTTCCGCGCCAAGCTCGCCGATTTCGGCCTCGCGCGCTTCAAGACCCCCGATGCCGTCGCCGCGTCTGGTGCTGCCGGGGACGATTTCATGAGCCAAGAACTCGGCGAGGCCGGCGACCACCTCTCTACCACCGCCTCCGCTGCCGGTGGGGCCAAAACGGACACAAAGGATGAGTCTGGCCCGGCTGGTGCGTGGGGGAAGGAGTGGTGGTGGAAGCAGGATGGTAGCGGTGAGCTTGACTCGAGGGACTACGTCGCCGAGTGGATTGGTAGCCAAATCTGCCCAGAGAGGAACCCGGATTGGGCCGACGACAACGATGACGACGCCAACGAGCATAAGAACTCTCCCTCGGGTACGGACGAAAACGCTTTGTCAGCGTCGCCGGAGGACAAGAAGAACACCGACTGCAATGGCAATGGCAATGTCGACGGCGCCAAGAAGGAGGTGACCAAGATGAGGGAGTGGTGGAAAGAGGAGTTCTTTGAAGAGATGAGCAAGAAGCAGGGAGCAAGCTTCGACAAACGGCGCGGCGGCGGCGGCAGGCCGTGTCTCCGTTCGATCAGCATGAACACGGGGCACGGCAACACCAACGGCGAGAGCAATAATGTCGAGCCGAGCGCTGTGGACCTCAGCTTCCGGAGAAGCCGGAAGCGGAGCCGGCGTCGCGGTCGGTCAGTGTGCAGCGACGTCCACAGCGGATGCGGCGGGGACTACCTCAGCCGGGAGTTTAGCAGCACGACAAGCATGCGCGGCACGGTGTGCTACGTTGCGCCGGAGTGCGGCGGCGGGCCCTGCGAGCACGGCAGCGAGCTGCTGGAGAAGGCCGACGTGTACAGCTTCGGCGTGCTTGTGCTGGTCATCTTGTCCGGTCGGCGGCCGCTGCACATCCTCTCGTCGCCGATGAAACTGGAGAAAGCTAACCTGGTGAGCTGGTGCCGGCAGCTGGCGCGCGCCGGGAACGTGCTGGAGCTCATGGACGAGCGGCTGGACGGCGGGTACGACAGGGACCAGGCCACCAAGTGCGTGCAGCTCGCGCTGCTGTGCCTGCAGCGGCAGCCGGAGCTCCGGCCGGACAGCACGGACATCGTCAAGATCCTCGACGGCGAGATGGAACTTCCGCCGGCGCCGGTGGAGTTCTCGCCGTCGCCCCGCGTGCGGCCTTTCCCGCGGTCGTCGCGCCGGGCAGCACAGCAGCCGGATGCCGCCGAGTGATGATCGTACTACCTCTGCTCCTTGCGGGGATTTGCTGTTTCGTGATTGATTGATGGGTCAGAATTGACAGAACTCATGGTGCCGTGTAGATTTTTGTGTAAAAGGAGCCAATTCAAAAATTGACGATGCATCTCGCAGAAAACCAACACAATCAATCCTCTAGAGTCTAGAACCCATTGTTCATATTTTTGCCGAGACTTGGAGCTTGTAGCGTCATGTTGATGACTCGCTCTTAATTCTATTCTGTAATGTAACAACAAATTATTGTATTCGTGATTTCTTTTAAAACTGACGTTGCTTGTGAAGATTGGCAACAATATTTTAGGATATTTACCCTGTTCGATAAGCCATGGCTGAAAGTACTGTTGACTGATTTGGTGTGAGAGAGAAATACTGTTCGTTGGCTGAAAAAGTACGGCTTATAAGCCAAACGAACAAGACGATGAGTGCTCCCTTTGTCTAAGATAGAAAGAGTGGCCATATGAAAGAAAACAATCATGAGAAATTTTATAATGATTGGAAAAAACATGAACCATCCATTAGACGAGATCCAATGGTGGAAAAATAGTAGGTACCAATGTGAAAGTATCTAGAGATACTAAATTAGTGGAGAGAGTACTAAAATTAAGTGGGACAAGTACCAACATATACGGGACCAAATTTCTTTTTTCTTTTATTATTTTTTTGGTTATGGGTAAATTGGTAATTGCCCTGTTTTCTTAGGAGAATCACGCACAACTCCACCTCCGTTGCTGCTGCAGCTCGCTCTTGCGCTCACGCGGCTGTCTCCTTTGCCTTGCCGCCACAGCATCCTCGTGGCGCGCAGTCCACGGTAGTCACCCTGATGGGAGCAGGCGAGCAGCATATGGTCCACCGGTGGCGCTGGAACATCTGGTCATCGTCGCCCGAGGATGCTCAGCGTTAGCGGACGGTGCATGTCGGGTATCCTTAGAACGGGGTACCCCAAGCAAACCTCAAATGGGTCACTAAAGTCCCATCTAAAAAAATAAATAAAGCTAGAAGGTAAGCCGTGGGCCCCTCACCCGCCTACGACCGAGCCCACTGGGTCCTCCTCCTCGCCTCGAGCCTCGAGCAGGAGGTCTCGGCATCCTGACACTAACTTCGCCTCGTGCGAGGCTCTCCGGGGAAGGTCTCGGCAGGGAACGCCGTCTCCGCCTCGCCCGAGGCTCTCCACGGAAGGCCTCGGCAGGGGGTGCATTCTCTGTATCGCGCGAGCCGTCTCGCGCGAGGCCTCATTTTCCGTATCGCTCGAGGCCGGGCTGTCCGCGGCCCATCACCCCCCGCCTCGACCGACCCTCCAGACAGCGGGTCATGTCTCATTAATGCTTCAACCACTCCCGCAATCTCAGCCGGACGACGGCTCAACGCCACAGAATGGCCGACGCGACCCAAGGTCGCATCCGCGCCATACCGGCCGGGACAGGGCACGGCGGGGATTACCGGCCACTGTGTCCTAACACCGTGTCCACGATCAGCGCCATACCGGCTGGGACAGGGTACGACGGGGATTACCGGGCACTGTGTCCTAACGCTGTGCCCACGATCAGCCGCCCGCTCGAGGCCTCGGCACTGTACACCAAGGTCTCGGCGATCTTGGGGTTCGCGCCTACCGAGACCCCTCCACCGCAGGACAGCCTCGACACCGACCAAGCCTCGGCCTCGCGCACAGTCCGTCCACAGTGGCATGCACGTTCACCACCACACCCACTCCGAGACAGTCCCGGGTTTCCCACGACGCACAGAATCTGATGGGACGACCACGCCGCTCCAATGCTCCAAGGACGGACCACTCCGACGACCACGCCGCCACAGGAACAGACTACAGGGCCCGGACACGCCGCCTCTGTTCGCACGACACCGTATAGTTAGCTCATGTACCGTTCTGGTCCTCCCTTCAGGCTATAAAAGGAGAGGACTTGGGCCGTTTTGAGGGACGGGAGGAGAACACCTTGTAACACACACACGCGCACATCCCTGCCGCCTGAGAGCAACGCCTTAAGCGGCCCGCACGACACCCTGCCGAGACCTGGGACCAGCTCCCTCTCTCCCTTAGCTTGTAACCCCCTACTACAAGCACTTCGGTGTAAGGAATACAAGATCGACCTCTCAGACTGGACGTAGGGCCTCGATTGCCTGAACCAGTATAAACCTTGTGTCTCTTTGCATCACCATCCTGAATCGGGAGCACGCAGAACAAATTCATTGGTTGGTTGAGGACCCCCCGGTCCGAAACACCGACAGTGCCGGTACGTCAATCACCACTGTTGCGTGCTCCTGCTCAAACGGCTCGCTTGGATTCTGACATGGCAGCCTGCTTTAGTCCCACCGCTTGGTCCATGCTGAGCGATCTTGGCCGTGGCGGTGCAATTTTTGCATTTTGGCCCTTTTTGAAAACATTTTTTACAAAAAGACCTATGCCAAAACGTTTGCTGAAAATAGACTATTTTTAGGCGTCTTAGAACATGACGCTAAGGTATAAGGGTTGGCGTCGACTGACACGATGCCGAGGTCTTGCTACGTCACGGATGACCCCGGTCGACGGCGACACGGTGGCGCATGGGGCCCACTACGTTGGCGTCAGTGTCAGCCAATACCACAGGCCTAAATTCGGCGCTGTGGGGAGTCACGCCGAGCTATTGGCACATCCGGCGCGCGGCCCAGGCGACCCAACAACGCTTCGTGGCCCAATAGCTCGGCGCGGGGTCACTTAACGCCGAGCCACCAGACTCGGCGTGGCCTGACTCAACGCCGAGGTCTGGACTCTTGAAGCCACGCCGCGGCCCCCTTCTTCTTCCCCCCTCCATTCATAAGACTATAATTGGGCCCCCTTCTATCCGAAGACTGCAATTAGGCCCCCTTCTATCCGAAGACTACAATTTATGAAATAACGAATGCACAACGATTACACTCACATCAAAACTAATAATGGCATGTCGTAAACTAAACCTAGCATGCCTTAGGGGATTGAAAGAAACAAGTGATACAGACGTTGCAAAGGTACTACGATTACACACTCACATGAAAACTAACAATGGTATGTTGCAAACTAAACCTAGCATGCCTTAGGAGATTGAAAAGAACAACTCATACAGCCGTGTAACCCTGGTCCCTCACTGTGCAGCTCTGGCGCCGGCGTCAGCCTTGCGCCCGCCCATGCCGAGACGACTGATTTTTTTATTTTTTAGTTCTTTTTTTTGAAAGTTTCTCACAAAAATGCCCCCTAGACGTATGATTTCTAAATCTTGACCTTTAGCTCGGCACCATCGTTGGTGGCGCCAAGCTTGGCTCCACTAACAACGGCGCCAAGCTGGCTGCTTTAACCCCGTGCCCAACATTCCTGTCCGAGCCTTATTCCCCTTCTTTCTCCTATAAGTGCACCGTAGAGATAGATTCCGTAGTAGTACGAACTGATTTTTTTTCAATCCTAACTACAAACTATCATGACTTGGACACCCTAAAATTTTACCATGAGATGATAATGTCAAATTTGGTTGCATTTTTACTATGAGATGGATATGTAATTTGAATTTTTACCATGGCAATGCCATATTGAATTTTATTGTGACTTGGATATGTTACAATCTGTCTAAATCTGTGATTTTACCATGAGATGGACATATATATATTTACCACGAGATGGTCTAATTTTTTACCGTGGCTAAGTCCAAACTTGACGAGACTTATTTTGTTGTCATATCCTCAGAGAGTACTCAAACTCGTAGTAAGGTATTAAATTGAGTTGCTATACAAATTTGAAAGATAAAATATCACAAACATGTCAATTCACTGCTACAAAATAACACTGTATTCAAACTTGTGGTCACTATTTGGCCATGTTAAAAACTGATTTAGGTTTAGGTCAAAAAATAAAGTTTATTGTACTCAACTCAAACTACAACTTCTATTAAAGGTCAAACTTTATATCTAGAAAAGAAACTATAGTTTTACTGTGGTCAAAACTGCATCATGAAAAAGGGTGTTAACTATTGATCCAACACTTACAAACATTTTTAGGCTCGTTCATCAACATGAACCCTAGATCATTTTTTTCCTAAGTATTTCTATGTTGTTTTAAGTGCTCAAATATCAAGTCAGTGTAAAACTCTAGAGTTAGCCACATTTCTCAATATCCAAGTCATGGTAAAATTTTAAATTTGTCAATGTCCAAGTCATGGTAAAATTCTAGTCTCTAAGTCATAGCAAAAATTCAGACAGCCATTTTTGCATATGTCTGTCCCACGGTAAAAATTAAATTTGACAATGTCCAAGTCATGGTAAAAATCCAGGCTTAACAAATTTCAACATGTCCATCTCATGGTAAATTTAAAGAGTTGCCCATCTTATGGTAAATTTAGGGACTTAGCCAAAATTTTATATATCCATCTCACGGTAAAACTAGGGTGTTAGGTTAAATTTAGAGGTCGGCGCCATGACCTATGGCGCCGAGACGTTACCTCGGCTTGCCGCAATCCCGCAATAGGCTAGGCAGCGGGCATGCACTACCTCCGGTAGCATCGTCTCTGCCGCTCTGAATGGTCTCCCGGCACCCGCAGACGAACATGCCATGTCTCCATCACTAGTGGAATGAAACTGATCGAGCTGCATGCATGCTTCTCTGATCTCATGAATCGTGATGCGTGGGGTGGGGTTCTGACCGAACCTCGGCGTTGAGTCGGACCGCGCCGAGGTTAGCGTCTCGGCGTCATCTGATCGCACGCCGACCTCTTGGCCCACGAAGCGTTGTTGGGCCGCGCGCTGGATGGTGCCAAGAGCTCGGCGTGACTCCCCATAGCGCCGAATTTAGGCATGTGGCGTTGGCTGACACGACGCCGACGTAGTGGGCCCCATACGCCACCGTGTCGCCGTCGACCGGGGTCGTCCGTGATGTGGCAAGACCTCGGCGTCGTGTCAGTCGACGCCGACCCTCATACCTTGGCGTCATGTTCTAAGACGCCTAAAAATTATCTATTTTCAGCAAACGTTTTGGCATAAATCTTTTTATAAAAAATATTTTCAAAAGGGACCAAAATGCAAAAATTGCACCAGGGCGCCGTTCGATGCTCCAGCGAGCTGGGACCTCATCGCCAGCGACCTCGCCGTCACGCGGCACGCCTTGGGTGCCCCACCCCTCCGCTTGCCCATGCCTAGCTCCCGCAGCAGCATCATGTTGTGCAGCACGACGAGGAGCCATGTGCCGACGTCGGCCGACACGGCCGCCCACAGCACACGGGCCGCCACGCGACGGCCAGCACGAGGACGCCGGCCTTGGCGCCCACGGAGACGAGCACGTTGGCGGCTTTCTTGTTACAGCAGCCGTCTCAGAGGATCAAATCAAAGATGCTGAACACTAGTCTTTCACAACCATTATTGGGCGAGCTTCGAGGCTTAACGATGTTGCAGAGGGGCCGGGTGAGAGGGTTACGTGAAGGACATTCTTAATTAGTTAGTAAAAAATAAGAAAAATAAAAGTACTTGGAGGTAGCAAGATACTTTCCCAACCATTGTAAAAGATTTCATACTTAAGTCAATCAGATATTTGAAGTGTGTGCAACGCTGGTACCACAGAAAAGGAAGCACATTGCGTAGCACTTCCGTAACGTGTCGTCAGTGCACCACAAAAATGGGTCAAATGTAACGCGTCTCTATCGATGGTGGCAGAATATAACGTCCGGCACCAAGGTCAACTGTGTACATAATAAATAAATAAATAAATAATAAATAAATAAATAAATCGGAGAATGAGTTCAACTGTTTTGGTGTTTCGGAAAAAATGGAACCGCAAAATTGGCGTTTGAGCTAAATCCAACGGAGTTGTTTTCAGCTTCATTGAATAACTTTTCAGATTCTTCATCAAATGTTTTTTTTTTGCCTGACTCTTAAGAATCTGGGTGAGTTCATACAAGAATTTTCAAAAGGACGAGTTGGTTCAAGAAGTTTGAGCGTGCCCATAGTGGCCCACTACCGCACTAGCATGGGTTGCTACTCCACTGGCTACCCTGTGGTCTCTGGAGTCAAACATTTTTCAACAACCAGGGTTGCATTGCATATTTGCATGGTTGGTGTTCGCCCAGGAATATCCACCAGACAGAGCCACTGCACATGTGACTACTATTCGTCTATTCCACATGAAATTGGTTGAACGAATCTTCTGCTCGGTACCGAGTACCGACTCCGACTATCCGGACGCCTGAAAACCTCAACCTACCGTAGAAAAAGAACATGAACGCCGTTCCACATGGAACTTCAGGGAAACTCCTCCCTTATACTCTTTTCTATTTCTATCTTTGCAGGCATCTTTATCCGAAAGCTTTCCTATAAAATTTCATCAAACCCAACAAAGGCTTCGTTCGGCTTACTGAATCGTGACTGAAATTTGCTGAAAACACTGTTCTAGCTGAATTATTGTGAGAGAAAAATATTGTTCTAGCTGAAAAAATAAACTAGTCGTTTTCTGGGTAAGCCGAACGGGAAGTGTGCCAGTGTCGCCGTGTCGGCAAAATTCATTCATTTATTCATTCATATTTATACTGCATGCAAAGCCGCGCTATATCTTTTGGGCTTCCATGGTTCATATTTCGCTCTCCACCGTAGCTCTCCTTCGACAAAGGCTATAAGCAAGGAAGTAGTGGGGTGGTCCTCCAAAGTACAAAGCTGATCCTTCGACAAAGACTCTTGTTGTGGGTTTTGCACTCAAAAGTGCTCTGCTGTGGCACGCTGCCCTACCCATTCATATGGCTTTGCCCTGTCCCACATCCACATGGCTTTCCAGCTCCTAGTGCTGTCCCTCTCCGTTTGTTTATGGTTAGGGGTTTGTTTGATTGGCATCCAGGGTTGCGTTGCGACCTGTCTCTGCGCTGGACTGGACACTAGTATGTTTGGATTTGTCTACCTGCTCAAGTGCTCATCTTTCAGTTTCTTGAGGCAGCAGCCAGCAGCAGTCTCTTTGTTGATGTTGCTTTGCGTGAGAAACTCATCACCACTTCTGGAAGTTGATGTCCTCGCTCGTCACTATGAATTGACCCCCCTCCAGATTTTCAGGGCGAAAATGTTAGGATCACAAATGGAAAAAGAAAACTGTGGAGTAAACAAGTTCATAAACTTGTTGTATGGTTGTTGAGTATTTCGATTTTCTTCGGCGAGCGTGTTCTTTTCTTGATACAAAATTAACTAATCCTTCTTTACCACTCTCGCTCTCGCTGTTTAAGAAAGACAGAGAGCTTAGCTTAGCTTCATGAGTGCCCTGTGCTGGACCACTACTGGTCGGTCAATGCTTCTAGGACAGTGTGTGACTCGACGGTAAGCCGGTCAAATTTCGTTAAAAGCCAAAAGTTCCTAGAGCAGATGACCCGTCTAGCAGGAGCGTGATGAATCTGCTGGTTGACCTTTAAGGCTGTGAAAATTAAGTGTATTTTGCGGCGAATTTTTCATTCGTAGCCATGAAAAGCAGGAAAAGCATTTCATGGTCCCTAATCTACCGTGCCGGAGGATGTCTCAACTTGAGAGACCCGTCTGTGCCAAACAGAGATCTTTTACGGCGATTAGCTATATATCCGGTGTATAAAATTCTACGCGCGTCACATTTGCGTCATCAACTGTGGTTGGGTGTCCGGATTCCTCTATCAAAATATATTATATATACATATAGATAGATACTCTTCCTAACGTTGTAAAGTTCAGTTTGTTATCTTTTCATATTTTTTTCATAAATAACTACTGTTTAACAAAAGCTACTGTTACTTTATCAAAAAAAAGACGAGACTATATAAGACCTTTGGAGCTTACTTGAAGACCTTAAATAGAAGACAAGAGTCCAAGACACAAGTTGAAAAAGTGCGGGACGAACAATAGAGAAGATAGCGCGAAGGAAGGATAAGGATATTATCGGTGTTTCGAGTAAACACCAACGAGTAAATTTATATTATTGCGCATCTGGTCCGGATGTTGTGTTAAAAAGACACAAGATTTATACTGGTTTGGACAGAATGTCCCTACGTCCAGTTCGTGACTGCTGCTTGGTTATTAGCACTAAAAAGTTCGTAGTAGGGGTTACAAACGGGCGAAAGGGGGACATGTTCCAAGTCTCTGATGGAAAGGTCGAATGGGCGCTGAGAGCTTGGTTGCTGCTCCGCTATGTGCTCGAGGTTCGAGACTAGTGGTTCTGTTGTGATGTAGTGTCTTATGTGATGCGGTGAATTGATCCCCTTAGTGGGGTGCCCTGCTTTCCTTTTTATAGGCCAAGGGAGAACATGGATTACAGATGGGAGAGAAAAGTAAAACGAGAGGCAAAGGAAGTCTTTAAAGGACGCCAGGTCTTCCTTTTCTCTATGCAGGCCCCGCTGACATGGCAGGCGGTGGCAGGGATAGCCCCATGTGGGGCGCATGGCCGCTGATTCTGATAGGGCTACGCTGGGCGTCTGTCCGCTGACAATGCCATGTCCTGACATTGTCAGCGGGTTGTCACGTCTCATCCCGCCCCGGTAGGCGGCGCGGCGGACCAGGGTGCTGATCAGCGGCCACACGGGGTGTAGACAGCATAGTGACTGCACGTCCATTACTGTGGATGATGCGAGTTTCCTTCTGGACCGTAGCGGTTGTCGTTAGCTTCCGTAAGGATCCGTGCCCGACGGCAAATGACGGCGCCCATAACACTGTAGGGCAAATGTCAGCGACTACAACACTGTTTTGGCCCTGACATGCCTGGAAGGTCGCAAAGCACCCTTCTAGCATGGCCTGATGGTACTGTCCTATAGGGATGCAGGGTATGGTCATCGGTATTGCGGTTGACTTTGAGCGCCTTACCTTATCTGCTCCTTGCGTTGTTGTAAAGGAGTCGTGCGCAGACATCGGGTGAGGCGAAGCCAGCCCTCAGACGTTGGGCAAGGCGGAAACAACCCTCAGACATCAGGCGAGGCGGAGCCAACCCTTAGACATCGGGAGAGGATGGAGCCAGCCCTCAGACATTGGGGGAGGTAGAAACAGTCCTCAGACATCGAGCGAGGTGGAGCCAGCCCTCAGATGTCGGGCGAGGCGAAAATAGCCCTCAAATGTCGGGTGAGGCAGAGCCAGCCCTCGGTGGCCTGGATGGGGCAGAGTCAACCCTCAGGGGTCGGATGAGGCGGAGCTGACCCTCAGACATCGGGTGAGGTAGAGCCAGCCCGCAGATGTCGGGTGAGGCAGAGCCAGCCCTCAGACGTCAGGCGAGGCGGAGCTAACCCTCGGGGTTCGGATGAGGCAGAGCCAACCCTCAGGAGCTAACCGAAGCCGAGCCGACCCTCGGGGGCCGGGCAAGGTGAAGCCCACGGCCTTGGTGGCTGGATGAGACGGTGCCCAGCAAGAGGTGCGGTCGTGCTCCTGATGCTTGGATGAATCAATGTTGATGGTCATTAGCTCATTCTCTTTGGGTACCCTACTATTGGCCCCCGACAGTAGCCCCCAAGCCCTCGGGCAATTTAAGTAGAATCGGCTAGGGATTTTTCGACTTGCCAGTGCGTACCCGGTGGGTGTAGCCCCCAAGCCTACGGAGGAGTGGAACACTCCTTTAGAGGTTTTTTCAACTTGACAGTGGGTGCTCGCGAGCGCACCCGATGGGTGTAGCCCCCGAGTCTACGGAGGAGTAGAATACTTCTTCAGAGGTTTTCTCGAAAGGGAGGACTCTAAGGGCCCTAGCCTTCTATCTCCCATGGCGTGTCTTGGGGATAGCGATTCCTTCTTGCCAGGGTCAGACCCTTCGCGGGTGTGGTCGTAAGACTTGATGGTTTGTTAGCTGGATAGTTTGATTGGGGTCCCCAGTATCCTGTTTGCGGGGATCCAGCCAGGGTCAGCCAGGCTAAGACTCGATCGAGGGCCGAGATTCCCGTGACGCTCATTCACCTGAGTACTGATCGCTTACGGGCCCATCCCTTATCATAAGGGTTCCTTGGGATGGCCATCGAAACTGTTGATGGGCTAGCCCTCGAACTCTAGGGCCCTAGAGGGCCATGGAAATGCTTTTTTTATCCGTATTACTCTTACTCGCAACAAGTCCTGGTCCGCCTAGGGAGGCAAAACGTCCGGTGAGTTTCCCGAAGGAAAGGATAGGGATTGTGTGCACAAATCCCATAGCATGATGTTGTGGCAGACCATGGCAGGCGCAGAGATTTAGGCGGACAGTTGGTTTCCTCGCATCTATCTCCCCTATAAAACCAAATGGTTCGCCCCTAGGGTTTCATACTTTGCCTCCTTGCCTTCGCATCTGCAACCTCCGCCGCCAATCGCCTAAGCTCCCCACATCCGTGTCTTAGCCGCCATCGAGTTTCCATCCACCCACCCTAAAAGGATTAAGATACCCAAGAGGGGGGGGGGTGAATTGGGCTAATTCTAAATTTTCTTGCAATAATCAAATCCTACGGATAGCCCAATTAACCCCTTGTGCCTAGAAAAGTGTTTCTATCAAACTAACGCACAAAGGACTTGCAACCTATGTTCCAAACTTACTCTAGCATGGCAATTCTATGAAAGTAAAGACAAGTATTGAATTGCTCAAAGTAAATACTCAAAGTAAATGCTCAAAGTAAAGAGAGAGAGGAACACGGCGATGTTTTGCCGAGGTATCGGAGAGTCGCCACTCCCCACTAGTCCTCGTTGGAGCACCCGCGCAAGGGTGTAGCTCCCCCTTGATCCGTGCAAGGATCAAGTGCTTTCTACGGGTTGATTCTTCGACACTCCATCACGGCGAATCACCCAAAGCCGCTCACAACTTGAGTTGGGTCACCCACAAGCTCCACCGGGTGATCACCAAGCTCCCAACCACCACCAAGCCTTCTAGGTGATGGCGATCACCAAGAGTAATAAGCACGAACTCTCATTTGACCACGCGAAGCCTAATGAGACGATGGATGCACACTTGACTACTCTTGATTCACTAATGAGGCTACTCTCTTGGATTCTCAAATCTCAATCACCTCACTAGGACCTTGCTCTTCTTGGCACTCACAAACATGTTTCTCAGCTGTTGGAATGAGCAAACGTGCCTCCACACATGAGTGGAACTTCTATTTATAAGGCAGCCTAAAAAACGAACCGTTACGAGCTTTTGCTGGGTGACTGGACGCTTTGGTCATGTTGACCGGACGCTCCAGTTAGTTCAACCCGTGAACCAGTAAAAATGTGTTGATCAGACGCTGGCAGGGTCTGGTCAGCACTAACCGGACGCGTCCTGTTGCATAAAACCCTTACTGGAACCTTACTAGACTCGACCGGACACTAAACCCTCAGGGTCCGGTCAGTACTAACCGGACACGTCTGGTCATAGATTCCCTTCTCTGGAACCTTACTAGGAGTTGATCGGACGCTGCCTTTTAGCATTCAGTCACTTGACCTCTCCAGCGTCCGGTCGCACCGAACGCAGACAGCTGATCAAATGAACTGACCGAACCCTGCGGCCAGCGTTCGGTCAGCATTTGACCCTCCATTCACTTCCAACTCTCGATCATATGTGAATGAAGTTTGCTCCAAAGGATCTTAGGTATTCATAGGAGCTACCTAGAGCTAGTTTTAGCAAGTGTGCACCCCACCTAACTCACTAGACTCAACTAGGTCAAGCTACCTGTCCATACCCCCCTTAATAGTATGACCAAAGGAAAAATAAAGTCCTAAACTACTCTAAGTGTCACTCCAACTCCAATCGACACTTAGAACTAGTCATCCTTAACCTTGTCGTCCATCCTTTGAAAACCAAAACGATTTTCATTATAGGGGCATGACAACTTTGATTGCCCACTCGATCTCCATTACCATGACCTAACTTAATTGCCTCTGCAAAACACACGTTAGTCATAGTAATCTTGTATTATCATTAATCACCGAAACCCAACTAGGGGCCTAGATGCTTTCACACCCCCATCTCCCAATGGAGCTGTGGTGCCGCTCTGATATCACCCTCTAGTGCATGGAGAGCCTTGTCCACCACGGTCTTCTCTACGCGCGGACCACCGTCGAGGAGTGGTGGCTGCCCAGAGAGGAGGACGTGTTGTTGCCACCCAATGGCTACATCATGTCCTTTGCACACTTCCATGAGCGCAGGTTTGCCACCCCCACCCATAAATTCCTTCGGGGGTTGCTGCACTACTGCAAGGTAGAGCTATAGCACCTCAATCCCAACGGAATCCAACACATTGCAGTGTTCATTGCCCTATGTGAGGGATTCCTAGGGATTAGTCACCACTTTGACCTGTGGTGGTACTTCTTCGCTGTCACCCTCCTGAAGAAGCAGGAGCTGAACACGCTGATGGGATGCGCCGACATCCAACTCTGGAACAACCGGGTCGACGAATACCCATCAATGCGTCTGTCAACCTCCAATAAGGGATGTCATTCGCATTGGTTCTACATCAAGAATGACATAGACGCCCCCTTGCCAGAGTTCACTGGGCGCCTCATCGAAGAGGTCCAACTGTCGGTGTTTCGAGAAACACCAATGAGTAAATTTGTGTTATTGCGCGTCTGGCCCGGATGGTGTGCTAAAAAGACACAAGGTTTATACTGGTTCGGGCAGAATGTCCCTACATCCAGTTCGTGGCTATTGTTTGTGTTATTACCACTGAAAAGTTCATAGTAGGGGTTACAAACGGGCGAGAGTGGGACATGTCCCAAGTCTCTGATGGAAAGGTCGAATGGGCACTGGGAGCTTGGTTGCTGCTCCGCTATGTGCTTGAGGTTCGAGACTAGTGGTTCTATTGTGATGTAGTGTCTTATGTGATGCGGTGAATCGATCCTCTTAGTGGGGTGCCCTACTTTCCCTTTTATAGGGTAACGGAGAACATGGATTATAGATGGGAGAGAAAAGTAAAATGAGAGGCAAAGAAAGTCTTTAAAGGACGCCGGGTCTTCCTTTTCCTCTGTGCGGGCCCCGCTGACATGGCAGGGTGGCAGGGATAGCCCCACATGGGGCACATGGCTACTGATCCTGACAAGGCTACGCTGGGCATCTGTCCGCTGACAATGTCATGTCCTCACATTATCAGCGGCGGACTAGGGTGCTGATCAATGGCCACACGGAGAACAGGCAGCACAGTGACTGCACATCCGTTACTATGGGTGATGCGAGTTTCCTTCTAGACCATAGCGGTTGTCGTTAGCTTCTGTAAGGATCCATGCCCGAGGGAAAATGATGGTGCCCACAACACTGTAGGGCAAATGTCAGCGCCAACAACACTGTTTGGGCCCTGACATGCCTGGAAGGTCGTAAAGCACCCTTCTAGCATGGCCTGATGGTACTGTCCTACAGGGATGCAGGGTACGGTCCACGGTGTTGCAGGTGACTTTGATCACCTTGCCTTATCTGCTCTGTGCGTTGTTGTAAAGGAGTCATGCGCAAACATCGGGCGAGGTGGAGCTAGCCCTCAGACGTTGGGCGAGGCAGAAACAACCCTTAGATGTTGGGCAAGGCAGAGCTAGCCCTCAGATGTCGGGCAAGGCGAAGCTAGCCCTCAAACATTGGGCGAGGCGGAAACAACCCTCAAACATCGGGCGAGGTGGAGCCAGCCCTCAATGTCGGGCGATGTGGAAACAACCCTCAGACATCAAGCGATATAGAGCCAGCCCTCGGGGGTCAGATGGGGCGGAGCCAATCCTCAGGGGTAGGATGAGGTGGAGCCAGGCCTCAGACGTCGGGCGAGGTGGAGCTGACCCTCGGGGGTTGAACAAGGCGGAGCCAACCCTCTGGAGCCAGCTGAGGTCGAGCCGACCCTTGGGGGCTAGGCGAGGTGGAGCCCATGGCCTTGATGGCTGGATGAGGCGGTGCCCAGCTAGAGGTGCAGCCATGCTCCTAATGCTTGGATGAATCAATGTTGATGGTCATTATCTCCTTCTCTTTGGGTACCCTAACATTGGCCCTCCAACAGATAGGCTCTGCCATGTCTCATGGTCGGATCATGAGCAACAGTCGTTGGACCATGAGCAAGGCTACGTGCGGGAAATAGGTCATGTTTAAAAATAGGAAAGACATCGTCCGATGCGGTGGCCCTTCGGCTTAGTTCGATGGCCTAAGCACCGTGCATACCTCTTTGTGTATGTCATGATTAGACTGCCAGCAGGCACGGTTAGACTGCCAGGTGGAGTCGATGATAGGTGGGGGTGAGAAGCTGCAAGTGACCGTTGGAGTGGAGATGACCGTTGGTGCTGTCTCACGGTTGGACTCCCATGCTCTAGCTGAGGGCAACAAGGATCCAATGACCATATTAAAGCATGGGGCTATATACACCCCCATGGTCTGTCCATGGTTGAACTGCCATGGTCTACCTAAGGGCAACAAGGGCCCAATGACCATATTGAAGGGTGGGGCTACATATACCCCCAAAACTGGCCAAGACAAAGGTGGAGTTGGGAAGCATCCCAAGGGTGTTGCTACACCATTTTAGAGCTCTCCACTTGCATAGTACTTAGTGATTCACATAGTGATTAGTGTAGGTGCTTTCCGAAGTGCTTAGGCTAGTTAGACCATTGTTTATGCATTTGCCCTAGGTTCAGGCCTAGTGTTTAGTGAGGTTTGCATACCTCTTGCTATTAGGTGTTTGCGCGCACCATTATTGTATACTGAAGGGGCTTGTAGTCTTCCGAGACCATACCAACCATGTTTAGTGGTGTGGTCACCACCGTGTACTAGAGGGAACGAGGTCCGCTGCAGTTTGACCGGAGCTCGATAGTGAAGATGGTGGGAAGCGGTCTGAGAGAGGCCATCACAGAGACCCACTTGCACATGGTGAAGGCTCGGTGGCTATCCATGTAGTTACCCGACCAGGGGCTTGGCCATTACTAGGACATCCTTGCGAGGGGTTCCAACGAGGATGAGGGGAAAGGATGAGTTTCTCGATACATTGGCAAAATACTAGAGTCATCGATGAGAGTTTACATCTCTATTGCCCTTTTACCTTCCGGATTTATTTTATGTACCTTTATTGTGTGCTTACTTTCCTAGCTTCGTTTAATAGGCTAGTTAATAGGATTGGAACTTAAGGTTCATAACTCTTTTGTAGTACATAGAGATAGCAACACACCTACCAAAACCTTAATTGCACATCTTGATAGATTATTTATTACATACGTTTTGCGTAGGTAGAAATCAGCGGCCATAGTCAGAAGTAGTTTTTAAGTTGCCTAATTCACTCCCTTAGGCGTCACGGTCCCTTCAATATTTTTCCAAGGTTTTCTCTTGCTTCTTTACCACATCAGTAAATCTAACACATATGCAATGTTAGTCCTCATCTAGTAGCAGTAGATAACTATATTAGCCAAATAATTCCTCTCTTTATAGTACAACTATCTATCTTAAACTTTGCCAATCTCTTCTCCACACACCTTAGACAAGTGAAACAAAAACCCTTATGCATATATCATTGCCTTTGGGATTTTTTCTTCCAGCTACATCCATCTCCATCTTCTTCTTCTCCATGCTGAACACTTTGCATCTATGTCCATGCCATCTCCTCTCATGGCTCTAGGTGTGGCTCAACTTCTCCTTGTGGACTAACCTAGCTTATCATCTCAAGTAAAGCATTAGTACAATAGTTGTCATCACTCAATTACCAAAGCCAAACTTGGGACTTTCAGTTTCTTCGATGCATAACTCGGGTGCTCCATCAGAGCTATCTAGTGCATATGTTTTTTGCACAGTGAGGGTATAATGGCTAGTGTGTTTGGGGGCTATATATATTGAGTTGCATGGCCATGGGAACCTCTCTTGGACACTTGCAAATCATCATACACATACTATAGCATAATTTTTGCATCCACTCTTGTAAACTTGCATAGAATTGCATCTTTGGAGAGTGAGAGCTCGACTCCCATGCATAGCTTTGAAAAGATTAACCAAGTGGCACTAGGTGACCGTGTTTCAAGTGGGTTTGCTCATTACTCTTGGTAGTTGTCGCCACTTAGATGGCTTGGAGCTTCCAGACTCTGTTGAAGAGAAACAAAGAAAATTGTGTTGGTGCTCTGGAGAAGATATGTGAGGGGCTCTTGTGTTCACCCCATTGGAGAAAACGAATAACAACTCTAGTGGAATTGAGGTATTGAGTAGCTCCTTGGTTCTAGCCAGCACGAGATCAAGAGCTTGAAAGGTCCTAATATGGCTAGAGGGGGGAGGGTGAATAGCCTATTTAAAAATCTACAAACTAACTAGAGCAATTTGATTAGTATGACAAATAGCGAAAAACAAATTTGCTCTAGCTCTACAAGAGTTGCAAGCCACCTATCCATCAATTCTAGTTACTATGATCACTAAACACACAATTTACTAAGTCACTACTCACTAAGAGCTCTCACACTTGCTACACTAAAGAGCTCCACTAGATGAACTTAGGCTACAAAGCAAGCTCTCAATTCTAGTTACACTAAAGAGCTTGCTATAACTAGTTTGTGGAAATGTAAATAAGTAAGTAGGGTGATTATACCGCCGTGTAGAGGAGTGAACCAATCATAAGATGAATACTAATTCAATCATTGGGAGAATACCAAAGGGCAAGAGACAACCAATTTTTCTCCCAAGGTTCGCGTGCTTACTGGCATGCTAGTCCCCGTTGTGTCGACCAACACTTGGTGGTTCGATGGCTAACAGGTGTTGCATGAACCTTGTCCACATAATTGGACATAGCAAGAACCTACCCACAAGTGAGGTAACTCGATGACACGAGAAATCCACTAGAGTTACCTTTCGACGCTCCGCCGGGGAAGGCACAAGACCCCTCACAATCACCGCGGTCGGAGCCAAAGACAATCACCAACCTCCGCTCGACGATCCTCGCTGCTCCAAGCCATCTAGGTGGCAGCAACCACCAAGAGTAACAAGTGAATCCCATAGCGAAACATGAACACCAAGTGCCTCTAGATGCAATCACTCAAGCAATGCACCTGAATTCTCTCCCAATCTCACAAAGATGATGAATCAATGATGGAGATGAGTGGAAGGGCTTTGACTAAGCTCACAAGGTTGCTATGTCAATGCAAATGGCCAAGAGAGTGAGCTAGTGCCGGCCAAACGATATTTATAGATACCCCCAAACAATAGAGCCATTGGCTCAATTATTGGGCCGACTGCGGGACGACCGGATGCACAGGTCATGTGCACCAGAGGCGTCTGGTGTGGTGACCGAACATGTCTGGTCACTGCTTGACTGCCATGTGTCCCTTTCAAATGAAGTAGCTGTTGCCACCCAACTGTGATCGGACACGCTGTTAGAAATGACTGGACACATGAGACGTAGTGTCTGGTTGAGTCCAGAGAGCTCCTAGAGCCACTCTGGACCGACCAGATGCGTTCTGTCACACTGGACCGGACGTGGGAGACACAGCGTCCGATCGAGTCTAGAGTGCTCCTAGAGCCGCTCTGGGCCGACCGGATGTGTTCGGTCACACCGGACCTTACGCTCCCAGCGTTCGATCAATTATTCGCTGAAAACACAAGATTTGTTGGTTCACAGGATGCATCCGGTCTCTCTCTGCAATCCAGTATCAACCTACATCAGTTTGACCTGATGTTGAATAGTAGTTCACCAGCGTCCGGTCACTCCATTTAGCTAGAGTCCGGTCACTTTCACTTAGTCGCTTCACCACAGGTCCAAATATCGGACGCGTCCGATAGCCACACCAAACACGTCCGGTCACAACTGTCTGACTACCTAAAGTCTAGATAAAATACTAGACGTGTCCAGTAGCCACACCAGACGCATCCGGTCACTCTATGACCAGCGCGACTAACTCCTTTTCAACTCTATCTTCTTTACCCTTGCTCAAATGTGCCAACCACCAAGTGTGTCACCTTGTGCACATGTGTTAGCATATTTTCACAAATGTTTTCAAGGGTGTTAACACTCCACTAGATCCTAAATGCATATGTAATGAGTTAGAGCATCTAGTGGCACTTTGATAACCACATTTCGATATGAGTTTCACCCCTATTAATAGTATGGCTATCGATCCTAAATGTGATCACACTCACTAAGTGTCTCGATCACTAAACCAAAAAGCTCCTATTAATTTCACCTTTGCCTTGAGCCTTTTATTTTTCTTCTTTTTTTCCAAGTCCAACTATTTGATCATCACCATGCCATCACCATCATCATCATGTAATGATCTTCATTTGCTTAAACACTTGGAGTAGTGCTACCTATCTCATAATCACTTTGATAAACTAGGTTAGCACTTAGGGCTTCATCAATTCACCAAAACCTAACTAGAGCTTTCAATCTCCCCCTTTTTGGTAATTGATAACAACCCTTACACAAAGATATGAATTGAAATTTAATTGAATCCATGTTGCTTGCCCTAGCATATTTAGCATGTGTAAAAGGATATGGACAAGTTTCATGAATCCCATATGGTAGCAATTGCTCCCCCTACATATGTGCTAAGAGTTTAGATTGTAGCTTGGACATATGCTTAGATAGGAAATATAGGAGACAATGTCTACCAAATGATGCTAAGGTATAAGAGATGGACCTTTGAAGCATGATACTAATTGGAGTGCACCAATATACCATCCTTAGCACCATTAGTAACTAAACATACACAAAAACTAGAATACCCTATGAGATCAACATTAGAAGTAAGGGTCTAGTTTTCATAATGTGAGCATGAGTCTAGTTACTTAACCTACGCATGCTAGTTTTTCATTTCATCATTCAAACCTACAACTAGCATACTCCACACAAGCTTGGATATTGAAATTTAAAACTTGTGCCATTCAAGCAAATATATGAAATGCACATTCAAAATGCAACATACAAGTTTATGAGCTTGCTCCCTCTACTTGTGTGCAATTTTGATTGATCCCCTTACAATGTCATTTCATTTGTTTGCTCCCCCTATCTTACTATCTTTGTAAATTTCTCTCCCCCTTTGTCAACAATTAGCACAAAAGGTGAGCTCAAATTTTAGATAGGTTGGGGTGAAACCATGTGAAGTGAGGATCATTTTGCCAATTTGGTTCAATCTAGATCACTTGCAAAAGATATTTAACTCGGTTTGATCCAAGGGCAAGCTTCTTCACACCTCCAAAAGAGGGTTATCATGCACCATGTTAAGTTAAACACTTATAGCTCATTTTCTATATTGAGCACTAGGTTTACAAACCCACAAACATGTCATATGCTACCACTAGATCATTTCAAGCATACAAGCAATAGTGGTACCATACAATCATCAAATTCATTTCATTTTCATAAATGAGCCTAGGACATGATAGGAATGACTAGATGCACTAAACAAGTCCTTAGCAATGGATGAATGACATGTCAATCAAGTTTACCTTGCTTTGCTCGAAGGAGAGGAATGCATATAATGGGGGGGGGGGGATGCATCAACACATATTTGAGAAATCCAATATGTTCAACTCATTCCTTAGCTTGCAAAACCTTTTCTCATCTAATGGCTTGGTGAATATATTGGCAAGTTGATCTTCGGTGCCCACACTCTCAATGCAAATGTCTCTTTTTTGTTGGTGATCTCTTATGAAATGGTGGCAGACATCAATGTGCTTTGTTCTTGCATGTTGAACCAGATTGTTGGTTAACTTAATTGCACTCTCATTGTCACATAGCAATGACACTCTCTTGAACTTGATTCCAAAGTCACTCAAAGTGGTCTTCATCCAAAGTAATTGAGCGCAACAACTACCGGCCGAAATGTACTCCGCTTCAGCGGTTGAAAGTGCTACACTATTTTGCTTCTTTGATGACCAAGACACAAGTGATCTTTCCAATAGTTGACATGTGCCCGATGTGCTCTTTCTCTCAACTTTGCATCCCACATAATCAGAGTCCGAATATCCAATCAACTCAAATCTTGCTCCCCTGGGATACCACAATCCAACATTTTGTGTATGCTTCAAGTACCTCAATATTCTCTTTGTAGCCTTCAAATGACTCTCCCTTGGCGAGGCTTGAAATCTTGCACACATGTATACACTAAACATGACATCTGCCCTTGATGCGGTCACATAGAGTTGGCTTCCAATTATAGACCGATACAATTTTTGATCCACCATATTGCCTCTTGCATCACTATCCAAAATACCATTTGTCCCCATTGGTGTACTAATAGCTTTGCTATCACTCATGCCAAACTTCTTGATCATGTCCTTGATATACTTGCCTTGACTCACAAATGTACCATTCTTCAATTGCTTGATTTGAAGACCAAGGAAGTAACTTAACTCTCCAATCATGGACATCTCAAACTCACTTGCCATCATCTTGCCAAACTCACAAAAATCTTGATTTGTTGACCCAAATATGATATCATCAACATAGATTTGCAATACAAACAAGTCATTTCCAAGCTTCTTGGTGAAGAGAGTGGTGTCAACCTTTCCTATCTTGAATCCCTTAGAGAGTAGGAAATCCCTCAATCTCTCATACCATGCTCTAGGTGCTTGTTTCAATCCATACAAAGCCTTTCTCAACTTGTAAACATGGTTGGGTTTCTTTTCATCTTCAAAACTGGGAGGTTGCTCAACATACACAAGCTCATTGATGTACCCATTGAGAAATGCACTATTCACATCCATTTGGTGCAACTTGATGTTGTGGGCACAAGCATAGGCTAACAAGATCCTAATTGCTTCCAATCTTGCAACCGGGGCATATGTTTCTCCAAAGTCAAGACCTTCAACTTGAGTGTAACCTTGAGCCACTAATCTTGCTTTGTTCCTTATTACTATCCCATCTTGATCTTGCTTGTTTCTAAAGACCCATTTGGTTCCAATCACATTGTGTTCCTTTGGTCTCTCTACCAATTCCCATACTTGATTTCTTGTGAAGTTATTCAACTCTTCATGCATAGCATTCACCCAGTCAACATCCTTCAAAGCTTCATCTATCTTCTTAGGTTCAGTGGATGACACAAATGAGAAATGTTCACAAAATGATGCCAATTTAGATCTTGTTTGTACACCTCTAGAAATATCACCAATTATAGAGTCCAAAGGATGATCTCTTGCGACATTGGTTGGTTGGCGCACTTGCATTTGATTGCTTGCATTTGATTGAGATGATGAACTAGCTAATTGTTGTTGATCTTGCACTTTGTCAACACTAGCACTTGCTTGACTTTGATCTTGGGAATCAATAGCTTGTTCATTTGATTTAGAGAGCACTTGATTCTTGTCATCTTCAACATCAATCACTTCTCTAGGTCTTATATCACCAATGTCCATGTTCTTCATTGCATTGACTAATTGAGTGCCTTTCACATCATCTAGTGTCGGTGCGAAAAGTGACCAACAAGTAAATATTTATAGTTTTGCCGTACGTTGTGATCGGATGTGGCCTAGCACTCAATGACACAGGGTTTATACTGGTTTAGGCAACATGCCCAACATCCAGTTCCAGTTGGTCGGTGACTTTATTCCTAAGCTGAGATGCTCAAAGTTTGTTGTGGGGTTACAAACGAATAGGAATAAGAAGGGGGGTGTCGAAGGTCCGGTCGGGCTCTAAACCAAAGGGCCAAGAGTGATGGGAGCTCCAACATGCGCTAAGTATAGGAACGTATACTCTATGTAGCTTTAGGGTTCTAGAGCCGTGGAGCTGTTCGAGTGCTCAGAATTTCTAAAGCTTAGCAGAGAGAGAGTCGGAATGAACATCCTTTTTTAGGAGAGAGCGCGTCCCCTTTTATAGGTGAAGGGGATGGCCTTACAAGTTAGGAGAGAGAGAGAAAGAGAGTGTGTGTGCTACCTAGTCTTGTTGCCCACGCTGTTGGGTACAAGATGGTTTGTTGGCGCCACAATACTGTTGATGCCCAGATGCATGTGGCAGGCTCCATCGTGTTCTTCTGGTATGGCAAATGTCGACGCCTACCATACTGTAGGACAAATGTCGGCGCCCATAATACTATTTGGGTTCTGACATGACTGGAAGGTTGTAAAGCACCCTTCTGGTATGGCCTGGTAGTACTATCCTATAGGTGTGTAGGGTACCGTCCTTGGTATTGCGGTTGACTTGAGTGCCTTGCCTTATCTGCTCTGCCTGATTCTTGGGTCCTCACCGAGCGGGCATCCCTAGTTGGTTGTTCCTAGTCGGCTCTGACCATGTCGGTCAGAGTTAGAAGCTATAAGTAGAGGTTCGGCGTATTCTCGGTCAAAAAAGTGGGTCGTAGTCGGAAGCGAGCGTCATCCCCTCCTTGGCTAGGCCTTTCGGTCGAAGATTGGGTCGCTCTTCCAGCCTGTCATTAGGTATCTAGGCCAGCCTAGGAGACATGCACTGTCACAACATCGTCTGTCGGGCCATGCTTTTGCTAGGAAACGGGCCCATTGGGGACCCTAGGTTTATGAACCCGATAGGAGCCCTCGAGCCCCCAGGCAATTTGGGTAGAATCGCCTAGGTTTTTTTGCTAGCGGGTGCGCGCGAGCGCACCTGGTGGGTGTAGACCCTGAGCCCCCGAGCGATTTAGGTAGAATTGCCTAGGTTTTTTTGACTTGCTAGTGGGTGCGTGCGAGCGCACCTTGGTGGGCGTAGCCTCAGAGTGAGATCCGACCCTTTGTCGTGGCTGGGGTCAGGTGTCACCAAAGATCGAGGAGAGGATAGCAAAACTAGTAGGAGAAAACGTCTCCTATTTTTCACACATACCCCCTTTCTAGGTTCTGAGCCATCATTTCTAGGAGTGCGGACCCAGGCGTTGGTGCATGGCCAAGGGATCAGGCGACATGGAGTCACCAACACAGGCATTAGGCATAGTCGAGGGATCGTGCAAGATGGAGTCACCAGCCTAGGCATCGGGCATGGCCATCAGGCATGCTGAGGGGTTAGGTGAGATGGAGTCGCAGACCCAGACGTCGATCATGGCCAAGGGATTGGTCAAGATGGAGTCGCCAACCCATGCGTCGGACATGCCAAGGGGTCAGGCAAGATGGAGTCTCGGACCCAGGCATCGGGCGTGGCCGAGAGATTAGGCGAGATGGAGTCGCCAACCTAGGCGTCGGGCACGACCATCGGGCGCGCAAAGGGGTCGGGCGAGATGGAGTCACCAACCTAGGTGTCAGGCGCGGCCATCGGGCATGCCGAGGGGCTAGGCAATCTGAGCCCCGTTGGGCTTGGTAGGGGTCAGTCGAGTTTCATGTGTTACCCCATCCATGGTTTCTGCAACCAGAGAGGTTGAACTAACGTCACTTACCTCGATGGCTCGAGTGATGTGCTCAATGAGCTCTCTAATGGCTATGTCCGAGTGGAATCTAGGTCCGTTGGTCATAATGGGGTTGGCATAGCCCTCATGGGGCATTCCACTGCCACTTAACCCACCTCCTGACAGATGCCTAAGCCGTTCTAGAGACTGACTCAGGTGGCCCACTAGCCTCCCCTCGATGGAGATTCTATGGGCATAGCTCGAGGTTAGGATTAAATGAGAAGGTTGAGATGACCCTATCTGGTTCTGGGTAGATCAGGCGAGGGCCATTGGGGCTCATCTATGTTTTCTCCCCTGGCTCTGTTTGACATGAGGCGGCCTCGAGCCCTTCACGGGCCAGCCTTTGAACCCCGGTCAGTCGTCGCTCATGTCGAATGAGGCGACTACCGCTTCGTGACGCAACATGAAGCGTTTGTGATGCATCAATTGCATATGCAATGCTTTGGATATGTGCGATGAATGAATGATTATACGGATGAATGTGTGAATGCATGTATGAGAAATGATGAATGAATGATCATGCAATTAAATAAAATAAAAGGTTTAGTAAAGTTACCTTCATGACTCGAGTGATGGGTTTTGAGGAGTTCCTATCAGATATGTCGGAACAGGATCCGTGTCCATCGTTCATGATGAAAATGGCATAGCCCGCATGGGGCATCCCTCTTCTCCTTACCTATCTCTCAATAGTTGTCTGAGCCATCCAATCAACTTAGGTAGCCCATTGGTCTCTCCTTGATGGAGATCCCGTTGTTGGGCCCTTCCAAGCCCTACCTGGGAAGGCGGAGGGCCATTTGCGTGTGGTTGCACCTTGTTTCTTGCGCTCGGTCCATGGTAGTGGTGGGCCATGCCCAAGCCACATCCTGTTTAACCAGGTGTCATTTTGTTTGGTAGAGCGAGTCCCATCAGTCAGGACGTGTCCCACCACATGCCTATCCACATTAAATAGGGGAAGGGAGAGGGTTTTCCTCCCATTCTTTTGCCTTTCTCCAACTGCTACCTCTTCTCTTTCTTCCTTTTCGCCAAGCTCATTTGTGCACCATGATGGTTTCTAAGAGAGAGGGCAGAGCGAGGTAGAGGAGAACACATAGATTCGTTCATGAATCGAGGGCGCGATGTCAAGCTGGAGACCATCCAACATGGATGAGGAGGTGCTGGCCGCCTTTGCCGAGAAGGGGCTGCTCTCATCAAAGGAGGTGGCGCATTGGAGGGCTCCTGCATCGAGGGAAGCTATTCCATGACCACAAGCCAATGAGGTTGTCACCTTCCTTGCCTTCCACGAGTGTGGCTTAGATATCCCGCGCATTGGTTCCTACATGGGCTCCTCAATGAGTGGGGCCTAGAGCTGCAGCACCTCACTCCAACTGGGGTGCTGCACATCACTAGTTTCATAACCCTTTGCAAGGCCTTCCTCGGGATGGAGCCACATGTGGACCTTTTCTGGTGGATCTTCACTGTGTGAGCTTTGTCTAAGGGGAAGCCACCTAGGATCCGCGCTAGTTGGGGGTTTCGCCCTGCAGAAGAAGCCGAGGCCATCGGGCTCCTACCCCGCGTACTCCCCCTATGACTCTAATCAGGGGTGGCATGGGGAGTGGTTCTACATCAGGAACCTAGCAGAGGTGCCATTCCCACCTTTCACCGAAAGAAGGCCGGAGAGGTGGGAAAGCCGATGTTGGGGTCCCTCCAGTCGGCAGAACAAGCTGGAGGTCATCGAGGTAGAGCTTCAGAAGCTGGTGCAGCATGGCCTCGATGGGCTACGGGTGTTCCACACCTTCTTCTACCATCGAGTCGCCCCACTGGCAGAGAGGAGGCAGCCGATGTAGGTGTACTCTAGCCCAACGGATCCCGACCGCGCGTCGCCGAAAGAGTTGCCCAAGGATGAGGTCTGGAGTCACCTCGACCGGGTGCTACAGCTGAGGGAAAAATACTCCCTTGAAGGAATGCCCAGACCTCTTCATGCCACGAAGCTATCCAATCTGGTATGCTCCCCTCTTCTTATTCCATGACCTTTTTTCTCTTGCTCTCCTTTGTTTTGACTTCGAGTCGCCTGTTTCGTAGGGACTTGCGGGTTATAGATCCTGGCCGCATCTTCTGAGGGGGCCAGAAGCAGCAGTTGCCAAGAAGAAGAAGAGAGCTGAGAAGGCCCGAAGGGGGCATTAGAAGGAGAAGGAGATTGGTCGGTGGGTGTAGGCCGATGAAAACCGAAGCAACATGGAGGCGAAGCTCGAGTCAGAGGAGCCCACTGAGATGGGTGGCGACATGAGCACCTCTGAGGATGAAGGAGACAAGGGCATTGTTGTGACCTTAGTGGAGCATTGTAAGCCTACAGCCATGTCCGCCGGTGGTGGGCAGGATACAGAGAGGCGCGGCGTCGTTCCTACATCAAGGAAGCGTGCTGCAAGCTCGGACGCCGCCATCGAGGGAGAGATGAAGCGGGCACGGTCATCGTGCCCTTTGGAGGCGTCATTGGATTTGCCACCTTGCTCTAAGCATGTGGAGCACGCCGGCTGGTCAGAGGAGTGTGCTCGTACCCCCACATCTTCAGGGTCGGCGCGTGTGCACAACCCACAATAGGGAGACACCCCATCAGTTGCTCTGGTGGGTGCGCCATGAGCTGGTGGTCATGGCCATTCGCGGGCCGAGCAGGAACTGGTGGGGTCAACTCCTCCCTTGGTTGATACAAGGGGCACAGGTCATGACCCATGAGCGGTCCTCGTCTAGCAGGCTTATCGCCAGCGGGTCAGGGCTTCAGGGCCCTATCGCTTTCATCTAGGTATTCATCTTTGTTCCTTTTCGATCTCACAGTTGAGTTCTTTGAGCACGATGACCTATACTTTTTTGACAGCAACCAAGGAATGATGGGACTAGGCATCGCCCTACCTCCCATGCGGGAGGAGTGGAGACCCAGCCTACAATGAGTTGCGATGAGCAGTGGGGAAAGCAAACTAGCGGTGGTGTGACCTTCCCTTCTGGGGGTTGCATCCTTCCAACCAGTCGTGAATACGGTGGTAGCGGTGGTGGCAGTGATCCCCATGGTGATGGAAGAGGTTGGGTCAGAGGTGACCCTTGCGATCCCTCCCCCAATAGCCATGGTAGAAGAGAGGAGGGAAACTGGGCTCCCTTCCTTTCCCGGTGGAGGAACACACGGCTTGCTCTCCTGGTCGGAGCTGGAGGGGTCAGGAGGAGACGTGGCCAGGCCAAAGGTAGAACATCCGCCAGTGAGCCATGGGGTCTAGATAGTGGAGATCCCTTGCTCCAATGAGGAAGGCACTAGGGTGGGGCTGGCAACCATCCTACCATTGTAGGAGTTAGTGATGGTCCGGTCGTCACATGATATTGTGATGGCTAGACCTTCTAGCGGGTTGGGGGCGACCCGCGAGATGGTGTGGCCCTACCCCGATGACCCAAGGAACACTAGTTCACCCTTCATGATGAGGAGGAGGTGGGGCTCTAGCACTTGCAGGAGGAGAGGGGACTATCGATGGAGTCCGATCTTGCCCAAACCAAGGCGAGGATTAAGGAGGCCTTGGAGCGGGTTGAGCTCACCCATCAGCCAGTCTCAGTCGACCTGCCATGCATCATAGAGGTAAGCTTTCTACATTTTTAGCGTTTGTCCTCGACTCCTTGGTCTCCCACTGGTTGTCTCCACATGCTTGCTTCTCGCTTTACAGGACTTAGAGGCGATGTCAATCCACAAGTCTTGTTTCCTTTGGGAGGAACAGGTTGGATGGAGCGGGAAGCAGTGATGTCACTGCGGGATGACAAGCTTGAGTGCCAACTGGAATCCACCCACCGCGAGTCCCAAGACTAGGTGGCCGAGGCATTGGGAGCGCACGCTATGGAACTGCTTGCAGTGGAACAGGCGACTACTGCCGAGCGGGAGCTTGACATAGTGAAGGTCCACTTGGCAGGGACTGAGGTGGCACTTCAGAAGTCCTTGGAGGCTTTGGGGATGGAGTGGAAGGCCCGATCGGAGACTGAATAGGAAGTGGTCACGCTTTGGGGGTAGGTGCTTGGTGCAGAGGAGTCAAACGCTCGACTGCTCGAGAAGGTGACCCAGCAGGAGGAAGGACTCTCCATCCTTGAAAGCACCCACCTTGGTATGTATCTGTTCCATCTTTGGTTGATGCCTTGGTTCTTCCTTTACTTTGCTTCTAAACTTGTTGTTCTTTTCCTAGAACTAGGTGGAAAAATTGGTTCTCTAGAGCGAGAGTTGGAGATAGCCAAGGCGGCGATTGGGCAGAGCATGAAGGCACTAGCCAAGTCCCTTGAAGAGCGATGTGCTCTTGAGGGGGAGCTTGACTAGATTTGCAACATCGCCCAGGTGGTCATTACTGAGGTGTTTGGGTTAGGGCCGAGCACTAGTATGCCTACCATCCAGCTAGCGGAGGTCCCAAACAAAGTTCAGGTGCTGATCTCTGATGGCATGTTCTATGGGACTTTGGGGGTGCTGACCTCAGTGGCGATGCACCACCTAGATCTAGACTTTGCTGCCATCTATAGAGGGTACACCCATGGCTAGAGCGCGGATGCAATCCATGTGCTTGGGGAGAGCTTGGTGCCATATGCACAGATGGTTGCTGAGCAAGTCTCTGCATAGTGGTGATGGAGGCTCGCTGTTCTAGCATGGTTGAAGGCGTGCACCAGGAAGACATCATCCACCCTATGGATGGAGTGGAGACTGGGTCGGAAGTGAGCATCATCCCACCTCCGACCAAGCCGGGTCCTTCCCATGGTGGAGATAGTTTATGTTTCTCCTTGGTTGATTGGGTTCTCCAAAGCATGAGATCTCTGACCTCAGGATCCTCCCCCTGATTTTTCTTTTGTGGTACCTACGGAGAGTTTGCTGGTAGTGAGAGGAGCGGATGACAGTTGTCTCATGAGCCTCCTTGAGTAGGTCAACCACATCCTGCTGAGCCTCAGTGGCTCGGTCTCGGTTGAAGGCCTTCACTCTTGGGGCATCGTGGTCGAGGTCGAAGGGCAGCACCGCTTTAGCTCTGTTGGCAAGGAAGAAAGGTGTGAATCCTATGGATCGGTTTAGGGTCATTCTTAGGCTCTAGAGGATTGCTGGGACCTCTACAACCCATTGCCCGACATACTTATTGAGTCGGTCGAAGATTCATGGCTTAAGTCCTTGGAGGACCATGGCATTGGCTTGTTTGACCTGACCGTTAGTACATGGATGTCCAATCGAGGCTCAGTTGATCCTAATGCCATATCCATCACAGAAGTCTAGGAACTTCTTCCTGGTGAAGTTAGTTCCATGGTTAGTGATGATACAGTTAGGAACCCCAAAACGATAGATGATGTCAAGGAAGAACTTTACCGCCTCTTCTAAGCAAATGTTGGTGATGGGCTTCGCCTCTATCCACTTGGTGAATTTTTCCACTGCTATGAATAGGTGAGTGAAACCACCCGGGCCCTTTTTGAGGGGTCTGACCATGTCGAGGCCCTAGACCATGAATGTCCAGGTGATGAGGATGGTTTGAAGCTCCTGCGCTAGTAAATGAGTTTGCCGAGCATAAAACTGGCATCCCTCACACCTACGGATGACCTCCTCTACATCTCATAGCGTTGTGGGCTAGTAAAAACCTTGGCAAAAGCCTTTTTTGACCAACGACCTTAGGGCCATGTGATGTTCATAGATTCTAGCATGGACTTCGAGGAGGAGTTGTTTCCCTTGGTCGGTAGGGACGCACTTCATGAGTACTCCCGATGGGCTTTGCTTGTAAAGTTTGTTACCAAATGTGATGAATGTCTTGGCGCATTGAGCGATTTGTCGCGCTTCAGTCCTTTCTAGTAGGAGGATCTCCTCAAGGAGGTAGGCGAGTAGTGTTCTCTAGTTAGTTTGATTGAGTGCCACCATGGCAATGTCAGCGGGTGACGTTGTCGTGGAGGCATCGAGGTTGGAGCCCCTAAGTGCCAGGTTGGTGTCGGAGCGTGTCTAGATTAGACCTTCTAGGATGTGGGTAGATAGCTCATGAAGGTCATTTATGAAGACCCCATCCGAAGATAGAACCCACCTAGCAGCTAATTTTGCGAGAAAATTAGAGACATCGTTGTCCTTTCGAGGGACATGATGTAGCTCGATCCACTAGAATTTGTCCCCGAGCTTGTGCACCTCCTAGCAGTATGCTACCATGAGGGGGCTTTTGCAAGAGGACTCCTTCATGACTTGGTCGACGACCAACTCAGAGTCACCGTGGACGTACAGCCGCATAGCGCCGAGCTCGATGGCGATGCACAGTCTATTGATGAGGGCCTCATATTCCACAGTGTTGTTTGATGTTGAGAAGTGGAGACGGATCACATAGCGGAGCCTACTCCCATCCGGGGATATCAGAAGCACTCTAGCCCCTGAGCTAGGCGCCATGACTAAGCCATCGAAGTATATTGTCCAGTACTCATGGGTGATGTCTGGGGTCAGGAGCTAGACCTCTGTCCATTCAGTGACAAAGTCCATGAGAGCCTGAGACTTAATAGTGGTGCGGGGGATATACCTGATGTCGTGGCCCATTAGCTCGAGTTCCCACTTGGAGATCTGTCCCACAGCGTCATGGTTGTGGACAATGTCTCCCAGCAGGAATGAGGTGACGACCATGACTTCGTGGTCGGTGAAGTAGTGTAGGAGCTTCCAGGCCACCATTAGCACGACATATAGAAGTTTCTACACCTAGGGGTACTAAACCTTAGCATTGGTGAGTACCTCACTGATGAAGTATATGGGTCGTTGGACCTTCAGGTGGTGTCCCGGATCCTCCCTTTTGATGACTAGGGTGGCACTCACCGTGTGGTTGCTTGCCATGGCATAGAGGAGGAGGGGTTCTCCTTGTTCGGGAGCGATGAGGATTGGGGCCGACATTAGTGATGCTTTGAGGCTTTCCAAAGCCCGCTGTGCTTCCTCAGTCCAAACGAATGTGTCTATCCTTTTGAGCAGTTTGTAGAGGGGCATCCCCCGCTCGCCAAGCCAGGAGATGAACCGGCTCAGGGTGGCCAAATAGTCAGTGAGCCTTTGTACACCCTTGATGTTGTGTATAGGACCCATGTTGGAGGTGGCCATAATTTTTTAGGGTTGGCCTCGATACCGTGTTTGGACATGATGTATCCAAGCAGCTTCCCCTTTGGAACCCTAAAAATACATTTTTTGAGATTCAATTTGATGTTGAACCTTCGGAGGTTCATGAACGTTGTGGCTAAGTTCACGATCAGGTCACAAGCTTGAGTTGTTTTGACCACTATGTCATCTACATAGACAGCGATCGTTGGTTTTGGTAGCTCGACTTGGTTAGGCTGGTCGAGCGAGCCGATTTGGTCGGCAAAACATTGCTGCATGCACCATTGATAGGTGGTGCCAGCATACTTCAGATCGAAAGGCATGGTTACATAGTAGTCCGAAACCATACGAGGTGATAAATGAAGTTGTGAGCTGGTCGGACTCTTTCATCGTGATCTGGTGGTAGCTTGAGTAGGCATCCAGAAAGGAGAGGATTTTGCATCCTAAGGTGGAGTTGACTATCTGGTCTATGCGTGGCAAAGGAAAATAGTCCTTCGGACATGCCTTGTTGAGGCCAGTATAATCAACGCACATTCTCCATTTCCCGATCTTCTTTTTATCAAGAACAGGATTGGCTAGCCAGTTGGAGTGATATACCTCCTTGATGAATCCAACTGCTAGGAGTTTGGCTATTTCCTCGCCTATGGCCCTACGCCTCTCATCGTCAAAGCGATGAAGGCATTGCTTGGTGGGCTTTGAGCCCGAGACAAGGCGTAATGCAAGCTCAAGGACCTCCCGCGGTATGCCCAGCATGTCAAAAGGTTTCCATGCAAAGACATCATGATTGGGACCTAGAAAGTCGGTGAGCTCGTGTTCCTATTTGGCCAGGAGCTTGGCCCTGATCCTCACCGTCTTGGTTGGGTTGGTGGGGTCGATCCCCATCGTCTTAGATTCCTTGATTGGGTGGAAGGCAGTTGAGGAGGTTGGATTGTAGCAGTCTAGGACTACTAGAGCTGATGAACTTCTAAGCTGAGGGAGCTTGGCTGAGTTGATGAGGGTAGTGGCGAGCTCGAAATGCTCGTGGTTGCACATGTAGGCGTGCGAAAAGGTGCTACCCATAGTGATGACGCCATTCGGTCCTAGCATCTTTAACTTGAGGTAGGTTTAGTTGGGGATTGCCATGAACTTGGCGCAGCATGGCTGCCCCAAGATGGCATGGTAGGACCCTAGGAAGTCCACCACCTCAAAGGTGAGGACCTCCGAGTGGAAGTTGTCTCGGTCACCAAACATGACGAGCAGGTCGATCTGCCCGAGCGGGTATGTCTGCATCCTCGAGATCAGGGTTGTGGAAGGGAGAGCTCACTAGGCGGAGCTCTAACTAGGGGATGTGCATGGCGTCGAGGGTGTTGACATAGAGATTGTTGAGGCCACTGCCTCCATCCATCGGCACCTTGGTGAGGCGCTTCTTGCAGACAATGGGGTCAACGATGAGCGGGTAGTGACCTAGTCTAGCAACATGGGAAGGATGGTTCCCCTGATAAAAAGTGATCAGAGATTTTGACTAGCTAAGGAAAGAGGGGACGGCCATTTCGGTGATGCATGCCTCTCTGTTGCACACTTTGTGCTGGTGCTTGGAGTAGATGGCATTGGATCCCCTAAAGATCATGAGGCATTCCTCAGGATTGGGAAAGCCATCCCCATCCTTTCCCACCACGCCTCCTTTCTTGGCCACTACCTCCTTGCCCTTTCCTTTCTTTGGCTCATCGGCCTATCACAGAAAGCACTTGAGGAGTTCATAGTCCTTGTAGAGGTGCTTGATGGGGTAGGTGTGCTTGGTGCGTGGGCTCTCCATGAGCTTGTCGAAGTGGTCGGGCAGACCCTGCTGGGGCTGCTTGCCCACACGATCAACCGCGGTGACCAAAGCAGAGTTGGCCAGTCGGTGCCGATCCTTCTTGTTCTTTTTGCCCCTTTACATGGAGGGGCCCTCATCTTGGTCCTTGCGCTTGGCCTTGCCCTTGTCCTGGCCTCCGCTAAAGACCGCTCTAACCGCCTGCTCATCAGAGGTGTGGTTCATGGCGATGTCGAGCAGGTCACGGGTGGCACGAGGCTTTAGATAGCTGATCTTGTGGATCAAGGACTCACAAGTTGTCCCAAAGAGGAATGTGCTGATGACATCCGCATCAACAACATCAGGGAGGGAGTTGCATCGTTTTGAGAACCTATGGATGTAATCCTATAGGGACTCATCGAGCTCCTGCTGGTAACTCTTGAGGTCCCAGGAATTCCCAGGATGGACATACGTCCCCTAGAAATTCTTGATGAAGATCTTCTTGAGATCCACCCAGTCACATATGTTGTCAAGTGGGAGGAATTCGAGCCATGCTCAAACATGCTCCCCCATGTAGATGGGGAGGTATTGAATGATGAAGTGTTCATCATCCACTCTTCCGGCTCGGTAGGTGAGCCAGAAGTCTTTGAGCCATATACCAGGATTTGTTTCCTCGGTGTATTTGGCAATGTTGGTAGGGGTTCGGAAGCGCTATGGGAACGGTGCTTTTTGGATGCGATGGCCAAAGGCCCATGGTCCTGGGCCATCTAAGCAAGGACTCTGGTCGTCTTGTCAGCGACCATGCCTAGGTTGTGTTTCCCCGCTCCAACCAATGGTCTAGCTAGGGCCTATGTCACCTGCTCTCAATGCCCCTTGATGGATGTCATCATCACACTAGGCTTGATGCTGGTTGTTGATGACGCTGCGAGTGTCACGGTTTAGCCTGAGCCGTTTGCGTATAGGTGGTCAGTGTGGAGTGGGTGCTGGGTTAGGCCGTGGTGCAGCTGCGGCCTCCTATTCCATGCCCAACGATTGTAGTGGTGAGCGGATGGAGCGATTTGACTGGTGCGCCCCTATTCCCCCGGTAGGGAAAGAGGGCCAAGAGTGATGGGAGCTCCAACATGCTCTAAGTATAGGAACGTATGCTATGTGTAGCTTTAGAGTTCAAGAGCCATGGAGCTGTTTGAGTGCTCAGAATGTCTAAAGCTTAGCAGAGAGCGAGTTAAAATGAACGTCCTTTTTTAGGAGAGAGCGTGTCCCTTTTTATAGGTGAAGGGGATGGCCTTATAAGTTAGGAGAGAGAGAGAGAAAGAGTGTGTGTGTGCTACCTAGTCTTGTTGCCCACACCATCGGGTAGAAGACAGTTTATCGATGCCCACAATACTGTTGACTGCCAGATGCTTGTGGCAGGCTCCATCGTGTTTGTTAGGTATGGCAAATGTCGGCGCCTGCCATACTGTAGGACAAATGTCAGCGCCCACAATACTATTTGGGTTCTAACATGCCTAGAAGGTTGTAAAACACCCTTCTGGTATGGCCTGGCGGTACTGTCCTGTAGGTGTGTAGGGTATGGTCCTCGGTATTGCAGTTGACTTGAGCTAATTGCCTTATCCGCTCCATCTAATTCTTGGGTCCTCACCGAGCGGGCGTCCCCGGTCAGTCATTCCCAGTCAGCTCCAACCATGTCGGTCGGAGTCAGAAGCTATAAGTAGAGGTTCGACATACTCCTAGTCAGAAAAGCAGGTCGGAGTTAGAAGCGAGCGTTGCCCCCTCCTTGGCCAGGCCTTCCGGTCGAAGACTGGATCGCTCTTTTGGCCTATCATTAGGTATCTGGCTGGCCTAGGAGACACGCACTATCACAACGTCATCTGCTAGGCCATGCTTTTGCTGGGAAGCGGGCTCATTGGGGACCCCAGGTTTATGAACCCAACATCTAGATTCTCATCTCCCTCTTGGGAACCATTTGTTTCATCAAATTCTACATCATGAACCTCCTTAAGAGTACCACTAGCCAAATTCCAAACTCTATATGCCTTGCTAGTAGGGGAGTAACCAAGAAAGAAACCTTTATCACATTTCTTTTCAAACTTGCTCAATCTAGTGCCTTTCTTCAATATATAGCATTTACAACCAAAACCCTAAAAGTATGCTATGTTGGGTTTTCTTCCATTCAGTAGCTCATAAGGTGTCTTCTCCATCATGGGGTGATAATAGAGTCGGTTGCTATAATAGCAAGCCATGTTGATCGCTTTGGTCCAAAATGAATGACTCACATTGTACTCACTCAACATCGATCTTGCCATGTCAATGAGTGTTCTATTCTTCCTCTCAACAAGGCCATTTGATTATGGAGTGTACTTGGCCGAGAATTGATGTCTAATTCCAAATTCATCACATAACTCATAAATTCTAGTGTTCTTGAACTCACTATCATTGTCACTTCTAACTCTCTTGATGGTTGTTTCAAACTCGTTGTGAATGCCCTTGACAAATGATTTGAATGTTGCAAACACATCACTTTTGTCCATTAGAAAGAACACCCATGTGTATCTAGTGAAATCATCCACAATCACAAATCCGTATTTGTTTCCACCAATGCTAGTGTATGTGATTGGTCTAAACAAGTCTATGTGCACCAACTCAAATGCCTTAGATGTGCTCATCATGCTCTTCTTAGGATGTGTGTTACCAACTTGCTTTCTAGCTTGACATGCACTACATAGCTTATCCTTCTCAAATGTGACATCTTTCAAGCCTCTAACTAAGTCATGCTTGATCAACTTGTTCAATTGTTTCATTCCAACATGACCAAGCCTTCTATGCCATAACCAACCCATGCTAGACTTAGTGATCAAACATGTTGACAATTGAGCTTCTCTAGCATTGAAATCAACCAAGTATAGATTCTCATATCTAAATCCTTTGAATATCATGTTAGAGCCATCTACACTTATGATCTCTACATCATCCACACCAAATATGCACTTGAAACCAAGATCACACAATTGAGCTACCGATAATAGGTTGAAGTTCAAGCTTTCTACTAGTAGCACATTTGATATGCTCATGTCATTGGATATTGCAATCTTACCAAGACCTTTGACCTTGCCTTTGCCATTGTCACTAAATGTGATACTATCAATCCCATTGCTCTTATTTTCATTGATTGAATTGAACATTCTTGGATCACCGGTCATGTGTTGTGTGCACCCACTGTCAAGCACCCAATGCCTTCCTCTGGCTTTTATAATTGACCTACAAAAGATCAATTCTTTTTAGGTACCCAAACTTGCTTGGGTCCTTGAAGGTTAGTTACCAAGGTCTTTGGTACCCAAATGGCCTTCTTCTTTGGGCCCACAATTGGTGTACCAATGAACTTAGCCTTCACACCATTGGCACCCTTAACAAGCATGTAACAAGAATCAAATCTAATTGAGGATACATAAGGTTGCTTGTTCTTGTTAGTCTTGCAATATTGCTCTATATGCCCAACTTGCTTGCATCTATTGCAAAACTGACCATTGCCCTTCATAAAGCTAGCTTTGGAAGTGACAAAGACCGCCTTTCCTTTCTTGGAGGTATAGCCTAATCCCTCTTTGTTGAGAGAAAATCTTTGGCTACCCAAGCACTTTAGCAAGCGGGCATCTCCACCATAGGCATTGCCTAAGCCACGAGTGAGCTCATTCACCTCCTTCTTGAGGGTCTTATTTTCCACCATTACTGAGGCATCACAAGTGAAACCATCACTAAAGGTGAAGTTGAAGTAGAAGTGCTACAAGAAGGGTTAGTGGGAGCAACAATAATGGGCTTATAAAAAGATTCATCAATAATATCACATGTTAGTCCCACATCATAAGACACAATCACTTGCTCCTTCTTGGCTTCCTCTTTCTTGACTTGCTCGATGTGAAAGGAGTTAGCCTTTTTGAGCTTAGAGTGAGCTTTGCCAAGCTTCTCATGTTCTTCTAATTGCCTCTCATGAGTGGCATTGAGCTCATCAAGAGATTGCTCAAGAAATTCGACTTTCTTGTGCAATTCTTTACACTCCTTTCTCTATATCTCAAAGCAAGTGTGCACTTGCTCACACATATCCATGAGCTCCTCCTTGGTGTACTCATCATCATCATCATCACTCCTACAAGCATCACTTTCACATTCATCATCATCACTCACACCATATTTTACCTTGGTAGGCTTTGCCATGAGGCATGTCGATGGAGTGTCGAAGATGGAGGGCTTATTATTGATGGCGATGCTTGCTAGTGCTTTCTTGATAGATTTTTTGCCATCATCACTAGAACCATCACTATCCCAAGTGACCACATAGCCTCCACCCTTCTTCTTCTTTTGGAAGGTCATCTTCTTCTCCTTTCTCTCCTTGTTCTTCTTCTTATCCTTATCATTGTCACTATTGTAGGGACAATCCGCTACAACATGATCGGGGCTCTTGCAATTGTAACATCTTCTCACATATTCTTTGCTTTTGGTGTGATCTCTTCTCTTTCTTGCACCATAGCCCTTCTTCTTCATGAATTTGACCATCTTGCACACAAATAGAGCCATGGCCTCATCATCAATGTCACTAAGATCCTCATCATCACTTGATTCTTTCTTAGACTTGCCCTTGTTCTTGGATGATGAGCTAGCCTTGAATGCTACACTCTTCTTCTTGTCTTCGTCTTCCTTCTTGTCATCCTTGTCAACCCCGTCCCTTTCCATATGGTATGTCTCTTATGTCATGACATCACCTAATACTTGGTTAGGGGTAATCTCCTTCAATTCTCCTCTTATGATAAGCAATCTCAACATCTCAAATCTTGGAGGTAAGCACATCAAGAACCGATGAGAGACATCATAATCATTGATCTTCTCTCCCAAAGCCTTCAAGTCATTGACAATCACTTGCAATCGATGGAACATCTCCGGAATGCTCTCATCTTCCTTCATCTGAAGCTTGTCAACTTGTCCTTGAGAATATACAACTCGACACTCTTCACTGCTAGTGTGCCCTCATATGTTTCCTCCAATCTCTTCCACACCTCATTCGCTCTATCACAATCCTTGATTTGCTCAAACACCTTGGAATCAATGGCATTGTATATGGTGTTGAGAGCCATTGTATTGCATTGCTTGTTGGTCTTGTCTTGGTTGGTGAGATTGTCGGGATCAATGATAGCATAGTCACTCTCGGTCACATCCCATATTTGATCATTGATTGAACCAAGATACATCTTCATCTTTCTCTTCCAATAATCATAACATGTGCCATCAAAGAACGGTGGTTTACCCCCACATGGTTTAACACAACTTGAGCCATAATTTGACACCGAGGTTGTTAAGCCTTCAATCAAATAGTGACCATGGCTCTGATACCACTTGAAAGGTCCTAATATGGCTAGAGAGAGGGTGAATAGCCTATTTAAAAATCTACAAACCAACTAGAGTAATTTGATTAGTATGACAAATAGCAAAAATCAAATTTGCTCTAGCTCTACAAGGGTTGCAAGCCACCTATTCAACAATTCTAGTTACTATAATCACTAAACACACAATTTACTAAGTCACTACTCACTAAGAGCTCTCGCACTTGCTACACTAAAGAGCTCCACTAGATGAACTTAGGCTCCAAAGCAAGTTCTCAATTTTAGCTACACTAAAGAGCTTGCTATAACTAGTTTGCGGAAATGTAAATGAGTAAGTAAGGTGATTATACCGCCGTGTAGAGGAGTGAACCAATCATAAGATGAATACTAATTTGATCACCAGGAGAATACCAAAGGGCAAAAGACAACCAATTTTTCTCCCAAGGTTCACGTGCTTGCCGGCATGCTAGTCCCTGTTGTGTCGACCAACACTTGGTGGTTTGGCGGCTAAGAGGTGTTGCACGAACCTCGTCCGCACAATTGGACATCACTAGAACTGACCCACAAGTGAGGTAACTCAATGACATGAGGAATCCACTAGAGTTACCTTTTGACGCTCTGTCGGGGAAGGCACAAGACCCCTCACAATCACCGCGATCAGAGCTAGAGATAATCACCAACCTCTGCTCAATGATCCTCGCTGCTCCAAGCCATCTAGGTGGTGACAACCACCTAGAGTAACAAGTGAATCCTGCAGCAAAACATGAACACCAAGTGCCTCTAGATTCAATCACTCAAGCAATGCACTTGAATTCTCTCCCAATCTCACAAAGATGATGAATCAATAATGGAGATGAGGGGGAGGGCTTTGGCTAAGCTCACAAGGTTGCTATGTCAATGCAAATGGCTAAGAGAGTGAGCTAAAGCCAGCCAAACGATATTTATAGACACCCTAAACAATAGAGCCATTGGCTCAATTATTGGGCTAACTGCGGGACGACCGGACGCGCAGGTTGTGTGCACCAGACGCGTCCGATCGCTACATCCGGTCACTACTTGACCGCCACATGTCCCTTAGAAAAAAAGTAGCCATTGCCACCCAACTGCGATCGGATGTGCTGTTAGAAACGACCGAATGCAGGAGGCACATCGTTAGGTCGAGTCTAGAGAGCTCCTAGAGTCGCTCTGGGCCGACCGGATGTGTCTGGTCACACCAGACCGGACGTGGGAGATGCAGTGTCCGATTGAGTCTAGAGAGCTCCTAGAGCCGCTTTGGGCCGACTAGACATGTCTGGTCACACCGGACCAGACGCTCCCTGCATCCGATCAATTATTGTGCTGAAAACCTAAGATTTGCTTGTTCACATCGGACGCGTCCAGTGTGGCGACCAGACACGTCCGGTCACTCTCTACAATCCAGTATCGACCTACATCACTTTGACCTGACTCTGAACAGTAACTCGTCAGCATCCAGTCACTCCACTGAGCCAGAGTCCGATCACTTTCACTTAGTCGCTTCACCATGGGTCCAAATATCGGACGCGTCCGGTCACTCCTGTCTGACTACCTGAAGTCTAGATAAAATACCGAACGCGTCCGGTAGCCACACCAGGCGCATTCGGTCACTCGGTGACCAGCGCGACTAACTCCTTTTCAACTCTATCTTCTTTACCCTTGCTCAAATGTGCCAACCACCAATTTTATCACCTTGTGCACATGTGTTAGCATATTTTCACAAATGTTTTCAAGGGTGTTAGCACTCCACTAGATCCTAAATGCATATGCAATGAGTTAGAGCATCTAGTGGCACTTTGATAACTGCATTTTGATATGAGTTTCAACCCTCTTAATAGTATGGCTATCGATCCTAAATGTGATCACACTCACTAAGTGTCTCGATCACTAAACCAAAAAGCTCCTATCAATTTAACCTTTGCCTTGAGCCTTTTGTTTTTCTTCTTCTTTTCCAAGTCCAAGCATTTGATCATCACCATGCCATCACCATCATCATCATGTCATGATCTTCATTTGCTTAAACACTTTTTAGTAGTGCTACCTATCCCATAATCACTTTGATAAACTAGGTTAGCACTTAGGGTTTCATCAATTCACCAAAACCAAACTATAGCTTTCAGAGCTCAAGGTACCGAGACAACCTTGTGGGGTTTCAGAGAGGAGTGGTGAAAAATTGAGCTCACCTCAATGTGGACTAGGGTTGACTAGCAAGCCACCGATACCACATGACAAAATTCTTGTGGTCTCATTTGTGTGGCATCTCTTGATCTCAAGTTCAATTCAAGCTTTATGTTGTTTTCATTCCTAGACTTGAATTGCTTGTTTGTCACCCTAGGTTGCAAACCCCACTAGTTAGGAAGTAGCTTATTAGGAAGAGGCTAGAAGAAGTACATGAGGGAACATCCATGGTCAAAATGACACAGGATGAGAGCATTCCCAAAATGTTTTGTCGATTGAATGTGCATGTAAATGAGCTAAGAAGCCTTTGATGATGAAGATTTCTCTCACAAGTTCCTCATGTCACTACCCAAGAGACTCAAGATCATCAAGACCATGCTTAGAGGTGGATTGAAGATCCTCATTGCACTCAAGTCCTAGGAGAAATTCTTACTCATGAAAACATTAGAGCAAGAGCAGAAAGAGAAAAAAAGAAGAAAATAACATTCAAGGCTAAAGCTTCCAAGAGCAAGAAGGAAGATGATGGTGATGATGAGTACAATGAAGAGATGCCCTCTTTGTGAGAGGATTTGGCAAATTCATGAAAAAGAAGAGCTATGCTAGAAGTAGTTAATCATACTCTCTCTATTCCAAATTATAAGATGTTTTGGTTTTCCTAGATACATAGCTTTTTCTATGCACTAAGATACATATTATGTATAGATACATAGTAAAAACATTATATCTAGAAAAACCAAAACATCTTACAATTTTAAATGGAGATGTGAGGAACTACTATGAGTGTGGTGAGCTGGGTCATTTAGTAGTCCATTGTCCAATCAAGAACAAGTCCTACAAGGACAAGATGATGGCAAGAAAAAAATGGGCAAGCTTATTATGTCGAGTGAGATTCAGATGCAAGTTTAGCTTCTGATGATGATAAGCCCTCCAAGAGTCTTGTTAGCATCGCCTTTAAGAAGGCTCCTTTACTCTTGTCTACACCACATTGCCTCATGGTAAAGACTAAAGAGTGACACCAAGATATCAATAGATGACCATGAGGATGATGACGAAGGATATACTTATGATGAGCTTTGTGAAGTTTTGAAAGATGTTCATTGGCCCTGATTGGATATGATCCCCCCTCCCCCCCATGATGATCAACATGATGTGATAGCAGAACCATGAGCATGGAGCCCAAAATGTAAAATCGAAAGTCCCAATTAAGGGCCTGTTTGGTTGGGTGGCTTAGCCCCCAAGCAGGCTCCTAAGAGGCACCCTTGACTTGTTTGAATGCCTGGTCATGCCTCCAAGCCTAGCCCAGGGAGGCCACCGACCACCCCTAAGCCAAAACCGCTAGAAACACAAGGGGTGGTCGTTCCACGTGAGCCAAGCTTGGCTAAGCGGTCATTTCGCATCTCCTCACCTCCTCTTGTGTTCACCCGACTATGCGCTCTGACCGCCGAAGAGGAATACGAGTGTGTGCTTAGGGCAGGTGCCACGACTACAACCGACGTGAGGAGCGGATGGTGGAGAGGGAGGCAAATAAGTGTGGGGCAAGGATGACCACCGGCGAGGCTTGGAGGAGCGTTCGGTGAGGAGGGCTGCCACCACCTCTGAGGAGTTGCCACCCGCCGGCATCGTCAATGTGGACTGCCTCCGGCCAACCGGGAGCTGATGTTGACAGGGGCACACATCTACATCATAGGAAGAAGTGCACCATTGGGGCTAGTTCACATGACAAGGGAGGGGGATAGGGTGTATCTACATCATGGTGGTGAGATGGAGGTGAGCGCGCGGCATGATCGTGCAAGATGGGGGCAAAGACGATGAACAAAGATGAAGTTGACAAGCTTAGCTAGTTGACAGGCTTAGCTAGCACTTGACAACCAAACAAGTGTATGTTGTATTAATTTGGATAGGCTTGAGATAGCCTGGTTTTTTTTCTAGCCACACTTCCTGTAGAAACACAACAAAACACAACCTAAGGCTCACGGTGATTGGGTCACGAGCGGTGGCAGTAGTCGTCGGCACCACAAATCGCCTAGCAGGATTTTTCATGATTCTCATGACCAAAATAGGATCATTGTCACATGAACAAGGAGAGGAAAATGTTTAAAAGAAATTAAAGAAACATACAAATCTCTTCAAGAATGTACCACACTCTCCCTTGCCTGTGACACCTGCACCTGCAGAGCCAAATTACTAGTCGGGCACATTGACTACATCGCCGTGTATTTGTTTGTACAGAGAGACACCATAAAGCACATACTAAAATGAGCAACTTCTAGATTTTGTACCTATTGAGAAAGCCACCTACTACTAGTGTCTCCAGCGCTCCTCCAACCTAATGACCACTCAGATTTTGGTCAGCTGGTCTATTCATGCTATCCAAAATATCACAATCCATGTCATAAGCGGACTCTGGAAGTACGTCAATACACTGAAGTGCCTTTATGTAGGCTCAGTGCCATACAAAATATGGCCATTTAGGAATTACGCAGCGTAAGAATTGTTTAGCAAGCAGAAAGTGAGTGTGCGATGTGCCGAATTTTTTTGCGATTGCCGCTATATTCCAGCTTGAGTGAACAGGTAGGCCAATGCATGTGTCATGAAAGGAGAATCTTGCTTAAACTAAACTTCCCCCTACATGTATAATTTGGATTAGTGAATTGATAGGATAACCTAAAAGAATGCTTTAATAAAAAGTCTTATCATTTCTCTAAATCTTTTGTTCCTAATCTGGAGGGTTGTCCCTAATGGTTGGTTCTTATCTGTTTGTAGATGAACCTGAGGTCTGGTCGTGGGAGTACCAGTGCTAGGGGCAGACTTGGGTGATAACGGTCGTGGTGAGGGCATTGGCAACAATATTGGGGAGAGCCACGAGGCCCCACTTCTGGCTCCTCCTCCTCGACCACCACCTCCGATGACCCATGCGGAGATGATGGCAGAGATGCTGGCTACTCGGCGTGAGTCAGCTCGTGCCTTGGAGATGCTTGCCCATGCCATTGGTGGCTTCACCCATGAGGGCCACGGAGGCAATGGCGGAAACATGGGTGGTGCCCATAGTCCCAAGGGGCCCTATTCTTACTAGGATTTCCTAAAGACACACCCACCCATGTTCACGCTGACTACTAAGCCTCTAGATGTGGAGCATTGGCTTCATATTCTAAAGCAGAAGTTTTAGCTGCTCAATGTAACTGAAGAACAGAAGGTGCGCTTTGTAGCACAGTAGCTGTTGGGTTCTGCTAGTGCATGGTGTGACACGTTCAATGCCATGCAGCCGGTGGACCACCGTGTGACTTGGCAGGAGTTTACTACTGCTTTCAGAGAGTACTACATTCCTGCTGGTGTACTAAATAGGAAGTTGATGGAGTTTCTGGACCTGAGGCAAGAGAGCATGTCTATGATGGATTATGGTGGAAACCTTGGTGACCTCTAGTGTTTGCTTGAGCCGGGTGAGCTCATTGGTGGCCATGGCCAAGTTGGCGCTTGGGGTCTTATAGACGTCGTGGTCGTCGACACAGACAAATTCGTCGTCGAGGTTGCATTGGAGTGGGCATGGCCTCCATTGTGAGTCGAGCTATTCATTGCGAGCAGCCTCGGCTAGCACAATGGTAGCTTGGTTTGCTTTGTGTTGCGCATGATTAGTGTTCCTATTGAACATAAGCGGCATGGTCCTCGTCGGTTTCCCCATCCTGTGGGGGACTATCGATGCTGACATTGAAAATTCTGCCTCCACAGAATGGTGGGAAAGAAGGTTGTATGGTGGTGGTTTCGGTGATAGTCTCCACAGAGCCCTAGGACTCAAAGTCTAGATTTTCCTCCAAGATGGTTTGGAGGGATGCTTCGGGGTGTCGGCCGACGTGTAGCATGTTGACAGTCAGTGAGAGCTGGTTGGCGATCTAGTTGGTGAGAGGATGGGTATCTCCCACCTGGTTAGTGAATTTGCCCCTTAGGGCATCTTGATAGGTGGCGATGACACTGGTGAGCCCAAAGGGTAGGGCTATAACTGTTGGAGTTTCCTGATCAGCCTCCGATAGATCTAAATCGGAGGGTGGTTGGCGCTGAACCAGAGTGGTCAGAGCCTAATTCTACGATGGAGAGGCAATCGGTGAGCTTCTGGCCAACCTAATCGAAGGATGCGATCAGATCATCATTGTTGATTGGCCCCTCAGGTAGCGGGGGAGTGTGTGGCGAATTGTCGGTGAAGATGACCTTAGAGGCGGTTCTAAGATTGGATCTACAATTGTAGGTGTTGGGGTGATCGGCATAGTATCGATCTGCACTGGCTCGACGAGCTCTCCAACTCTATCAGCGTTGATGATCTAGGAGATTGATCTGACCATGAAGATCTAGCCGGGCTGTGGGAGGGATGAAGAGCCTACAAAACGTACCATCTTGTTTGACATGGAAACAACACGCACACCCCTACCTGGCGCACTAACCATCGATAGCATATTGTCGGCAATCCTCTAAGGGGTATCCTACAAAGGTAGATTGATTGACAGAGATGAGTGTAATCTAGAATAAGAAGGCAATAGAGACAAAAGAGTTAGACAGGTTCAGGCTATCAGTGTGACATAATACCCTACTCCTGTGGTCTATTGGATTGTATTGGCTATCGTACAATATTACGTGTGTTTAGAGAGGGTCCCTACCTGCCTTATATAGTCTTGGGGTAGGGTTATAAGTCAGTTGGATCTAGGAGATAACCGAAAAGTAATAACAGATTACAGGAATCATGGGATCATACGTATCCTAACAGATCTTGTAGTATCTTCAGGATATCCTCCTGGTGTCTTGCGAGGCACGCCGAGCAGCGCCATGCTCTACAAGGCTTCATCTTGTGGGCTGGGCCACCCTAAGGGGTGCAGCCCATGTAGTCTGCCATGGGTATTCGGGGTCATACCCCCCACACCTATGTAGGTCTAGGGTCAAATATATGCTTAGCTATGCTTAAATCGGTAGAAGTCAGGTGATTTTCTATCACCTATGAGATATAGGTGGATACCAAAGCACGGTTGGATATATTTGCTATCGTGGAAAAGAATCATGAGGTAATGTAAATGGAGGCTGGGCGAAGTCTATGTGTAGGTTGACTCATGTGATTCCATCTGTGCTGATTAAGGACCATACCGTTGTTGGCCCTTCTGACAAGATTGAACGCATGCCTATCACTTAGCTAGCTAGATAACTCATTCTGACCATGAAGCCGAGTAGCTCAACTTTGGGCGGGCCCCGCTCTATAAAGTGCATACTCTGGATGGTAGTAAGGATGTGCGGGGAGCCAGACGTGAGCCCAAGGGCAGAGCATGCCTAAATGTCCTAGCAACTGGTTGTCCTTGATTGTGTGGCACTGGACAAACCCGGGAAATGTGGACTTGGGTTGTACCAAAGGTGACCTAAGGTGACCGTTGATCTGATCTGCCTGGGTTTGTGTTAGGAATAAATTCCTAGCTGGTTGAAATCGATTCGAATCGCTGTCTCTCCTGAATAGTGAGAAACTTGGCTAGTTCCAACATCATAGTAATTGTATTATGGAATGTGATGGTTCGGATAAACATGGAATTACTACACTGGCTTTGGTTACTATTGTATGCTATCAAATGATATACCACCTGTTTGGCACAGGTTAGTTGCTAATCTAGAGATGAATAGCTATAATTAACTTGATCACCAAAGTATAGTTGTATAACTGAGTTAATCGCTTTTATGCAAAATGTTGTCAAGCTACCTCTATTTATAAAGCCTTGCATAATCCTTGGAGTCAATTTATTTCTAGTTTATGATGGGTAAGTCTAGCTGAGTACCTTCTCATACTCAGGATTTTATTCCCATTGTTGCAGATGGTACAGTTTATCACGGCTATTGCAAGCACTGCTTCTGTCATGCCAGTGGATGAGGAGTGAGCCCTAGGTAGGCATCTTTAATAATCCTTCTTATATACTTTTGTGGATTGTGATCATGAGTTGGCACTGTATTTGAACTATGTTGGCAAATGCTAGTTTTGAAGTTTAATTTGCTTCCGCTACTATCTACCGAACATGGTTTGTAATAACCGTATTTCGTACTCTGATGAATGAACTGTATCTGTGAACTTTATGTAACGTGTGACATGTATGTTGAATCATGCATGATCTTGGTTGTATGTGGATCATTAATCAAGACCCGTCGTGGTACTCAATAGACTACCAAGTTTATATGGGCTTAAGTATGATAGTGTGACTGCTTGTAGGCTGCCATTATACTTGTGCTCTTATAAATTGGTTGGTTCTGTGACATTAGTTGACTAGCACTGTACTACCAGCTCCCCATATGGCCTTTGTCAAGGGACCCTTTGACCATTCCATCCGCTTGGATGGGATGGAAGACTAGAACGGCACACGACGCCCGCACGTATGCTGCAGCGGCCAGCAGGACCCCCGTGCGGCGCCGCTGCCACCATGATCTACAGGGTCAGCGGGACCCATGCAAAGAGGAGAATGGCACACCCCTAGGAGCCTTATTTCTCTTTCTTTTTTCCCTCTTCCCTTCTCTCAGTCTCTGGTATCCTGTTCTCTCCCCTTGGTCTATAAAAGGGAAGGTAGGGCACCATTCAGAGAGGGAGATCAATTGAACGATAGATCAAGCAGTAGAAGCATCGAGCAATCGAACCACAAAGACTTGGGAGCTCCTTCCTCTCTCACCAGTTTGTAACCCCCTAATACAAACTCAGCGCTGGTAACACGAGTAGCCTGAAACTAGACGTAGGGACATTTGGCCTGAACCAGTATAATCCTTGTGTCCTCTTAGCACACCATCTGGGTTAGACAAGCAATATACAAATTTACTAGTTGGCAACTCGAAACACTAATAGTTGACGCGCTAGGTAGGGGCCTTTTGCGCATCTCAACATCCACACCAGGCATCAGATGGCTAATCGCAACGTCAGCTGGGTCCCAGGAGTGCACATGCGCTTTGGGGACCTGGACTTCATCGCCATGATGGAAGGAGAGTTGGCGTAGGCTCCCACCGCCATCCAACCTCTCCACTCCTCTAGCCTTGGTAAGCGTCGAGGCGCTAGAGGAGCTGCAGCTGCATGCACTGGAGGCCCGCACCGCTGGAAGCGACAACCTCCTCAACTTCAACTACGGGAGGCTAGAGCGCTAGCTCAGTGCCTCTGTGGGACCTCGATCATCCCGAAAGGACCTATGCCACCTCACTTTTTTGTTTGCCAACATCATGATGTGGGTTGCCGGAGGAGATCCACTCCCTCTGGTATACCTTGTTCGGAGCACCCCTAATAGCGCTCCCGTGCAGTCCATGCACCGTGGTTCTAGTGCATGAGCATCTCGGCCCCCACCTTGACGCACGTGACACCCTTGATGCCTGTAGGTGGAGCCCACCCTTAGAACAACTCGATGAGGATGTGTTAGTCTACCAGGCATAGTTAGGCGGTAGGCCACACGCTGTGGTTCCGGTGCATGAGTGTCTCAGCCTCCATTGCGACGCACATGACACCCTCGATGCCTGTAGACATACCTACAGCGATGCGAGGGAGGGGGCCAGCTGTGGCTACCATCCATGTCGTGGTGGACACTACGACAGTGGCGAGGACCAAAGCCCAAGCCCCAACTTGCCAGGATCTTAAGCCTTTGGCCGACACATCCTCAAGGGCAAGGCAAAGTGGGATGAGGACGCTGGCGAAGGTGCCTCCAACCGTCCCAACAAGAAGAAGAATAAACAGTGACGCGAGGGCTCGCTCGTGGCCACTGCTGACCATAAGGGAGGCCTGAAGCCTACCAAGGGTACCCCAGACTACTTTGAGAGGCTGCTCGAAGGGCCATGCCCGAACCATGCTTTCCCCATTGAGCACCTATACAAGGACTACGGCCTCTTAACACAGTTCTTGTTTGGGGGCTTCAACAAGGGAGAGCATAGGAAGGAGACTAGCTAGATGAAGCATGCAATGTCGCCCTCCTCCACTCGGCCAAGTACTAGCAAGCACTGCGCCAGTACCATGGCTGTCAAGTGCGAGGTTAGGCCTTCAACGTTGGGGACCTGTTGCTCTGCTTCATCTAGAGCAACAAGAACCACCACAAGTTCTCTCCTCCGTAGGAGGGATAACACATCGTCGTAGGGGTGCTCCGACCAGGCCATCGATGGTGAAGTTTTCGTCAATGCCGGTAACACCGAGAAGCTATGTCATTTCTTACCCTTAATATACACACACTTTCTCTTATCAGTTTCATTATCAACACCCTGATCTTTAGGTGACGCCCTACCCTAGCAACGGCAGGGGGTCAGGCCGCACTTGGGGGCTAATAAGAGCGTACCTACCCGGTAGACATTCTCTATGCCCGACCTTCTCTCACATTAAGACTTAGAAGCAAGGTTTGCGGAAACAAATGCTAAGTCAAACTGATCGAACTACGAGAAACCTACGTCTCGGTGGCTACGGTGTCTTTGCTCACCAGCGTGATCAGAGTTTTTTTCCACACCCTGGCCTTTTTGGCCTTAGCTATAGAAGAGGTTGGTGCACGTCTAATAATATATCCACCTGGTGAACATTCTCCGTGCCTGACCCCTCTCATGTTGAGACCTATAAACTAGGGATACAAAAAACAAACAATGAGTAAAACTGGTCAGACTGTGAGAAACCTATGCCTCGACGGCTATGATGCCTTTGCTCACCAGCGTGATCAGAATTTGTTCACACGCACCCTAAGCTTCATGGCCTCAATGATGGAAAGACTAAAAAAGCTATTTGGCCATAACAAGATCTAAGAGCTTGTCTATTTGTTACAAGTTTTTCACTTGACTTATCTGCCTAACTAAGTTTTTGGGTAGGATGTTCTCACCTCCTATCTCCGTAGGTAAGTCCTATCCCAGCAAGTAACACAAATCGATTAGACGGCTTGGCTACAACCGAGAGACGGGTATGGAGCAGTAGGACACCCCATGCAGGTTATGTCAACCCCGTCACGGACGACGGACCTAGATTCCACTCGAACATGTCCGTTGGACTGTACATCATTGTAGAAAGTACTCCGACCCGACACCTACAAGCTCAAGACTGATGACGACAAAGCCATCAACAACGCCTAGAACATCGAGCAGCTACATCACTTTTACCCTTAGTCTTCCCATTCTAAAGCTTCCAATATGCTTATCAAACTAAGTAATGTATCTGCAAAAACCAAAAAATGTTACCTCCTATTGGATTCACTTCTGATCTGATCAGTCTTCAGTAATACTTGACCCCGACAACTAGCTGGGGTTAGGTTTTACTTGGGGCTGATAGGAGTACATATACTCAGAAACATTTTCCCATCTGACCCTTCTTTTTTATGACAAGACCTAGAAATAGGAGTTGCCAAAAACTAACGATGAGTAAAGCTGGTCAAAATGCAAAAAGCCCTACGCCCCGATGGCTATGACATCGCTTGCTCACTAGCATGATCATTACTTAGTCACTTCGCAACTTAAGTTCTAATACCTTAACATAAAACAAGGGTCGGATCGCAACAAACTTTACATATATATATATATATATATATATATATATATATATATATATATATATATATATATATATAAGGCCAAACAACATTTTCGGCCATAATAAAAGTCTTTACAAAAAGATTGACACCGGACTCAGCTATCTAACTAAACACCCTTGGGCAGGATTTCTTCTCTGACTTTCTCCGCCAGGTCCTGCGTTGGGGGAGCCGCTTCCTTCTCAATTTTGTCCAGCTCAGTGTTAGTGTAGCCAGATGCAAAGCCCTCACTGATCACCGGCAGGTTGATGTTAATGTAGTGGGAGCGGGCGATGGCTGAATGCATGATAGACGCCGGTGTACAGGGCCTCCCTTGCGAGCGTGCATGCCCGATCTAGGATCTAGGTAACCCGGATTGCGAGCGAGCTTGTCTCCATGGCCGGGGCGACCCTGAAGTCATCGAAGACCAACCTAACAGTAGCGCGCAAGGTGCCATGGTCATCGCTCTCTAACTGGAATTGACCCTGCACCTTGGAGAGTTGCCTTCGTAGGACTACCCAAGCTGAACATCAAAGAGCATTAGAAAACCTGCTACAAATGTCAAGCAAAAAGGTAACCAGAGCCTCACCTTTCACTTGCTCCTCGAGGACCATCTTCTCCCTCTAGAGCACGCCAACATCCCCGACCAAGGCGGTAGCTAGGCCCTTGGCTTCTTCCTTCAACTTATTCTCGGTTTCAAGCGCGCGTCGAGCATCAGCGCTCTCTTGATAGGCAAGGTTGAGTGCCAGGTGCAGTCGTCCAAGCTCTGCGGCATCTTTCCCGGCCTTGGCGATCACTGCCTTGAGCTTGTCCTTAGCCTCGTCGGCGTGTTGACGGGCTTCCCATTCCTTGGTCTAGAGGCTGACCACCTGCTCCTACAGCCATGGCACTTTGGTAGCAAGCCCCTAGACCTCCCTCTCACGATAGAGGAATAGGGACTTCTCCTGGCTATGCATCACAAGGGATTACAGAAAAATTAGGTTAGAATTATATAAGCAGGGCTTGAAAGTAGAAAACGTGAAGACACAATAAAACTGGCTAGCCAGGGCAACATCATCCTTCAACACCCCCAATGTGTCGATCAGAGAGTGGACTATGGACTCAAGTCCCAAGCACATGCTCGTCTAGTCCTTCACCTCTACCGGGTCATCGAGGGTGAACATCGAGTCGCTCGGGTCCAGTTGCCTAGCCCAATGGAGCCGGTTTCTTCCCCACATGAGCGGATTGTCGCCCAGCTGGACAAGGGACTGGGAGGGCCTAGCCCCAACCGATGTGTCGACCGTCGCAATAGTCGACCCAACAGGAACCGACGGTACCTCCTCCATCATAGGCGCTCCCTCAGGAGCGGACCCTCCGATGGTAGAGGAGGCTGGCAGCTCAGGCTCCGAAGTCTAAGCCATCGGTGTGTCCATAGGGGATGCCTCAGTCATGCCTCCTCTCATCAGCCCCACCTCGGGCGCATCGACTAGCGTGGGCACCAATTCCACGAGTGCCTCCTCCGGCACAATCGGTGCCTTCGCCTCCCCCGCTTCCTCAGGTGGCGCCCTATCCACCTCGGCACCATCACAGCACACCCCTAGCACCATGCTAGTCGGCTCATGGGGGATTGGTTGATGTGCCAGGATCTTTTGTGGTGCCAACTCTAGGAGGTTGCTGGGGCTGGTCCTACGGAAAGGACCAATGTCACACAATGAAATCTGAGAACGCAACGAAAGGGTGAAGAAGTCATTAACTCTCCTCATTGCCATTATCCGAGAATGTTTTAGGGGCTGATTGCTCGAATCCAACTCCACCACATCAGCAATTGGCCACTTCTATCATAGAACCGACCAATTTACAAGAGTACAAGTATAATGGCAGCCTGCAAGCGGTCGCACTATCATACTTGAACCCATATAAACCCGATAGTCCGTCGAGTACCACGACGAGTCTCGATAAACGATTTACAACAACCAAGATCATACATGATTCAACATACATGTCACATATTACATAAAGTTCACAGATACATTTCCATCATCACAGTATGAAACAAAGTTATTACAAACCAAGTTTAATGGATAAAAGTGGAAGCAAATTAAGTTTGAAAGTAAAGTTTCCAACATAGTTTAATACAGTGCCAACATACGATCACAGTCCACAAAAGCATGTAGAGGGATTAATAAAGAAGCCTGCCCAAGGCTTACTCCTCATCCACAGTGGGATAGAAGCAACTCTTGCAATAACCATGATACACAGTGCCATCTGCAACAATGGGAAATAAAACCCTGAGTACGGGAAGGTACTCAGCTAGACTTACTCGTCATAAACCAGAATTTAAAATGACTCCAAGGATCATGCAAGGCTGTATAAGTGGACATAGCTTGGCAACATTTTGCATAAAAAGCAATTAACTCAATTATACAATTATAGTCTTGGTATCAAGTTAATTATGACTATCCATCTCTAAATTAGCAACTATCCTGTGCCAAACATGTGGTATATCATTTTAATAGCATACAATAGTAACCAAGGCAGGTATTGTAATTCCATATTCATTCGAATCATCATGTTCCATAACACAATTACTACGATGCTAGAGCTAGCCAAGTTTCTCACTATCCGGGAGAGATAGCGTTTCGAATCGATTTCAACCAGCTATGAATTTATTCCTAACACAAATCTAGACAGACCAGATCATTAGTCGCCTTAGGTCACCTTTGGTACAATCTCAGGTACACATTTTGTGGGTTTGTACCATGCCACATAATCAAGGATACCAAATGCTAGGACGTTCAGGCCTAGCCTACCCTTGGGCTCAGTCTGGCTCCCTACAAGGAGTGTACAATAGAACAGGGCCCAGCCTGAGTTGAGCTACTCGGCTTCGCGGTGGCAACGAGTTATCCGGCCAGCTAAGTGATAGGCATGTGTTCAATCTTGTCAGAAGTTCCAACAACAGTATGGTCCTTGATCGGCACAGACGGAATCACATGAGTCAACCTACACAGACTCTGCCCAGCCTCGATTTATATTACCCCATGGTTCTTTTCCACGATAGCAAATATAGCTAACTGTGCTTTGGTATCCACCTATATCTCGCAGGTGACAGGAAATCACCCGTCTTCTACCGGTCTAAGCATGGCTAAGCATATATTCGATCCTGGACCTACATAGCGTTAAAGGTGTATATATCTGGACAAGGAGTTTACATGCATCAAGTGGTTCCAATCAACTCTTATAGCCTAATGCATCAATCATAAGGACTTGAGTAATATAGCCTAATAGCATAAATAGAAAATCCTAGTGAAAAGTGTCAAGCAACAGATTTTATATTTTTCCTAGCATCCATATTTTACTAGGACAACCTCCAACAAATTTCATCAATATTGGATTCATAATTAATTTATAAAAATTCATACAAGGATTACCTAATTATAAAAGGAAAATCTATAACTACAAATCCATGCATGCACTGACCCCCAAATTTTTACCAGAGCTTATACTTGTCTAGAATAGCGCACCACATAAATTTCATAATTTTTGGAGCACAGGAACTCCAGATATAAAATAAACAAGTTTACATACATTTAGAAACATATTTCAAGTTTCATTTTAAATCTTCTAGAAATTCTACTACAAATGCTAGTATCATATTTTTCATAAATACTACACTTCTTAAGGAATACTACAAATATTAGTTCACAATTTTTGAATCTACACAGCTCAACTTATCAAATTTCAAAGATGCACATAAAACAGGAAATAAATGGACTAGTTTCTGTACTGCTGTCACTGGCAATGGGGCCCACTGGTCAGTCGGCCCACCAGTCAGCGAGAGAAAACAGAGCTGGCAGCGATGCTCGACGCTGGTTGGCCGCGGCTCATCACTGGTGAGTTTTTTCGGTGAAGCCAAGGGCACCATCATGACCTACTACTCAAACCGCGTCGGATGGTCTAGGTGGTGACCGTGCAGGTGCAGCGGAGCGGGCTCGTCGCCGGCCATGGTGCCACGGCGGCGTTGCTCTACGTGTGCCAGCCGTCTTCGGCCACGGTGAAGCCAAGTGAAGTGCTCTATAGAACTACGGCGACCCTACGACTATGACTAAGCGACCTAGGCGGCTAGAGGTGCTCCGATGAGGCACAGCCATGGCAGAGGCCATGGCGGCACTCCAGCGAGGGCGTACCCACGATGGCGTGAAGCGAAAAGCGGCTCACCTTGGGCATGAATGAGGGCGCTGCAAGGTGGAAACGGTGGAGAAGGTTGAGGTGGAGCTACGAGCATGACCGATTTGAAACTAGGGCAGTGGCGAGCGCTGGCGAGCTCGGCAGAGCAGCTACGATGGCAATGGCGCTGGCAGCGACTGCGGTGGCTGCGCTGGGGTGATGAAGGAAGCCGAACACGAAATGGGAGCATAGGGCAGTGCGGGCGAGCACGGGGCTTGATGTAGTGTGCTTTGGCCCATCGTGGCCACGCTGGGCAGGGCGCCGGTGACGCGCGGCCATGCCCATGCCCACATGGCGGCATTGTCCTGGCGTCGGTCGGCCACTGACGCCTGTTTAGTTCAGACATCAGCGCCGATCGAGCAGCTTGACAGCAAGATTTGGTGACGCTCGTTCTCTTAAACCGTGTAGCAAAATCAAAAACAGTCAATAACAAACTTGTAGCTCTATGTACCAGTTTCAAATGTTCTTAAAGGATCATGCTCCAACTCTCAACCGAGACCGAGTTAAATCATCCCCAAAGTCAGCTTATCAGACTGTCCAAGCATCGAGACTTAGAAAATTTTTCTAAGTGTAGTAAACAGTGCATTAGTGATTTTTGTGAGCTCCAAAAGACTAAGCTATGCACCTTATCATCTCATGACCCAAAATAAAAGTTGTTCCCCATATCAAATACTACAACTTTGCTTTAGTGACCACCTACATGCAAGGTCTCTAGCATATGATTCAAACTTGGTCAAACATGCTTCATTTAAAGATGACTTATACTTGAACTATGACCTAGGGACCCATTTAGCCCTAGCTATGAATACCAAAGTTGTTCATCATGATCTTCTAAACATGTTTAAGCTATTTGCAAGGTCACACACTCATTTCATGCATTGGTCACACATTGGGCTATCCAGGTCAACACATAACATCACTTAAGTACTTGATCATGAAAGGTGACCTTCATGAACAATGTTCCATTTGTTAACCTAAGTGTAGCTAATGTGTTTTAGTGACTCACATAAACCATTTACATGTATTCACTCATGATCATATGCATATACACATGGAAACATGAAATAACAAGCAATGTTGCAAATGTTTCAAACACATGTTTTAATTGTAAAAGCTTAAATATGAATGCTTGATGCTCATGCTCATGCTCATGCAATGCAAGTCAATTTATGCAAGGCTAACACCTAGGGTGTTACAGCCCCTCCCCCTTATAAAAATCTCGTCCCAAGATTTGCAAGACCTACCATTCTTGGAAAAAGGCGGGATAAACCTCTCGTAAATAATCTTCTCGTTCCCACGTAGCATCTTGTTCACTGTGATTGTTCCACACCACCTTATAGAACTTAATGATCTTACTTTGTGTTACTCTTTTTGTCTCTTCTAACACTCGGATTGGTTTTTCTTCATAGGTCAAATCTGATTGAAGTTTCATGTTGGTGGGTGCAATAGCTTCTTTAGGTACACGAAGACATTTCTTCAACTGAGAAACATGGAAGACATCAAATATTGCACTCATCTCTGGTGGAAGTTGTAGCTTATAAGCAACATTTCCTTTATGTTCCATAATCTTGTATGGTCCCACGTATCTAGGCGCAAGCTTCTTTTTCATTCCAAATCTCTTCACCCCTTTCATGGGTGATACTTTCAAGTATACATAGTCACCTACTTCAAAAGTCAGTGGTCTTATTCTTTTATTAGCATAACTCTTTTGTCTAGATTGAGCTGCCTTCATATGCTATTGGATAACATGCACTTGCTCTTCAGCTTCATTGACAAAGTCAATACCAAAGTATCTCCTTTCACCGGGCTCAATCCAATTCAACGGAGTTCTACATTTTTTGCCATACAAGGCTTCAAACGGAGCCATCTTGATGCTTGCTTGATAACTGTTGTTGTAGGAGAACTCAGCTAAAGGTAACCATTTCTCCCATGAACCCTTGGAAGATATAACACAAGCTCTTAGCAAATCTTCTAAGATTTGGTTCACTCACTCTGTCTATCCGGAAGTCTACGGATGGTATGCCGAACTTCTGATTAGTTTAGTTCCCAACGCCTGGTGTAAGTGTTCCCAGAAATGAGCTATGAACTATGGTCCTCGATTTGAGATTATGGTCTTAGGTACTCCATGTAGTCTCACAATCTGAGAAAAGTACAACTCAGCGTACTTCCCCACGTGACATGTTGTGTGAACCGATATAAAATGTGCTAACTTGGTGAGACGATCTACAATGACCCATATGGAATCGTGGCCTTGCAGTGTCATTGGAAGGCCTGTGATAAAGTCCATACTGATTTCTTCCTATTTCCAACCTGGAACAGGTAATGGCTGGAGTAATCCGGTAGATTTCATATGAACAGCTTTTACTCTACTGCAGTTGTCGCACCTAGCGACATAGGCTGCGATCTCTTTCTTCATCTTAGTCCACCAAAAATGGGTTTTCAAATCTTGGTACATCTTACTACTACCCAGATGGATAGACAATTTGGACAAATGAGCTTCATCTAAAATTTGATTTCTAAGCTCACGGTCTTTCGGTACCACAAGTCGGTCCTCAAACCATAGTACACCCTTTTCATCTAATTTGAAATGTTTGGTTTCTTGCTCTTGCATTTTTCTCTTGATGTGACTTATACCTACATCTGTCTATTGTAGCTCTATGATTTTGCTCTCAAGTGAATAACTGATAGTGATATTGTGCAGTACAGTAGGATGTAACAAATTGAAGCCATCTTCTAACAATGCTTCCACAGTGTTACAATGAGATTTCTGACTAAGTGCATCGGCTACTACATTGGCTTTCCTTGGATGGTAATGCACTTCCAAATTCTAGTCCTTAATCAATTCTAACCATCTTCGCTGCCTCATGTTCAGCTCTAGTTGGGTAAAGATATACTTGAGACTTTTGTGGTCAGTATATATATGACATACATTGCCCAACAAGTAATGTCTCCATATCTTTAATGCATGTACCACTGCTGTGAGTTCTAAATCATGTGTAGGGTAGTTGACTTCATGCTTTCTCAACTACCGAGAAGCATATGCAATAACTCTTCCTTCTTGCATAAGCACACACCCCAAACCTATTCCCAATGCATCACAAAATACATCGAAAGGCTTCTCAATGTCGGGTTGTGCTAGAACAGGCGCTATAGTTAATAGAGTTCTGAGGGTGTGAAAAGCTACTTCACATTCTGGTGTCCATTTTTACTTCTCATCTTTCTAAAGTAGTCTGGTCATGGGCTTAGCTATCTTTGAGAAATCTAGAATGAAACAATGATAATATCCTGCTAACCCTAGAAAACTCCGAACTTCAAGAACTGAAGTCGGCTCCTTCCAATCCATGACCTCTTGTACTTTTGATGGGTCTATAGAGATTCCATATCTTGATAAGATATGACCTAAGAAAGGTACTTTGCTCAACCAAAATTCACACTTGCTAAATTTTGCATATAGCTTATGCTCCCTCAATCTGGATAGAACAATCCTCAGATGCTCTTCATGATCTGCCTCATTTTCTAAATAAATCAATATATCATCAATAAACACGACCACAAACTTGTCAAGCTCAGGCATGAATATTGAATTCATTAGGTACATGAAGTAGGCAGGAGCATTTGTTAGTTCAAAAGACATGACCAAATACTCATATAAGCCGTACCTAGTAGAGAAAGCAGTTTTAGGTATGTCCTCTGGCCTAATCTTTATTTGATGATAGCCTGATCTCAAGTCAATCTTGGAGAATACCTTTGCCTTTGCCAACTGATCAAACAAGATGTCGATGCGAGGCAACAGGTACTTGTTCTTGATGGTTACAGCATTGAGTGGTCTGTAATCTACACACATTCTCAGTGACTTATCCTTCTTTTTCACAAACAATGCTGGACAGCTCCATGGAGATGAGCTAGGTTGAATAAGACCCTTGTCCAACAGATCCTGTAACTGAATCTTAAGTTCTGCTAACTCATTTGGTGGCATTCTATATGACCTTCTTGAGATAGGTGCCGTACCTGGCACTAACTCAATCTTAAATTCCACATCCCTATCAGGTGGTAAGCCTGGTAACTCCTTTGGAAATACATCTGAAAACTCACAAACCACAGGGATATCAAAAAGGGTAGTGGTTTGGATAGCACAAGCTAAATGTTGGAGTTCAAAATTTCGGGAGAGTGGTACTAGAAAAGCATTCCCTCCCTTGGGTTCTCTCAACATAACAGTATGAGTGCTAGTGTCAATGATAACACCATGATCCTTCATCCAATTCATGCCTAAGATTACACATATTGATAACCCGGGCAATATTATCAAATCCATTGTATACTCCCTCTCTAATATAGAGATGAGCATATTTTTGACTATCTTATTTGTAGAAATAGTAGCCCCTGCTGAACTTATATTGTAACCACCCTTGCTTACTTCAATTATTTTTTGATCATGTCTAGATGCAAATGCTTGACTCATAAAAGAATGAGAAGCTCCCAAATCAAATAAAACAATAGCAAGATGCTTGTTGACAAGAAACATACCAGCCGTGATAACTTCTCCTGCGGGCACTTCCTCAACAGCGGTATAGTGCATGTATCCCGGACATGCCCTTGTGTTCGCCTACCTCTGATTATTCTGATTCTGGTTGCCATTCTTCTTTGGGTGGGGGCATTCCTTGGCCCAATGCCCCACTTGATTGCAGTTAAAACAGGGTTGATTACTCCTAAGTCCGGTGGAGCTTCCCTGGCCGCCATTTCCTTTAGGTAAGGCAATAGTGAATGCCTTATGGAATGCTTTCTAAGGCATGCTATTCTAAGCTTTAGGTGGTGGAAGCCTAAACTTGGGTGCAGGTGGATGGAACTGTGGCCTAGCTATTATAGGAGCTCTGGACTATGAAGATCCAGAGGCACCTACCTCGAATGCCCTCTTGCGACCCTTAGCAGCCGCATGCATGTTATTGTGGTTTTCCTAGGTCAAAGCATCACTAATAAACTTATTGTAAGTGGTGCACTTAGAATTGGCCATGGTCTTCATCAGTTTGGTACCCAGACCTTGCTTGAAGCTCTCTATCTTTTTCTCCTCGGTATCCACGAAACCTAGAGCATACCTAGATAGGTTATTGAATGCGTGCATATATTCTATGAGGGTCCTTGTCCCTTGAGTGAGCCTCATAAATTCAGCCGCCTTCATACGCATTAGGCCTAGGGGGATATGATGTCCCCGAAAAGCCAACTTGAACTGCTCCCATGTTACTCACGCATTAGTAGGTAGAGAGCACAAGAAATGTGTCCACCAAATCCTTGCTGGTCCCTGCAACTGGTCGGAAGCATATTCAGCTTTCAGATGCTCGGTGACCCTTAGCAGATGAAACTTCTGCTCAATGGTGTTGAGCCACTCGTCTGCCTATAGTGGTTCCTCTGCCACTTTGAAGATAGGAGTCTTTGTATCTAGAAATTCCTTGAATGTACTATGCTGATTTGGCTCAGGCCCTTGTTGTTGTGGGTGGCCACGAGCTATGTTCTATGCGAAGAGGTGCAGAGCTTCCTCCATTGTCCTTTGGCTCCCCAAGAATTGGGCAAAGAACTTCTGAGCGGACGGCGGTGGCGGTGGTGGTAAGTCACCACCATTGCCATCATGGCTGCTACTAGCTCCTGCACGGGTGCAAGTCATCTGCGAAGTTGCAACAATAAGCGATTATTGGTTGATGTCAAAAGATTACAGATGAATTTATAATCATGGCAAACTGAAGTTACTGGAGACAATCTCAAATTTATACAATAAGAATAGAGGCATAATAATTCATTCTCGCAACATGACACCACCAATTCGATCACTTATCGGACTCATAGCACGTTAATATTTTAATCATGATCACAAATAAATCGACTGGAATTTGCATTAGCGTTTAACCAAACGTGCGATAGTCATGCAAATAACGATATTACATGATAGTTCAATTCACCAACACCAAATTTAAACTATAGGTCCATTACATAACCAACAATGATACATTAAGCACTTCTACTAAGTACTAAGCGATCTAATCCTCATCATGATCACTATTGAGGTCAGAGATAGGATCATCTCCTTCCTCAGGCTCCACCTCTTCCTCTTCCTCATCCTCATCATCATCTTCTTCCATATTTGGACCATCTTCTTCCCCATCCAAGATTGGGTTCAGCTAGCTATTCAAATAGTACACTTCATGCTGAAGGTTCATCACTTGAAGTTGAGCCTGTACAAGCTACTGACGTAAGCCCCTTTCGGCACGGTTCTAGGCATTACTCATGCCACAGTGCCTATCTCGTTCTATTCTTATTGTTGCGACACGGTTTTCTGCTGCATCTCGCTGGCGTCTAGCTGTGGACACCTTAGCATGGGCGGTCTCCAACTACTCCCGTAGTCCTGCAAGCAATGCTTGATCATTAGCTCTAGCTTCTTGGGCTACTGCTCTCTGCTGATCCACTTGCTCCATTTGGGCATGGAGAGTGCCCAAAGCTGCATAGGCTTGGTCAGATTCCCATCGGGCTTTACTTGTGGCTTTCTTTTGCTTGCGCACACACTTCTTGAGCTTATGCTGTGCGGCTTCAGCTCTCATGAGTTTGTCCATGCAAGTGGTGTATGATTCCTACCAGAAATCCCTAGTGTCCTAGCATGCACAAAACATCTTCATCACCGCAAACATGGCACTCATAGCGGGACTAGAGCTGTTTGCTCGTTCATCTCAATCTTTGATCAATGCATTTTGGTTGTGTTGTTCCCATATTGTGGTGGACGGATCCACCCAAGGAAACATACTCGCTGCACTGCCAGTAAGTGCATCACCATGCTGCTGGCAGATTTGTCTCAAAACCTCAAAGGCCACAACTTGGGCAGCCTCCCAAGGAGTTTTGCCTTCTGATTCTGCCTTCCACTTCGGCCAGAAGGGCGGTTGTGTGCGGGCTGGTATAGTTAGCCGCACCTCGTACCATGGCTGTCCTTCCAAGTACTCTTCATTCCAATGATAAAGGGGTAGTTCCTAGTACCCCACAAAGTGCATAACTCTCCACAGTAGTGTAGGCGTTCCGAAAACAATCAGGAAATTCTCACATCCAGCTGGTGCTGCCATCTGTACCATCAACATGTACAACTTTGTGTGAGATAAGGCCATAATGGATAAGAGTTACATAACTGAGTAAGAAATTTATAAGGGGAGGAACAATGTAATTATTTGAATGATAATTATCATGATGCATGCTTGTTCCGTACATCCTCACAAACTTAAGAAAAATTATCTCTAACGACATATACGGTGGCATACATATGTTCTCTCATATATAGCGTAACTAGTCGAGCTACACATTTTGTTGTTAGTGTACCTGCATAAAAGTTTCATTTCAGCCCATCCCATAATTAAATATGCAAAATATAAATCTAAATACTTCCATATATGTATACCCATACATATACTTCCGTATCAAAGCTACCCATTAACAGTTTATACCCACAATTAAATACGCACCATATACACATGCAAGCATGTATACATAGCCGTACCAAAGCTAACTCTCCCCGATCGCACGCTCACATCTTGCGGTCATGCCACTCATCAACTTACCTTAGCGTAGAGGCATTTGATCCATACATTACCATTCAAATGAATGGCATCCATACAATAGCACGCTATATGGACGACAAAAGTAAAACCCCCCAAGTTAGTACTTAAATAGCCACCTAATAGTCCTTAATTTGGGCATAAAGATCGTGATCATTGGCACACTTTAGATTTCAAATACCTATTTATATAGCTATCAGTTGCTAGAAAGGGTTTTGGAAAATAAAAACTTTTGTTTTAAATACACATGTGACAATTAACGTTGAATCTTGCTCTGATACCAGCTATCGCAGAACCGACCAATTTATAAGAGTACAAGTACAATGGCAGCCTGCAAGCGGTCGCACTATCATACTTGAACCCATATAAATCCGGTAGTCCGTCGAGTACCACGACGGGTCTCAATAAATGATTTACAACAACCAAGACCGTACATGATTCAACATACATGTCACATATTACATAAAGTTCACAGATACATTTCCATCATCAGAGTATGAAACAAAGTTATTACAAACCAAGTTTAATGGATAAAAGCGGAAGCAAATTAAGTTTGAAAGTAAAGTTTCCAACGTAGTTTAATACAGTGCCAACATACGATCATAGTCCACAAAAGCATGTAGAGGGATTGATAAAGAAGCCTGCCCAAGGCTTACTCCTCATCCACAGTGGGATAGAAGCAACTCTTGCAATAACCATGATACATAGTGCCATCTGCAACAATGGGAAATAAAACCCTGAGTACGGGAAGGTACTCAGCTAGACTTACCCATCATAAACCAGAATTTAAAATGACTCCAAGGATCATGCAAGGCTGTATAAGTGGACGTAGCTTGGCAACATTTTGCATAAAAAGCAATTAACTCAATTATACAACTATAGTCCTCTTATCAAGTTAATTATGACTATCCATCTCTAAATTAGCAACTATCCTATGCCAAACATGTGGTATATCATTTTAATAGCATACAATAGTAACCATAGCAGGTATTATAATTCCATATTCATTCGAACCATCATGTTCCATAACACAGTTACTACAATGCTGGAGCTAGCCAAGTTTCTCACTATTTAGGAGAGACGGCGATTCGAATCGATTTCAACCAGCTGTGAATTTATTCCTAACACAAACCCAGACAAACCAGATCATTAGTCACCTTAGGTCACCTTTGGTACAATCTCAGGTACACATTTTGTGGGTTTGTACCACACCGCATAATCGGGGACACCAAATGCTAGGACGTTCAGGCCTAGCCTGCCCTTGGGCTCAGTCTGGCTCCCTACAAGGAGCGTACAATAGAACGGGGCCTGGCCTGAGTTGAGCTACTTGACTTTGCGGTGGCAACGAGTTATCTAGCCAGCTAAGTGATAGGCATGCGTTCAATCTTGTCAGAAGTTCCAACAACAGTACGGTCCTTGATCGGCACAGATGGAATCACATGAGTTAACCTACACATAGACTCCACCCGGCCTCGATTTATATTACCCCATGGTTCTTTTCCATGATAGCAAATATAGCCAACCGTGCTTCAGTATCCACCTATATCTCACAGATGATAGGAAATCACCCGACTTCTACCGGTCTAAGCATGGCTAAGCATATATTTGATCCTGGACCTACATAGGGTTAAAGCTATATATATCTAGACAAGGAGTTTACATGCATCAAGTGGTTCCAATCAACTTTTATAACCTAATGCATCAATCATAAGGACTTGAGTAATATTTTGTAAAATACTGGGAGACTTAGAATGCTGCGGGGCTTGCCTTTCAGAAAGGAAGTGGGGCAGTGATCAGGGCACTCCGGAAGCTCTTCTGGGTTTTGCTCCTTGCCTTCAGGAGCTACGGCTTAAGGAATCTCCTGCTGGTCCCCTTCCTCTCCTTCGTTGAACTCTAGCAACATTATCTCCTCCGTCGATCCTAGATGCATGAATATGGCATAAGATATGCGAATGCATACATGCCGACAAGTATAGTATGATGCTATATGAAGAATGCATTATTGCAAGTATTCTTAACAGCAGGTTGTTAAAGTAATAACAAGTGTTTAGCATTTTTACTGAGTATGTGCATATCTCTTCTTAATTACTAAATCAAACACTTCAACAATTCATTTACTACACTACAAAACAACAGCAACTTGTTTTACTCATAACTGAAGTTCTACTTACCCAAATGTGGTGATCTTGGACTTTGTGAAAATCTTTTAAATTTATCTACAACTTTCCTTTAATACTCTCACTGTGATTCAGGAGTTAAAATGGGCAAACAATTCACTCAACCAAATCTGTCCTGAAAGTAAACCTTTCGGATAGCAAACTTGTAACAGCTAGAACTCGAAAACCCTAAGTCCTATGACTGTGAAAATTTAACACCAGGTAGATTATCAAGTTATCTACAACTTTATTATTAACAAGTTTTACTGTAGAGACCATTATCTATATGAAATCATCTATGCGATCAAAACTATGCATGCAGTCTTGTATTCGAATGATAAAGCGATAAATAGTCATTTGTATACAATCAATGGCTTCTAAACTTTACCATTGACCTCAACAGTTACTATGCATCATAAGAACCATAGAAAACATCATGCTTAATCACAATCTAATTATTTCAATGCCTTTCTTATTTTAATGAAATAATTAGGGTAAATAATAAACATATACCAAATGTGCATCATAAATTCTCAAATATTTACAATGCCTTACTAATGTTACCAATAGACTACTGTAAAATTTTCATGTCATTCTACCAAGTAAAACATCCTATGCAAAAATGACAAGGTAGAAAGGCTTGAAATAGCATAAATAGAAAATCCTAGTGAAAAGTGTCAAGCAATAGATTTTATATTTTTCCTAGCATCCATATGTTACTAGGACAACCTCCAACTAATTTCATGAGTATTAGATTCATAATTAATTTATAAAAAATTCATACAAGGATTACCTAATTATAAAAGGAAAATCTGTAACTACAAATCCATACATGCACTGACCCCCAAATTTTTACCAGAGCTTATACTTATCAAGAATAGCTCACCACATAAATTTCATAATTTTTGAAGCACAGGAACTCTAGATATAAAATAAACAACTTTACATACATTTAGAAACACATTTCAAGTTTCATTTTAAATCTTCTATAAATTCTACTAACAAATGCTAGTATCATATTTTTCATAAATACTACACTTCTTAAGGAACACTACAAAATTTAGTTCACAATTTTTGAATCTACACAGCTCAACTTATCAAATTTCAAAGATGCACATAAAATAGGAAATAAATGGACTTGCTTCTGTACTGCTGTCATTGGCAACGAGGCCCACTGGTCAGTCGGCCCACCAATCAGCGAGACAAAACAGAGCCGGTGGCGATGCTCGATGCTGGTTGGCCACGGTTCATCACCGGTGAGTTTTTCCAGCGAAGCCAAGGGCACCATCATGACCTACTACTCAAATCGCATCGGATGGTCTAGGTGGTGACTGTGCAGGTGCGGTGGAGCGGGCTCATCGCCGGCCATGGTGGCACGGTGGTGCTGCTCTACGTGTGCTGGCCGTCTCTGGCAACGGCGAAGCCAAGTGAAGTGCTCTACAGAACTACGGTGACCCAGCGACTGTGACTAAGCGACCTAGGTGGCTGGAGGTGCTCCGACGAGGCACGGCCACAGCAGCGGCCATGGCGGCACTCCGGTGTGGGCATACCCGTGATGGCGTGAAGCGAAAAGCGGCTCACCTAGGGCATGAATGAGGGCACTGCAAGGTGGAAACAGTGGAGAAGGTTGAGGCGGAGCTGCGAGCGCGACCGATTGGAAACTGGGGCGACGGCGAGCGCTAGCGAGCTCGGAAAGCAGCTATGATGATAATGGCACTAGCGGCCGCTGCGGTGGCTGCGCTGGGGCAATGAAGGAAGCCGAACATGAAATGGGAGCATAGGGCAGTGCGGGCGAGCGCGGGGCTTCATGTAGTACGCTTTGGCCCATCGTGGCCAGTGCTGGGCAGGGTGCTAGCGACGCACGGCCGTCCCCGCGCCCACATGACGGCCTTGTCCTGGCATCGGTCGGCCACTGATGCCGGTTCAGTTCAGACATCAGCGCTGATCGAGCAGCCTAACAGCGAGATTTGGTGACGCTCGTTCTCTTAAACCGTGTAGCAAAATCGAAAACAGTCAATAACAAACTTGTAGCTCTATGTACCAGTTTCAAATGTTCTTAAAGGATCATGCTCCAACTCTCAACCGAGACCGAGTTAAATCATCCCCAAAGTCAGCTTATCAGACTGTCCAAGCATCGAGACTTAGAAAATTTTTCTAAGTGTAGTAAACAGTGCATTAGTGATTTTTGTGAGCTCCAAAAGACTAAGCTATGCACCTTATCATCTCATGATCCAAAAATAAAAGTTGTTCCCCATATCAAATACTACAACTTTGCTTTAGTGACCACCTACATGCAAGGTCTCTAGCATATGATTCAAATTTGGTCAAACATGCTTCATTCAAAGATGACTTGTACTTGAACTATGACCTCGTGACCCATTTAGCATAGCCATGAATACCAAAGTTGTTCATCATGATCTTCTAAACATGTTTAAGCTATTTGCAAGGTCACACACTCATTTCATGCATTGGTCACACATTGGGCTATCCAGGTCAACACATATAACATCACTTAAGTACTTGATCATGAAAGGTGACCTTCATGAACAATGTTCCATTTGTTAACCTAAGTGTAGCTAATGTGTTTTAGTGACTCACATAAACCATTTACATGTATTCACTCATGATCATATGCATATACACATGGAAACATGAAATACCAAGCAATGTTGTAAATGTTTCAAACACATGTTTCAATTGTAAAAGCTTAAATATGAATGCTTGATGCTCATGCTCATGCAATGCAAGTCAGTTTATGCAAGGCTAACACCTAGGGTGTTACAACTTCGATCCCTCAGTGGTGTCAGTCAGAGCAGGGCAGACTTGCTCCTCGACCTCAGAGGCATGTCCTCCCCCATCGATCTTGGAGGCGCATCCTCTTTGGTTTGCGCCGAGGCTTGTTGCGGAATTAGGGTCACCCCGGCGGGGTTGATCGGAGCGGGGCGGACTTGCTCCACTGACCTTAGGGGCGTGTCCTCCCTCACTAATCTTGTAGGTGAATCCTCTTCGGTTTGCACTGGGGTGTGCTATAGAATCGGGGTCATGTTGGCCTGCCCCATGTCGGCCTACTCATCCTCACGCACAAGCACGCCCCATGGGATGTTGGGGTCAGAATCATGCTCCTCCTCTTCGTCCTCGTCGCCGTCGCTCTTCTCCGAGCCTTGCTGGTGCTTTCCACGCTGAAGCTTCGCTCGCTCTTTCTTCATCTTTTTCCAATCCTTCACCTTTGCCGCCTTAGCCATGGCATGGTTCGCCGCCCTCCTGGCTATGTCCTCTGGCAATGGTGGGTCAGACTCATGGGCAAAGAGGCCGGGTGCAAATCCTAGCTCTTAGAATCTAAGAATAGAGGAGGGTTGGCCAAGGAAAGAAACTCGAAGAAGGCTTACCAGTTCGATGAAACCTGCGTCCGGCTGCATTTGTGGGATGCCCCGGGACCGAGTACACTGGGGCAAGATCCATCGACGGATCCATCGAGCACTCCATCGACTCCTTGATGCATTGTGCCATTTCACCAACACTGAGGGCCTCACCAATGACCATCACCATCCCTTCAAGCACCAAATTTGACATCATCTTATACATCAAAAGAGCATGCTCCATCAGCAGTGCTAGCCTCCTTACATGGTACGCTCCGACGACACTGGTCCCACGAAGACCATGTCCCTTTTAGACTCGTGATGGCTTTGACAAGGTCACAGAGCCTCTTCTGCTCCTTTATGATGGGCCTATACCCCCATGAGTCTGGTGCTTCCTTGATCAGGAAACCTAGTGAAGATCAGTAGGAGGGCGTCATCATCGTTCCTTAGGTAGAACCAAAGCTTATGCGACCCCTTGTTCAACTTCGACAACAGGATGGACATGCACTCCAATGACCGGTTGCCTCAAAGACGGATGCTCACACATCCCATCAGCACCGCTAGGTCCGACTTCTTCCTCTCCTTCTTCTTTTGTAGCTCGACGATGAAGAAGTACTTCCACAGCTCGAAGTGGGGCTTGATACCCAAATATCCCTCGCACAGCGTGACAAAGGCCAAGATGTGCTAAATCTTGTTGGGATTCAGATCCTGCAGCTCAAGCCCATAGTAGTGCAGCAGCCCTAGGAGGAATTGGTGGGTAGGAGCCATGAACCCATGCTCGTGGAAGGGGATGAAGAAGATGATGTAGCCATCAGGCTAGTGACGGTGCATCCTTGCCACTAGGTATGCTCCACTCCATCGCTGCGGTCCTTGTGTGGAGAAGGCCCTTCTTAACTAGACCCTCCATGCATGCATGGAAAACATCGGAGCGAAAGCCACGGCTCCATCGAGGAATGGGGATGGTGATGCAGAAGATCTGGCGGTGGTGTAGGGCTAGAGAACAAGAACTTCACTAGTGGTGGAGTAGAAATAGGAGAGCGAAGGTCAGAACTCGAGAGCAAAAGGCAAAAAGACTAGAGGGCAAGTATGTGGCTACACGTACGGAGGCTAGGGAGAAATGGCTCTGTTGATAAGGTAAGGGCAGAATGGGAGAGGGACGAACCATCCGCCTAAATTAACGTGCCCCACACCTCACTAGATCTGCTTCCTTCGGGGGTCGTGCCCTCACTATTCCATGCTGCATCAGTTGCATTACTGCCTCAAGAGACAAGCGCATGCCTATCCAAATCTTCCCCATGAAGGATCCGCCGAGCAATGGTACGCCTTCAAAGGCTACGGGCCACCGCAGGTAAGTAGGATATGGAGCTAAAAATGCTCCCACGGCCTATTAACGCCTAGTAGTTCGAAGGCTGATCCACCAGTGGGTTCATGGTCGCTCTAGGGCACCCTAGAGTGAGGGGAAGTTAAGGATGGGCCCGCTAGTGGCAAATACCCGAGGCGCGCGAAGCGCCATGGGCGTCCCGACCCTCATTTTGAGTCTTGGATGATGCAAGGTCCATGGTTTTTCCTGAAGAAAGGCACCGAGCCCTCGGACCAGTCCACCAGATCTGAGAACTATATGGACTGGCTACCAAGAATCTAGACTAGCTAATCTCAAACTAGGCACCCATGAAGGGGATGTTGGGGCTCCACTCGAACAAGCCTGTTAACAACTTACCGAGCACCGTGCTCCGTCCAGCGAGGAAAGCACCGCATAGCTCAGCCCCTCTACTCTAGCAAATGGACACATGAGGGACGACGATCACAAGATGAATTGACCCCCCAATGAGACCCCTGCTACGCATGGGGGTTTAGGGGCTTGTCATCACAAAGAGACCGAACACGCGGTCATAGAAAAATGCCGAGTCACTCCGATTATGGAAACCGTGGATGGAGTGATGCAAGAAACCAGGCGACCGACTAGCCCCTAGAGGCTCGGGGGCTCGGGCCGCCCGATCCCCACTTAGGAAACCGACCAGCTGTACTAGCTATGGTTGAAACATAGACGAGCAAACACCCCGACCAAAAGAGATAAGAGTTCGTGGCCCCAAGGATAAGTACCGAAATGCTCAGCCTCCGACCGATTTCCCAGTCGGTCATAGGATCAGGAGCATGGGAGCCTATGTTAGCTTGGCACGCCTTCGTGGCCTTTGCCAATCCTCCTCATGGAGGTTGGATGCCTAAATCCTACCCGATTACCCTACGCAGTATGAAGGGAAAAGATGTCCAAGTTCCAATAACGACCTACCTCCACGACACAATGGCCACAGGAGCAAAAATCACAAAAAGCCTTTGCAGGAGTGTCTCACTCCTCTAAAGGCTCGAGGGCTACTATCAGATATCTATACCCGGGTATCCAAGCCAAAGGATTAATGAGCATCGCATCAGCTCATCCGATGGTTAAGGAAGCAACAACAGTCTCATCCGACCCCTAGGGCCTAAGCCACACCTTGTTCGACTTCGAGGATGAGGTTTCCGCCTCCTCTGACCCCAAGCCATGGGCTCCAACTCTGAGGACGAGGTTTCCAGCCTTGTCCATCCCCAAGGCATGGGCTATGACTCCTCTGACCCTAGGGCACGGGCTCCAACTTGTTCAGTCCCACGAGGTGGGCTCCGCCTTGTTCGACCCTCGAGGGTCAGATTCCATCTCGCCTGGCCCCCTGGGTGAGATTTCCGCCTTGGCCGTTCCCTAAGGGTTAGATTTACTGCTGGACAAAAGCAGTGGCCCCAGGGTGGGACCTGAACTGCCTCAACCACTATGGCGTGGAGGCGCACGCCTGGGAGCTTGTCTTGGGCATGTCCTAATGCGACTGGTGGTCGCATCAGGCCATGCTAGGAGACTCACATCACCCACCGCGTCAATAGGCTAGCACTATGCTGCCAACTCCCTGCCTAACCACTGTCCAACGTCAGTCGACCGGTGTCAGTTGACTGGCACTGTATTTCTAGCCCCTCGTATGGCCTATGTCAGGGGACCCTTTGACCATTCCATTCACTTAGATGGGATGGAAGACAAGAACAGTGCACGATGCCAGCATGTATGCTACAGCGGCCAATAGGACCTCGGTGCGAGGCCGCTGCCACCACAATCTACAAGGTCAGTGGGACCCACGTGAAGAGGAGGATGGCACACCCTCAGGAGCCTTATTTCTCTTTCTTTTTTCCCTCTTACCTTCTCTTGGACTCTAGTATCCTATTCTCTCCCCTTGGTCTATAAAAGGGAAGGTAGGGCACCGTTCAGAGAGGGAGATCAATCGACCGATAGACCGAGCAGTAGAAGCATCGAGTATTCAAACCATAGAGACTTGGGAGCTCCTTCCTCTCTCGCTAGTTTGTAACCCCCTACTACAAACTCAGTGTTGGTAACACAAGTAGCCCAAAACTGGACGTAGGGATATTCGGCCTAAACTAGTATAATCCTTGTGTCCTCTTAGCACACCATCCGGGTCAGATGCGCAATATATAAATTTACTAGTCGGCAACTCGAAACACCGACACTTGTTCACTAAGTCTAGCATGGGTTGGTTATGGCATAAAAGGCTTGGTCATGTTGGAATAAACCAATTAAATAGATTGATTAAGCTTGATCTAATTAGAGGCTTGAAAGATGTGGTATTTGAGATTGATAAATTGTGTACCTCTTGTCAAGCTTGAAAACAAGTTGGTAACACCCATTCTAAGAAGAGCATAATGAGAACTAGCAAGTCATTTGAGTTGTTGCACATGGGCTTATTCGGACCAACACAATATACTAGCATTGGTGGAAATAAGTATTGCTTTGTGATAGTGGATGATTATACTAGATACACATGGGTCTTTTTCTAGTGGATAAAAGTGATGTGTTTCATACCTTCAAGTCATTCATTAAGAGATGTCACAATGAATTTGAAACAACCATAAAGAAAGTTAGAAGTGATAATGGTAGTGAGTTCAAGAATACTAGAATTGATAAGTTATGTGATGAGTTTGGAATTATAAATTAATTCTCAGCCAAGTACACTCCACAATCAAGTGGCCTTGTTGAGAGGAAGAATAGAACACTTACTGATATGGCAAGGTCTATGCTTAGTGAGTACAATGTGAGACAATCTTTTTGGGCCGAAGCAATCAACATGGCTTGCTATTGTAGCAGCCACCTCTATTGTCACCCAATGATGGAGAAGACACCTTATGAACTCTTGAATGGTAAAGCCCAGCATTGCATACTTTTGGGTATTTGGTTGCAAATGTTACATTTTAAAGAAAGCCACTAGATTGAGCAAGTTTAACAAGAAATATGATAAAGGGTTCTTACTTGGATACTCAACTACAAGCAAAGCATATAGAGCTTTGAATTTGGCTAGTGGTATTCTTGAGGAAGTTCATGATGTTGAATTGGATGAAACCAAGGGTTCCCAAGATGAAGATGAAAATCTTGATGATGTTAGAGGCATTCAATTGTCAAATGCTATGAAGAACATGGATGTTGGTGACTATAAGGCCTAGAGAAGTGATAGATGTACAAGATGACAAAGATCAAGTGCTCTCTAACTCAAATATGTAAGCTAGTGGTTCTTATGATCAATCTCTAGCTAGTACAAGTGGTGCTAAAATACAAGATCAACAAGTGGCTAGTTCATTATCTCAAGTGAATCAATCAAATGACCAACCAAGTGCAAGCAATCAAGTTCCTATACTTCAACCAACCAACATATCAAGAGATCATCTATTGGATCACATTATTGGAGATATTTCAAGAGGTGTGCAAACTAGATCAAGATTGGCTTCATTTTGTGAGCATTTCTTATTTGTATCATCCTTTGAACCAAAGAAGATTGAAGAAGACTTGGTTCCTATGACTTTGAGTTGATTGGATATTTGGACTCCTGATTATGCAGGATGCAAAGCGGAAAGAAAGAGCGCATCAAACACATGTCAGCTATTAGGAAGGTCACATGTATTTTGGTTATCAAAGAAGCAAAATAGTGTTGCACTTTCAACCACCGAAGCCGAATACATGTCCGCCGGTAGTTGTGCACAAATACTATGGATGAAGGCTACATTGAATGATTTTGGAATCAAGTTCAAGCAAGTGCCATTGCTATGTGACGATGAGAGTACTATCAAGCTATCACACCCCAAAATTTCTATTTTGGGTTGTGACTAGAAAACACTAAATAAAATAAAGGGAAAATTGACTCCTGGACAGTGAAAGTGACCACGCTTTGCTGTTGGACATCTAAAATAGAGCGATTTGCTGGAGGACACTTTAGTTCTTGACAAATTTGCTAGTGGACACTTTGCCAGTAAAATATCAATTTTTGGCTTTCAAGGAGAGAGAAATGTGGTGAAATGTCCTTTTTACCCCTGTCTCTTTCTTCTTCCGTGCTCCGTTTCTTTTCTTTCCCTATGATGGCTTCTTCCTCCCTGGTCTAGCTACATCCGGGAGTGCACGTACAACTAGCGGGTAGCTCCGTAGCCGGCACATACAACAGCGACCTACGGGTAGACGCAGACCCATGGGCGGTCACGCAGACATAGGCATATATGTGCAGGCAGCCTCATGGATGCGAGAGGAGCTGGGTACGTGGTGGCCAGAGCTGGAACCATGGTGGCACGGTTGTGGGTAGCACTGCACAGGCAGTGATGCAGGCATGACAGTAGCTCGGGCAAGCAGGCGCACGTGTGGATGCAGGTGAATTTGACGTGAGCGAAGACGGGTAGCGATGGCGTGGATGCTTGGCCACGACAAAGACATGGGCGGACCCGAGCTACCGACAGTGCGGCAAAGCGCGGTGCCCATGAGGTAGTTAGGTGGCTCTAAAGCAGTGGTCCTCATGCTAGCTGCCAAGGTTGCACCCACGGCAGCCCTGGTGTCCATGGCCGAGGTCACTTCTACGCGTGGTGCTAGCGCCCGCGGAAGACTTCTCCTCCGTCTGTGGCTACTTCTCGATCATCGTCCGAGGTTGAGTACTCCCTCCATTGCCTCTGCCCCATCAGCACCTTGGGCGGTGTCAGGCTAGCCTTGGTGGCTCCAGTGGAGAAGCAGTAGCCGGCCCTGCCTAGCATGGTGAGGAGGGCACGGAAGCCGTCCGTCACCCCCGCTAGTGGCGACTGCCGTAGCCGCAGGCTGGCCTCTCCTGGCACGCGGCTCGCCAGCCTACTCAATGCCATCTTCTCTAGCAAGCAGCTCAAGGAGGGTAGCGATGGCGATGAGGAGAGTAGCGACACGAGTTCTGACTTGTTCGAGCTAGAGAACCTCGTAGCGCTGGCGAACAGTGGCTCCAGTTGCCATAGAACATGCGAGGATGAGCTTCCGGTGTACGGGACGACTGGAGCTAGGCTTGCGCACGATATTGGACTTGTCCATTGCCGCCCATTTGGGTACATCAGCCATGGTCAGAGTTGTTGAGGAGCAAGGAAGAATGAGACAAGAGCAAAAAGGATATTTCACCGTGCTTCTCTGTCCTCGAAATCCAAAAATTAATATATTATTGGACGGAGTGTCTACCAGCAAATTTGTCGAGAAACAAAGTGTCCTCCAATAAATTGCTCCATTTTGGATGTCTAGTAGCAAAGCGTGGTTACTTTCAGTGTCCAGGAGCCAATTTTCCCTAAAATAAATGATTTATTAATTTTTCTAAAATTATCCAAGATTTAATTATTTGCTGTCAATAACAAATGGAAAATGTGGATTTATAAAACTTTTACAAAGTTAATGAAAGGGTGATTGTTGGTTCCTTTTGTGCTCTGCTATGACTTGATTGTGTGACAAATGAATTTCTAAAAGTCGGTCAAACCATGATTAGGTCCTCTTCGCTTTTGAAAATAAAACTTCAAAAGACGTATTTCAAAAATAAGAACAAAATTTGAGTTTGAAAAACATTTTAAAAATGTGTTTAAAAGAAAAGATGTTTTGGCTTTCAAAATAGTCTAAAAACACACTCCAAAAGTAATCACAAAATGTGAATTAAATTTAGTTTCAAAAACCCTAATTCAAAATATGTTTTTATTTAGAAAGGAAAACCTTTTTCTTTTTTTTTCTTTCTCCTTTTGGGCTTCAACCTAACCCAGCTAGCCCCTAACCCATCCTAGCTAACCCTAGCCCACACTAGCTAACCTTGGCCAGCTCCTAGACACCCCAGCCAGCCATGGCCTTCCTCTGGCCAGCCACAACCAACCTTAGCCTATCACGGCCAGCCTTTAGCCAGCCGTAGCCAACCCCTAGCCGGCTGCAGCCAGCCCTGGCTAGCTTCCTTCCCTTTCCCTCGCATGTGTGTAGCAGGCCAACGGCCCAGCAGCGGCACAATCGTGAGCAGCAGCAGCCGGAGCTAGCCTGCACTCTCCCCTCTACATGGGCCTTGGCCCATCGCTGAAGCCTAGCTACATCCACCCTAGCAGATGGCCTAGCCACCGGCCACCGGCCGCCGCAGCCCACTCTGCGCCCTTCCCTAGAGTCACTGCCATGTGGGCCCCACTCGGTAGGCCATGCTGAGTCGCTAACCAGTGGGACCCACATGTTAGTGGGCAGCCCGTCTTCCCCAAGGCTCCGCATTGCATGAACACCCACGCTGCCGCTCAATCTTCATGAGCGCACACCTCGAGGTTCGCCAGGCCTATAAAAGGCCCAAGCCCCAGTGCGTCCCGCCCCTTTGAAACATAGATAGATGCCACCACCGCCCCATGCCCTAGTTCGCTCACCCGCCATTGATGTCATCGCACGGAGCAGCTGCTGCCACTACTTATCTCCGCCGTAGTCGTAGCTCTGATGACATGACTACCTCTATGACATTCGTAGTGAGGTGAGGAACCTACTGGTACCGATCCTGCCCTCTCTCTCCCTTTGTTTTCGCTGTGCACAAGGTTGCCATAGCAGCACCACCATAGCCGCTCTGTTCCATCGTGTGGGCCACCATCTCTGGCCGGCCGTTGTTGCCCTAAGGCCCCTAGCCGAGTTCATGAGGCCGCGGTCCATGTCCTAGTGCCCTTGCCCTAGCCTGCTGAGCCCCGTAGCGCCGCCACCGGCAATGGTGCACCATCGCACAACTGCGCCACTGAGCATCCCCTATCGGCCAAACCCTAGCCACCTGATGAGCATCCAACGACCCAGATCCAATCTAGGGTCGGACAACCAAAAGTCATCAGAGCTGACTCAACGGCCATGTGGCTGCCATGTGTATGCCACGTAAGCGCCATGTCTGCGCCATGCAAGCGTTGACCGACTCAACTTGGTCAAGGCATGGTTAGCCCTAGACCTTTTGCAAAAGAGCCCCTACAGTTTATCAAAATCAACCTGTGGTCCAAACAGTTCAAAAGTAATTAGAAATAGGCCCTTGTCTTTTCTGTTTTGTCCCCTATGCTTCTAGAATATAGAACCCATTGTCCAAGACCTTTGGTTTTGTGAGTTAGCCCTCGTTGGTCACGTTTAATTATGTTTAGGTCATCGGTTTTGTCTGTTAGACCCTAGATTTAGTGTTTCTTCGCAGATAAGTCCCTAGAAGCTAGTTTTGGCCATAGTTTGGACATTACCAACATGTTAGCAATGATGTTTACCATGTTCTATGCTTTTGAAATTCAACATAAATGTTAAATTGATTAATGCTTATGTAATTGAGTTTCTAATTAAAAGCAATTTAGGGTTTTATCTCTAGTGTTTTATAAATAAATGTTAATATGATTAATGTCAACCTAAATGCCTTTTCAATTATGACTTGCTTAGATCCACCTTGAGACATATATTGGATGATTAGCTGCTCTCACATTTTTCTATTTTCTAAACTATAAATGCTGAAATGACTTAAATGATATATGATCATTTATAACTAAAATATGACTAAGGTTTAAACTCATTCTTTCTCTTTAAATTATAATAACTAATTCAACTTACAATATTTCTGTGAGATATCCTTCACCTTATTTTGTTAACTAAAATGAATCAAGCTTATAGTTTGTCTTCTTCATTATGTTGCCAATCTCGATAGTTGTGTCCTCTTTAATGATAGCTCCATCCTCAGTCATTCTTGTGCTCTCATGACCATAGCATCGAGCCATGCCATTTAGACCACTCTTTCTTATGCTTCTTCGTTGATTGGTGTGTTGTTCTTAGTCATGTTTGCTTGTTGTATATTTGTTTTGCTTGGTTGCTGTGAGTAGATGAAGAGCGGTTTGTTAGCGCTGAAGACCAAGAGCTGAGGACTAGCAAGTGAAGCAGAAGATGGAGATCAAAAGTTGAAGACTAAAGACTTCTGAGTAGCTAAACTTTGGGAAAAAGGCAAGTGCAGGCTCCCTTTGATTATGTTGTTTGTAAGGAAAATGGACCCTAGGCCCATTTACTTTGGATTTGGGTGTTTGATGACCAACACAACCAAATTGGACTAATGAATTTGCAAGTGATTGTTTTGTAGTTCAATAGGGTGCCAGATGTGACTTGGACAAAGGTGACATGGTGATCCCACAATCAACACCATAAGCAAGACCTTAGAAGCATAAGAGAAGATCCAAGATATCAAGCAAAGTCCAAGCACTAAGATTGGAACCAAGCCGAATGTAAGATCGTAAAGAAATGAGCTTCATAGAGGTGACCGGACGCAGCACCGGACGCAGCCCTTATAGGGACTGGACGCATCCGATCAGTTGCTCGGCAATAGCAGGCGTTAGCATCAGCGGCTGAACGCTGAGGACTGAAAGTGATCGGAACGCACCGATGACACTATTCATCATCCTGGCAACATACTCAACACTGACCAGATTTTGGTGGCTAATCGACTGGATGTAGGAACAACAGCGTCTGATCAAGTACAGAGACGTTCCGGAGCGGTGAAGTTGCGACTGGGTGCGTCCGGTGGCATGTGACCATGATGCCATCAGCGTCCGATCAGTTGATCATAACTATCGGGATGATCGGACGTGTCTAGCCAGGACGACAGCAACGTTCGGTTAGTAGCAGAAAAGCGGGATTTCATCCCCAACGGCTACTTTCTCAATAGGGCTTATAAATAGACCCCCAACTGGCCATTTTAGTATAGTGGAGTTGAGGGAACATACCAAGGGTGCTAGAACACCATTTTAGTGATCTCTACTTGCATAGTGCTTAGTGATTCATTAGGTGATTTGCATAGGTGCTTTGTGAATTGCTTAGGTTGATTAGATCATCACTTATGCGCTTGCTCTAGGTTGAGGCCTAGTGTTTAGTGAGGTTTGCAAACCTCTTACCACTCGGTGCTTGTGCGCACCATTGTTGTACATCGGAGGGGCTTGTAGTCTTGTGAGATCACACCAACCGCGTTTGTGGTGTGGCCGCCACCGTGTACCAAAAGGAATAAGGCCCATGGTGGTTTGGCCGGAAGCTTGATAGTGAAGATGGTGGGGAGCAGTCCTAGGAGAGGCTTACTAGAAGGCACACCGGAGATCCACTTGCGCATGGGGAAGGCCCGGGGCTATCCACGGAGTTACCTGAACTGGGAGCTTGGCCCTTGCGAGGGGCTCTAACATGGACTAGGGGAAAGCTTGCACGCATCTCGATACCTCAGTAAAAATACCGGAGTCGTCGATGGGAGTTTGCATATCTCGATACTCTTTAGCTTCCGCATTTACATTGTTTATATAACTCCTTTTTGTAGTAAAGATAGCAACACACTAGCAAAATCGTAGTTGCACATTTATCTTTTGCATAGGTTTTGCGAAGAGTAGAAAAGAGGCCACAGTTTAGAGTTAGATTTTTAAGTTGCCTAATTCACCCCCCTCTTAGGCGTCACGGTCCTCTACATTGTTTACCTATGTAACTTTAATTACATTTATTTTTCATGCATGTGTCTAATACTATGAACCCGAAGGACTTGCCTAGTCTTTGTATTCCATCCTTGCACCCTAGAGTTTACAAATGGGTAGAATTGCTTAGTTGCTCCAACCTGCACATGGCACAAGATATGTGGTATGTGATATTTGTTATGATACATGATGATATACTGGTCAATGGCTTATGCAACTGGGGATGATGATGAAATGTTGGCCTTCTTACCAACATGGTTTTCAGCTAAGGAGGATGAGTACCAGGGCCTTTCTCTTTTGTGGTACTCGTGTCCGTCCTCCATAAGCACTGGTTCATGGAGCGACCACCTGGGCCATCCCATACAGCCTCAACCTATATGGCTCTAGCTTGACATATTAGTAGGACCTCTACAAGTAGGGTGCAGCTTACCGGGTAGGTGTAAGAGAGTAACCTAGGCAATGAAGATTAAGTTATGATTGTCTGGGTCTCGTTGCTATGGGGACGGCTATCATGCGCCTAGGAGAAACCTTGCGGGTTGCATTCTATTAGTTAGACCTTGTGAACAGTCTCGTAGTGAGACCCTGTCTGCTCACCTTAGAAGTGTTTTGGGAGTAATTAACCTGGGCAAATGAGAATCATGACTTGAGGTGAAAGTGTACAACCTCTACAGAGTGTAAAACTGTTATAACAGCCGTGCTCATGGATACGAGCGGCCTAGACCCTCACATGATTCGTATTGGTGTAATGACCCAAAAATTGTTACAATTGTTCACAAGCACCTCGAGCATATAGTGCAGCTAAAGATTCCAATAATAAAAAATCTTGCATGTTACTTGTGAACTTATTGAGCATCATGTGCATTTGAATTCAAATTAGAAATTGACTTGTGCCTAGACCAACCAAAACCGAGCACTGCTTGTTTTGGAGGATAGTCCATCATCATCACTGGACTGTCCGTCAGGACACCTCACATACTTATAGTAATTTTGGCCAACCCGTGCACTGATGGAGTGTCCACTGTCATGGTGGAGTGTCCGTCAAAACCGTTGCACAGTCAGCTAGTTTGTCAGACCATTAGGCAGCTCTGGCAGACTATCCGTCAAATTCAATCGACACCTATAACATGCAAATGTTGCATTGTCACACACACATGCTCTGGGCCCCACTCATCAGCTCTCACCCTCTCATATGTACATAGCCAGCTCTCTCTCTCCCTCACGTTCTCCCCCTCCCTCACTCATTCTGTATACAACAAAAGAGAAAGAACAAAGAAGGAGAAAGGAGAGGAGAAGAAGGAGAAGGAGAAGAGGAGGAAGGGGATGGCATCCACCAGCTACTAGAGTGCATCACCGGCAAGCTGTACCACCACCACATCGCTAGAGTTGGAGCCACAAGCTTCCCCAAGGTCTTCTTCCACCTCTAGCCATGGAGACGCTCGAAGCTCGATCTCCCACCTTGATCCAATCTAGCCCGAGCTGCTGCACATGGAGCTTCCCCATGACATGGTGAGACTCCTGACGACGTCCATCTTCAACCTTTCTAAGCCAAGCAAACTTCCCCAAAAGCTTCACCTCTCATCCATGGTCACCACCACCATGGATGGGGTTGAGCTTTACACACTACATGCATGGCACATCCATCACTTATAGAAGCTTCCCTACATCACTAGTAAGCCATAGAAATAAACCGCACTTTATTTGGAGCCCGGACACCCCAAGAATCATCTCCCTGAGTTATTAGTCATTTTACCAGATGGTCCGTCATTCTCGCGGACTGTCCGTCAGTGCCAGCATTCGTCCCAACGAAATGCCCCATGCGCACAGGTTTTCTTTGGTGGACTGTCCACCCAGATTTGCGGACTGTCCGCTGTTTCACAGCAGCATGGCCCAAACTTGTAAAACTCATAGAAGATGCATTTGAGCTCCAAAAATCATGAAACTTATTTTGTTAACTTCTTTTAAGCATGTGCTGCTTATGAAATGTGTTTGGGGTGCATCATCTCATTATATTTATTTACTTAAGCATATCCTTTGTGTCTCACATGTTTATTCAACACTAGAGATATGTTACCTTTTGCAGAATGAGCACAAGCCCCTGGTTAAATTGATTCCTAAGCACTTTAGGGACACGACAACATGATATCACACACATGAAAGCAATTAGGGTTAAAGTTTGGATTTCGAGTTGCTAAGTTGTGCACTGTCAGTAAGCTGATGGAGGGTACGCTACATCTGGCGCAGTGTCCATTGTGGGGGGTATAACCCCAGATACCCATAGCAATGGACATGGGCTGCATCCCCAAGGGTGGTCCAGCCCATAAGAAGAAAGGCATGTGATGCAAGACACTGATCAGCATGCATCACACGGTTTTAGGAAGGAATCTTGAAGATAGAGAATGATCTGTTCGGATATGATAGATAGTTTTCCTTGTAAATACTTACCATATACCCAAATAGATCTAGATCTAACTGACTTGTAACTCTACCCCCTAGACTATATAAGGTGGGTAGGGACCCCTCAAATTCATATCATATACAATACAATACAACAAAGACACAAGACATAGGGTATTACATCAATCAGACGGCCCGAACCTATCTAAATTACTGCCTCTACGCCTGTGTCACAATCCGGTTCCTATTTTGTGCACCTCTATTGATTCATCTACTACAGTTGGCATACCCCTCGATAGACTGCCGACCATATTTCATCGACAGTGGCACACCAGGTAGGGGGTGTGCTTGCTGATTCCATGGCCAACCAGATGGTCACTTTCTCGAGCTCCATGGCCTTTCTCGAACCAGGCCAGATCTTTATGGTCGGATCCATGACTTGGGTCATTGGCCCCGACGGCTATAGGGGAAATCATGGAGGAAGTGCAGGATCACCCTGCGCTGATCGTGACAACATCTACAATGACATATCCGATCTCAGCGCCTCACCATAGGGTTAGGAGATCCATCAGTAATGACGATCTTATCGCATCCATCGATCAGGTCATAGACCACTTAGCGGAATGCCAGCTCCTCAAGGATTTGGTCTTAGATCAATCTAAAGCGAGCGACAAAATTCTTGCACTCCAAGGTCACCATGCCACTAATGCCAAGGACCCTGCTTGTGCACATCATTCGAGGTGGCAGGATGAAGATTTAGTGATCACAACAACTTTAGAAGGGTGTACGATCAAACGCCGATCACTCCTCGCCCCAACGGAGAGCATGCTGAAGCCCTATTCTTTCGGGCTGGTGGGTGCAGGTTTGATCTATCTATAGCATCTAGTTTTAAAGACAAAACCAGATACACACTATATGTGAGCCCAGGAAGTCAAATCTCACATATAGCCACAAATAAGAGTAATATCGAAAGACAATACTTATTACATAACGTATTAGTATAAGGAATATAACCTCCGAGTATAGACAATGGAAGATAACTCCGACCTTCAGGCTGAAGACTCTAAATCCATAGGGATGACTGACTGGTTGACCACAAGCCTAACTCCTCCAGACTAGCAATTTGGTACCCATCCAGATTTTTTATCGAAAGTATAGAAAAGTAAAGCAAGCGTAAGTACATGTCGTACTAAAAAAAGGGGTTCATGAGGCTTAAAAGGCTGACACTGGTTTACTGCGATTAGCTCTTAATAGATCATCTGTTTAAGCAATTGAATAGCAACGAATTTATCATAAGCCCATAAACACATGATCAGGTAAACATGAATAATGAATAGCATAAACAATTAACCATTAGTGATCATCTCTATTCCATAAGGGTTCCAAGGCCGCTCATGTCCGTGAGCATGGCTGTTATAATAGTTTTACACTCTGCAGAGGTTGTACACTTTCAATATGAGTTGTGATTTACCCTTTCGCCCGAGGTGATCAGCCTCTTGACCCACTACCAAGGAAGGTCGGTAGGGTTCATGATGAAGCCTTTCAAAGGTTCACCTAACAAGTTAGGGCCGCTAATGTTTCCCCATCAATAAGCATAAACTCCCCTCCAAAGAGTGACTAACAAAGTGCACCCTCTTGGTAGGCCAAGATCATACTTGTCAGAGCCCCTCTTGCGCCATAAAGGAAACCACTAACAAGCTAGAAAAAGTCCTCATACTGAGCTAAAGCTAGAGCCATATAGCCCTCACAGCTGTACTTTAAGTCCTAGATGATCACTTATAGATAAGTCCTTACAAAGAGGAATCTAGAGCATTTAGAAAGTAGCTAAACACTCCAGTCCCTTGTTTCCATGTTGCTAAAAAGTCATGTTTTAATGTTTATTGCATATACCACTAGTCAAGTTATAAGATCATGGTTGTGGTTATGCACTAGCAAAAACTACCTAATGCAATAACCCAAAGGTATTAAGGAATCCAGGGTATCAATCAGCTAGGGAAATTACTACAGTTGCCATGGCAAACACATGCAACATGAATTAAATGATTAAAGGTGAATAGGTATCAAGGATGGTCCCATGCTATACTTGCCTTAAACTCAGATCAGGTCTTCTTCTAGTCCCAAGAACCGCTTCTAGACTCACCACGTATAGCTCACCAATTAGACCTGATCATAGAACATCACACAAGCATCCAAACAGACATGCATAACATACATACATAGCCATATTAGAACAATACACTAACTAGTGGAAAAAGGATTTGAAATAGATCTACGTATTGCTATGAACACACAGATGCGGGAAGCACGCTAATTGGAGCTATGGTTGAAAAGATACATCTACCAGAAGATTTTGTTTATAAAATAGAAAACCATAAGCTTTATTTATTTTATTATATAAAAGCATGTATATGATATTTTAGAGAAAATACTTAAGTTGAATTAAGGCAAACTTATATTTGGTTTTAAAAATCAAAGTGAAATTTATTACATTTTATTTATAAATAAAGTGACATAATTATTGTTCAAGTTGGGATTTAAACCATAAGATTCTAGAGATTTTGACATAGAAAACATTGATACTAATGCGTAGGTCACGTCGTTATGAAACCAATGCAACTTGAACAGGACTATTTCAGAGTTAAAATGAATAAGTTATGATTTAAACAAGTTTTTCTTTAGTTAAATAATAGATTAAATCTACCCATGAATTTTAAATATTGAAAACATGCTTAACAGTAGTATAAACACGTAGAAAACGTAAATATGGTCCTAACGCAATTCAAACGGGTCAAATTGGAGTTAAAACGATAAAGTTATGGCCTAAACAAGTTTGATGGCATTTCTATAATTAAATGAACTTAAATTTGAATTTTAACTAATTAATTCTAAATTTTTAATGCTAACTAGACTGTGGGCACTAGTACTCAAAACAACAGGGGCTAAAATAGAAGAAAACATGACTAAAATGTATTTGTTTTGAATTAAACCGGACTGTGGGTTGATTCACCGAAAATATAGGGGCTTTTCTGAAAAAAGTGCGCAGGTTGACTGCGGGTTGATCGTGCTGCTGACTGGACAACCACGTGGCCACATGTGATTGGCGCGGTGCACCGTGGGACTCGCTGACGCGGCACCGTGGGCCGGTCCATGGGTCCATGGTGGACCGATTATGATCCGAACCGGTATGGTTAGATCTCGGCTATCTAGACAACATCTAACGGTGCAGGGTGCATGGGATGACCTCCATCTCTGCACAGTACCACCAGCGAGCCTACCATGGCCGACGGTTAGGCAGACATGGCGGCGAACACCAGGATGGTGATTCCGGCCATCCCAAACCAAACTGAAAGCACGTACGTGATCTATAGGACCTCAAGAACACACTAGGATGCAAATCGTGGGTGGGGAACACAACAGAGTGTCGATCCCGTGGTGGCGCTAAGGCTGGCGGGGTTTGGAGGTAGCCGGTACAGCGTTCTAGAGCACCAAACGATGAATGGAGGGCATAGGAAGAACAAGGAGCTCACCGTGAGTCGGTAGGCGGGGAGCACGGCGTTAGGGAAGGTTTGGAGGAGGTGGGTCATTGATGGTGGCGAACTAGAGAGAGAGAGCATGGTGCGGGTGAGGGTGAATCCGAGCATTGGGTCACCAAATTGATAAGATGGAGGTACCTACGACTGCGTCGGGTTACGGCGGAGCTCCGGGTGGCGTCGGCGTCAAGATTTGGGCTTAGGAACGGTGGATTTGCCGGCGGCGGTGGCTAGCTCGAGCGGCAAACGGAGAAAAGGGAGAGGGAGGCACTCGGTTCGGGGCTTTATAGGCCGGTGGTGTTACAGTAGATGGAAGGGAAGCATGGCGCGGAGATTTAGGGCGCCTACCATATGGGCGTGAGCGTGGTGGCTTGCCGTAGGTGGCAGCACCATCATCGGCAGGGGAGGAAAGAAAGGTGAATGTGTGGGGAAGGAAAGGGAAGGGCATCCAATAGGTGGGACCTATGTCGCAGCGAGAGAGAGAAGGGAGCGGCATGCGGGCGTGGGCATGACGCAGGGCAGGCCGTTGCGGGCCGCGCGGTGCGCACTAGGCCGTGCGTGCGTGCGGTGCGATGTGAAGCAGAGGAAGGGCATGGAGCGGGCCACTGAGGCAGTGGGACATGTGCGGGGAGGTGGGAAGTAGGGGACGCACGCGGTCTGGGCCACCAGCAGGCCAGTGCGAGAAGGGGAGGAAGAAGAGTTGGCTGGGCCGCGCCTGGGTTAGGGTTGGAAAGGGAGAAGAGCAAAATTTTCCAATAAAAATCCTTTTCTATTTCTTAATTCAAAACAAATTCAAATATGAACCGAATCTAGTATAATATGATTTAAAATACACCTTTTAATTCAAACATAAATGAGTAAATTTTGGGTAAGTTTTCTAAGAATAACTTTTTAAATTCTTTCATTTTCTAATTTTCTTTTCTTTTATTTCAAAGTTATTTTTTTAATTTCATTTGAATTTTCAATCAAAACCACTCAAACTAATAAATCAAGAGCAAGGTAGAGACATGCAAACTCCTATCGACGACTCCGGTATTTTTACTGAGGTATCGAGAAGCAAGCAAGCTTCCCCCTAGTCCTCGTTGGAGCCCCTCGCAAAGAATCCCTCGCAAGGGCCAAGCTCCCGATCGGTAAGTCCATGGATAGCCTCAGGCCTTCCCAAAGCGCAAGTGGGTCTCTGACGTGCCTTCCGACAAACCTCTCCCGGATGCTCCCCGCCGTCTTCACTATCCAGCTTTTGGCCAAAACACCAGCGGACCTTGTTCCCTCCGGTACACGGTGACGGCCACACCACAAACTCGATTGGTGTGATCTCACAAGACTACAAGCCCCTCCAATGTACAACAATGGTGCGCACAAGCACTGAGTGGTAAGAGGTATGCAAACCTCATTAAACACAAGGCCTAAACCTAGAGCAAGTGCATAAGCGGAGGTCTAATCAACCTAAGCACTTTGCAAAGCACCTACGCTAATCACCTAATGAACCACTAGCACTATGCAAGTGGAGATCACTAAAATGGTGTATCAACACGCTTGATATGTTTCCTCAGCTCCACATTGCTCAAATGGCCAGTTGGGGGTCTATTTATAAGCCCCACTGAGGAAGTAGCCGTTGGGGATAAAATCCCGCTTTTCTGCTACTGACCGGACTCTGACCAGCGTCCGGTTAGCACTGACTGGACGCGTCTGGTCACGAAAACTGCTCTCTAGAACCTTACTGATGTTGATCGGACTCTGGCACCCAGTGTCCTAGTCACTTTGCTGCTCAGCGTTCGGTCACTGCTGCTGACGTCTACTGTGGCCGAGCATCTTGATCGGAGCGTCCGGTCACTTTCCACCAGCGTTCGGTCACCTCTGTGAGCTCGTTTCTTCGCGATCTTACATCCAGCTTGGTTCCTATCTTTATGCTTGGACTTTACTTGATATCTTGGGTCTTCTCTTATACTTCTAAGGACTTGCTTATGGTGTAGATCATCAGATCATCATGTCACTTTCGTCCAAGTCACGTCTTGCACCCTATTGAACTACAAAACAATCACTTGCAAATTCATTAGTCCAATTTGGTTGTGTTGGTCATCAAATACCAAAATCCAAAAGTAAATGGGCCTAGGGTCCATTTTCCTTACAATCTCCACCTTTTTGGTGATTGATGACAACACGACCAAAGCAAGCAAATAATAAAAATTTGGAATTTAAAAGCTATCTACTTGCTAGGATGCAATGCAAGGGACATAGGTTATATGATGCTAAAAGATACTACTTGTAAGACTAAGAGATACTACATAAAAACTTATCTTGCCCTTGCAAATGTCCCCATGTGGCATTATGGATTTAAGCCTTGCTTCCTACAAATTCTCCCCATTACATAGACTAATCCATAATCCACTATCCTCCCTTTCTCGAACCATTACCACTTGTAGACCATTACCACTTGTAAATTATTATGATCTAGCTTTTAGTCCTACAAATTAGTTCTTGCTTTTGGTCCTCTAAATTCTCCCTCTTTGGAATCAAACACTAAAAAGGAAGACATTAGTAGCACAAGGGAGGGTCAAACTTTGTGATCCTTTGTATGTATAGTGGAATAGGTCACAAAGTTTGACTCTCACATTATATAGACTAAGCTCCCCCAAAATGTATGCATACATATGGTAGAAGGCAAAGCATATACATAATTGGAAAATTGTTGCTCAAGGGAATTTAATCTATATAATGCATGGAGAAAGCATTTAAATATCAAAATGGAATCAACATGATGATATCGGTTTTAGAAATACCACATGTGGAAACCAATTTGATTTCTACCACTTGCAACAGGTGGTGGATATTTGAAGTATGATGCTTAACTCCAGGGACTCCATTTTCCTTGCAATGAGACTACTACACACATGATAAGCTTGAAAAGGTGTTAGTCTCAGAGCATCCAACTTGTAGAGTAACCTCCCTCTAAATTTGTGCACACAAGTATGGAATACTTATAGGAAACATGCACATTAATTTTGGAATAAAAAATACCACTTGAAAGACCACATCACATGAATGTGAGTCATTTTCGAAGGAGATATTCGGGAGAAATTATCTACAATTTGGACTTTGGCACATATTCGATGAAAAATCGAAAGACAAGCTATGTGCCATGCTCCTCAACAATTTTAAACCAGGTAGGATTGCTCCAAGGAATAAGAATGAAACCGAGCAAGCCTACCATATGATATACCTAGTGTATGCATGACAAAAAAGATATAAGCATGCAAATGCAAACCTAGGCATGAAAAGTTACTAGATGCTTAAAGATGCCACTAGTAGGAAATTAAATCTAGTACAATTTGAAGCAAATTGAATCTAGTTATCTAACATGGGAAGGGGAATTTGGGTCCATCGTATTCACTAACCCACTTGGCAATGATTTTGTCCATCATGATGCACCCCATGAATTGCACCCATACTTTGCCAAGTCTCCAAATTCCCTGAAGTCCATCAGACTTCTCACTTCCCTTTCGAAATCCATGTTGGAAATGATTTCCTTTGGCACCCAAAAGCGTTTGACCCCATTGTTGGCTTGCTTGTTCACCTTGATGGCCACCACCTTGTCATTTTTCTTCTTCTTTAACAAGTATGGTGTGGAGGCCTTCTTGTCCACCTTGTTGGTGTAAGTGTTGGAGAGCTTGCTTGTTTGCTTCTTCTCTTTCTTCTTTGCTCCTCCCCATTTCTTCACCTTGCACTCATAGGACTTGTGACCTTCCTTATGGCACACATAGAAAACCATGGTTTGTCCTTCATCAAGCTTCTTCACTCCCTTGACAGTGTTATCTTGATGAAGTTGGGCTTGCTTCGCCTTGCCTTTCACTTGAGTCAAGTCCTTGGTGAGGCGAGCTACTTCTTGCTTGAGTTGCTCATTCTCCTTTGCAACCTCTTGTGTGCATGTATCTACAACAACTTTCTCAACACAAACTTGGTTGCACAAAGATGAGTCTAAACATAAATCATTACAAGAAGTAGAGGCATCCTTTTTAGGCATATTAAAGATGGAACTTTTCTTTTTAGATGCCTTGGTGGGGGTTGTACTAGTGGCTTCAAGATTAGCAACTTTAATAATTAGATTATCACAATGTTTGCACATGGTTTCTATTTTAGCAAGCAAACTTTTATAAGCATCTTGTGATCTAAAAAACTTTTCTTTTAATTTTTCATTTTTCTTTACAAGTTGCTCATCATTGATTGTGCATGCATTTGTTGTTGCACTAGCCTCAAGTTGCTCAATTTTAGTAGATAGTTCAACATTGAGATTAGCAAAGTTCTCATATTGTTCAAGCAAAGTTTTGTATGCTTCTTGTGAACTATCTAGCTTTTCTTTTAATTTTTTGAGCTTCTTTTATTGACTAGTGCAAACTTTAGCATAATTAAGATTTTATTGCACAATTTCATCATAAGAAGGCATTTCATCATCCCTATCACTCTCACTAGAGGATGAGCTTTTGTTACCTCATGCCATAAGGCACACACCAAAAGAGCTTGATGATGAGTGCTTGCGGCCTCACCTCTTAAGATGGTGTTCTTCTTCACTTGAAGAATCATCCCGTGACCTTATTGATGTGAGGGCTTGGTTCTTGCATGCCTTCTTATTTCTCTCGGGTGTGGGCTTGTTTGGACAAACTATCTAGCTTTTCTTAGCTCATTTCTTTGACTGGTGAAAATAAGATCTTGAATTTGGATGGGCCACACCCTAGACATTGAGCCTTTGGATCATCTTCTCCACCTTGTTGATTAGTTTGATTGATTTTTCATCAAGGTCAGAGGTGGAGGAGGAAGAGTGATCATCTTCACTTGAATCTTCATCATTGTCATCATCGTCCTCATCTTCTTCTTCATCTTCACTTGAGGAGCTTGAGCTCAAGCTTGTCTCAACTTGCTTGCCCTTCATCTTCTTTTCTCGCTACATGCGAGAGCTTTGCCTTTGCTTGATGAAGAGGCTTCTTCTTGACCCATCTTACGTGACATTTCAAATGCCACTATCTTGCCAATGACTATACCTGGGGTCATGGTGCTCAAGTCCTCCATGTTGTGAGGGATGGTAATGATGCTTGCATATTTCTTTTGTGGTAACATGAAGATGATCTTCCTCATGATGTCTGCATCATCTAGCTTTGTTAATCCAATTGAATGGAGCTCATTAATAATTAGATTCAAACGAGAACACATATCACGAACAAGCTCATCATCATTCATTATAAAGGAATCAAAATTTTGTTTAGCCAGACAATGTTTTTGCTCACAGACATTAGATGTGCCGTCATGGAGCTCTTGAAGTTTTAACCAAATTTCATGTGTCATATTTAAAGTGAACACTTGGTTAAACACATCCATGCTAAATGATTCAAACAAGCAATTCTTAGCTCTAGCATTGAAATGCATTTCCTTTTCTTCACTCTTTGTGGGTTTACCGGGATTCTCAATGGGTTTCATCCCGTCATGAGTGACTCACCAAACACCAAATCAACCGCCTCAAGGTGGCAAGCCATTCTAGCTTTATAATAGGGGAAGTTAGTGCCATCAAAGTGTGGAGGCCTAGAGGTATCCATCCCAACCACTCTAAATAGTGTCGGCTCAACGGTGGTTAAGCCAAAGGTCCAAATTGAGCCAACCGGCTCTAATACCACTTGTAGGGGACCGTGATGCCTAAGAGTGGGGGGGGGGGTGTGAATTAGGCAACTTAAATATCTAACTCTCAACTATGGCCTCTTTTTCTAACCTTAGCAAAACCTATGCAAAAGATAAACTAACTAAATGTGCAACTAGAGTTTTGGTAGTGTGTTGCTATCTCTACCGCAAAAGGAGTAATACAATCAATGTAAATGCGGAAGCTAAAGAGTAAGGTAGAGATATGCAAACTCCCGTCGATGACTCCTATATTTTTATAGAGGTATCGAGAAGCAAGCAAGGTTCCCCCTAGTCCTTGTTGGAGCCCCTCACAAGGAATCCCTCGCAAGGGTTAAGCTCCCGGTCGGGTAACTCCATGGGTAGCCTCGTGCCTTCCGGCAAGCCTCTCATGGATGCTCCCTGCCGTCTTCACTATCAAGCTTCCGACCAAAATGCCACGGGCCTTGTTCCCTCTGGTACACGGTGACGGCCACACCACAAACTCGGTTGGTGTGATCTCATAAGACTAGAGGCCCCTCTAATGTACAACAATGGTGCGCCTAATGAATCACTAGCAATATGCAAGTGGATATAACTAAAATGGTGTATCAACACCCTTCATATGTTTCCTCAGCTCCACACTACTCAAATGGCCAGTTGGGGGTTCCATTTATAAGCCCCACTGAGAAAGTAGCCATTGGGGACAAAATCCTGCTTTTCTGCTACTGACCGGACTCTTACCAACGTCCGGTCCGCACTGATCGGACGCATCCGGTCACGAAAACTGCTCTCTAGAATCTTACTGATGTTGACCAGACTCTGGCACCCAGCGTCTGGTCACTTTGCTGCTCAGCGTCTAGTCCAGCGTCCGGTCCAGCATCTAGTCACTGCTGCTAACATCTACTATTGCCGAGCCTCTTGATCGGAGTGTTCGATCACTTTCCACCAACGTCCGGTCCAGCGTTTGGTCACCTCTGTGAGCTCGTTTCTTCGCGATCTTGCGTCCGGCTTGGTTCTTATCTTCGTGCTTGGACTTTGCTTGATATCTTGGGTCTTCTCTTGTGCTTCTAAGGACTTTCTTATGGTGTAGATCATCAGATCATCATGTCACCTTCGTCCAAGTCAGGTCTTGCACCCTATTGAGCTACAAAATAATCACTTACAAATTCATGAGTCCAATTTGGTTATGTTGGTCATCAAACACTAAAATCCAGAAGTAAATGGGCCTAGGGTCCATTTTCCTTACACTACCTTATGATGAATTTTAATTTAATGAAATTTTTTTATTTTCCTACATTTCATGTACACAAAAAAATTCCAAATTAAATCTTTTTAGGTCCATTTCCAGAAATTCAAATTTTAGGGTGTTTCAATTCTACCCCCCCTTAAGATGAATCTCATCCCGAGGTTGGAAAAAAAACTAGGGACAAGGAAGGGAGATAGAACTAGGAAAAGAACTCAGATAAACATTCCAACATCTCAACTTGCATTGTAAACCAGCTTACAAGTTACACATGTCTCATCTCCAAAGCTTAACAACAAAAAGATTTGGCTGCACGGACTACCCCCTTAAGTTGAGGGATACAACTATCTTGAATACAAAAACTTTAAACTCAAGGGCATAACCAAACTTCATATGACACCCCATCTTGACTTCTAACGTGATTGTGTTAGACCTCAAAGAGACGAGAAAAATCTATCTTCATTTGATCCTCATTCTCCCAAGTTGCATCTTCCTCTGATTGGTTACTCCATTGAACTTTACACACTTGAAGCACTCTTCCCATAAGAGTTCCCTGGGCTCTTTCTAAGATCCTAACTAGATAATCATCATAAGTATAATCATCTGTTGGATAGAGCTCCTCCAAGGGTGTTTGTTCCTCTAAACCATCATCTAGAAACTCACAGTCCACTTTACTATCCTCAGTGTTCACACCTTCTAATAGATCATTCCCATTGTCATATTCCCTTGGTGAAGGTTGAATACCCTCGTATTCAATTCTTTCTCCTAACGGTGTGGTTAGAAGCAACGAATGCTGGGCATACTTGATCACTCCTTTATATGTAGACATCCATCCCATTCCAAGAATAACATCAATGTCCACTAACTTTAATACAATATGGTTTGCTTCAAATTTTACCCCCTTTATGTCAAGACTAACTCTTGGGCATATGCGGTTTGCCTTCATTTCTTCTCCTGGGGACTTAACTATCACTAGTTTCCTCATTGGAAGCATAGTTATCTTATGTTCTTTTATGTATGCACTAGAGATAAACGAATGTGACGCACTGGGGTCAAACATCACCATAGTAGTGGCTGAGCTTACTGCAATCAAACCATAAATGACCTCCTTAGCTCCATGAGTGGTAATCATATCCACATTGTTCAAACTTCCATGGATGTAATTTTGCTTTAACTCATTTTCAAGCACCTGCTTCCTATGGACATTCTGTTCCGGCTCTTGTTGCAGTTGATTCTGGCCTTGATTGTTTTTGACAAACTTCTCAAGATAATTGTTCTCATAATGTTCAATCTTACCACAATCATAACCTTTCTCACTAGTAGGTGTATTTGTCTTCATGAAGGGGATAGTAGGAGATGACAAACATGGCTCTTGAGAGGTAACCTATTGCACTTCATCATCGGGTTGCTGATACTGATTCTGATCTGTACTCACAAGTAGATTCATAGGATGTGACTGATATTCTAGTTGCGTAGCGAACCGAGGATGAGTGTTTCTTAACTGGCAATGAAGATCATATTTTCTCTTCTTCTCTTCCATCTCTCGACGTAGTTGCAAATCATCATTCAGTCCTTTCAAAAAGCATTTCTGTTTCTTAGCATCACTATCTACCTCTCCTAGAGCATATTGTGACAATTGAGTGAACCGATTATGATACTCACACACTGATGCGGATCCTTGTTTGAGAGCCTGAAACTTATCATGCTTGAGTTCTACCTCACCTGTGGGAATGTGGTACGTCTTGAAATTCTCCATGAATTCCTACCAGGTGATCTGTCCAGCATTGTTGGGACGTCCATACTGGTAGGACTCCCACCAGTCTTGTGTTGCACCCTAAAGTTGGCCAGATGCAAAAAGCACCTTCTCCTGGTCATCACAATTTGCTATGTCCAATTATCGCTCCACAGCTCTAAGCCAGTCATCAGCTTCTAGTGGGTCGCTTAAATGAGAGAATGTCGGTGGGCGTCCCATCAGAAATTCACCACGCTTGTCAATAGGTGATGTTTCTTGTGGATTGTTCAACACACTCTGAGCAGTGGTCTGTCATAGCTGAGTCTGCATCATCAAAGCTTGCTATATAGTTGGGGGACTTGATGGCGATGTATTAGAAGTGGGAACATTCCTTCCAACATCTTGTGAAGCACTTCTCCTGGTAGAGGCCATATGTTTCCAACATATATGCATTAGGATTCAGTCATTCATAGCATTCTTTACTGTAGTTTCAAGAGATGACAAGATAGGATTGATAGTATGAAAGACTAGAGAAAGCCCCAACCATCGAGATATCCAATTCTTCCACATGAAACATTAGAATGCAAGAAAACTTCATCTTGCAAACCCTTCAACTTGGCTACTCCTCTTAGGAAAAGTCAACTAGGGCACATAAAAGGGTAGCTTGCACTTCCTTAAAAATGAGCTAACTATCATAAAGATGTTCTGACATTCTAGAGAAACTCCTCTACATAAGCAAGAACATCTAGTCTGAGAATTCTCGAGAGCAGGAAAATAGTAGTGCAATAAAATAGTTGTAACTCTCATTCCATTAATCCAATTGAGTTTTAGCTTATACCATTAGAAAGCTCATCAATTCCTCTATAACTTTCTTATAGAATACTTTTCCAAATTCTGCAGTTTAGAAGGTCGAAAATAGTGCACCAGAGAAACTATTCTTGGTTCCAAACAGCATAGATGCATCACCTTGTGATTTTCGTATCCGTAACCAAAATAGCTATCAAGCTGATTCTTGTGCTCAGAGAAAGATATTGAAGTCTACTGTTGTCCAGAATTTTCTCATGATGTTTGGTCACCTAAGATTAGAGATATAAGCCGAAGGGTGCATGCTGCTCTAAAAAGATAGGATAGAGGAAATAGAAGAATACCATAACCCAACTATTTATTTCATTAATCCTTATACCTTAGACCTATAAACTAAATGAAACTATGGGCAAAAACCCACAAGATCATTGCACTCATTACAAAGATTCAACTCAAACATTATCATAAAGACAATTCAATCTAGTACTAAAGGTTCACAAGCCACATATAAGGACTATTGACTTGACTCGACTTCGACACTAGCGCTTTTATTCCATAGGGACACAAACTCCTAATTCTTAAGAATGGCATGATTATAGGGACATCTGGGTAACATCTCTTGCATGGGAGTGACATGTCATCCACTACATCAATTTCCTCATGGGCTTCCCTTGTATTGTGTGTCACTATCACTTGCTGGTGGTAGTCCTATATTGACCTGACTCTGGCTACCTCCATGGTGTAATGGTTGATTATTCCACGGACAAGATTTAACATAATGTCCTTCCTGTTGGCAATGATGACACCTTCTCTTAGCTAGATCTTTTGTGATGTCCTACTCGATGGAACTGTTGCTTGGTGTTTTGTCAGCTTTCTGACTCTGAAGATTCATCTTGGTTTGACTGATCTATTTTCTAGCTTGCTTGGTCTTTTCAGGTTGAAACTCCTTATAGGTGATAGTCCACCCATCTATGCATGCCTCATGTGAAGTAGTTTTAGCTTGAGAAGTTTCTAACTCTTTACAGTTTAGATTCATCGGACTAGGGATCAGAGCTAGATGTGACAAATCCAAATGTTGTCTGCTTCCCAATACTTGCTCCTAGTGAATTTGCCTTCCTCTTTTTATCCACATTGGTCTCACAGCTTGGGTTCACCTTAACTTCCCTCTTATTAGACTTGTCCTAAAAATAGGGAAAACCATAATGTTTACAGCACTGACATGGATCCTGACTTCCAAGAGTCTTGCTATGAACACCCTCATTGGACTTCATCTTCTTCCAAGCTTCTGTGACTTGTCTCTTTACTGGCCCCTTTGGTATGTTGCTCTGATCTTGGGACAAGCACTGCTGAGAACTCCCATGTTGAGTCATTATTTCAAGTACTTGTTCTTGCATAGCTACAAGCTTCTCCTTGTCAAATAAAATCAAAGACAATGTAGCTTGGTCCTCTTGACCTTTGATGCCGGTGGTCTCCTCATTACAACCCATCTATTTAGACGAAGAGAGAAGATTCAGAATAGAGACAAAGTTTTCATAACAGAACAGAGGCTAAAGTGAGCATAACTTTTCACAAATAACAAGGTTAGAGAGAAAGCAAGAACTAAGCAGAGATGAAAACATGCTAAGACATCTAGTTCTAACTAGGCTTGTGTCCTACAGTCTGCATTGCTCTGATGCCACTTTGTAGCACCCAGTTTTAAAGACAAAACCAGATACACACTATATGTGAGCCTAGGAAGTCAAATCTCACATATAGCCACAAATAAGGATAATATCAAAAGACAATACTAATTACGTAATGTATTAGTATAAGGAATATAACCTCCGAGTATAGACATCGGAAAGATAACTATGATCTTCAGGCGAAGACTCCAAATCCATAGGGACGACTGACTAGTTGACCATAAGCCTAACTCCTCTAGACTAGCAATCTGGTACCCATCCGAGATTTTTATCCAAAGTATAGAAAAGTAATGCAAGCATAAGTACATGTCATACTCAACAAATATAACATGGATTTCATGAGGCTCAAAAGGCTGACACTAGTTTACTACGATTAGCTTTTAATAGGTCATCTGTTTAAGTAACTAAGTAGCAACAAATTTATCATAAGCCCATAAACACATGATTAGGTAAACATGAATAATGAATAGCATAAACAATTAACTATTAGTGATCATCTCCATTCCATAAGGGTTCCAAGGCCGCTCATGTCCATGAGCACGACTGTTATAATAGTTTTACACTCTGCAGAGGTTGTACACTTTCATTGTGAGTCATGATTTACCCTTTCACCCGAGGTGATCAGCCTCTTGACCCACTACCAAGGAAGGTCGGTAGGGTTCACTATGAAGCCTTTCAAAGGTTCATCTAACAAGTTAGGGCCGCTAAGGTTTCCCTATCAATATGCATAAACTCCCCTCCAAGGAGTGACTAACAAAGTGCACCCTCTTGGCAGGCTGAGATCATACCTGTTGGAGCCCCTCTTGTGCCATAAAGGTAACCACTAACAAGCTAGAAAATTTCCTCATACTGAGCTAAAGCCAGAGCCATATAGCCCTCATAGCTGTACTATAAGTCCCGTATGATCACTTATAGATAAGTCCTTAGGGAGAGGAATGTAGAGCATTTAGAAAGTAGCTAAACACTCTAGCCCCCTGTTTCCATGTTGCTAAAAAGTCATGTTTTAATGTTTATTGCATATACCATTAGTCAAGTTACAAGATCATGGTTTTGGTTATGCACTAGCAAAAACTACCAAATGCAATAACCCAAAGGTATCAAGGGATCCAGGGTATCAATCAGCTAGGGAAATTACTATAGTTGCCAAGGCAAACACATGCAACATGAATTAAATGATTAAAGGTGAATAGGTATCCTAGATGGTCCCATGCCATACTTGCCTTAAACTCAGATCAGATCTTCTTCTGGACCAAATCTTCCAAAAACTGCTTCTGGACTCACCACGTATAGCTCACCGACTATACTTGATCATAGAACATCACAGAAGTATCCAAACAGACATGCATAACATACATACATAGCCGTATTAGAACAATACACTAACTAGTGAAAATGGATTTGAAACAGATCTATGTATTGCTACGAACACATAGACTATGGCAAACTGGAGAGAGAGAGAGCACAGCGTGGGTGAGGTTGAATCCGAGCATTGGGTCACCAAATTGACAAGATGGAGGTACCTATGGCTACGTCGGGTTATGACAGAGCTCCGTGTGGCGTCAGCGTCGAGATTTGGGCTCAGGAACGGTGGATTTGCCGGCGGCGGTGGCTGAGCTCGAGTGGCGAACTAAGAAAAGGGAGAGGGAGGTGCTTGGTTCGGGGCTTTATAGGCCGGTGGTGCTGTAGTAGATGAAAGGGAAGCGTGGTGTGGAGATTTAGGGCACCTGCCATACGGGTGCAGGCGCGGCGGCTTGCCGTAGGTGGCAGCGCCATCATCAGCGGGGAGGAAAGGAAGGTGAGCACGTGGGGATGGAAAGGGAAGGGAGTTCGATAGGTGGGACCTATGTCACAGCGAGGGAGAAGGGAGAAGGGAGCGGCGTGCGGGCATGGGCGTGATGTGGGGCAGGCCGTTGTGGGCCCTGCGGTGCGCCGTGCGCGCGTGCGGTGCGACGCAAAGCAGAGGAAGCGCCCCGAGTGGGCCACCGAGCAGTGGGCCGCAAGTGGGGAGGCAGGAAGGAGGGGAGGCGCGTGGTCTGGGCTGCCAGCTAGGCTAGCATTGGAATGGGAGGAAGTAGAGGAGGCTGGGCCACGCCCGCGTTAGGGCTGGAAAGGGAGAAAAGCAAAATTTTCCAATAAAAATCCTTTTCTATTTCTTAATTCATAACAAATTCAAATATGAACCGAATCTAGTATAAATATGATTTAAAATACACTTTTTAATTCAAACATAAATGAGCAAATTTTGGGTAAGTTTTTTGAGAATAACTTTTTAAATTCTTTCATTTTCTTATTTTCTTTTCTTTTATTTCAAAGCCATTTTTTATTTTCATTTGAATTTTCAATCAAAACCACTCAAACAAATAAATCAAATGCAATGGCATGTATGCTCAAACATGTTGCTACCTTATGATGAATTTTAATTTAATGAAAATTTTTTATTTTCCTATATTTCATGTGCACAAAAAAATTCCAAATTAAATCTTTTTAGGTCCATTTCTAGGAATTCAAATTTTAGGGTGTTACACTGTTAGGACGCCATGCACCATCTTTTCGCTGACCACACCAAGGGCAGCCACAATAACGACCTCTATCAGATCGACTTCCCTGAGGCCAACCAGCCTACGCCAATGATAAACATGGTGCAAATCCGAACAGATCTTCTAGATGACACGCTCCATACAATCCTAGAGGAAAGCCCCAAGCCATACTCCAAGGGCTCTACCAGCACCTGCTGACCTTTCCCTCTAGGCTTTGGGAGAGAGCTCTTCATGGTTAGCCATGATAGCATTGCTATCGATGGAGAGTCCAATGTCCAATGTCGTGAACTTGAAACTAGGAATGTCGATTGCCAACGTCGTCGCAATGAAGAAGAAGAAGACACCATCCAAGCTGTCGGAGGTGACCTGCCGCCTCTCGCTCGTAATCTCCAACAGGAGTTCCTCATGGTGGACAACCAGCAAGTGGAGCAAATGCCGAGTGCCAATCTGGCTGTGGCCACCCACAAGTTGGCTCAACTCCCACCAACGCCAGAAGTACTCAAGATTCAAGCACTGCTTAAAGCAGCTCAGGTCCAAGTCAATGACATCTAGAACCCAGCTCCGTCTTATTCGATGGCGACCGCACGCAGTCGTAATGCCCATAGTTTTCACCATGATGGGGGGAGTCATTACCATAGCGGCCAGATCATCCAAGGGGGGTCCAGGGCAAGGTCGCCATCAATCCTAGATCACAAGGACTGTGAAATCAGCATGGCCGACTTGCTCGTAATGCCAACCAGGAGGTTAATCAACACATGCATGGTGACACCCACGACTACATCAATGCTAATCTTGATGCCCACAATCGCATCGAGAACAGTCATGCCTAGCAACATCAGGTAGAACTCCAACGCCAATAGGAGTACGATGACCAACACGGCGACCCCGTTGGCTTCCGACCACTCCCCGCTATCGAGCCGACAGGACCCCGCTCCTTCACAGCATGGCTACGAGCTATACAATGGCCCATAGGCTTCAAGATCTTCGGGGTTGATCCATGCGACGACAAGGCTAACCCCGAGTAGTGGATGCAGCTCTACAAGATCGCCGTATGTGCCGCTGGAGGAAACACTGATGTGATGGCAAACTATTTGCCTATCATGCTCTCCCAATTAGCCAATAATTGGCTTATGGGCCTAAGAGAGGACTCCATAGAATCTTGGGATGATCTCAAGATAGTCTTCGTCGAAAATTATATGGCAATGTGCCAGTAGCTTGGCACAAAATATGATCTAGAAAAACTCCATCAGACCTCTAGGAACAAAGAACACCATCCCCAACATTGGGGACAACGAGGCCTTCTCTGCTTTCACAAGAGGAGTCCATCACCATCAGGAGTTGTGCTCCAAACTTTACCATAAGAGACCCCTGTAGGGGGCCGTGATGCCTAAGAGGGGGCTAAATTAGGCAACTTAAAATTCTAACTCTAAACTTTGGCTTCTTTTTCTAACCCTAGCAAAACCTATGCAATAGATAAACTATCCAAATGTGCAACTACGCGTTTGCTAGTGTGTTGCTATCTCTGCCAGCAAAAGGAGTAATACAATCAATGTAAACGCGGAAGCTAAAGAGCAAGGTAGAGATATACAAACTCCCATTAATGACTCTGGTATTTTTATCGAGGTATCGAGAAGCACGCAAGCTTCCCCTAGTCCTCATTGGAGCCCCTCGCAAGGAATCCCTCGCAAGGGCGAAGCTCCCAGTCGGGTAACTCCAGTGGATAGCCTCAGGCCTTCCCCACATGCAAGTGGGTCTCCAATGTGCCTTCCGGCAAGCCTCTCCCGGATGCTCCCCGCCATCTTCACTATCAAACTTCCGGCCAAAATGCCACGGGTCTTGTTCCCTCCAGTACACGGTGGCGGCCACACCACAAACACGATTGGTGTGATCTCACAAGACTACAAGCCCCTCTGATGTAGAATAATGGTGCGCGCAAGCACCGAGTGGTAAGAGGTATGCAAACCTCACTAAGCACTAGGCATAAACCTAGAGCAAGCGCATAAGAGGTGGTTTAATCAACCTAAGCACTTCGCAAAGCATCTACGCTAATCACCTAATGAATCAGTAAGCACTATGCAAGTGGAGATCGCTAAAATGGTGTATCAACACCCTATATATGTTTTCTCAGCTCCACACCTCTCATTTGGCCAGTTAGGGGTTGTATTTATAAGCCCCACTAAGAAAGTAGCCATTGGGGTCGGAATCCTACTTTTCGGCTACTGACTGGACGCTCAGGTCGTCCTGATCGGACACGTCCGGTCATCCCGACCATTAGAGCCATGATCAACTGATCGGACGCTACCAGCATCCGGTCACATGCCACCGAATGCGTCCGGTCGCAATTTCGCCGCTCTGGAACCTCTCTATACTTGATCGGACGCTGCTGTCCTGCGTTCAATTGATTTTGCTGTTTAGTGTCCGGTCGCTACTGCTACCGAGCCTCTCGATCAGAGCATCCGATCACTGTGCTACCAGCATCCGATCCAGCGTCTGATCACCTCTGTGAGCTCATATCTTCATGACCTTTCATCCGGCTTGGTTCCTATCTTCATGCTTGGACTTTGCTTGATATCTTGGGTCTTCTCTTGTGCTCCAAGGGTCTTGCTTATGATGTTGATCATCGGATCATTATGTCACCTTCGTCCAAGTCACGTCTTACACCCTATTAAACTATAAAACAATCACTTGCAAATTCATTAGTCCAATTTGGTTGTGTTGGTCATCAAACACCAAAATCCAAAGTAAATGGACCTAGGGTCCATTTTCCATAAAAGCTCCCCCTTTTGGTGATTGATGACAACACGACCAAAGCAAGCAAATAATAGAATTTTGGAATTTGAAAACTACCTACTTGCTAGGATGCAATGCAAGGGGCAAGGTTATATGATGCAAAAAGATACTACTTGTAAAACTAAAGGATACCACATAAAAACTTATGTTACCCTTGGAAATGTCCCCATAATGCATTATGGATTTAAGCCTTGCTTCCTACAAACTCTCCCCATTACATAGACTAATCCATAATCCACTATCCTCTCTTTCTTGGACCATTACCACTTGTAGACCATTACCACTTGTAAATTATTATGATCTAGCTTTTGGTCCTACAAATGAATGCTTGCTTTTGGTCCTCTAAATTCTCCCCCTTTGGAATCAAACACCAAAAAGGAAGACATTAGTAGCACAAGGAAGGGTCAAACTTTGTGATCCTTTGTGTGTAGAGTGGAATAGGTCACAAAATTTGACTCTCACATTATATAGATTAAGCTCCCCCTAAATATATGCATACATATGGTAGAATGGCAAATCATATGCATAATTGGCAAATTTTTGCTCAAGGGAATTTAATCTATATAATGCATGGAGAAAGCATATAAATATCAAAATGAAATCAACATGATGATATCGGTTTAGAAATACCACATGTGGAAACCAATTTGATTTCTACCACTTGCAATAGGTGGTGGATATTTGAAGTATGATGCTTAACTCTGGGGACTCCATTTTCCTTGTAATGAGACTACTACACACATGATAAGCTTGAAAAGGTGTTAGTCTCAAGGCATCCAACTTGTAGAGTAACCTCCCCCTAAATTTGTGCACACAAGTATGGAATACTAGTAGGAAATATGCACATTGATTTTAGAATAAAAAATACCACTTGAAAGATGACATCACATGAATGTGAGAGTCATTTTCAAAGGTGATATTTGGGAGAAATTATCTACAATTTGGACTTTGGCACATATTAGATGAACAATCAAGAGACAAGCTATGTGTCGTGCTCCTAAACAATTTTAAACCATGTAGGTTTGCTCCAAGGGTTAAGAATGAAACCGAGCAAGCCTACCATAAGATATACCTAGTATATGCATGACAAAAGATATAAGCATGCAAATGCAAACATAGGCATGAAAAGTAACTAGATGCTTAAGGATGCCTACTAGTGGGAAATTAAATCTAGTACCTAACATGAGAAGGGGAAATTGGGTCCATAGTATTCACTAACCCACTTGGCAATGACTTTATTCATAATGATGCACCCCATGAAATGCACCCATACTTTTGCCAAGTCTCCAAATTCCCCTACATCCATCGGACTTCTTACTTCCCTTTTGGGATCCAAACCTTCTTGGTGCTCTTCATGTTGGAAATGATTTCCTTTGGCACCCAAAAGCATTTGACCCCATTGTTGGCTTGCTTGTTCACCTTGATGGCCACCACCTTACCATTTTTCTTCTTCTTTAACAAGTATGGTGTGGAGGCCTTCTTGTCCACCTTGTTGGTGTAGGTGTTGGAGAGCTTGCTTGTTTGCTTCTTCTCTTTCTTCTTTGCTCCTCCCCCATTCTTCACCTTGCACTCATAGGATTTGTGACCTTCCTTGTGGCACACATAGCAAACCACGGTGTGTCCTTCATCAAGCTTCTTCACTCCCTTGACGATGTTATCTTGTTGAAGTTGGGCTTGCTTCGTCTTGCCTTTCACTTGAGTCAAGTCCTTGGTGAGGCGAGCTACTTCTTGCTTGAGTTGCTCATTCTCCTTTGCAACCTCTTGTGTGCATGTATCTACAACAACTTTCTCAACACAAACTTGGTTGCACAAAGATGTGTCTAAACATAAATCATTACAAGAAGTAGAGGCATCCTTTTTAGACATGTCAAAGATAGAACTTTTCTTTTTAGATGCCTTGGTGGGGGTTGTACTAATGGCTTCAAGATTAGCAACTTTATTTGTTAGCTCATCACAATGTTTGCACATGGTTTCCATTTTAGCAAGCAAACTGTTATAAGCATCTTGTGATCTAACTAATTTTTCTTTCAATTTTTCATTTTTCTTTACAAGTTGCTCATCATTGATTGTGCATACATTTGTTGTTGCACTAGCCTCAAGTTGCTCAATTTTAGTAGATAGTTCAACATTGAGATTAGCAAAGTTCTCATATTGTTCAAGCAAAGTTTTATATGCTTCTTATGAACTATCTAGCTTTTCTTTTAATTTTTCGTGCTTCTTTTGTTGACTAGTGCAAACTTTAGCATAATCAAGATTTTGTTGCACAATTTCATCATAAGAAGGCATTTCATCACCAGTATCACTCTCACTAGAGTTTGAGCTTTCGTTACCTCGTGCCATAAGGCACACATGAGAAGAGTTTGATGATGAGTGCTTGCAGCCTTGCCTCTTGTGATGGTGTTCTTCTTCACTTGAAGAATCATCCCATGACCTTATTGATGTGAGGGCTTGGTTCTTGCACGCCTTCTTATTTCTCTCGGGTGTGGGCTTGTTTGGACAAACTTCCACAAAGTGCCCCAACTCGCCACATCCATAGCATCCTCTCTTTCTTTGCTCATTTCTTTGATTGGTGAAAATGAGATCTTGGATTTGGATGGGCAGACCCTTGACATTGAGCCTTTAGATCATCTTCTCCACTTTGTTGATTAGTTTGATTGATTCTTCATCAAGGTCGGAGGTGGAGGACGACGATTGATCATCTTCACTTGAATCTTCATCATCATCATCATCGTCCTCATCTTCTTCTTCATCTTCACTTGAGGAGCTTGCTTCAGCTTGTCTTAACTTGCTTGCCCTTCATCTTCTTTTTCTCGCTACATGCGAGAGCTTTGCCTTTGCTTGATGAAGAGGTTTCTTCTTGACCCATCTTACGTGACATTTCAAATGCCACTATCTTGCCAATGACTATGCTTGGGGTCATGGTGCTCAAGTCTTCCATGTTGTGAAGGATGGTGATGACACCACTAGGATCCAGCCCTATCGTGACGCCTATATTGGGTTGCAATATGGCTATTTTGGTTGCAATACGGATCAATTGCATCTATGTATGGTCGTTGACAAAGTGGTTGCATTTGGAATGGTGCAATAACTTTTTGCATCCTTTTGATGTGGTGTTGCAATATGATGGTTTTGCAATGCACAAAAAAACTAACGCAACCACGATATGGTTGCAAGCATGGATATTGCTACCAGTAGAATGGTTGCGTGAGTTACTGTTGCGACGAACCATGTGGCTGCCATATGACACTATTGCCACGAATGAAGTTGTCGCAAAATAACTTTATTGCCACTCCATAGTTATGTGGGAATATGGCCATATTGCCATGTAGTGTGCTCCATTGCATCATAGAAATATTGCAACATAACAAATTTGGTGGCTAGAGTCACAATTGCCACGTTCATTTGTTGGTGGTAATAGATGGGAAATGCAATGAATCATTGTTGGGTGCAATAGATGGAAAATACAACAAATCATTGTCGGTGGTAATAGATAGAAAATGCAACAAAGCATTGTTGGTGGTAATAGATAGAAAATATAATGACTCATTGTTGGTGGTAATAGATGGAGAATGCAATGAATCATTGTTGGTGGTAATAGATGAAAAATGCAACATGTCATTATTGGTGGTAGACATTTCCTATAGCAATAGATAAAGTTTGTGGCAATAATGTATATTGCAACAACAAATAGTGGTTGTGTGATAGTTTGTTGCAACAAGGGCATTTTGGCTAGCACAATTAATTTCTTTTCATAGCTAGAAATTTAATTTTTGTTACAAAATAATTGTGCCATGAGTATAGACTTCATCATCACATATAAGAACTCAAACCTTCATTAACTTCAAATATGAGTCTCAACCAAAGTAATAACACAACGACCAGAGTACTGCTAAAATAAACATGACCATAGTACAATAAAAATATCATCTCTATATACAAGTTTGCGACTATGTTTGGCATAATAAAATAGAACTAAATATGAGTTCCCTTATTGACCGCTTCAAGCTCCATCGCCCATCAATACTTCATTCTTCTAGCAGTCCATCACTAGCATATAGGCATAAAGCTTTCTCTAAATATTTTGGGTGTCAGCGCTTTTCTGCAACTCATGAACACATATAGAATTTATTATTAATTTAATATAGGAACCTTGGTGATTAAGTGCATGGAATAACTAAGCACGTGCAAATATAATGATCATAGTGGCAAAGCAAAGATATAAAGTAAATTAAGGTACATCATACAAAAATATCATATACCATTTGGGATATAAAATATAATGATCATAGTATTCATACCTGCAGTTTTTTCATTTGATTACGAGTCCTCAATAGTTGTTGGGAAGAAATTACATGATTCAATGACCCATTGGCACCATTCTTTTTCTAGAAAAGAGGCCTGGTTGCACTAATCTTTGTTGTCATGGTAGTACCTTCATCAGCTACCTTTTCTATGGTCAACACGCTTGTTGGTCCATTATTCTACCAAAATAAACACTTTGATGTAAACAAGTTGCATTTTATATGTAAACATGTTGCATCTTTTGTAAGTAATCTTGTTGCATTTTTATTACCTCTATAGTTGCATCCTCTATGCGTGGTGGTGTGATGAAGTTGTTGTCGACACTTGGGCCATTTGGAAGCTATGGTGTTGATGGTTCCTGTGATAGCCTGTGCAGCCCAAAAAGACAAGGAACATTAGCTAAAATAGAGGAGCAAAAAAAGGAGAACCATGTTCCAAAGTTAGTACCTGCTGCAATGCCAATTGTATTTGTTATTGTAGTGTTGACCGAAATTCTTCCCTAATTTCTTCAATTTGTTTCATACTTTCTTCCTTGTCTCTTTCCCTTGCTGAAACTTCATTTGCAAGCTTTTCTTTTAATTCTTCAACCTCTTGTTGGTGCTGCATTCTTTCTTGTCGGGCTAAAACTTCACTGCGGGCTGCATCTTCTTCTCTGTGCTTTAGTAGAGCACTTCGTGTTAGATATTTCGCCATGTATCCACATCCATGACATTTGTATGATTCTGTTCCAAGAGTTTTAGAGTAGTTGAGTTGGAAAACTGTGTTTTCCTCCTCAACCGTAAGGAAGGGCCTATCCTTTTCCTTTTTTGCCGCTGTAACTTGTATGCAGGCATTTTCCTAAGTGAAACATGAGAAATAAATTAGGATCATGTAATTTCAAACAATTCCAAAATAAGTTTGAAACATGTTGTAATTTTAAAGCTACAATCATATACAAGCACTCACGTAGACATATCTAGAGTCGTCATTTGACCATTGCCCATCCTTGGTGGTGTGAGTCATCATCCAAAGTTGCAAATCAGTAGGTTGTTGACCATTAGTCCGGCAACAATATAATGTAGCATTAGGTAACGACCATATATTTAAGTAAGTAATCAACTTAGTTAATGTTGTCATCACCTATTCAAAACTAATTTGGGAAAATGGTATCGATCCCATGAGATGATTAGTCTTCTATTTCTGTCGGTTTCCAGAGTTCTTGGTGCTAATATTCTGCAAAAGTGTACAAGCAGAGCTCTGTTATTTACATTGTATTTAACAATGGAATTACAAAAGAAACCGGACACCAACGAACCTGGAATCTCTCACTTTCAAAATATTGAATCAAGTAGTACCATTCCACGTTGTCTAAATCTTCAGGCTTATGCTTCATTCGTTCAGCGTCAGTGGAGTATGCCTTGTATGTCAGACTAAATGAAGCTCTCCATCCTTTGTACCTCTCTTTGGCAATTGCACATATCTTTTCATTAGCATCTTCAATGTCATCTAAGTTCCAAATTTTTTGTTTGAATAGAAAGACAAATAGAACAGTAAAGTGGACGTACTGAATTCATAACATTTGGCTAAAGAAAACAATTGACTCACCAGCATCTCATCTACTATTGCTATTTTCACAACGTCCTTCATGTCCTTCCACGATTGCACTCCTATAGGTGGAGCCTTTTTTCCTACTAAACACTACAATCTCATCGACGAATGTGCGGCTGTTCTCACCATAGGGGGCTCCCGTCAAGGAATCAAATTCGATATTTAATTTCTGAGAGCCGCTCTTAATTCTCTTGATAGTTGCTTTGAAGCCTTTGAGACATCCACGTCCATGAATTTTGGATCCACCTTATTAACATATGAAACGAATATAATATACTTGACCAGTAAAAGAGTTTTGAAGTACAATGCAAAATGGAAGGACCAGCACATACCATTCTCTTGTTGTTTTGGCTTTCTTGCATGAGCTGGCCTATCTTTGTTTGTCATGCTCATTTCCTGATTTCCCTCCCCACCAGCTAAATGATTTTCATCCGCATGTTCTTCCAATAATGACACTGGAAAAAAAAATAAATTAGCTTGTGTCATTATTTTATTGAATGCACAAGAGCTGGTAATATATTTGATGACATGATGAAAGCAATTGAATTACGCATATGTCGACAACGACTTGTATGCCTTAGCCATTCCTTGTATGTTTCAATTGTTTCATCCCTGAAGTCATCCATGTAGTCTGCGAGTCATGATTAACAAGATGTACTTGTCAAAGCAACATTGTGTTATAACAATTTGAATGAGTGATGCAAAGAATCATCTTACCTATGTCTGGATCTTTGGCTCGTAATTTTGCTAGCCACACCTTGTAGGCATTAAGGTGTTCATCTATACCTGATTGATCACGTTTTCACTTCCCCCCATGTCGCTTAATGGGTGTTATGCTGACATTTTCCTCCAATTCCGGCTCCCTTGACAATACCAACCTGATTTCTTTATCCGTGGCATTGTCCTGTAGTATTGTTTCTGCGTGGCGTAAATATTCAATGGGCTCAAGTCTAGCTACATCCCCACCACAACGCTTCTTGTAGTATAAGAAGTCCCTGGCTCCATACCCAAGCTATTCTTTGAAATGTACTAGGTTAAAATATGACATCTGAGCTCTATCCATATTAGCAGAGATGAATTCATCTTCCTCAGGTCTCCCCTTACATTGGAAATGAATTGTCCACATGTCACCTATCATTGGTTCACTGTGTGCATATAGAGAGCAGAAAAACATCAAAATGTGTGCATAGCATAATCACCAAGTATATATATTAGGAGTAAAACATCATTGTGTGGTGTAAGATATTACTCTGACTGGAATTCAACAAAATTAGCAAAACGTGATTGCAAAACAAGAGGCAATATTTTTCTCATTATGACGAGACTTTGATTAATAATTTCTCTATTAGTGTGCTGCTGTATATGTACCCCCTTGCACCTATACGATAGATTAAACGGCATGTGTACTTAATAAATTTGCAGAAATTTGTTTGTTCAAAAAAATAAATTAGCAGAAATTTGGAGGACATGAGCGCTTGGTAGATGGTATATAAAATGTTTCTAATTGTATATTATGCACCTTTCAGTTTGGCATTGGCTATTCCCTACCATCTCCCATCCATCTTTACTTTCACCATTCAGGAGGGTGCACACTGCTAACTGAAGAATAGCTAATGTACTTCTGAAGTTGTAGATGACATTTCTACAATCTGCTCGAATACACTAGTGTGCTACCATGGTGGTTAGCGGAAATTGGTTGGTGACCGGCAAGGCAAACATAGAGGAAGTCTTGTATGCTTCTCCCCATCATCTCCCTCCCCCACCTTGTCTGTGTATATGTAGCAAATTAATTTTCCTTTGCAGTGCTGCGTTGGCTTCTTTGAAACTACCTGACTACAAATTTAACCATGTATATGTGGATCTATTGATGGCTGTGAATTTTCTTTTAAAATCAAGATGAATGTGTGCAATTAAATGACCCATTGATTAAATGACTATCCTACAGATCATGGATGAATGGTGTTGATTGGAATTTTGATTCAATCTATTACTTCTGAACTTTCAGGTGTGCAATTGGCGGGGACAACAAATGTGTAGATTTGGTGGTGCCTAACATCTTCCTGAACGTACTGGCTTCAGATTTGCAGGTATAGGTATATTCATTGAGAAGTTAAAAACTGATTAACGGGTATGTACTAACCACTCAATCTGTACGAACCAGGAATACTAAGATAGATACTTACTAATCAACGATTCTAGCAACATTCAAAAAGGAAATATAAATGTCGCTGTATGTACCTGGTGTAAAGAAAACATAGTATTCTCCTAGAGCCATCATCGCCGTGCGTGTCATCATCTTGTTCTTGGACGATGGCTTCATTAGGAGGACAGGCGCCTCTCTTGTGAAGCAGACGACGGTGGATCATCTAGCACAGGAAGATGGAGGCATGGATGAAGGAGGTAGCATCATGCTGCGCTTGCGTAAGGTGTCGGAGGAGGCAGCTGCCGTCATGGTTGTGTCTATCGATGGAGTGCTGGTCTCCTTGCCTAGCGTGAAAGGGATACGAGTATACGACCCCTCGGCCCCCATGCTCGATTTTAGGAAACTAATCACGTGAATGGCATGGTGGGGATTGTGTGCCGTGATTATTGGATCACGCGAACAGCATGTCCCACTAATTTAGGTAGACAAAAACGATCGGACTCCTCCTCCATGCGATTGTGTAACCACCCGACGACGCACGTCCAAACTCCAAACTGCTCATGATCCGATCTGTACAGGCTACGTACTCCTATATACTCATCTATATATACGGCAGGGCGGCAATGGTGGTGCTGACCGAGACCTAGAGCGGTATGATGCATGAGCCTGGAAACCGGCCAAACAATGCAAATCCGCAGCACTGCTGGCGGATGGACGTGCGCGTGAGTGCATGCCATGCATCCTGCGGAAGCGGCACCTGGCCGTAGCTAGCTAGCTAGGCGCCGTAACGACATCCCCATCGGGCACAATTCACTTGCAGCTAGGGCTCGACCGATGGGTGGTGGATCAGGATCACCGGCAAGGTCACGCAGGAGGTGAAACTTGATGCCCTCCAGGTCACGATAGTGCTGCTGCATGTGTGGCATCTCACCGTCGATGCTGCTGGCGCCGTCAAACTGCGGAACTGGATATGGTGTCCCAGATGCACAGGGTCTCCTTCGGAGCCAATAGGTATCCTGCAGCACCGTCGAACTAGACATGGTGTACTGGGTGCACGCCACCACCGTCCATCTGATGGTTGGGCATCATCGGAGAGAACAGTTACCCCGTAGTGACATCGAACTGGACGTGGTGTCCTGGGTGTACACCGCCATCGGAGCGAACAAGTACATACCCCATGGCGCCGTCGTGGTGGTGCGTAGGTGGCATGCTGAACATGATGTTGACGTCGCCATCATGGGAGTCATGGTGCTCTAGGCAAAAAGTGAGGGACACACGCCGCCGCCGAAGCCCCCGGCATGGTGGCCACGCGCGTCATACTTGAACCATGCTTTGCGTTCATATGTACGACCATGACTCCATGTAGTAGCTCACGCAAGGTACGACGACTTGGTGTGGCGGTGAGCTAAACGTTGTTGTTCTGCCCCTGCGTGTTGAAGAGGTTGTCCACGGTAAAGGGCTTGACTTAAAGCGCATAGACGTAGACGACGATGACCATTTGGACGGAGAAGAAGAACTCATTGTTCAATGCGGCATTGAAGAGCAAGAGCATGTACATTTTGCCAGGCTTCACCTTCAGTTTGAACCTATCTGATGTACATATGCACATACAAAATTGGTGATCACCGTGAAACTCCCGTAACTTTTCTCGTTACTTTCCTCGTTAGGGCTAGAAACTCTCGTAACACTTCTTATTACTTTCCTCGTTAGGGGCAGAAACTCTTGTCATCATCAGTTGAAACTCCTGTGACTCTCCTCATTACTTTCCTCATTAGGGGCAGAAACTCTCGTCATCATGAGTTGAAACTCCCGTAACTCAGCAACTCCTGGCCGGCCGTTATTAACACCCAAAAATTGGCTTGAGTGGCAAAACCAACTCATGCGCCGCACCACGGCCGTGTCAGGCTCGAGCTCGGTTATACCACACCATGCCACGCCTCTTCTCAACTTCTCAACGTAGGCGGACACAACCCGCACATATAAGTCGAGTCAACATCCAAAGAATATCCCGTATGAGACTAAATAATATTGCACACATTATTTAATATGGCCCTTATATTTTTTATTTGATTTAATTAGATAATATATGGGCCTTAGATCTTTTATTTGATTTAATTAGATAAAATCTCATCACTATGATCATCTGAAGGGAAAACTATACCGATGCACCTTCCATCATAAACTTTATCGTCATGATTGTAAACAAAATTTCCAAATGATCCTACAAAGAATATATAGTATCACAGTACTACTATAGTTTGATAGTACATAATAATTGATATAAATAGGTTTTTTCATTCAATGTACTAAAATGCTGTCTAAAGCTAAACTGCATTGAACATAATGTCGTCTTACATGATTATGTGTGGGACCTAGTTTAGAAAGCACATATTATTTGTGCTATTGGGACAAAGGGAAAATATATAAGTAACAAATAGAAAAGAAATTGTAAATGTAAATATGAAATAGGGAAAAAATTAAATATGATAAAATTTAAAAAGAAATGAGGATTAAAAATATTATGTGCTAAGCCTCTACTTCACCCCTCCTTGATCGTCGCTCCTCGCACCTCGCTCTGAGTCATGACTCACAAGAACCTGACGGCACAGCGCTGCCCCCAATCAGCCTAATGCCCTCCGGTGTTGCACCAACGCCTTCGCCTTCGCCTGACGGCCTGCCACGCCACCGCTACGCCTGACGGCCGTGGTGCTACCCCCAATCTGGCCTCCGCCCTCCAGTGCTCCTTGCGCGGCCCCGCCGAGCGCAGGGCGCTGGCCGCTGTCATCGGTGCCTCCGCGGCCTGCCCTGCTGGCCGTCCGAAGTCCACCAGCTCCCACCAGTCGTGCTGCAACACCAGGCCCAGCTCTTGGGGGAGGGCAGCCGGTGCAACCGCCGGGGCCCAAGGACCTAGGGGGCCAAGAGCTTATAGGTAATTAGTAAATATAATTTCTTATTTGGCATAAGCTTTCAAAGGCCGAACAAACATCAGCTCATGTCGTACCATACCTACCTATTTCTATTCTATCGCGCAGGCCGCGGATCGAGCGAGGAGCTAGCGCTCGTTTTCCGCCGGCGCCGGCGCTTCCTATTCTTGCTCATCGACCTAGACGCGCTATTCTTGCGTGGAGATGCCGACTCACCCGACGTGGTCGCCGACTCGCCGACGCACCGCACACCGACACACCACTGTGGTGCCGCGACGGCGCGAGCTGCAACTGCATTCAAGGACGGCGAATAACAGATGCGATCACAGTAAGCAACCCCAACATGCCAATACCCATGACCGATTAGTATTTTCCAATTTCCAATTTTTTACTTGGACCTCTGGAAGCTAGCGCCAGGGACATTACCGTATTGAAGCCTATTTTTTCTTATTTGTTTAATTGTTTTGTGTATGCGCTTTACTTGTATAGAGGTAGGGTTATAAAGTTCTAATTCAATGTATTTATTTAGATAGTTATTAGATGCTGCCTAAGAAGCGTTTGTCGGGCGCTCAGAAAAGTAAAATATTGAGAAGAATGTTTTGGACCACATTGATCTTTATATTGTTCTTAAAGATTTTACATTAATAAATGCCTAAAGACGGTTTTTTACAAGGCACTGAAGCATTATATTTTTATTTGAGGTAATCATAACAATTATTGTTCTTTTAATTTTCTTGTTGTACTATCATTATCTTTTATACAAACTAAGTATATGCTACAAATGAACTTTTATTATTTGGTCTTTACATAGTTCAACGGGCCCTTATCATCTTGCTTGCTCAAAAGCAGTGGCGGATCTACAGGGTATGCACAGGCATACTCTGCAGTCCCGCCAACACGAGTAATACATCTGTGTATATAATGTAAAAAGAAAAAGAAAAAACACACGATGCTTTGCCTGCCTCCCGCTAAGTCCAGCTGGGTGCATTGCGAAGTCACGATCCCAATCCCCAATAGCCGCCGCCGCGCCGCTCTCACTTCGTCTATTGTTTGCCTCACGAACTCGCGAGGCGCGATCTAGAGATCTCATCCTGGCTGTGATTCTGCCCATTTCGTTCCTGGAAAAGAAGCCAGCGCGGACAGCGGTGCCTACGTTCTGCAGTTCTGGCCGGCTGGCCAACTGCTGCTGCCGGCGTTCTGGGCTTCTGGCCGTGAAAGCATTCAGCAGCTACCTGGACTACTGCTGCCACCGCTGTACTTGTAATTTGTAAAGTACGCAGACTCGCAAAGACTTCGAGAATTCAATAGACGACTTGCACAGGTTTGCTAGATTTAATTATTTTATAATTTATAATCTCTAAACATACATAATTAGTTTCATTATTTTTTTAAGAATTGTTCAAGAAAAGAAACAGAGATATTATCTCTTTTCTAGGAACACGCAACCAAGAAGGCAACGACGGCTACTACTACCACTTCAAATCATTGTAAATCACCTAAAAAAGTCAAATAACTAGCATTGTAAGTATTTTACTCTCTTTTATGCCTATAATTTTAACTATATCTTTATAGCGTTTGAACTATTTACGTCATCACAATTTGTGAAATGGTTCCTGAATTCTGATTTAATCTTTGAATTTAAGACTTGTCATATTGTTTAGTAGATGTATGTATAATATAAAGTAATCACATTCTAACTAAAATACTATCAGACTATTTGAAGATTAGCTCTAAATTTTTTTTTAAAAAAAGATAGATCCAGCAACCATATAATATCGTCAAATAAGAAAATGATCTAGAAAAGAGAAATTATAGAAAATCTGATATATGCGACTCAGATAGCTCTTAACTGGCTTTACAAAAATAAAAGGCTAAAACTATATTACTAACTGTCATATAAATTAATTTAAAAACATGAGCTTCTCTACTTAAACTAGGATAGTTCATACCCAAACTGAACTATAACTACAAACATACTAGTGTATAACTGGAAACATAGCACTAGCTTCTCTACAGATATAAGTGCTCTATAGCTAATAGTCGCTATAAATTAAGAGACATTAGTATATCAGCCTATATTTAGATTAATGGTGTCACTGTCACTCTAGCTAATGGTTGCCTACGATAACAAGCATTACCACCAATGTCTAAATTAATAACTTTTTTTGCTGATGTCTTATGATTATCATTGCAGCCGACTAGAAAAATTCATGTTGATTTTTTAAATTGTACAGTTTGTTAATTGCAAGAACATCTATTTATTCTATGGCTTCGTGGTCATTGCAGGGAGTAGTACTTTGGACAGATTGTGTTGTTCTTGATCTTTGATAGTGTGAAGAATGTCAGATGAAGATAGGAGGTGGATGCACATGTCCGGATTTACTTCTGAATGGCAAATAGGATTCAAGAACTATATTCAGAGTATATTTGGAGGCACATCTGAAGAAGAAACTGCTCCATGTCAATGTACTTGATGCCGTTGCATGTCTTATAGAACTCAAAAAGAGGTTGGAACTCACGTGGCACTGAGAGGGTTTGATGAGAGTTTCATCCAAGGAGAAGGTAATGGACCGCCTTTATTAGTTGAGAAGGACAACGCTGATGAAGGCGCGAGAGATCATGCGGATGGTTGCCACGAGCTGATTTCTTCACTGATCAACGGTGTTGTACATGGAGAAGTCATAGGAAATGATGAAGAAGACCCAAATGGGAGGGCAAAGAAACGTTATCGGTTACTAGAAGAGGCAAAGAAGGAATTGTATCCAGGTTGCAAGGAGGTTACAAAGGTTTCTTTCATTGTCATGCTATTTCAGATTAAGTGCATGGATGGTCTTAGTAACAACTGCTTGGAATGCATACTTCGCCTGTTCTTGCTTGTGCTCCCTGATGGCCATTGCCTCCCCACATCCTTAGACAAAGTGCGTAAGGTTGTTCGAGATCTTGGCCTCGATTACCAAAAGATTCATGCATGTGTGAATGACTATATGTTATTTCGTGGGGATTATGCTGAAAGGGATAACTGTCCAACATGTGGTGAGTCTAGGTGGAAAGAGTCCGGGGGTACTGAAAAGGATGGTCCTGTTGTCACTGCTGGTGGACAAAAGCGTTTTCCACATAAGATCCTTCGTTATTTTCCACTTATTCCTTGTTTGCAAAGATTGTACATGAGAGCATCAACATCTTCACTGATGCGTTAGCATAAGGAAGAACTGGTGCATGATGGGAAAATGCGTCTCCCTGCAGACTCGTTGGCATGGCTGCATGTGAATTGTGAGTTTAAGGATTTTGCATCGGACCCTCGCAATGTAAGGCTTGGTCTTGCAGCTGATGGCTTCAATCCATTTGGGATGATGAATGTTGCATACACTACATGGCCTGTCATCCAAATTCCTTACAACTTGCCTCCTTGGTTGTGTTTGAAACAACGGTTTTGGATGATGTCTATGCTGATACTAGGTCCGAAATCTCCTGGAATGAATATTGATGTCTATTTGCAGCCCCTGATTGATGAGCTAAAGGAATTATGGGTACAAGGTGTTAAAACATGGGATGCAAAGGAGAAGAATTTTACTCTTCGTGCGCTTCTACTATGGACTATAAATGATTTCCCTGCCTATGCCATGCTATCTGGCTAGAGTACTAAAGGAAAGTTTGCATGCCCATACTGCCACAAAGATACAGACTACTTATGGTTGAAATTCGGGTCGAAGCACTGCTACTTGGGTCATCGTCGGTTTCTACCTCAGAACCACAGGTGGCATAGGAACAAAAATAGCTTCAACAACAAGTCAGAGATGAGGGAGGCACCTGTGCCACTGACTAGTGCACAGGTTATACAATAGTATGAAAGTTTTGAGCAACCAAAATTTGGAACAGCCACAAAGAAGAGAAAGCAGCGTGAAGAAGACAGTAGGTGGCACAACTGGAGGAAGAAGAGTATATTTTTTGAGCTGCCTTACTGGAAAAAACTGCTTGTAAGGCATAATTTGGATGTTATGCACATCGAGAAAAATATCTGTGAGAGCATAATTGGGACGTTGCTTGGCATAGATGGTAAGTGTAAGGATAGTGACAAGGCGCGGCTTGACATGCAACATCTTGGGATAAGGCACGATCAGCATCTAGTGCTGGAGAATGGTTAGTATACTTTGCCACCATCACTGTACTCCTTAGGCAAGGACGAGAAGATAATGTTATGTACATTCTTAGAACGAGTGAGGATGCCTGATGGTTACGCATCTAATATAAAGATATGCGTGGATTTTGATGGATGTAAGGTTTCTGGACTAAAATCACATGACTATCATGTTATTTTGCAGAAACTGTTACCCTTACTTGCACGTCACATATTGCCTGAAGATGTTGCTAGACCATTGATTGAGCTTAGCAGGTTTTTCAATGCCCTATGTTCAAAGGAGCTGGTGCAAAGTGACATTGAAAAGCTAAGCTCTTCAATTGCAGAGACTTTATGTCAGCTTGAGATGATATTCCCTCCAGCATTTTTTGATATTATGATGCACTTGCTAGTTCATTTAGCTAAGGAGACTAAAATTGGAGGACCAATGTGTTATCGGTGGATGTATCCGATCGAGAGGTATCTACGTACACTTAAATGGTATGTTATGAACAAGGCACATCTAGAAGGTTCGATAGTGGAGGGATATATCTCAGAGGAGTGCATGACATTCTGCTCTCGCTTCCTAGAAGACATTGACGTGAAGCTAGATCGCCCAGTGCGTCATGAGAGGAGCACAGTGAATGAACCACTGGCTAGGCATAGCATATTTGGGAGCATCGACTACAGTAAGAAAGGCTGCAAACTTGAGCCTATTTCTAGATCTGACATGCTACGGATGTGTCACTATATATTATCAAACTAGTGATGAAGCAATTCCATGGATTAAGTAAGCTGTTACTACCACCTTTTTTGTGTTTTTGTACTTTTTCATAGTAGATAAGTAAGAGCAGAATAGTACTCCTGATTAATGTTACACTAATGTAATCCGTTGGATCCAACCAATAATATATAGTGAGCATAAGGAGCTAATGAGAAGAACTAGTGCACACGGTGTTGATAAGCGACACATGGAGCATTTTGTTGGGTGGTTTGAATGTAAGGTGAGTAATGTTGTCTTATACATGTAAAAAATATATAGTAATTGTCTTATTTATTTATTTGAATTGGGTGCAGATGAAGGTAGTTTATGCAGAATAGAAGATTAGTGAGGAGCTATATGCCCTTTCTCAGGGTCCTCATTACATGGCTCGTGTTTTTAGCAGATGCTTCATCCATGATTTCCTTTTTCGAACAACTTCTACAGAGGTTAGCTTCAGTACACAAAATTCTGGAGTTTTAGTGAAGGGTGATGACAGTATAGGCAATATGGATTGGTACGGTGTCCTTAAAAAGATAATCACACTAGATTTTCCTGGTGAAAAAGCAGTCATATTGTTTGAGTGTGATTGGTACGCGTTCCTGCCACTACTAACAACAAAAGTAGAGGTTACAATAAGGATCAATATGGGATTATAGATATCGATACAACTCATCGTCGATATGTAAATGATCCTTATGTTCTGGCGACTCAAGTTGAGCAGGTTTTTTATGTCAAATGCGCAAATAAATCCAACTGGAGCAGTGTTGTTAGAATAAAGCCTAGGACTTTGTTTTCCATGCCAGAATCTGAAGATACCGAACAACAAGGATAGATTGATATTGACTCACTCGATGTCGGTGTGGAGACCATGACCATTTCTAGCCAACATGAAGAGTTGACAAATTGGACAAGGAACGACCTCCAAGGAGTGACCGGAGATGCCAGCATCATTGAAAAAGCTATACCTGTGCCAGAACCAAATGATGAAGACTTAGTTGATGAAGATGATGATAATGATGACACCTACATCGATGATGGACATGTTGCACCTGTCAACTCTTTAGGCCAAGGACTGGATGATGAGTTTTTTACATAAATGTGATTCTATATGTATTGGTGCGGTTTTTTAGCTGAAGGCTTGGTTCAAGAGCTGCGCAAATTTTTGTTTGATTTAAGGCTTGGTTCCTGAGTTGTGAAATATTGAACTCAAATATGGTTATGGCATATATATATATGTGTGTTGGTGTGATATTTTTGTTAATTGAAGGCTTGGTTCATCAACTGCTCAGTTTTTTGTTTGAATTAAGGCTTGGTTCATGAGCTGTGCAATATTGTTATGGATAGGAGCAACGCCTCATCTATTGGCACCATTTTGCATTCATAGTGCTTGCTTGCATCCACAGTGATCTGCACATGTTCCATTTACCTTATATATTCTAATTAAAAAAATGGAGAAATGCTACTCTATTTATGTCGATCTCATCCTGCTGATTACGGTGACATAGGTTTCATTTGTTTATGTGTTTTGTTGTTCTGATTAGTGTGTAGGGCTGAGGGTTTAAATCGTAGCCCAGTGGGGGTGCCTTAGTGGTTTTGTGCATGGGCGAGGGTTTGAATCATTGTCTTGCTTGTGACTTCCCTTTTTCCCCATTTTTCTCCTAGAAATACTTGTTGTATGGGCCAAGAGCTAACCATGTCCAAATGCTACTAAGTTGGCCAAAATCATGTCGACCTCCTATGGGCACGCGCCTGGTGGCAATAGAACATCAATGGATGCAACAAATGACTTTTTGGTTGCAATATAATAAAATCTATTGCAATGTAGGGCAAGATTAAGGCAACAAAGTTTTATCGTGGCTTTATTCACAACTACTTGCAACTAATCATTTCTTCAATGCAATATAGATCTGATCTATCGCAACGCAGCTCAAAGTTAACACAACGCAATTACTTCATTGTCATATGTACAACTACTTGCAACCAACTTTACAATGGTGGCAACAACACCTAGCTATTGCAACTCAACATAAGTATTATCACAACTCAACATAAGCTGTGGCAATAGGCACCCATAATCGCAACCACCTTTTCCATCGTGGCATTAGCGCCTATGTCTTGCAATGAAGCTTATGACTAACGCAACACACAATTTTGATGGCCATAAGGCCCATATATCACAACCAATTATGATGTTGGTTGCCAAAGAACCAAATATTGCAACCAAATGTGTGGTGTTGCGGAAACAAGTGGTGCTATAAGGGTCAAATCCTTGTAGTGTGATGCTTGCATATTTCTTTTGTGGTAGCACAGAGATGATCTTCCTCACGATGTCCACATCATCTAGCTTTGTTAATCCTATTGAATGGAGCTCATTGATAATTAGATTCAAACGAGAATACATATCTCGAACAAGCTCATCATCATTCATTGTAAAGGAATCAAAATTTTGTTTAGCTAGACAATGTTTTTGCTCATAGGACATTAGATGTGACGTCATGGAGCTCTTGAAGTTTTAACCAAATTTTATGTGTCGTATTTAAAGTGAACACTTGGTTAAACACATCCATGCTAAATGATTCAAACAAGCAATTCTTAGCTCTAGCATTGAAATGGATTTCCTTTTCTTCAATCTTTGTGGGTTTACCGGGATTCTTAATGGGTTTCATCCCATCACGAGTGACTCTCCAAACACCCAAATCAACCGCCTTAAGGTGGCAAGCCATTCTAGCTTTATAATAGGGGAAGTTAGTGCCATCAAAGTGCGGAGGCCTAGAGGTATCCATCCCAACCACTCTAAATAGCGTTGGCTCAACGGCGGTTAAGCCAAAGGTCCAAATTGATCTAACCTGGCTTTGATACCACTTGTAAGGGACCATGACGCCTAAGAGGGGGAGGGGGTGAATTAGGCAACTTAAAATTCTAACTCTAAACTTTGGCCTCTTTTTCTAACCCTACCAAAACATATGCAATAGATAAACTATCCAAATGTGCAACTATGGTTTTGCTAGTGTGCTGCTATCTCTACCGCAAAAGGAGTAATACAATCAATGTAAATGCAGAAGCTAAAGAGCAAGGTAGAGATATGCAAACTCCCGTTGATGACTCCTGTATTTTTACCAAGGTATCAAGAAGCAAGCAAGCTTCCCCCTAGTCCTCGTTGGAGCCCCTCGCAAGGAATCCCTCGCAAGGGCCAAGCTCCGGTCGGGTAACTCCGTGGATAGCCTCGGGCCTTCCCCACGTGCAAGTGGGTCTTCGACGTGCCTTCTAGCAAGCCTCTCCCGGATGCTCCCCGCCGTCTTCACTATCAAGCTTCCGATCGAAATGCTACGGGCCTTGTTCCCTCTAGTACACCGTGGCGACTAGACCACAAACTCGATTGGTGTGATCTCGTAAGACTACAAGCCCCTCCAATATACAACAATGGTGCGCACAAGCACCAAGTGGTAAGAGGTATGCAAACCTCACTAAACACTAGGTCTAAACCTAGACCAAGCGCATAAGCGGTGGTCTAATCAACCTAAGCACTTCGCAAAGCACCTACGCTAATCACGTAATGAATCAGTAAGCACTATGTAAGTGGAGATCACTAAAATGGTGTATCAACACCCTAGATATGTTTGCTTAGCTCCACACCTCTCATTTGGCTGGTTGGGAGTTGTATTTATAAGCCCCACTGAGAAAGTAGCTGTTGGGGATGGAATCCTGCTTTTCTGCTACTGACCGGATGCTTAGGTCATCCTAATCAGACGCACCTAGTCATTCGGACCGTTAGAGCCATGATCAACTGATCGGACGCTGCCAGCGTTCGGTCACATGCCACCAGATGCGTCCAGTCACAATTTCACCGCTCTGGAACCTCTCTGTACTCAATTAGACGCTGATGTCCTGTGTCTGGTCAATTTTGCTATTTAGCATCTGGTCGCTGCTGTTGCTGAGCCTCTTGATCGGAGCGTTCGATCACTGTGCTACTAGCATGTGGTCTAGCGTTCGATCACATCTGTGAGCTCGTATCTTTGTGATCTTACGTCTGGCTTGGTTCCTATCTTCATGCTTGGACTTTACTTGATATCTTGGGTCTTCTGTTGTGCTCCTAGGGTCTTGCTTATGGTGTTGATCATTGGATCATGATGTTGCCTTCAGTCCAAGTTATGTCTTGCACCCTATTAAACTATAAAACAATCACTTGCAAATTCATTAGTCCAATTTGGTTGTGTTGGTCATCAAACACCAAAATCCAAAGTAAATGGGCCTAGGGTCCATTTTCCTTACAACCCCAGACCATCGGCGAACTCCTCAAGGTGGCAAACTCATACACAGACTCCAAAGAAGCTAATCGATAGTTCAAGGATGATGTTGCTCATGCTTCCCACTCAGATCGCCACCCACGTCGTGATGATGATTGCCGCAAAGAACGATGTTATGAACATTGCAACAGGCGCTATGACGATCGCAAACATTATCATAATGACTGGATAGAGGGATTAAGGGCTACACAACCACGTCACCGTCGACCAAAAAACTTCATCAATAATGTAGAGCAGCCACGCGCAAAGCACAATTTCAACGCTGCCTATGAAAAGCTCCTCAATGGTCCGTGCCCAATTCAGAAGAACAGCAAGCACACCATGCGACAATGCTATGGCATGGCCAAAGCTTTCCGCGATGAGGAATAGAAATGGCAGACGTGCAAGGATGACGAGTCAGATGATGGTAAGGGGGAGGAGCATTCTAAGGATGCATGACTCGCTTTCCAAGATGCCAACAAGACTATCACCACAATCTTTGGAGGGTACGCCGCCTCTAAGAGCAAACACCAGCAGAAGCTCACCGCTCGGCAAGTCATGTCGATCACCAAGTATGACACGGTCGCTGATCCCAAATATCTAGACTGGTCGGAACATCCTATCACATTTAGTAGGGCTAACCAGTGGGCAAGTATCCCATACCTAGGGTGTTTCCCACTCATGCTGGATCCAATCATCAGCAACGTGCAGTTAAAGAAGGTCCTCATTCACGGTGGGAGTGCCCTCAATCTCTTTTTTGCCAAAGCCCTAACTGAGTTAAGCCTCACAAAGGACGATCTCATCCCTGTTGACTCTCCATTCTAAGGGATTGTACCAGGCAGAGCGTCCCAACCTTTAGGACAGATCATCTTGCCAGTCCAGTTTGGCACTACTGATCACTTCCGTACTGAGTACATGAACTTCTTTGTGGCTGACTTTGACAACACCTACCATGCCATCCTTGGCCAACCAGCTCTCACCAAGTTCATGGTCGTGCCCCATTATGTCTACTAGGTGTTGAAGATCCCGATAGAACAGAGCGTTCTCACCCTGCGTGCTAACATCTCCACCGACTATGACTGTGAAAGAGAAGGACTCGCCACCACCGAAGCAATGGACATCTCAGCCAGAATGGTGGCTCACATCGCCGACTCTGAGAAGGTCCATACATCATCAAGGCTATGACCCGACCAGGGTCATAGGTTTTGTGATCAAGACAGCGTAGACATCCCTAACTCCTAGCACATCAAATACCTTAGGTGTTTCTATCCTTGAGACGTCCTACTAAGATATGTACCCCTTATGTATTTATGCATTTCAATAATGATTTTCTCCATGATGTTTTCTCCATCTGTTGTTTTCTCTATAATTTTCCTACAATTATCTTTTGTTTCTCTCCATGCTAAACATCTTTAAGATGACGCATACTATCGCCATTCAAATCATACTGTGCCCTCGCCTTAGTCGGACATGCTCAAGGGTTTCACCTCCCTACGTGAATTGACTCCGTTAGGCTCTGATTAAGCCTGTTTGCCTATGACTCTGTGAGCCTCCCGAACCATCGTGCCATCGTGCCACCAAACCACCATAGCGCTATGCCATCATGCCACCGAACCACTCGAGCCGCCATGCCACCGAGCCGCCAAGCGAGCTGCTAAGCGAGCCGCCAAGCGAGCTGCTAAGCGAGCCGCCTGAGTCATAATCAAGCCACGCCGGTCTCCAAATTTTGCCACGGTCTCCATATTTTGCCACGGTCTCCAAATTTCGCCACTAGTCTCAAAATTTCACCACAGTCTCAAAATTTCACCATGGTCTCCAAATTTTGCCACGGTCTCCATATCTCACTGCGGTCTCCATATTTCATCATTGTTCTCCAATGTTCTCCAATGTTCGCGGCAGTATAGTGCTAAGCACTCTCCACATTTTACTCCAATGTCCAGTGCTAAGCACGAGGATTTCATTCTTTTTACAAATATGAACAAACTCCAAATAAACATAAACTGCTCTATAGGATATAAAAATTCACCAATATATCGCTCCTGATAAACTCTGCTCTACTTTCTTCATCACTGCGTTCATATATTCTATTATCCATCCTACATATTTGTATTGTAGGATTATCATGTAGAAGGTTGCACCACCTGGCTTTTGGATTTCTCTGACGATCAATTGGTCAGACCACTAGGTTCATGACCTTCGTTGCCAACCAGTTGGTCGGACTATTTGGCATTCACATCTACTCAACGTCACTTCACCGCCAACTAGTTGTTTAGGCTATTTAGCGCTGGATTCTTTGCTAACCAACTGGTTGGATTGTCCATCCCTTCATCATTAGTGATGCTAGGGCCTGCCTACTAAACTAGGGACTCTTGGGTGTTTGGATTCTTTATGCAAGCATCGCCAGCTAAGCTGGAGACTCCTCGGGCAATCAGATTTTGCTACGTCTCGACTATCGATTCACCTTTTGGATCACTACATTTTGCTGACACTGCATGTCATATGTGCTGTCAAGGTGCTCCATGCTGTCTAGATCATGGTGATGGTCCTGGGAGGCACGTCAGGAGCCTTGATAAGTACATCTATCACAACAAACCAGTGCTAAGTACTTTCCATTTTCTCCATGTTTTACTTCTCGGAGTTATCAAATTTTACAACCCAGTGCTAAGCACGGGGACTTCGTCCTTCACACTTAATTCTTTGATCCTATTACAAGATGTTTCTCTATCTCACAGCAGGCTTGGGGACTAAGTATGTATAGTTCACCTTGCGGTGAATGTATTGTTATTTCTTCTTACTGGTTTTTAGCTAAGCTAGGGGCTAGCTATGTGCTCGGCTACGCTGGGAGTTGATTATCCTGATTTAGTGATTGTTGTAATTGTTTGATCCTAACACCAGATGATGATCATCTAACTTTGCCAATGAATCCTAAGTGTGTACACTTCACCTAAGGTCGATGTCTCCGGCAAGCTCTGCTGCTGCTTTCTTTGCCGATCAACTGGTTGGACCGCTAGGTTCATGACCTTCATCGCCAAATAGCTAGTCGGACTGTTCGGCACTCACTTCGCCACTAACTAGTTGGTTGGGTTGATCGGTGTTTGTTTCTTTGCTAACCAACTTGTTGGATTGTTTGTCGCTTCATCGTCAGTTACGCTGGGGGCGCACTAGCTAAGCTAGGGACTCCTCGGCATTTGGTTTGTTCATCGCTAGCTAAGTCAGGGGATTCCCTTGGCGGTCGGATCTTGCTACGTCTCATCGGTGTGCTATCAGCTCGCACCATGCTATTTAGATCAGGGTGCTAATCTTAGGCAGCACATTTGGGTCTTGATACACACAAATCAGATGATGTAGCAAGATTTTAGATTTATTTTCTTTGACCCTACTATAAGATTCATTCTTTATCTTCTAGCAGGCTCAAGGACTAAGTGGTTGTACTTCACCTAGTGGTGAATGTGGTGCTCTGTTCTTGATTTACCCTCCTCATTTGACTATGTCATGGATGATTTCTCGCAAACAGAGTCTAAGTGGCTACACTTCGCCTAAGGAGGAGAATTATCAAATTTTTGTCTTGAACCCCTTACATCCTTCTAGCAAGCCTTGGCTAAGTCCAAGATCTGCGTACCAGTTCAACTGGTTGGCTTCAATTCTCACCGCTTAGTTCACTAGTTAAACTAGTCAGCTTCAACTTTCACCGCTCGGATCACCGGTTAAACAGATCAGCTTCAAGTCAAACTACTCGGACTTGCTCATGACGACATTGCTCGGCGGATACAAAGCGCTCGGGGACTAGCTGTGGGGGTATAACCCTAGATACCCATGGCAAGTGGACATGGGCCACAGCACCAAGGGTGGTCCAGCCCATAAGAAGAAGGTGTGTGATGCAAGACACTAATTGGCATGCATCACACAGTTTTAGGAAGAAATCTTGAAGATAGAGAAGGATATGTTTCGGATATGATAGATATCGTATTCCTTATAAATACTTACCATATACCCAAATAGATCTAGATCTAATCGACTTGTAACCCTACCTCCTGGACTATATAAGGCGGGCAGGGATCCCATTTGAATTCATCTCATATACAATACAATACACCAAAGACACAGGACGTAGGGTATTACGTCGATCAGACAGCCTGAACCTGTCTAAATCATTGTCTCTGTGCCTGTGTCACCATATAGTTTCTGTTACACGCACCTCTACCAATTCATCTACTACCATGGTCATACCCCTCGGTAGACTACCGACCATATTTCATTGACATCTGTCAACTACTGATGTTGTCTGTCTACACTTAATCAGAACACATTATAATTCATCGGATTGTCTGACAAGTTTGGCGAAGTGTCTGATGAATTATAATAGAGAAAAGTAAGGTTTCCTGAGAGCACACATTTGGTACTGGAGAGTTCATTATTGATGGTCACTAAATGCCTATTCTAGCCATCAACAATGCAAACAATTCAAGGAAAAATCAACATAGAGCATAGGGATTTGCTTTATAATTAATGGAATTCCACTGGTACATGAATTTTATTTGTATGCAGGAAAAATGTTGAAAATATATAAATGGGACACACCTAGAGGCCATCCAACACAAGGGGGCCCATAGGGGCCCATAGATGGGGTCGGTCGATGGCCCACCACATTGGTCGACGGCCACCTGGCTCATCCACATCACCTATCCGCGTGATCAGCCAAGAAACAAACTTTGGAGCACATCCACGCATTGGTTTCACATCAGTTTGACACAAGGGCCATCTGTTCACCTCACTTGGATTGAGGGGCTCTTTAGTATGTGCTCAGAAAGTCACTGACTTAAGCAACCGCCTCTAGGACTTGGCAACTACCATGGAGGATCAACCGAAGCTGTAGGATGCAATGGCGGTGCATCCCACAATCGGCCGATGGCCTCCCCCGTCACTCGATAGCCAAGGCACCGCCACCGCCTTCCTTAGTCGCCTACAAGTACCCCCATGCTCTAGGAGGCTATAAATAGCACCATTTGCCTCAGTTGTAATCATCCATCTCCATCTTGAGTAGTTTAGTGTCCAATTGAGTTAAAGTAGTAGTTAGGCTAGTAGTGAGAGTGAAAGTGAAGAGTGAAGGGCTCGAAGCTATAGGAGAAGTCTTCAGAAGTCCCTGGTATAGCTCTTGTAATTCCTCTTGTAAGATACTTTATTTGCACTATATATATTTCCTTTCTAGTACTTTCTACATTTCCAGCATTTACTTAGCTAAGTCTTTAGTTATAGTTGTGCTGTGGCTTTTCGATCATATCTTGTTTAGTTAGTAAGTTTCCATTAATATGGGATCTTGTCACTAGCTGGTGCTCTAATCTTAGCGCAAGGTTAGAGTAGTATCTTATAGTGTAAGCGTGGTGCTTTGGCTATATGTTACCTTGGATTGTGGCTAGTTCTCCAGATAGATTGTGGTAGTTGGCAGGTGGTGACATCCCTGTCATCCTATGTATTCCACCATGTTGGAACTAGTTATTAAATCATAGGGCTCATTGTGCTTCATGTCTGGTTAAATCTAGAGCAAGTACGCCCCGAAGTGTTAATCGAATCCAGATCTGCTAAACTTAGATATATTGTTTGCCTACTAGATAGTACTTTAGTTATCTTGCATTCACTCTATGACCTCTCTCTACCTATGCTGTCATTTAGTTTTCATTCTTGTTTTTAGTCCTTTAATTATTACTCTAGTTTATCCCCGGTATAAGAAAGTGATAGTTCATACATGTCTTCACTAGAAATTATTTTAATCGTCTTGCCAACTTAGGTTTCCTGTGGAAATAATACGATAATTGGAATACTCCCAAGTGAAGTGTTGCATTGATATATTTTGTGTGCTTGTAGAATTATCCAATAGTCATAAAAAGTATCAACAAGCATTTCTGGCACCATTGCCAGGGAGGCATTGGCCTAGATAGGTAATTAATTTAATTCTTTGTGATATTCTTTGTGATTTTTTGCTATCGAATAGATCATCGTTCTTTTAGTGGGTTTATATTTTTCATGCTATGACTATTGAAGCTAGAGCCTAGTATGGGTGGGTTCAATTTGCCGAAAGATTTCTAGGATGATCCTAAGGCTATTCTTTGAATGGCAAGAGCTAGTCTCACACCTCCTCGAAGAAACCCTCCGCCGATCCGTCCAGATCTTCCACCAATGGAGCAAATCCAATAGGATCCTCCACCAACCGAACCAATCCATCCAAGTAGCTCTGCAACAACCAACACTAATTACAATGGTGCAAGCGAGCCCTTGTCTTGGCAAACCCTTGAGGATGCAAATGCCCATCTTCAAAATTTTCTAGAGATTTGCAACACTATTTTGATTCAAGGAGTTCCATAAGATGCCATTCAACTCCGACTCTTCCCCTTTTCGTTACTCGAGAACATGAAGCATTGGTTCTACACCAACTCGGGAGCCATGGACACTTGGGAGAAGTGTTTGACTTCCTTGTCAAATTCTTCCCCATTGGTAAGGCCAATCTTTTCTGTAGTAAAATTTCTAACTTTCAACAGCAGATTTGAAAATCTGTCCCCGAAGCATGGGAGTGACCATGGCATGGAGGACTGGTTGTTGATCCAAAGCTTCTACCACAAACACTTGATGGAGTCTCGACAACACATCAATGCTACCATTGGAGGAGCATTCTTCTCCCTAAAGGTGGATCAAGCAAAGGTGTTGATCGAGAAGATGGTCGACAACCAAGGATGGATAGATGAACATCTCAAAGGTATATCTCATTGTTTACACCAAAATTTGGAAGAAGAGTCACAGGGACTCGAAAGCTCCCAAGATCGTGTCATCAAGGAATCAATTGCATGCAGATCGAAACAAGTTGATTCAGATGCGAAAACTAGAATTGGCTTTCATCAGATAGCGCCAGCGGATAACGACAAAGGCTATGTTTGGCACCAGGACGAAACATGTTGGACTGTACAAAAAGGGAAAGATTAGAGTCCAAGTTATCTTAAATTAGGAATGTTTTCTTTAGGGTCAAAAATTGTGATGAGTCATGCTTAGACAGGAGTCATGCGTAGGTCCTGGGTATAAATATCAAGCCCTGGCTATTGTAAGAACAATAATCAATCCAATACATAAGTTATTTACTTTTTTAGCTCTGGCCACGCCTTCGGAGTAGGAGTAGAGTAGATCTCAGCTAGTTCTTCAGCAAGTATGGCTGCATCAATCTGGTCGACCTCCACTGCTTGTTGTAAGTACCGTCATGGCTTATACCTCTATTCATATGGCTGCATCAATTCGGTCGACCTCCACTGCGACTCTGGTATAAGTTAGTTATCGACTCTTGCCTAGTTCAAGTATGGCTGCATCAATCCGATTGACCCCCACTACATGAACTAGATCAAGGTCAAGTTATCGGCTCTACCTTAGAGTGGCAGTCTTTGGTAGATTCATTAAGTTACCGATATTGCTTATTGCTTTCATTATTTATCTAATTGCAGCAATATCACTCTGGCCGATTGAGATTGATCTAGATCGGCCTTATATCTTGTTTAGCCCATCATTTGTTAATCTAAAACTGATCTAATCTATACCTTAAATGATGAGTTATGTTTTATCGGCTATTTTACTTCAATCTTGATCGTGCATAGCGTGCGGTTAAAGCATGTTGTGTCTTGAGTAGATTTATTGGCTAGCAAGAACCGTTCCATGGTCCGTTATCATGGCCTATGTGATTCTGCCTCACACCCCACTGTTACCATCATGGAGTAAGGACTGTTATTTGATAGATCTATTCCTGATAAGGCAAGACTTTAACTTTGTGCTATGCCTGAATCGGCTGTTTTAGCCGATATCGAGTGCTTTCATGAACAGTTCGCATCACGAGACCATTGAAGTAAAGAGAGGTTGAAAGATATGTTAGCCCCATGATCTTATTATTGTATTATGGCCTGCATGATTCTGCCTCATGCCCCACTGGTAATAGTGATAGATGAGATCTAACATGTTCATTAGATTTATCTTTATTAAACGGTTAAGTGATGTTGAATTATTTCTTTATATAAAAGGAGTTTGGTTGCTTGTAATCATTGGTTCAGCATAACCCAATCATTGTTGATATCTTATTGCCATTGATTAATATCTGCTCAAATAACAACATTTATCTTGAGTGATAACCGATTCTTCTTATACAATCCAATAAGCTTTAACCGATTTATTTTCATGAATATACTGGAATCGGCTGTTTAGTCGATCTCCTCTCATATCGACTCTCAGAGCCGCACATTCGGGACTGTCTCGCAACACTGGCAAGTTCTGCCCTTAATTACTGATGAACTTTCTCTCCTTATCAATTACAATGTCAAATTAACTAGCATGTCTCAGGAGGAGTGTGCAGGATCGACCATCCCTACGCTGAAGCTAGATGGATCTATAGCTACATCGAGCAGACCCTTCTGACTTGCTACGTGTGTCCTCGGCATGGAATGAAAATTCTGTGTCAACACACATTTCTAGCACGCTCGGTGGGACCCCACAATCATCATGACGATTCACAACAACAACGACATCCTTATGCTACATTATGAAGATGTACCTGATGGGGACAAGGATATCATCAGCAAAGCTATAGAAGAGTTTCAGAACAAATGTTTGTTGTCCTACACCAAAACACGTGACAACACAATTGTTCAGAAATTTCCACTACCAAGAGTTCTATTACACGGGCTGACAAACACAACTGAAGCTGAAGACAGGCATTTCTTTAAGGAAGTTATAGACAAATCTGTTCGTGATGCCATGTCAAGCCATAACGAAGCTTTCGTGGACATATTCCACAATGCCATGAGAGAGGTGATTCATGGGTTTCTAGATGGTCATGGTGGGCCGGCTTATTACAACATTCTAGATCTGTCAACCCAAAGGACCAATCAAGTCAGTACCAGCCATCAAGAAGTAGCGCCAGCTGGTAGTGGTGATGCCCAAACAGTTCAGGGTTCATCTAAACAAACTCAAGAAACTACTACAAATTAGACATAGTACAATCTTGGACCATCAGTACAGCATGTGAAATAGCCGGCGGGGCAAAGTTAGAACCAAGTGATCAATTTTGGCACATCAAGCCACATACCTCCGTCGGCTCAAAAAATAGCACCATCAATTCAAAGGATCCATAGAGATATAGATCCTTATGTCTATAATCAGAGACTTCAAGCAGCAAGCCAGCAAAGAGCCCAGTAGATTGAGATTCCATAAGGGTATCACTATGGCATAGATTATAACACCCTCCACATGATGCCAAATCTAGGATATCAAGGCACATAGAGTTTCAATCCATAGATGGGTCAGCAGGTGCAGAGGAATCCAAATTTGCAAGCTGATGAATTATTGCTGAGGGTGACCGAGATGATGAAGAATTAGTTCAGTCTAAAGCCAAAAGGGCTGACCTTTTCATACACACACCCATATCCACAATGGTATGATTTGGTCGCTCTAACAACAAATTATAGGCTCCTAGAATTGGCTAAGTTCACTAGGCCAAGAGAGTACAAGCACAATAGAACATATCAGTCGGTATCTTACATAATTGGGTGAAGCGTCAGTTGAGGATGCCCATCGAGTTCATTTCTTCTCTCTGTCCTTATCAGGGCCAGCCTTCACTTGGTTTTCATCATTGCTAGTCAATTCCATTGCTAATTGGGCTGACCTAGAAAAGAAGTTTCATACATATTTTTACACTGGGACTGGAGAAAAGAAGATTACTGATCTAACAACTATAAGACAGAAGACTAATGAATTGGGCACTGAATTTCTTCAGAGGTTCCAAGAAACTAGGAACTTGTGCTTCTCCTTAAATTTGGCTAATGATCAACTAGCTACTTTAGCTGTTCAAGGAATGGTGCCGATGTGGAAAGAAAAGTTACTAGGACAAGATTTTGACAACTTGGGACTAATTAGCTCAACGAGTAGCAGTGCTCAATAGCCAATTCTAGAGTATGGGCAGAGATACCCGGTTCTAGAAAAGTACCACAGTAGCCGAAGCTTATGATCCATACTTAGTCGATGAGGGCTATGAAGATGAAGAAGAGGAGGTTGCTGCAGATTAATGGAATTGGGGCAAGAAGATAGTAATGGTGCCAAATCCTTGGGAAAGAGGAGTCGAGGAGAGCTATGACTTTAATGTCACCAAATCAGATAAGCTCTTTGATTTATTGCTTGAGAAAGGGCAGATCAAGTTGCTCAATGGTCATGTCATGTCGCCTCCCTGATCAGTTGAAGAATAAGAAGTTCTGCAAGTTCCATAATACTACTTCTCATTCCACTAATGAATGCAGAATTTTCTAGCAACATATATAGAGAGCCATTCAGCAGGGGAGGCTCAAATTTGATACGCCTCAAAAAATAAAAGTTGATGATAATCCTTTCCCAAGAGATCAAAACATGGTTGATGCTGGGCTGTTCAAGGGAAAAACTAAGGTCCTAACATCAACCAAATCAAAAGAAGCTATAACAGTCGATCCCAAGATGCAAATATCGGCTGACAAGTATAGAGAGATTAGAAGATGTCATGCCGAGCAAAAGAGCTGATATGAGCAAGGGGAGACATCAAAAGCAGAGACGACAAAGCCATGGGTCACGTCTCGAATTCTATTGAATAAATGGCAGCGGTGGAAGGAAAAGGATTATCAACGTTGGTTAAAAGATCAAGCGTACCAGCATCAATTGAAACAAGAGAGGTATGAAAGGGAACAAGCCGAATTATATTGGAATTGTCCTTTCTTTAGACATTGCAGGATGAAGGTTTGAAGTTGCCTATCAGACATGACTGACTAGAATGCAGCAATCAATATCGGGAGTATAGGCAGTCTCAAACCAACCATCGGTTTATCCATGCTCAAGATGCATATCATCATAAGAACATGGATCATCACTTAAAAAATAAAAGTGTTCATGATCGGATTAGAAAAAGAGTCGTTGATCAGGACTGGGCTAATCATGAAGAAGAAGGCAACGAAAGAAAATATGCTTAGCAGGAAAGCCAATGGTGCCTAGGAGATTTAACAAGAAGCCAGAAGAGAAGGGTGCAATGCCTAAGGAATAAAGAGATGGAACAGGCTCAGGCATCCTGATAAAATTCAAGTGTGGCATACCAAGCAAATAGCCGATAGAAAGCAACCATCGGCTAATATCAAAATGGCTTTTCTATTGCCATCGGAATTCAGAGCTCTAGCAAATCAAGAAATTTATTTGGATTTCGATGAATCGGATTATGAGGAGATAGTTGCCAAGTTAATAGTTGTACAGCAAGTAATATTTGACAAACCAGTCAAACATCGGCACTTAAAAGCTTTATATATGAAAGGTCTTGTCGATGGGAAATCGATGAACAAGATGTTGGTAGATGGAGGTGCTTCTATCAATCTTATACCTTACACTACTTTTCATAAACTTGGCAAAGGGCCAGAAGATCTGATGGAGACTGACATGATGCTTAAGGACTTCGGAGGTAATATGTCTAAGACCCGAGGGCAATAAACGTTGAACTAACAATCAGAAGCAAGACTCTGCCCACCACATTCTTCGTCATCGATGCAAAAGGATCGTACAGTTTGCTCCTCGGTCGCGATTGGATTCATGCAAATTGTTGTATACCATCGACCATGCATCAGTGTTTGATTCAATGGCATGGAGATGATGTCAAACTGGTTCACGCTGATGAATCCATGAGCATCACAATAGCTGATCCAGTCTTTTGGGAACTAGGAGACTTCGAATGTTTTTCTAACAAGTCATGGGAAGGAGGCTTCATTAACATTAGCAATGAAAGCCAACGGCTGATGGAAGTGATCGGCTCTGAGAGTTTGTTTTAATAGAAAAATCACGGCTTCATATCGGCCATTGGATTAAAGGAAAAATAAGCGTTGAGCCTTGGAGATGGGTTTAGGCCGATGTATGTGAATGCTGAGTCAAAGTGTAAGTGCGATTCAGAGTTAATGGTTTTCTTAAAGAAGTTCTATTTTGCTTAATAGGACGCTTGACCTAGGTTGATTGATCATTTGACCTTTGATATGAAAAAGTTATGCAGAGTGTTATCCTAACATTTGATCAATACTTGATAGCTGATTCGTTCTCTGCTCTAATAGCCGGTACTAGGAGGGTATCACCTCTAGTTCAAAAAATGAAAATCATTAAAGATAATAAAAGCCGATATGATATGTATCACCTATAGAGCAAAAACAAAAGATAAAAATAGTCATACACAAAGGCATTGCACTGAGGCACATTCATGAAAGAGAAGTCTTTGTTCATTGGTTCCCCTAAGTACAATCTAGTCAAAGACTTTGTTCACCACATCCTGAGTGGATGTGATGTCCACGATGGCCTCCGCCGCTGCGGTGAAATCTTCTATCAAATCTTCGTGTCCCTTAGGACCATCGCCAATCGGGAAGCCAACCTCCATGGCATGGAGATCATGTCTGGTTTGGACCTACGCCATAGTTAGCGCCATCGACGCGCCGTGATGAATGCCATGAAGGGCAATCTCCTAGATGCAGGCCAGGGATGTCTTGGAGACGAGAGTCAATGAGGGAAACCCTAGCATTGACGATGTCTGCGGCCACGTTTGCCACCAATTGGAGAGACTCCAACTGCACCATTTGAGCTAGCAAATGTAGAAGAATATCAAGACAAAGGCAATGCAAACCAGAATAGAAATGTTCATGGAGCTCATCTTACCTACTACCGCGGCGTCAAACTCAGCCAGCCACGCTCAAACAGTGTTGGCCTCCTCCTCAGCCACATTAAGGGCCGCTTGAAAGACCCCTAGATGAATCTCAAGCTGACCATTGTTCCTAATCGCCTCGGAATAGCGGTCCTCAGCTGCCCTCCATTCTCGGAAGAAGCGTCGGGCATCATCACCATCATATGAGTTGGAAGAACCTGACAATGAAGCCAGCGCGAAAGACACAACATCAGTGGGTTTGTCGGTCCTAGGGGAAGGATGAAGGCTGTCATTCACAATGAACCTATAGGCGAGTCAGAATAGGTCATCATCATGAATAGAGGTTGCCAATCTCACCTCATGTGTTAGAGACGCTAGTTCATCAGCATGTCTTCTGTCGGGATCTCCTCGACCGCGTGCTTACCTTGATTATCTTCGCCGACCATGAGAAAGGATTGGATCTATGGAAGAAAGGAAGAAAACCACTGTAGGGTTTTGGCAGGTGGAAGAGAGCAAAGGAACAGTTGCGAATAGAGATGTGTTTGAGGCCAAAGCCCTCGGCTGGTATTTAAAGACATAAAACAAAGAGGCGGATGCCTCAGGACGCGCAAAAGGCAACCACAATTAATAGAAGGTGAAACACCACTTCACTAATGTCAAAGAAAATATGGCGCCAGATGACTAAAGATAAAAGATCGAAGGGCTCTCTTAATAAAGGCCATGTTTTTAGACCTAAGTGGGATTAAGATCGGGAATCTGGAATCGGCTATTTTCAAAAAAATTGGCTCTTTAGCCAAAACGGATGTGATCAATAGACTGTAGCGGTTCTTTAAGCCTCTTGCCTGTTCGAGTTCCCTTTGGCCAAAAGGGTTTTCATGATCAAACAAACTCCTCTGAACCTGTTTCACCTTCAGGACCTGATCTTCAAAAATGTAAAAGGGAAACGCGACTCTAGGGAAGGCTGAGAATAGTTTGCCCTTGATGACCAAGAGCAAAGGAGCTGATGTGATTGCCTTATGAACTTGTGCATAGACACAATGCAGTCTTTCCTTGAGAAGTTCAAACTAGATCAAGGCATGTTATGTTGTAGAATGATTTATCAGCTGAAGTCTACCAGAATTTTGTGATGAATGACTTAGAAGAATTGAGTTGCCTTTTGCTGCATGCTCTTGAAAAGTATAAACTGAAGATTGTAGAATATCATGGTTAAAAGATCAAGAATGGGCAATTCTCTAAGAGAGATTTGGTCTGGAGAGTAAAATTGCTGATTGGGTCAAAAGATGGCAAATCCGACGGAGTGGTCACCCAATTGGGAAGGACCTTATCGGATCAAGCGATGTGCGCCAGGTAATACTTATATTTTGGAAACACTGAGAGGAAAAGAAGGATTCGGTGGAGCAATCAAATGGGGAATATTTAAAAGAATATTACCCTAACGTTTGGATTAATATTTGACGACCAATTTGCTCAGTTGTCAGCTCTAATAGCCAATACCAGAAGGGTATCGCTTCTAGTACAAAGGTAAACCCAAAAGGGTAAAAGCCAGTACAATGTGTATCGCCCACAGGAGTAAAGCAAACATGGGCAGAGTGATGCATATAGTATGAAGACAGAGGAATTGTTTGCTAATATCATCTATTACAATCTACGGGCTAGAAAACACTTTGGCTATTATATCATCGGCCTGGGAGATAAAGGCTACAGAGTTAGCAGCACTAAAGAAATCCTCAATCAGGCATTTGTGATCCCCAGAGTGCTGCCGCTGCTGGAAAACCATGGGGAAGGAATCAAAGCTCATGGCCAGAATGGACTTGTGCAGAAGCCAACGCCATGGCGACACCATGGCAGACACCGTGCAAAGCAACCTCTCTAACGCGGTTTGGGATATCATGCAGGCAAACCACCAGAACGGTGCCTCTGGTGTTGATGAATCCCACCGTGTGCTCCACAGCCAATCGGAGGCTCTCTAGTTGGGCAGACAGATCTAAAAGATTAAAAGGGGAGATGATCAGAGTCTTGAAGATGAAATTGAAAAGAGGCAAAGGTTATAACAGTTATCTCACCTATAATCCGAGCCTCGGCCTTGGCCAACCTATCCTCCACTTAATCGACCTCGAACCATGGCCAGAGCCGATTCTACGAGGGAGAGATATTCATCGAGACTCTGGCCATGCCGACAATGGAGGCAAGCAGATCATCATTGTTAATCTACCTCCTTTGATAATAAGGGAGCTGGCGACGAGCTGTTAACAAAGAGGACCCTAAAGGCCGAATGGAGTCGGTCCTATTACCCGAGGCAGTGGGGGCACCACGAGTTGTACCCTCCTAACAATAAAGGCGCAGATGTAGGTCCGTTGAGGGCCTCCTCAGTGAACTTCTTGCTATTCTCCATGATCTCAAGCCTACGAAGAAGTAGAAACTATACTAAGGACGCGGAAGGTTTGAGGTGAAGCGAGTTGTTTTTTGATCCCCAGCTGTGGCCTGTATATATAGCCCGAGAAAGTAGAGAGAGATCTCACCAGCAGTGTGAAATTGGAATCAGATACAGATTGACGTTTCAAGAATTTAGGGAACAGATAATGAAGAAATAACATATTCGGACTTATTGCTCTCCCAAATTACAGAATGCCATGGGATAGATGCAAAAGATTTACATTGACCAGCAATCAACCCACCAAGGCCACTTTGGATTGAAGGAAGTTTGAAACCCCACATGGCCAAAAGTCATCATAAACCAAGTAACATCTGTCTGTTAATAAAATTGCGATAGGGAAGGAAAAGGTCGCTTATCTAACAAATGCCCAACTGAATTCTCAAAGACGCTGGAAAGAAGCTTGTGGCTTTCCCGGTGGGCATTTGATTAAGCAAACAAGGGGAAAGTGTCCACGCATTTTAGCCTTTGCAAACACTAGAGTAGCTCTATGAGCATGGAGAGAAGACCCAGGTGATATCACAAGGATTCTTCTAACCGTAGTAGCTGATTCTCTTGCTCGACAACGTGCTAAGATGGGAGACACAATCGCCCTATGCATAAGAATTCTTCTAGCCGCTCAGATCTTCATAGCAAAAGGATAGACCATGCAGGGTGCAGCAGGAGTCGAGAGAACTCGAGAAGGTAGGTAGAGGAGAAACATGGCTGAATTATTGAGTTGCTCTCACCAAGGTTAGATTAGGCATTTTATAGCCGGCGCAGGGACATGAATCCAAGTGCCCATGAAGCAGTGACACTTTTGTAAAAAGTTTTGAGGCATAGGCTCATGAGTGGGCGCAAGCGGCGACAAATAGTGGACTCCAGATCAAGGTTCTCTACCTATGACTGTGGATCAATTAGGGATACAGACACAATAATTTTGAAATAAAATTACTTTTATCCCAAAATTGGGGGCACGTGTTTACACCAAAATTTGGAAGAAGAGTCGCAGGGACTCGAAAGCTCCCAAGATCGTGTCATCAAGGAATCAATTGCGTGTAGATTGGAACTAGCTGATTCGGATGTGAAAACTAGAATTGGCTTTCTTCAGATAGCGCCAGCGGATAACGACAAAGGCAATGTTCGGCGCCAGGATGAAACATGTTGGACTCTACAAAAAGTTAAAGATTAGAGTCCAAGCTATCTTAAATTAGGAATGTTTTCTTTAGGGTCAAAAATTGTGATGAGTTGTGCTTAGACAGGAGTCATGCGCAGGTCCCTAGGTATAAATATCAAGCCCTGGCTATTGTAAGAACAACAATCAATCCAATACACAAGTTATTTACTTTTTTGGCTCCGGCCACCCCTTTGGAGTAGGAGTAGAGTAGATCTCAGTGAGTTCTTTCGCAAGTACGACTGCATCGATCCGGTCGACCTCCACTGCTTGTTGTAAGTACCGTCATGGCATATACCTCTATTCGTATGGCTGCATCGATCCGGTCGACCTCCACTATGGCTCTGGTATAAGTTAGTTATCGACTCTTGCCTAGTTTAAGTATGACTGCATCGATCCGGTTGACCCCCACTGCATGAACTAGATCAAGGTCAAGTTATCGGCTCTACCTTAGAGTGGCAGTCTTTGGTAGATTCATTAAGTTACCGATATTGCTTATTGCTTTCATTATTTATCTAATTGCAGCAATATCGCTTTGCCCGATTGAGATTGATCTAGATCGGCCTTATATCTTGTTTAGACCATCGTTTGTTAATCTAAAACTGATCTAATCTATACCTTAAAAGATGAGTTACGTTTTATCGGCTGTTTTACTTCAATCTTAATCGTGCATAGTGTGCGGTTAAAGCATGTTGCGTCTTGAGTAGATTTATTGGCTAGCGAGAACTGTTCCATGGCCTGTTATCATGGCCTATGTGATTCTACCTCACACCCCACTGTTAGCACCGTGGAGTGGGGATCGTTATTTGATAGATCTATTCCTGATAAGGCAAGACTTTAACTATGCGCTATGTCTGAATCGGCTGTTTTAGCCGATATCGAGTGCTTTCACGAACAATTCGTATCACGAGACCGTTGAAGTAAAGATATGTTGAAAGATATGTTAGCCCTATGATCTTATTATTGTATTACGGCCTGCATGATTCTGCCTCATGCCTCACTGATATTAGTAATGAGTTAGGGTCATCGAGTCTATTGTTATTTCTATGGCCTGCATGATTCTACCTCATGCCCCACTGGTAATAGTGATAGATGAGATCTAACATGTTCATTAGATTTATCTTTATTAAATGGTTAAGTGATGTTGAATTGTTTCTTTATATAAAAGGAGGTCGGTTGCTTATAATCATTAGTTCAGCATAACCCAATCATTGTTGACATCTTATTGCCATTGATTAATATCTGCTCAAATAACGACATTTATCTTGAGTGATAACCGATTCTTCTTATACAATCCAATGAGCTTTAACTGATTTATTTTCATGAATATGCTGGAATCGGCTGTTTAGTCGATCTCCTCTCATATCGGCTCTCAGAGCCGCACATTCCAAACTGTCTTGCAACAGTGGCAAGTTCCGTCCTTAATTACTGATGAACTTTCTCTCCTTGTCAATTATAGGGTCAAATTGACTGGCATATCTCAGAAGGAGTGCGCAGGATCGACCATCCCTGCGCTGAAGTTAGGCAGATCTACAGCTCCATCGAGCAGACCCTTCCGTCTTGCTACGTGTGTCCTTGGCACGGAACGAAAATTCTGTGTCGACACTCATACTTATGAAGTTAATGCTTTGTCTATGGAATATCTTTGGAAAAAGTTTGAAGAAAGAGCAAATTGGAAAAGAGATGCTGCCGCTCTAGAATATTTTGCAACAAAGCCACAAACAACTCTGTCATGTGGAATGTGTGGAGGCATGGATCATGCTGTAGATACTAGCCCCAAGAGAGAGCTCAAGTCCCTCCTCAACGATGGTGGATACGGTTCACCACCACATCAGCCATATCAAAGATGGAATCCATGCACCAATCATGGTAATTTTCCAACTCATTCCTCTGATAACTCTTCTCTTAAAAATCTTGTCTTTAATCAAGCTAGAGTTAATGAAGAACTAAATATTAAGTTGCTTGATCATGATAAAGTCTTACGAAAAATTCATGATGAACTTAATACTTTTTCTATGGCATTGAAAAACCAGATTAACTTTAATAAAAAGCTAGAAAATCAATTAGCTTGCTTGACTGCTAAAATCTTGCAAGATCATGAAAAAGTTAATGATGTGACCACGGGAGGTGGTAAGACCACTCGTTATCCACCTTATCCTGATTCTATAAAGAAAAAGGTGGTAGAAGAAGAAATTGCTAAAGAAGATACCCCCGTTGTGCCTAAGGAAAAAGGTAAGAACTACCCCAAAAGCTTCACCTCTCATCCATGGCCACCACCACCATGGATGGGGTCGAGCTTTACACACAGCATGTTTGGCACATCCATCACTTATAGAAGCTTCCCTACATCAGTAGTAAGCCATAGAAACAAACCGCACTCGATTTGGAGCCCGGATGCCCCGGGAATCATCTCCAACATCTTTACACCCGAGCTGTTCGTCGTTTTACCGGATGGTCCGTCCTTCTCGCGGACTGTCCATTGGCGCCAGCGTTCGTCCCAGCGAAATGCCCCATGCACATAGGTTTTCACTGGCAGACTGTCCGCCCGAATTCGCAGACCGTCCGCTGTTTCACAGCAGTACAACCAAAACTTGTAAAACTCATAGAAGATGCATTTGAACTCCAAAAATCATGAAACTTGTTTTGTCAGCTTCTTTGAAGCATGTGCTGCTTATGAAATGTGTTTGGGTGAATCATCTCATTGTATTTATTTACTTAAGCATATCCTTTGTGTCTTACATGTTTATTCAACACTAGAGATATGTTTCCTTTTTGCACAATGAGCACAAGCCTTTGGTTAAATTGATTCCTAAGCACTTTAGGGACACGATAGCATAATATCACACGCATGCAAGCACTTAGGGTTAAAGTTTGGATTTTGAGTTGCTAAGTTGTGCACTATCAGTCAGTTGACGGAGGGTCCACTGCATCTGGCGGAGGGTCCACCAACTACTGATGTTGTCTGTCTGCACTTAATCAAACACACACTATAATTCACTAGAGGGTCCGACAAGTTTGGTGAAGTGTCCGATGAATTATAATTCCCGAGAGCACACACTTGGTACCAGAGAGTCCATCATCCATGACAGAGAGTCCGTGAAGTTAAACCACCACAGTTTTCACTATGTCCCTGGGTTAGCGGACTGTCCGATAGTTGCACCGGATTATCCGATGACTCAGACCGACAGTTCAATAGTGTTACACTCCAACACTCAATACATGTCATCAAATGCTAATCAAGTAATATCATTGCATGACATCTCATGACATTTACTTTATGCATCGTACTTATCAAGCATCATGTTTTTTTTTTTGCACTGTGCACTCATAGGAGTTGAACCACACAATTTTCTCTCACCTCTCCTGCATATTTTATATATGTAATGCATACATAGTATCTCATACATGTGCATACATATAGGTACTCGATATCGGAGAGACACCAAGTGATGTTCCAAGCTATGGGAACCTTGTTCATCCAACAGGCAGGCACCCCACTACTATGAACCCTATTTTGAATACTTATCGAGTTTCATTACGAGTTGTGCATTACATGTAGTTTTGGTTATTAATCTTGTTCACCTTACACTTAGAGTCAACCATTAATCTATTAGAAGCCTCTCATCTAAACAATGGGAATGGGAACATTTAGTTGCTTATTACTTAGTTGCTTAGCAATGATAGAAGTTGAGCATGAGAAGGGAGCTCATCCTCGTGCATGTAGGATGCTACACTTGGATAATTGACTACTAAAATCAATGGGGATACAACTTGACTTACTTTCCAAATCTAGATAGGATTCACTTCACTTAAGGTTATAAACTCGGATACCACTTTGGTAACTTCGCTCATGTGAGAGGTAGGTCATTATGAGTGTGGTATCTCAAGCGACGTAGCTCATGGAGCAGTTAAGGATCATGCATTGGGATAGTGAGTCTGAGTAACCACTCATACAAATCACATGTCGTGGATGGGGTCGACAAGACAAGTAACTGATTGCGACCGATTTGTCCGTTGACCTAGCAAGAGGGTGGCGCTGGGAAGATGGTGGAAGCCTAACTTGAGGAACTAGGAAGATGGTGGAAGCCTGACTCGGGAACTAGTCGAACCTTCCATGGACATTCGGGCTAGATTAGGGAATGGCTAGAGAACATGAGGCAACCCTTACTACCGGACCCGGTGTATGGTGGTTAGTCCCATTCTCTGTGTAGGTACAGTTGTACCCTCTGCACAGAGTCTTGAAAGCTTGAAGTCCTTCAGGACAAAACCAATTGTTCTTTCTTCTATACCCATTGTAGTGCTGGAGATGAGACTGGTTTATGGGACATATTACGATATTGATCACTTAATTATGTTACTCATTATTACACGTCTTTCCTTTGTTAAATTATATGCACTTTTATACAAATATACAAATGCCTATTAATCCTTTTGCATCCACCAAATATTTATGTTGAAATTAAGTCTTGCAAGTATGCAATGTACTCACGGTGCCACCGTTAAGTTGTTTTGTAGGTAAAGGGCATTGGCAACCATCTCACCTCATCGTTGGTGGCAAAGTGGGTGAATGGCAGGAGCCGTCCAAGCTATGGTAGTGACGCCCATGGGCAAGATGACTACCCGTTACCAGAAAGAGTGTATATCTTAGTGCAGGTGTATTCAGTAAAATGGTCGTTGGGTTCACACTACATTTAGTCCAATGTTGTATAACTAATTCATAATATTCATGAAGACTTGTAATATATGTCTTCCTCTTATTTATGTACTCCGATGATGAGATGTGATCTTGATTTGTGGAGGCTATCCTGGTATGATACTCAACCAGGGTCCTGGTAGTGGAGATGTGTTCCATCTCCAGGGGAGCCACCGATGTTGGTTTGCTTAAATTGAGCTGGTCAAGTGGATGACACTTGATTTAGGTAAATTAATGTGGCGGGTCCTCACAATGGGTATCGGAGCATACGGTTGTCTATCATACACTTTAGCCACGCGGTCAAGGAACAACTTAGCATGGGAATACATGAGCATCAAAAACTTAACTAAAAGATGAGGTCCTATGTAGTTAGCTAGTTGGGAGGGAAAATAAATATGAACTATTTCACCTAAAATCTTATTGGAGTTACAATTTAGCAACTAGTTTCACTCTCCCCTTGTGCTTAATTAATTTTGTTAAGCTACTCTTTAGCTCATCATGTCTATCACTGGAAATGGGTTCGTATAGAAAGCAAACCCCAACCCATAGCCCCTCTAACTTTGGTGACTTATCTGCTCCATACTCTGATGCTCGTCTTGCATCTCAACTCCCTCTTGGCCCACTTCTCTCTAAGGTTATCTCCTTCTTTTGCCCATAAAGTGTGACAAGGATAGATAGTGGTTTAAACTTAAGGACCTTGGCTTGGCGCCAACATGGAATTTCTCCTTGGACGGCTTAAAGTGACCACATCTGCCTTAGGAATGGGTCGAATATGAGATTAGGATCTTTTTACTAGGTCTTGAGAGTTGATGTCAGTTAGAATCGAGTGAGAATGAGAGCTTACTAGGAAATGTTTTATAGCCCTATGTTTTATAACATTTCAGATTCATGTTGCGTGACTTGGGATTGCATATGGGTGTTAGTAATCTGGAATTTTAGCAAGCACTTTAGTTATCTTTGCCTTGATTTAGTATATGAGCTCTTGCTATGATTTAATTCCTATATATTCCTATTTTGCTGCTCTTATGGTACTCATTGACATGCTTAATTTTATATATAAATGTCTAGTCTTACTTGTCGCATAGATCATTTCTTGCTTTATCTTTCATACAATATGTTCATACTTGCTACCTTTTCACACTATTTAGCATGACTAATCTTGTGTACGCTGTCGTATTTACATTTGTGGATAATTACCGGTTTATAAATATATATGTATCTCTCTGTACTTGTAGGTGCAAATCTTGTTTAGCTTTTATATATATGCTGCTAGTACCATGTATAGGAAGTGAACACATTGGCAACAATGTATGGAACGTTGTCCATGCAGCGTTAATCGCATGGGTGCCACTTGTGCGTGTTTATTTGGTACAAGTGTGTTGGGGACCAATACTAGGGTACCCGAAGAGGAGGAGCTAGTGACCATCAACATTGACTCATCCGAGCAGTCAAGAGCGTGACTACAACTCCAACCGACCCCTGGCGTTCAAGCTCCGCTTCGCCTGGCCTCTAGGAGAGGGATCGCCTCGCCTGACCTTTTGGGTCTACGCTCCACCTCGCCCGACCATTAGGTCTATGCTTTGCCTCGCCCGACCTCTGGAGGAGGACTCTGCCTTGCCCGAACCTGAGGGCATGGGCTCTACCTCACTCGATCCTTGGGCCTACGCTCTGTCTCACCCGACCCTTGGGTCTGTGCTCCGCCTCACCTGAACCTTAGGTTTGTGCTCCACCTCGCCAGGACTTTGGGGGAGGACTCCACCCTACCCAACTCTTGGGTCTACGCTCCACCTCGCTCGACCTATGGGTCCATGCTCCACCTTGCTCGACCCCAAGGCCACGGGCTCCACCTCGCCTGACCCTTAGGTTTGCGCTCTGCCTCGCCCAGCCTCTAGGGAGGACTCCACCTCGCCTGACCCTTGGGTCTATGCTCTACCTCGCCCGACCCTAAGGCTGTGGGCTCCGCCTCACCCGACCCCGAGGCGACGGGCTCTGCCTTGCCCGACGGAGACCCATACCGCTACCAACCACTCCAGGTCCAAGTGTATGGGCCTGAGTCAAAGCTTTGACACCCAGGAAGAGACCAGCACACCCTGATGTAATCCCGTGGCCTTGACAGGCCATACTAGAGGATTCATATCAAGAACAACATCGAGCGTACCGATGCTGTTCTATCTAACCCCTGTACGAACACTAACGGGCGCGTCAATTCACTATGATGTTTGCCAGGATGGAGTGGAGCGCCATGACCAGCATATGATGCCTACGCATGGTGCTAGTGATGGACAGGACCGTGATGCGAAGCCGTCCCTGTTGACATCTACAGGGTTGGTGGGACCCACATGGAGGAGAAGAAGGACCCGGTGATCCTAAAGGCCTTCGGCTCTCTCTCACTCATTCTTCTTTTTCCTCCATTGTAACCCATGCTTTCCCTTGGCCTATAAAAGGGAAAGCAGGGCATCCCATAAGGGGCATCGCAACAAATCACATCAATTCAGGCTAGATCTGATCAAACCATCATGAACCCATTGAACCCCGAACACACGACTGAGTAGCAACAAAGCTCTCTTAGCACCTATTCACTCCTTTCACCAAAGACTTAGGACCTGTCCCTCTCTCACCCATTTGTAACTCCTACTACAAACTTTCAGTGCTAGTAACATGAGCAACAGCAATGAACTAGACATAGGGACATTCTGCCCGAACCAGTCTAAACCTCATGTCCTCTAAGCACACCATCTGAGCTAGACATGCAATATTAGAAATTTACTTATCGGTGGCAACTCGAAAAACCAACAGTTGGTGCGTCAGGTAGGGGCCTTTTACATGTCTTGACATCCACACTAGGCCTCAGATGGCTAGTCATAATGTTAGCTGGGTCCTGGGCGCACACGTGCACTTCGGGGACTTGGACTTCATCATCATGATGGAAGGAGAGTTGGCGCAGGCTCCCGCCACCATCCAACCTCTCCACTCTACCAGCCTCGGCGCAATCACCAAGGCGCTAGATGAGCTATAGCTACACGCAACTAAGGCCTACGCCCTTGGGAGCGACCAGCTCCTTAGCTTCGATTACGGGAGGTTAGAGCGCCAGCTTGGCACCTTCTTAGGACCCCGACCATCCTGGGAGGACCTATGCCACCTCACCTTCTCGTTTGCCAATGTGATGGAACAACTTGCTGGGGGAGAGCCCCTCTCCTCAGAATACCTCCCCTGGAGCACCACGACAGCACTCCTGTTCGGTCTCCATAATGCCACAGAGATCGTGGACCACCCTATGGTGCAACACACGCCTCCATCACCCATGAATGATAAGCTTGTGAGGATGACTGAATATGTCATAGAGTCTTTCCATGACCTCCTCACGAAAGAATTGGAGTCTCCCTCTAGCTCTAACTCCAGCAGGGGGAGCCATCACCCCTCTCGTGAGTGTTTCATGGTGGGTACCCCTGAGGGACACATTGAAAGCATCCATAAGGAATAGGCTACCCCAACGAATGACCTCGATGACAAGGTCAGGGGGATGTAGGGGCCCCACCTCGCCTATGGGTGGAGCAGCTAAAGGCCTGACACCATGAACTCGAGGAAGCGTGACTCCAGCTTGAGTAGGAACACGTAGAGCTCGATCGAGAGATCGAGCGCCATGGAGACGGTGGGCGTGCATGCACCATGGCCTGTGATGTGAACTAAAGGATCATCAATGATGATGAAGCACTCTCGTACTTCACCTGGGTGAGCCAGAACATTGCCACTATGGTAGCCTTGCTCTAGGGGCTTCTAGGGCGCGCAACGCCCAAAGACCGTCGGGTCCATCGTGAGATTCACATGCTACTTGAGCGTGCGGTGGCATAGTAGGCCAAGAGCTCGCTGTCTCAGTGATGTGAGATTGATGCCAGCCACCGCACACCCTTGGAGTGACCTAGCAAGGACACATCAGTCCACCAGGCACCACAAGGAGACAGGCTATGCACCGTGGTCCTAGGTACATGAGCATCTCAGCTGCAACCATGACGTGCATGACACCCTTGATGCCTACAGGCGTGCCCATAGTGATCCGAGGAAGGGAGCTAGCCATGGCTACCACCCTCATCATGGTGGACGCTACGATAGCAGCGAGGACTAAAGCCCAAGCCCTAACCTACTAGGACCTTAGGCCTTCGGTTGACACATCCTCAACACCACCTTCCCACCATGGTACCGACCACCAACCAACATCCCAAAATACTCCAAGGAAATGAACCTTAGACTATGGCTCGAGGATTATCGGCTTGCTTGCCAAGCCAGTGGAGCGGATAATGATGAGTTCATTATCCACAACCTTCCATTGTTCCTGGCTGATTCGATGCGAACATGGTTGGAACACCTTCCGCCCAACAGAATCCAAAGTTGGGCGGACCTAAAAGAGATCTTCGTGGGAAACTTCTAGGGCACATACAAGCATCCTGGGAACCCATGGGATCTCAAAAACTATTGACAAAAGGCCAGAGAAACCCTTCATGGATACATTCGGCGCTTCTCCTGGTAGTGCAACGTGCTACCCAACATCGCCGACACCGATGTCATAGGAGCCTTCCTATCTGGAACCACCTGTGAGTCCTTGATACATAAGCTAGGATGTAAGGGTCTGTGAACCACCAAAGAGCTCCTCGTCATCACCACCATCCATGCCTCGGGCGAGGAGGCGGTCATGACAATGTTTGACCGCCTCAAGGGTAAGGTGAAGCGCGATAAGGACACTAGCGAAGGTGCCTCCAACTGCCCTAGCAAGAAGAAGAGCAAGCAGCAACACGAGGGCTCACTCGTGGCCATCTCCGATCGCAAGGGTGGTCGAAAGCTCATAGATGGTATGGTAAACCACTTCGAGAAGCTGCTCAAAGGGCCATGCCCAAACATTGCCTTCCCTGTCAAGCATCTCTATAGGGACTGTGGCCTCATGAAGCGGTTCTTATCCGGAGGCTCCAACAAGGGGGAGCATAGGGAGGACCCCAAGCCGGCCGCAGACGATGCCAAGGGGAATGACAATGGCTTTCCAACATTGGATGGCTGTCTCATGATCTTTGGAGGGTCGGTGGCCTATGACTCTAAGTGCCAGTAGAAGCTTGTGCATCATGAGGTCTATACGGTCGAGCCTATGATAGAACCGCCAAATTTATACAAGATCAAGTATGGCTGTCCCCACTAACACGTTGACATGCACATACTTTAACTTATATAAACCCGGTAGTCCGCTGAGTGTCACAAAGGACCTTGGTAAATCAACATCACAACCAAGATCATGTGATTAAGCAAATACACATCACATATGTAGGGTTGCAGCAGAAATAATATTACAAATGGGTTCACAAATAATAGTACAAGTTTGGGTTACAAAACCAATTAGTGAAAACAACATAGCTTTCAAATGATTACATTAATATAAGTTCCAAATACAGTGCAAGCATAAGTGACATCCTCTAATAAAAGCATATAGATGAGAAATAAATATAGAGTCAACGAGAACACCAGCGGTTAGCCACCATCTTCAGCAGGCCGAGAACTTCACCTGCAACATGGTGGGATAAACCCTGAGTACTCGAATGTACTCAGCTAGACTTACCCATCATAAACCAGCAATAAAGTGACACCAAAGAGTATGCAAGGCTTTATAGGTCAAGCTAGCTTGACAAAAATTTGCATAAAATCCACTAGTTGAGCTATACATTTTACAATTCGGTAACCAAGTTAATTATAGCTATTCATCTTTAGATTAGCAACTAACCTATGCCATCATGTGGAATATCATTTAGTAATAGGAAATAGTAACCATAGCCGGTGTAGTAATGTGAGTTTCATCATCATAACCATCAAGTTTCCATTAAGTTACTCTACGTTGCCGCTGCTCAGTCAAGTTCTCACTATCCGGAAGAGACGGCGATTCGAATCGATTCCTACCTAGCTAGGGAATTTATTCCTAACACAAATCGAGGCACACCTATGCTAAGGTAGCCTCAGGTCACCTTTGGTACAATTCAGGACTAACTCATGGGTCCAATCAGCGCCGCACCCTCAGAGATTCTACCAATCTGCTAGGAAGATCAGGACTCAAACCCGCCCTTGGACTCACACCATTAGCTCTCTGCAAATCCTTACTGCCTCTAGTGTGCGCACTTCCACTTATCAGGGCCCAGCCTTAATTGAGCTACTTGGCTTCGCGGTTGTATCATTGGATCTGGCCAGCTAAGTGCTAGGCATGCGTTCAACTTGACATGAGGACGTACAACAAATCGCTCCTTAATCAACACAGACGGGGATAGATAGGCACCCAAGACCACCATGCCTTGTTGCTTCTCTATCATGATCCCGCCCGGTCTCCTTTATTCATTGACACATGGTTATTTCCATGATAGCAAATATAGCCAACTATGCATTGGTATCCACCTATATCTCATTGGTGATAGGAAATCACCTGACTTCTACCAGTCTAAGCATTGCTAAGCATACATTCGATCCTAGACATACATAGTTTTAAGGTATATTTCTGGACAAGGGAGTTCTATGCATCAAGTGGTTCTAATCAACTCTTATAACCTAATGCATCGAACATAAAGACTCAAGTGATATTTGTAAAAACATCGGAGGCTTAGAATCCTCTAGGGGCTTGCTTATGTTCCAACACTGGGTCAGAGTTTGTTAGATGACACTCGCTTGGCGAGTATCTCCCATCCTAGCACATGTCCAGTCCTTCTATCTTCTGGATAGTCTACCACCATTCACCATCTTTTGGTTAGATCCAAACCATGCTCTAGGTCCACGTATACTCACCTAACGTAACTAGATGACCAAAAGCTTATTCCAAAGCTAACCAGATCAAACATGCCAATGTTTTAGATCTGCACAGAACTAGGACAGAAAAGTAGTAGAAATTTCAAAAATGCATAACTGGAGTTACAGACTTCAAACAAGCATGAACCTTAACTTTCTAGAAATCTTATTAAATTATCTTAAACATGTTTATTATAATCACAAGGTTATTCCAAAATTAACATGGTCAATCAAGCACAATTGTGCACCTCTGTCCAAACTTAGACAGATTCTGCCATGCAACTTCACAAGCTTATAACTGGAGCTCTACAACACCAAAAGGGGTGATCTAGGATAATTTGGAAATATTAAGGAAAGCACTATAACTATTTTATTATCACTAAGATATGATTTCATACTTAACTAGGTCAAACAATGAAATCCTTCAAATATGCACAGAGCATAGACCAAACATGACAGATCATTTGTCAAATCCCTAACTCCTAAACTATTAGGCCTATGGTCATGAAATTTGAACACAAGCAAGATTATGAAATAATCTACAACTTTTGTATTCACTACAACCATAGAAAACATCATTTACACCATGAAAATAATTACACAAGCAAAACTACACATGCAGTGTAAAAGAACAGTGGTACAATTATAGATAGAAAACTGCTAGGAACTTCAGAGAAGCATAACTGAAGTTCTAGACCACCAACAAACATTCATCATAAGTTTTTGAAAATATTATGAAGTTACCTACAACTTTCTTATTCTCATCTTAAGATGATTCTATAGCTAACAAGGTCAATTAATCCAATAAATGAATCTCATATGCAACTTGAAATAGCTATAACTAGAGTTCCACATGTCTAATAAATGTGGTTCTAGACTTTTTAGAAAGCTTAGAAAATTTTAAACAACTTTTTTATAAACACCTAGAGCTAATTCTACTATTAACAAGGCAACACATTACCAATAAGGCAACCCTATCTGGGTTTGGGCAGAAACAGCCACAAAAATTTAATCAACTATAACTAAAAATCTACTTAACCAAAAATTATGCTCTTTAGCTTTCTGAAAATCTTAAGAAAAGTCCTACAACTCATTTATTGTCATCAAGGCATGATTAATAACTTAGCTGAGCCAATTAACATAAACATTAAGGCCTATTCAAAATAGTAGCAAAGCAACACAGGGCAATTGTTATTTTTATAGATCTTAAACCATCAAGCCCAAAATCTTGAAATTTTTACCAAATGTCAACAATCACCTAGTAGAATTCCATACAAATGTCACATTTATTTGAGTAGAACAACTATGGTTATGAAAAAGACAAGACATAACTAGTATTAAAAACCTAACTACATAAATTTATTTTTAGAGCAAAAACTTTAAACTAAAGCATGCCATATTATATGTCCAGTTGAATAGATCATTTCACAAGGATTCCAAAAAGTCCGCATTTGCTATTTTATGATTTGTCTATAATTTGTTATGATTTTTCAAAGTTCAGTCGATTATATGTATATAAGGAAAAAGAAAAGGAAAAACACTTTTGCATTGGGGTCCTTGCAGAAAACATGAATTAAATGCCAGCAAATAGGTCCTTCTTGGCACTATTCAAATGAGTCACAAACTTCGCAAATAGACCCTTCCCTTTCTTCAAAGTCTCGCACGAGGTCCCTCATGTGAACAGAGCAGAGGACGTCGGGGAAGAGGTCGATTTTCTACCGGGGAAGCGGACGATGATGGCAGGGAAGAGGCAGGGGAGCACCTAGGGGTCCACGCGCATCCACGGGTGCCCCCATTTTGCTCCACAATGGCCTGAGGCTAGCTAACCATGCGCATAGGTGCTTGTGGCAGGATGGCTTCACGACGATGAGTTGTGATGGCTGAGGAAAGGCCGCCGCGGTGGTGCTAGAGCTTCGTTAGGCTGGAGGAGTGGCCACGGAGGTGGAGGCAAGTTCGGCATGACCTGCAAGCATGTGAGATGGAGGAATGGGTGCAGCGGCTCTGCTCGACCATGGCGAGTTCATTTAGAAGGACAGACAGTGAGAGGGACAGGGGAGAATGGAGAGGGTAGGGGGCAGGGCTCGGGCTCGACCTCTCCAAAACGACAAGCGAAGGCGAGGTGGCACACATGCAGCGAGCGCACAAGACCATGTGGCACTCGGCTCCTGCACATAGTCGGCCATGAAGGCCACGTAGCACACCCAGCTTCAAAATCTAATTCTACCCCAAAAATGCAACTGAACATCTATCTTTCTCCCTTCGTAACTCCTAATCCGTTTAGTTTTTGCACAATATGTAGTAACTAAAGTTGTAGAGCTACGCGAGATCTCCAACATTGCTTAAAGGATCATGGTCAGATTCGAGCTGGTTAGCAAACTACAAGGCATCAAATAGGGCCACAAGAAACTAGAAAACTATTTTTTAGTTTTTCAGACTTGGCAAAATATCAAGCTCTCAAAATAGCGATGGATTCCAACTTGAGGGCTCGGTTAGACGAAGTTAGAAACTGAACTAGGTCTTGACCTTTAAACAAAGTTTGTTCTACATAAGATGAACTACAACTTTTGTTTAGGTCCCACCTTCATGAAAGCACCCTAAATAGTTGGTCAACATCGGTCAAAACCCTATCATGAAAAAGACAATTCTAGCTATTACAACAAGCATTTTCTGTTTTTGAAATCATTTTTGAACATTCAAACGTGCTCCAAGAATGATGAGACTTGTTTTGTTGTTTCCATCCCAAGGTTTACTCGAAATCATATTAAGGAATCCACTTGAGCTGCCATGTAAATTTGGAAGATAAAATGTCACAAACTTGCCATCACGCTGCTACTGATCGAGGACTTTGAATATTTCTGAGCTCAGAAACAACAGCTAATTCCATCTTGAGTCCTCTGTTTGAGCCACTTAGGAGTTGAATTAGGTCTTGGTCCAAGAATAAAGTTTGTTGTACTCCACTCATACTTCTATTTTTATTAAAGGTCAAACTTCATATCTTGTACAAAAACCATTTCTTCATCTTGGTCAAAGAAGCATCTCGTTAAACCCTGGAATTAGGGTTTTCGACCAATTGAGGCATTTTCTTGACATTTGCTCAACATGAACCCTATCATGACTTTTGTTGTAGAGTTCAATTAGAGTCATTTGGGTAAGGTAGCAAGGTTGGGTCGACATCTCATATTCCCATTTACTTAATAAAGCAATCCAAGAAAGATTATAACTTATTATTTCATGTGACTTCTTGATTCCAAACTTTATGAAACTTTTCCACTGGTCAAGATGGATGCATGCTAATGTAATGTACATGAAATAAGAATGTTTAACATTACTCCTGCATAATCTTAACAAGGGTCCACTTGTAAGTAAGGGGGTGTTGTCCAAGTTTATGTTGGAGCTCACTCTTGTAGATTTGATCATGACACCTTCAACAACTCTTATTATGTCATGTTTGAGCTCAAACCCATTGCTTTACTAGTGACAAATAGCTGGGGTGTTACAGCCCTCCCCCCTTATAGGAAGCTCGCGCCCGAGATTCGGTGCAAAAGGCTTTTAAGGGAAGAGAAGCATGTCATCCATTTTCCAACATCAGTGATAGCATTAGGCTACTTAACTTCAGGAGTATTAGAGAGGCTAATTAGGTCAAGACACTTTCTGATACTTGCTCTTCATAGTAAGTTTTGTTTGAATAATTTCCTTTGTTGGCTTCCATGAAGCATTGTTACTTTGGGAGGAACCCAAAACAGCATAATACTTCGTTCTCAAGATACAGAGAGTACTATGGAGCATAAACTAATTACCCACAATCTCTATTTCCCTAGTGAATATAGCATGGACCTTGTGAACTTTGCACTAGACTGCAAGCTTCTGAAAGCTACTCATTACAATGGTTCCATGTTTATTCACAAAGTTCAAAAAGCAGTTCTCTACCAAAGTAGCTTGAGTACAACCTTTCATAAGGGATGAGATCACAAATGGGGTAAACATCCTCTGAGGTTGTAAGAAACTGAGTAACCAACAGACAATATCTATGCCGATCGTAACCGTTCAATTACTCAGATGCCAACTGATGGAAAACTACATAATGTTCCATGTGTGTAGTTCTCCTTCTCTAGTGATAACACTGTATTATCTGAGTCCATTGAGTGAGTGGTGAATGTGATAGCTGACTCTGTTGACTCAGCATTTTTGATGATCATTATTTGAGGGAATCCTTGTATCCAAGCGGCAACAGTTATCTAGGTTGAATCTGAGGCAACCTCGTGGGTAAAAACACATGGAAGGAACCAAGGACAAGTCTGCCTTGGAAATCCTTGCTGAAGAAGGATGATAGCAAGGCCTAGAGGTCAACGAAAATTGCAAGTATACATCGACGGGAAAAACAGTACACTACTGAGCAGGTTGAGCACAATTTGCCTTCATGGTGCAGTGGCGTAGTAAGTTGGATTGACTTGCACTATCGCAAAATTAGCCTGGTTGGACTACTTTTGAAATTGAGGCTTCCTTTCTAATGTCAATCAATAACTCAAAATCAAAGTCTGAAATATGTTGTTTCACACTTTTCAAATTGTTTTCGACTCGTAATGGCACAAATTGACATGTTGAACACCCTGACTACTCACCATAGTTGATACGAGAGGACAAAAGCAAGGCACAAAGGGGTGCCAGGGAGTCTTCTCTAGGGCATCTAAAGTATTAACAATCATCACATTGCCAACATGACCTGAGCTACAAACACAACCTTCTAATACGAGGGATGATAGTAGTCAGTAGAGAAATTACAGATTTTGTACCTCTCGGTAATCAGTATATATCCTGTAAACTACTACTCCATTATGCACAAAATTTGGTAGGCATTTAGATTCAAGAGTCCTTTAACGACTAACCAAAATTCAGCTCAAACAAACACCATTGTCTATCCAAACAAATCCTATACCAAAACTACTTTGTTCTAAAATTTTGGGACCAAACTATCAAAACATCTCTCAAATCCAATGCTTTACTCAACCAATCCTCAAACCAACTTAAGACATTGAAGTACCTTCAGCGAGGAACGAGATAACCAAGCTTGGTGTGAATTGAACCAGGTTTGAGCCGCTAATCACTAGTTTAAAGATAACAAATATAGTGCCATGAAATCTCTATAGATTTTCCGCTCTTAATTTCCTTTGATTTACAAATTGGGAAGTGTGTTCACAGTCTTTAACTCTTTTTATGATAGCAGCAGCCTTCTCACTGTGGATGGAGGCTAAGATTTTCCATAGGTGCTTCCCAGGGAACAACTTCAACCTATTGATTTAGGCACTAGCTCAACAATACACAAGCATTGGACTGGTGGGCTATTTTTGTAGGGCACAATGCATACTTCACATGGAGGAATAGTCCTACAAGATAAGGAAACATTTTGAATTATCCTTCTGTGCTTCATCCAATAGAGTCCTGAACAAATCCTTTGATAGCACCATATACATAATGATGCTGACCGAGACTAGGGACGTGCTTTCTCTAGCTCTTTACTTAGATGATATAGCATCTTGCACTACCCATGTGATTGTCCAAGATGGAATTGACTTGATGACACAGGGCCTAGAGAAGAAAGCAGTACTGGCATTGCTAACTGGCTTTGCTATTTCTTCGTCAAACATTGTTCGGTGAGACATAGTCTTCAGAGCTACCAAATAGTTATTACCTAGCTGTAACCTAACTTTCCTATTGGTAACTAATTAGTTGTCTCTCAACATTTAAAAGCTTCAAAACTTCTTTTTTAACGAAAACAATTGTAGTTGATGTGCAAACAGACAGTTACCATGGAAGTCCACAGAAAAGGGGTGACACCGAAGAAGGTTGGTTTTTGTCTGCATGATCCTTATGCACCTAAAGATTGAGAACTTGGATAGGAAGCTCATGAGCACCAGGTGACATATTATAGGACATAATATCCTGGTCCATTTATCATCCAACTAATAACTTGCCCAACTTTAAGTGTTGTGTGCGCTTTTGATCCAACGGGGATAACATAAGTTGCTCACTAGATGACCGATGTCATTACAGGGACCGTCAAGTAGAGTCACTTATCTACCATCTCTTGTAGCCTGTTAATGTTTAATCAGTGACCTATTCTTAAAAGGTTATCCTCTTTGCAACTTCAGAAGGAAACTCTACTACCTTTGGTCTGATATAAGGATCTTCTGATTAGATATCGAGAGATAACCAAGGAAGAGCTCATGTGAAAATAACACATCTATGTACTTCTGCAATGGATCATGACTAGAAACCTCAATACCAATACATGTCGAGCAGCACAACCTTGTGTGCGCGCCCACAGGAGGCTCTCGATTTCATCGTGGCACCGTAGATCACCAATCGTGGCCCCATTACTGAACATACAACCCACAAGAATTTTCACATGGCACAAATTTGGTTGCATAGGAGCAAGCACCATGAGAAGGAGGGATGGCAAACAAAGGTAGTCACAAGGTTAGGAGTCAACAAGAAGGCGATCTGAAGATCAAAACATAGCGCAAGAGAACATAGCCTAATTGCCGAAGATAACCGAGCAGGGGACTCTTGCTTAATTTCCATATGCACCTTGTGTCCACCAAGGGATTACTAGGTAAAGATTAACATTAGATTTCATCTTATCAAGCAACAGCATGAGATCATGACTGATAAACATCTAGAAACTTGAAAGGGTTGGAGGGAAAATAAATGAGGTTCAAGGGACAGAGCCAATGCACTGACTCAAGATTCAGTTGACAAAGCAACGACATGATTTGCGAGGAAAAGGTTCCGAACCCAGGGTAGGTAGCGATTAGCGTTGCACCAGATCATCTGTAGGAGAAGGAGCAATGAAGTCCGACAAGGATTTTTGAGCAAGGTCCTCCCACATAGGAGCAGGACAACCACGACACATGCAAGCATTCAAGGGAACTAAGCTTGGACTTAAGGTCAAGCAAAGGCATGGATATAGGTCTTCATAGCACAATGTTCAAGGGCTAGCAACCATGTGTATAGGCTCAAGCTCCTAAGAGAGAACTTAATTAGACACAACAACCATGAGATTATCAAAACTTGGACGTTGTTCCAAGATAGCGCTCTTCAACACTCGTATGCTTACTGAGGACAAAAGGGGTGACAGCTACGACACTACCAAGATAACGAGCATCCACACCTACATCATGGTCTTAAGTGAGCATTTCGAAACACTCAATCCAATTAGCTTAAGCGACTATTACTAAGCACAAAGCTCACACACAAGCAGTCACCTACAACAACACCACTACCAATATCATGCAAAACATGGTGGTAAGGTACTATTATCTTTTATTTCATTTTTTACTAAGTAGGTGGATATCTCTACAAAGCAAGTTTTACTTATATTTAACAAATTAGTTTTCGGTCATGCACAACATGACCATATGGTTACAATAAGTTATCCATTAATAGAACAATGGTGAGAGGAGCATATGCACAAGCACAATCATGATGCAGGCTCATCCTATTCATCCTCACAAAATTGACAACCTAAGGCGGCAATCACATTCTATGCCGGTGGCATAATATGTACTCTTTCAATATATAGCTAGTCGTCAGCTACATTCAATCTACACATTCATGGTTAGCGTACCTATAAAAGAATTTCATTTCAGCCCAACTCACAATTATATATGCACAGACATAAAAGTCTAGTCTCTAGGTTGAATGTTCAAGAGCAATAATATATCTAAAAGCAGTGAACAAAATACTTCCATATATATATATCCCAATATATATACTTTTGTACCAAAGCTACCTGATCATTTAATTTTGCTACCCACAACTAAATACGCACCATACACACATGCAAGCATGCGTCTACAGTCGTATCTAAGCTAGCTCTCCTTGACCGCACGCTCACACTTGTGGTCATGCCACTCATCAACTTACCTTCTTACCTAGGCGTAGCGGTATGGTGATCCATACATTACCATTCAAGTGAATGGCATCCATACAATAGCACGCCGTATGGACGACGAAAGTAAAAACCCCCATGTTAGTACTTAGATAGCCACCTAATTGTCCTTAACTAGGCATAAAAGAGGATGTCGCTAGCATAGTTTTGCAAATTAGTTTTTGACAAATTTGCCTGTAGCTAAAGTTTTAGTCAAAATAGGCTTTTTAAAATCAAAACTTGGCTTTTAAAACTATGTACATGATAGTATTATGCTTAATCTTGCTCTACTACCAAACGTGATAGAACTGCCCAATTTATACAAGATCAAGTATGGTTGTTCCCGCTAACATGTTGTCACGCACATACTTTCACTTATATAAACCCAGTAGTCCGCCAAGTGTCACGAAGGACCTCGGTAAATCAACATCACAACCAAGATCGCATGATTAAGCAAATACACATCACATACATAGAGTTGCAGTGAAAATAATATTACAAATGGGTTCACAAATAATAGTACAAGTTTGGGTTTCAAAACCGATTAGTGAAAACAACATAGCTTTCAAATGATTACATTAATATAAGTTCCTAATATATTGCTAGCATAAGTGACATCCTCTGATAAAAGCATATAGATGAGAAATAAATATAGAGTCACCGAGCCCACTGATGTTTAGCCGCCAACTTCAGCAGGCTGAGAACTTCACCTACAACATGGTGGGATAAACCCTGAGTACTCGAATGTACTCAGCTAGACTTACCCATCATAAACCAGAAACAAAGTGACACCAAAGAGTATGCAAGGCTTTATAGGTGGAACTAGCTTGACAAAATTTTGCATAAAAGCCACTAGTTGAGCTATACATTTTACAATTTGGCAACCAAGTTAATTACAGCTATTCATCTTTAGATTAGCAACTAACCTGTGCCAAACATGTGGAATATTATTTAGTAACAGGCAATAGTAACCATAGCCGGTGTAGTAATGTGAGTATCATCATCATAACCATCAAGTTTCCATTAAGTTACTCTATGTTGCCGCTGCTCAGTCAAGTTCTCACTATCCAAGAGAGACAGCGATTCGAATCGTTTCCTACCTAGCTAGGGAATTTATTCCTAACACAAACCGAGACACACCTGCGCCAAGGTAGCCTTAGGTCACCTTTGGTACAATTCAGGACTAACTTGCAGGTTCGATTAGCGCCACACCCTCAGAGATTCTACCAATTTGCCAGGAAGATCGGGACTCCAACCCGCCCTAGGACTCACGCCATTGGCTATCCGCACATCCTTACTGCCTCTAGTGTGCGCACTTCCACTTATCAGGGCCCGACCTGAATTAAGCTACTCGGCTTCATGGTCATATCATTAGATCTGGCCAACTAAGTGCTAGGCATGCGTTCAATATGACATGATGACGTACAATGAATCGGTCCTTAATTGACACAGAAGGGGATAGATAGGCACTCAAGACCTCCAAGCCTTGTTGCTTCTCTATCACGATCCTGCCCGATCTCCTTTATTCATTGACACATGGTTATTTCCATGATAGCAAATATAGCCAACTGTGCTTTGGTATCCACCTATATCTCACAGGTGATAGAAAATCACCTGACTTCTATTGGTCTAAGCATTGCTAAGCATACATTCGATCGTGGACCTACATAGGGTTCAAGGTATATTTCTGGACAAGGGAGTTCTATGCATCAAGTGGTTCCAATCAACTCATATAACCTAATGCATCGAACATAAGGACTCAATTGATATTTGTAAAAAAATAGGATGCCTAGAATGCTCCGGGGCTTGCCTGTGATCCAACACTAGGTCAGTGTTTGTTAGATGACACTCGCTTGGCGAGTATCTCCCATCCTAGCACTTGTCCAGTCCTTCTATCTTCTGGATAGTCCACCATTCACCATCTTTTGGTTAGCTCCACACCATCCTCTAGGTCCACATATACTCACCTAACGTACCTAGATGAGATGCATAGATGTAACTGTATGAATAAAAAGAACGCCAATACGAGATGCATCACATAATCTATTATAGAAAGATAGTAAGCATATCAAGCCTGGTACACAAGATAACTTGAGTTAAGCTATTCCATTGAAAACATCTATCACAATTTAAGATCTCAGGTAACTTAATTTAACTCCATGAAAGGCAAGAGTCACACTTAGCAACAAATAAGGCAATGCAAAGTGAAAGCAATCAACTTGTAAGCACAACACAGAATTTGGACAGCAGCACAACTAACACTTGTTTTATCCATAACTAGAGATCTAGACATCCAAAGAAGGTGATCCTAGACTTTCTATAAAGATAATGAAATTTCCTACAACATTGTTATTATAACCAAAGGCTTATTCCAAATATAACTAGGTCAAACATGCCAATGTTTTAGATCTACACAGAACTAGGATAGAAAAGTAGTTGAAATTTCAAAAATGGATAACTAGAGTTACAGATATCAAACAAGCATGAACCTTAACTTTATAGAAATATTATTAAATTATCTAAAACATGTTTATTATAATCACAAGGTTATTCCACAATTAATAAGGTCAATCAAGCATAATTGAGCACCTCTGTCCAAACATAGACAGATTCTGCCATGCAACTTCGCAAGCTTATAACTGGAGCTCTACAACACCAAAAGGGGTGATCTAGGATAATTTGGAAATCTTAAGGAAAGTACTATAACTATTATATTATAACTAAGACATGATTTCATACTTAACTAGGTCAAACAATGAAATCCTTCAAATATGCACAGAGCATAGACCAAACATGACAGATCATTTGTCAAATTCATAACTCCTAAACTATTGGGCCTATGGTCATGCAATTTGAACACAATCAAGATTATGAAATTATCTACAACTTTGGTATTCACTACAACCACAGAAAATATCATTTACACCACGAAAATAATTGCACAAGCAAAACTACACATGCAGCCCAAACTGCAGTGGTACAATTATAGACAGAAAACTGATAGGAACTTCAGAGAAGCATAATTGGAGTTCTAGACCACCAACAAACATTAATCATAACTTTTTGAAAATATTATTAATTTACCTACAACTTTCTTAATCTCATCTTAAGATGATTCTACAGTTAACAAGGTCAATTAATCGAATAAATGCATCTTTGTCCAAAACATGGACAGAATCTGATATGCAACTTTAAACAGCTATAATTAGAGTTCCACAAGTCCAATAAATATGGTTCTATACTTTTTAGAAATCTTAACAAATTGTAAACAACTTTGTTATAAACACCTAGAGCTAATTCTACAATTAACAAGGCCACACATTACCAACAATGCAACCCTGTCTAGGTTTGGGCAGAAACAGCCACATAAATTTAAGCAACTATAACTAAAAATCTACTTAACCAAAAATTATGCTCTTTAGATTTTTGAAAATCTTAAGAAAATTACTACAACTCTTTTATTGTCATCAAGGCATGATTCATAACTTATCTGAGCGAATTAACACAAAGATTCAGGCCTATTCAGAATAGGAGCAAAGCAACGTAGGGCAATTGTTATTTTTATAGCTCTTAAACCATCAAGACCAAAATCCTGAAATTTTTACCATACTTCAATAATCACCTGAGTAGCATTCCATAGAAATTTCACATTTATTTGTGCAAAACAACTGTAGTTATGAAAAAGACAAGACATAACTGGTATTAAAAGGCCGACACGGTGGTGCTGGAGCTTCGTCAAGCTGGAGGAGTGGCCGTGGAGCTGGAGGCAAGCTCGGCATGACCTGCAAGCACGCGAGATGGAGGAACGGCGGTAGCAACTCTACTCGGCCATGGCGGGCATGTTTAGAGGGACATATAGTGAGAGGGAGGGGGAGAATGGAGAGGGTAGGGGGTAGGGCTCGGGCTCGACCTCTCCAAAACGAGGAGCGAGGGTGAGGTGGCGCACATGCAGCGAGCATGCGAGACCATGCAGCGCTTGGCTCCAACACACGGTCGGCCATGAAATCCATGCAGCACGCCTAGCTTCAAAATCTAATTCTACCCCAAAAATGTGACCGAACATCAATCTATCTCCCTTCGTAACTCCTAACCCGTTTAGTTTTGGCACAATATGTAGTAACTAAAGTTGTAGAGCTACGCAAGATCTCCAACATTGCTTAAAGGATCATGGTTAGATTTGAGCGGGTTAGCAAACTACAAGGCATCAAATAGGGCCACAAGAAACTAGAAAACTGATCTTCAGTTTTTCAGACTTGGCAAAATTTCGAGCTCCCAAAACAGCCATGGATTCCAACTTGAGGGCTCGGTTAGATGAAGTTAGAAACTGAACTAGATCTTGAACTTTAAACAAAGTTTGTTCTACATAAGATGAACTACAACTTTTATTTAGGTCCCATCTTCATGCAAGCACTCTAAATAGTTGGTCAACACCGGTCAAAACCCTATCATGAAAAAGATAATTCTAGCTATTCGAACAAACATTTTCTATTTTTGAAATCATTTTTGAACATTCAAACGTGCTCCAAGAAGGATGAGACTTGTTTTGTTGTTTCCATCACAAGGTGTACTACAAATCATATTAAGGAATCCACTTGAGCTGCCATGTAAATTTGGAAGATAAAATGTCACAAACTTGCCATCACGCTGCTACTGATCGAGGACTTAGAATATTTCTGAGCTCAGAAACAGCAGCTGATTCCATCTTGAGTCCTCTGTTTGAGCCACTTAGGAGTTGAATAAGGTCTTGGTACAAGAATAAAGTTTTTTGTACTCCACTCAAACTTCAATTTTTATCAAAGGTCAAACTTCATATCTGGTATAGAAATCATTTCTTCATCTTGGTCAAAGCAGCATCTCGTTAAACCTTGGAATTAGGGTTTTTGACCAATTGAGTCATTTTCTTGACATTTTCTCAACATGAACCCTTCATGACTTTTGTTGTAGAGTTTAATTAGAGTCATTTGCGCAAGGTATTAAGGTTGGGTCGACATCTCATATTCCCATTTACTTAATAAAGCAATCCAAGAAAGATTATAACTTTTCATTTTATGTGACTTCTTGATTCCAAACTTCATGAAACTTTTCCACTAGTCAAGATGAATGCATGTTGATGTAATGTACATGAAATAAGCATGTTTAACATTACTCCTGCATAATCTTAACAAGGGTCCACATGTAAGTAAGGGGGTGTTGTCCAAGGTTAAGTTGGAGCTCACTCTTGTAGATTTGATCTTGACACCTTCAGCAACACTTATGATGTCATGTTTGAGCTCAACCCATTGCTTTACTAGTGACAAAACCTAGGGTGTTATAGAGCCGGCCGCACCTGCCTTCCTTCGATGGTCGGAGTCCACCATAACCTTTGATCGAACGGACCACCCGAAGAGCGTCCCGCAAACGGGGAGATATCCGCTGGTGGTTGACCCTATCATCGGGATGAAGTGGCTCACCAAGGTACTAATGGATGGAGGCAGCGACTTCAACATCATGTATGCCAAAATGCTCGATGCCATGAGCATCGATCGATCACGCATTTGACCGACCAGAGCACATTTTCATGGCATCGTGCCTAGAAAGCAGTCCGTGCCACTTGGGTAGATCAATCTACCCATCTCCTTTGGGGATCTATCCAATTATAGGATGGAGACCCTCACCTTCGAGGTGGTTGGGTTCCATGGAACCTACCACGCCATCCTAGGACGTCCATGCTACGCAAAGTTCATGACCGTCCCCAACTACACCTACCTAAAGCTGATGATACTAGGACCATTGAAAGGTCCTAATATGGCTAGAGGGGGGTGAATAGCCTATTTAAAAATCTACAAACCAACTAGTGCAATTTTATTAGTATGACAAATAGCGAAAAGCAAACTTTCTCTAGCTCTACAAGGGTTGCAAGCCACCTATCCAACAATTCTAGTTACTATGATCACTAGACACATAATTTAGTAAGTCACTACTGACTAAGAGCTCTCACACTTGCTACACTAAAGAGCTCCACTAGATGAACTTAAGCTACAAAGCAAGTTCTTAATTCTAGCTACACTAAAGAGCTTACTACAACTAGTTTGCGGGTATGTAAATGAGTAAGTAAGGTGATTATACTGCCGTGTTGAGGAGTGAACCAATCACAAGATGAATACTAACTCAATGATTGGGAGAATACCAAAGGGCAAGAGACAACCAATTTTCTCCCAATGTTCATGTGCTTGCCAACACGCTACGTCCCCGTTGTGTCGACCAACACTTGGTGGTTCGGTGGCTAAGAGGTGTTGCACGGACCTTGTCCACACAATTGGACACCGCAAGAACCTACCCACAAGTGAGGTAACTCAATGACATGAGCAATCCACTAGGGTTACCTTTCGGCGCTCCGCTGGGGAAGGCACAAGTCCCCTCACAATCATCGGAAGATGGCCACAAACAATCACCAACTCATGCCAATCCTCCTCCGCTACACCAAGCTATCTAGGTGCGTGGCAACCACCAAGAGCAACAAGCGAATCCAGCAGCGAAACACGACACCAAGTGCCTCTAGATGCACTCACTAAAGCAATGCACTTGGATTCTCTCCCAATCTCACAAAGATGATGAATCAATGATGAAGATGAGTGGGAGGGCTTTGGCTAAGCTCACAAGGTTGCTATGTCAATGCAAATGACCAAGAGAGAGAGCTAGAGCTGGCAATGGGGCTTAAATAGAGAGCCCCCATGAATAGAGCCATTGGCCTTCTGTTCAATGAAAAATTAGGCGAACGGATGCGCCGGTCGTATTGACCAGACGCATGACCCTAGCGTCCGGTCCTCAGATTTTTGCCATGTGTCCCCTGCTTCAAATGTTGATCGCCCGATCTCAACGGTCATCAATACATTTAAGTTATGACTGGAAGTACTACTCGAAGTGACCGAACGCTCCAACACTAGAGTCTGGTCATTTCTAGTAAGGTTCCATTCGTGACCAGACGCATCCGGTCATGCCCGACTGGACTAGCCCATCGTCCAATCGTTTACCCTCTTCTCTGTGCATTGCTACATCAGCATGACTGGATGTTGAACAGTGTTTAGATAGAGTCTGGTCACTTGCGTCCAGTCTCAGGTCGAGAGTACCACCTTCTTTTATAATTGACCAGACGCTACTCCCCCAAGTCCGGTCACCATGTGACCAACATTTGGTCACTGTATGATAGTGAAAAACACCTCCATCGATTTACCAACTTCTCCACCCTTGCTCAAATGAGCCAACCACCAAGTGTATCACCTTGTGCACATGTGATAACATATTTTCACAAACATTTTCAAGGGTGTTAGCTTTCCACTAGATCCTAAATGCATATGCAATGAGTTAGAGCATCTAGTGGCGCTTTGATAACTGTATTTCGATACGAGTTTCACCCCTCTTAATAGTACGGCTATCAATCCCAAATGTGATCACACTCTCTAAGTGTCTCGATCACTAAACCAAAAAGCTCCTATCAATTTCACCTTTGCCTTGAGCTTTTGTTTTTCTCTTTCTACTTTTCCAAGTCCAAGCACTTGATCATCACCTTGGCATCACCATTGAAAGCATCTAGGCCCCTAGTAGGGTTTCGGTGATTAATGACAATACAAGATTACTGTGACTAACATGTGTTTTGTAGAAACAATTGAGTTAGGCCATAGTAATGGAGATCGATTGGGCAATTATGGTTGTCATGCCCCTACGATGGAAATCGTTTCAGTTTTTAAAGGATGGACGACAAGGTTAAGGATGGACTAGTTCTAAGTGTCTATTGGAGTTGGAGAGACACTTAGAGTAGTTTAGGACTTTGTTTTTCCTTTGGCCGTACTATTAAGGGGGGCATGAACGGGTAGCTTGAGCTAGGTGAGTCTAGTGAGTTAGGTGTGGTGCACACTTGTTCAAACTAGCACTAGGTAGCTCCACAATAGCCCTATGATCCAATGGAGCAAACTTCATTCACATATGATCAAGAGTTGGAAGTGAATGGAGGGTCAAATATTGACCGGACGTTGGCTCCAGTGTGATCGGATGCTAGCTCAGGGTCCGGTCAGTTCATTTGACCAAGGTGATTGTGTCTGGTTTGACCGGACGCTGAGAGGTCATGTGATCGGACGCTGAGAGGCAACATTCGGTCGACTCTAGTAAGGTTCTAGGGAGGGAAAATCATGACTAGACGTATCCGGTCACTGCTAACCAGACACTGGCCAGTGTTCGGTCACACTATAAACACTAGAGTTTAGGGTATACTGACCGGAGCATCTGGTCAACATGACCGGAGCATCTGGTCACCCCACAGAGGCACATAACGGTTTGTTTTTCAGCCCATGTTATAAATACCACCTCCACTCGTGTGTGGGGGTACTTTTGCTCATTCAAATAGCTGAGAAACACCTTAGAGAGTGCCAAGAAGAGCAAGGTCCTAGTGAGGTCATTGAGATTTGAGAATCCAAAGAGAGCCCTCATTAGTGAAGATTAAGAGTAGCACAGTGTGCATCCACCTACTCATTAGGCTTGTCATGATCAAGTGAGAGTTCGATCTTGTTACTCTTGGTGATCATCATCACCTAGACAGCTTGGTGGTGATTGGGAGTTCGGTGATCACCCGACGGAGCTTGTGGGTGACCCAACTCAAGTTGTGAGCGGTTGTGGGTGATTCACCATGATGGAGTGTCAAAGAATCAACCTGTAGAGAGCACTTAATCATTGCGTGGATCAAGGGGGAGCTACACCCTTGCTCGGGTGCTCCAATGAGGATTAGTGGGGAGTGGTGACTCTCTGATACCTCGACAAAACATCACCGCGTTCTTTCCTCTCTATTTACTTTGAGTATTTACTTTGTGCAATTCAATTCATGTCTTTACATTCTTAGAATTGCCATGCTAGAGTAGGATTGGAACTTAGGTTACAAGTCTTTTGTGTGGTAGAAAAATTAAGAACACCTTTTAGGCACAAGGGGTTAATTAGGCTAACCATAGGACTTAATTATTGTAAAGAAATTTAGAATTAGCCCAATTCACCCCCCCCCCTCTTGGGCATCTTGATCCTTTCAATTGGTATCGGAGCCTCGTGCTCATGTATTTAGGCTTAACTGCCTAGAGCAAGATGTCTCATAGGGATGGACCTCCTCCTATCTTTGAGGGAGATGACTTTGCTTATTGGAAAATTCGCATGGAGGCATATCTAGAGGCTCTAGATGTTGGTATACTTAGAGCCGCCTCACAAGGCTTCCCAAAACCTTGGGATGCTACTAACCTACAAGGCGATGAGGTGAACTATGAGAAGTGGAATGCAAAGACTCGAAATACTATCTTTAGAGGCCTTTGCAAAGATGTGTTCAATTGTGTGAGGAACCACAAAGATGCCCGTGCACTATGGTCGGACGTTTGTGCGCTCCATGAGGGAACTAAGAGTGAGCATGAGGAACGCTATCATCTTGTCATGAAAAAGCTCAACTCTTTTGAAATGCTTCCTAAAGAAAGTGCTAATGAAATGTATTCATGTTTGAATGTTCTTGTAGAGGAAGTCAATGGGCTTGGACTTACTCAAATGCAACCATCCGATGTTGTAAGAAAGATCTTGAGTGTCCTCCCCATTGACAAATATGGGCATATTGTGACCGTGCTACACCAAGGTGATCTTTCCACCGCTACACCGATACAAATCTTGGGGAAGATCAATGCTCATGAGATGTATATGCACATCACACCTCAAGATGGCTCATCCTCTACAAAGAAGAAAGAAAAAGATTTAGCATTCAAGGCTAGCCAAGAGAAGGGCAAAGCAAGACTTGAGTATGAAAGCTCAAGTGAAGATGAAGTTGATGATGAAAGTCTTGCTCCCATGGTGAAGAAGACCACCAAGATGCCAAAGAAGCTCAACAAGAGTGGCATCAAGTTTGATGATAAGAAGAAGAAGTTCTTCACAAGCTCTAGAAGGAAGCCAATCTCCAAGATGGATTGCTACAATTGTGGAGAACTTGGTCATCTAGCTCATTAATGCACAAAGCCCAAGAAAGACAAGTTCAAGAACAAGAACAAGGGCAAGAGAGATGATTCAAGCAATGAAGATGAAGATGAGAAGAAAAAGAACAAGCCATACAAGAAGAGAGATGGCAAGAAGAAGGATTTCCACAAGAAGAAGAAGAGTGGAAAGGCTTACATCATCGGTGATTGGCTCATGGACATCGATTCATCTAGTGGATCATCTGATGATGAAAGTGACAACGAGAAGGTGGCTGCCATTGCTATTGACTTATCATCTTCATCGCCACCACCACCATCATCCTCTACACACCTATGCCTTATGGCCAAGGGTGAACGCAAGGTATCACATGATGATGATAGTAGTGGTGATGATCATGCTCATAATGATGATAGTGATAGTGATAGCGATGATGAATATGAGTCACCTACTTATGATGATCTTGCTAAATTACTAAAGAAATACACTAAGATCATTATAAAGACTAGAGCTAAAAATGAAAAGCTTGAGATTAAGAATGATTCTCTTTTAGCTAAATGTGAGATAGCCGAAAAGTCTAGTGTTGAGCTTAGAGAAGCAAATGATGCTATGTCATCCAAACTCAAGGAGCTCAAATCTTCTAAGAAAGAGCTCAAAGATAAACATGACAAACTTGAGTGGGTGCACAAAGAGCTCATCACTAGCCATAACAAGCTAAAAGATGAATACACTACTCTTAAGGTTAATCATGATACCCTTGTTATTGCTCAGGAATTTTTACCCAATGAGCCACATGATGCCACTAATGATGTTGTTAATATTGATATAGCTACATCATGTGATGATCTTATTGATGAGTGCATTGAGCAAAGTTCTAGTAGCAAGGGCAAGCAAGTGGTTGAAGCCAATGACTATGATGAGGTTGTTAAGCTCAAGAATGATAATGCAAAGCTCAAGAAAGATCTTGAAGAACTCAAAACCACCAAGCCTATTGTGCTAGAAACTATTGTTCATGATGATGGTTTGATCATTGAGAATGAGAAGCTCAAAGATGAGAACAAGAAGCTCAAGGAAGAAAAGAACAATGATGCTCTCAAGGAAGAAAACAAGAAGCTCAAGTTGGAGAAAGAGCATCTTAAGATTGGATTGAGCAAGTTCACTAGAGGCAAGTATCTTCAAAGTGAGCTTCTAATGAATATCGTCATGAAGATGGATAGAAGTGGCATTGGGTACATGGCAAACAAAGAGAAGAAGGCTCAAGTTCAACAACAACAATCAAAGCCAAAGCCAAAGCCAAAGAGATGCTTTGAGTGTGGACAAGAAGGCCACTTTGCTCATGAGTGCCAAACTCCACCACCACAACTCTTGCCCAAGCATGCTAGACCATTTGCATTCAATGCTCACTACATGCTTAGAAAGCATTCTAGTGGGAAAATGAAAGTGATGTTCTTAGGTCCTCCAAACAAGAATAGGCCTAAGAAAATTTGGGTTGCTAAGTCACTTGTTGAGAAGGTGAAGGGCCCTCAACAAGTTTGGGTTCCTAAAGCTTAATCTCTTGTGTGTAGGTGAACTACAAGACTGGTGGAAGTCATTGGGTTATTGATAGTGGTTGCACACAACATATGACCGGTGATCCTTGTATGTTCACCTCACTAGATGAAGAAGTAGATGGGCAAGAAAGAATCACATTCGGAGATAACTCAAAGGGAAAGGTCAAAGGATTGGGCAAAGTGGCAATATCAAATGATCATTCCATCTCCAATGTGCTATATGTTGCTTCATTGAGTTTCAACTTGCTATCCGTTGGACAATTGTGTGATCTTGGCTTCCAATGCTTGTTTACTGAGAAGGAGGTTGTTGTATCCAAGAAGGATGATGATCATGTGATATTCAAAGGATTTAGATACAACAACCTTTATCTAGTGGACTTCACCTCCGAAGATGCAAACTTGAAGATATGCCTATTCACCAAAACAACACTTGGGTGACAATGGCATAGAAGACTTGCTCATGTTGGGATGAGCTCACTCAAGAAGCTTATGAAGAATGATTTGGTGAGAGGGTTCAAGGATGTGAAGTTTGAGAAGGACAAGCTTTGTAGTGCATGTCAAGCTAGCAAGCAAGTTGCAAATACCCATCTAACAAAAGCTTTCATGTCAACTGCAAGAGTGCTAGAACTCCTTCACATGGATTTATTTGGACCAACAAAATACAAGAGTTTGGGAGGAAATCTTTATTGTCTTGTGATTGTTGATGATTATTCAAGGTATACATGGGTATTCTTCCTTCATGACAAATCTAAAGTTGCATCTTGCTTCAAGAAGTTTGCCAAGAGAGCACAAAATGAATTTGAAGTGAAGCTCAAAAAGATAAGAAGTGACAATGGAAAAGAGTTTGACAACACAAACATAGAAGCTTATTGTGATGAAGTTGGAATCAAACATGAAGTCTCCACAACATATACTCCTCAACAAAATGGTGTAGTTGAGAGGAAGAACTAGACATTGATCACTCTTGCAAGAACAATGCTTGATGAGTACAACACCCCTGAAGCTCTATGGGCAGAAGCAATCAACACCGCATGCTATGCATCAAACCACCTATTCCTTCAAAAGTTCCTTGGCAAGACACCTTATGAGTCCCTCAATGGAAGAAGCTGGACATCTCCTTCTTTAGGGTGTTTGGTTGCAAATGCTACATCTACAAGAAGTGGCAACACCTAGGGAAGTTCCAAAGACGTTGTGATATTGGTTTTCTTGTTGGTTACTCATCAAAGTCCAAAGCATATAGAGTATTTAATCATGCCACTGGCTTGGTTGAAGAAACATATGATGTGGAATTTGATGAATCTAATGGCTCCCAAGGAGCACATGAGAATCTTGGTGATGTAGGTGATGAACCATTGAGGGAGGCTATGAAGAACATTCCGATTGGAGACATCAAGCCTAAAGATGATGATGATTATGTACAAGTGATTGATCCACCCTCTTCATCAAGTGTGCCATAAGATGATGAAAAAGATGTGAGAGTAGAAAATGAAGATACTCATGTCTCCCATGAACAAATGGTGGTACAAGCACAAGATGTTGATGCTCCACAACCTCCCCCTCAAGTGGTCAATGGAAGAAATACACCCCTACTTCAAGATCATCCACAAGATCTCATCATAGGGAGTCCATCAAAGGGTGTAATGACTCAGTCTCAAAAACTTGATTCATTTATTGCTCATCACTCTTTTGTCTCTTTCTTTGAGCCTACTAAGGTAGAGGAAGCTCTTCAACATCCGGATTGGATAAATGTCATGCATGAAGAGTTGAACAACTTCACTCGCAATGAAGTTTGGACTCTTGAAGAGCGGCCAAAAGGTGCAAGAGTCATTGGAACAAAGTGGGTGTTCTGAAACAAGCAAGATGATCAAGGTGTTGTTGTGAGGAACAAGGCAAGACTAGTTGCAAAGGGGTTCTCTCAAGTTGAAGGTTTGGATTTTGGAGAGACCTTTGCCCCGATTGCAAGATTAGAAGCCATCCGTATCCTCCTTGCATATGCATCACATCATGAAATAAAACTTTATCAAATGGATGTGAAAAGTGCTTTTTTAAATGGCTTTATTAATGAACTAGTCTATGTTGATCAACCTCCTGTGTTTAAAGACCTTAGATATCCTAATCATGTTTATAGGTTGTCCAAGGCACTATATGGGCCCAAGCAAGCCCCATGAGCTTGGTATGAGCACCTTCAGGACTTCCTCATTAAGAAGGGCTTCATCATTGGGAAGGTCGACACCACACTATTCACCAAGAAGCTTGATGGGCATATCTTCATTTGTCAAGTGTATGTTGATGATATTATCTTTGGATCATCAAATGAAGATTCATGCAAAGAATTTGGTGAATTGATGTCAAAGGAGTTCGAGATGTCAATGATTGGAGAGCTTACATTCTTTCTTGGTTTTCAAGTCAAGCAGGGATTTTCATCTCTCAAGAGAAATATACTAATGACCTTCTCAAGAGATTCAAGATGGATGAATGTAAGCCAATCAAGACTCCAATGCCAACCAATGGACATCTCAACCTAGATGAGGGAGGTAACCCGGTTGATCAAACTCTCTACCGCTCTATAATTGGTAGCTTGTTATATTTGACCGCATCTAGGCCCGACATCATGTTTAGTGTGTGTGTAAGGTTTCAAGCTAATCCTAAGGAAACTCATTTAATTGCCATAAAAAGAATCCTTAGATATCTTAAGCACACACCAAGCATTGGACTTTGGTATCCCAAAGGAACTAGATTTGAATTAATTGGCTATTCCGATTTGGATTATGCCGGGTGCAAAGTTGATAGAAAAAGCACATCCGGAGGGTGCCATTTGCTTGGTAGATCACTTGTGTCTTGGTCCTCCAAGAAACAAAATAGTGTGGTTTTCTCCACCACCGAAGCAGAATACATTGCCATGGGTGCTTGTTGTGCACAAATACTTTACATGAAACAAACTTTACTAGACTATGGTGTAGTTCTAGATAAAGTACCTCTTTTGTGCGATAATGAAAGTGCAGTAAAACTTGCAAACAATCCGGTTCAACACTCTCGCACCAAGCACATAGATATCCATCATCACTTTCTTAGAGATCATGTTGCTAAAAATGATATATCACTAGAAGGTGTAAGGACCGAGGATCAATTGGCGGATATCTTCACTAAACCGCTAGATGAGGCAACATTTTATAGATTGCGGAATGAACTCAATGTGCTTGATTTTAGCAAGTTCACTAATAATTGAGCTTGTGTTGTCCCTTGCATTGCATTGTAATATACAACATGTTTAATGCTTTATAATGCATATAGGGCTTGTCTAACATGGTTAAGATAACCACCGAAAAGCGTGTGAAGAAGCTTAACCTTGGATCAAACTTGACAAGCAACTAGATTTACATTCAAGTATTGCACATGCATAAATGTTGTTTTGTCATTTATCTTAAATTTCCCTCTTATTGCCTAATTTCTTAAAAAGAATTATAAGCCTAAGGCAAAATATTTTGAAAAACTTGAGGGTTTAAGAGAGGTCACTCACATCAGTCCCAATTGGTGTTTATTTGGATCTTATTGGAGATTGGGACTTGATTGGGAATAGGTAGCGCGAAGGACTTTGAAGATTTGCTGAAGGAGTGACCAGACACTACACCGGACTCTGGTGTCTAGCATCTGGTCAGTTCACAGGAGGTGAACCTACTGCCGAAGGAGTGACTAGACGCTGAAACAGTGTTTTCCCAGTGTCCGGTCAGAAGGAGCTTCAGCGTCCGGTCGATGATGAAGACGTCAAGGCTAGGTGACTAGACTCTGACTGCGTCCAATTAGTGTCCACCAGACATGTCTAGTCGTGATTCCAGAGGATTTGGACCGCTCTAGAATCGACCGGACGCTGGGTGGTAGCGTCCGATCGCTACCACTGGAGCGTCCAGTCAGTAGAAATCATGTGGCATCAGATCTCTTTTCTCTATTTCCTTTTCTGATCCATGGGGGCCACCTTATAATCCACTGCTGCATCGCGCGTTTGCCCTAACCCACATCTACTCCGCGCCAACATCGTTGATTTTGTCTCCACCGCCGCAGACCCGCGCTCGCCTCTGCCCAGCCATTGAGCTCGTCTCTGCCACCTCAGTTCTGCCAGCGTGCCCTCAAGCTTCACCACCATCCTCGCACCAAGCTAGCACGCTCCTGTGCCGCTAGTGCCTCCTCAAGCCACACCATGCCCTAGTCACCGCATCCCGCGCAAGCTCGGCCCGTGCCCTCACCGTGCTTGCCCTGCTCCAGCCGCACCACCATGCCTAGTAGTTCCACCATCGAGCAAGCCTCTGTAGTGCCTTGCATCATCACTAGTTCCTCCACTGAAAATCCTCACCGTCGACTCATCACTTTGCGTCGCCGTTCTTCGTCGAGTTGGAACCCTAACCCTAGCCAAGTCGGTGGTTTCCCATGGATTGCTTCTCTTCTTTTTGGATTGCTAGTTTGTCAGGTAGCATGCCCACGTTTCAATTTCGTACCTAAGTTGCTTGCATCCTAGGTTTTCGCATCTATTAGGTATATTGTATTTACTTATATACCCTATCTATTCCATCGTGCAGCGAGTCAGTGTCATTGAGGTGTCAGTGGTAGTTGTCAGTTAACTCAGAGCCAAGCTTGCGAGTACAGAACAAGGCCAGGCCTCGAAAATGTCAGAGCCAGTTGTTTCCTATCAGTGGCAGTTGATTCTCTTCAGATTCATTAGATGGCTCACATGAAGAATGTCAGTGGTGGTCCAGGAGATGAGGATCCGAGGCGTCCACCTCACTTGCCTACATATCCTAAAGGCAAGGCGATGAAGAAGGTTGCATCAAAGAAGCGTAAGTACCCTGATGTAGAGACAGCCAAAGCAGCTGTAGTCGCTGAGGCCACAGAGCATGCTAAGAGAGGAGGTACTCGTAGTGGAGTTGTTATTACAGATCATCTGTCTCTAGAGGCGTAGGGTCGACTTGAGCATATTGAGTGTCTTCATGGTGGTCCACCTAGGACTGTCATGATGGCAGGATGATGTCTTGCTATTGAGGAACCTTAGCCTTAGGGGGAGCCATAGCAGTAGCCCCTGCCAGCAGAGCCGACAGAGTAGGCTTAGGAGGGAGAGCAGGTAGAGAAGACAGAGCAGGCACCTCAGTCATAGCTTTGCCGCTCTGGTCGTACTCATGCCCTAGTCACGCCGAGGGCTAACACACAGCGGAGGGGTTCTCGTCCACCACCCAGACCATAGGGTCCACCTCCAGTGACCCATCTTGACTTGAGGGCCACCACGGCCAAGTAGGTTCAGCAACTAAGATTTGTTGATTTTGAGGTATGGTTTCCGCCAAGGAGGGATGAGAGAGCTTCAGAGGGCTTCTACACTCCACTATAGGAGGATTTCTACAATGCCTATCTCAACAGTGGGTCAGTTTTCAGATCTTAGAGGGTGTGCCACATTGACTCTATAGTTGCCATAGCTGGAGAGCACATTTGCCCCTACCTTATATATCTGCCGGGGCTTTCAGGTTTGATTAGACGGACCAGACTATATGTTCCATCTTGGGTTCAGTAGTTCTATGCTTCCCTCTAGATTGATCCATAGCATAGATATATTCACTTCGCATTCGGAGGAAGAGACTACCGCCTGACAAGCCAGAGGGTCAGAGAGATACTGAGGCTTCAGGAACAGCCAATTAGACTTCATGAGGTGTGCTATGGCCAGACAGCACCCCTAGATGACCTCATGGTGGTAATGTGCCCCCTACTAACTTGGTTCACCACTGCTTCATCGAGCCTTTCGGCAAAGGATCATGCAGGAACCCCAGTGACCTAAATCCCACTGCTCGCATACTTGAGGCTGTTATGAGGACACTACTTCCTAGGATGGGATACAGAGAGGGCTTGACACATATATAGTTGTGGCTGATCAACTCTCTGATGCAGCAGACAGTCTTTGATATTTGGGATCTTATTCAATCAGAGATGGAGGACACGATAGCTAAGGGCTTTAGAGGACATAGGCAGCTACCTTATGCTCACTGGATCACATGGCTTATCCATAGGGCAGTCATAGTGAGGCCGCCAGAGATGCTTGCTAAGTACAGTGGTGCCACCATAGAGTTTCCTGCCTATAATATGACACAGATGATCAAGCACAGTACACCTATAGCACCCAGTCAGCCGCATCGACGTCCTGAGGTGCTAGAGTATGTAGCCTAGTAGGATGATATTATCAAGGGCATTGCAGCTACTAAGGAGGAGGAGCTTGCTCAGTAGGAGGGTGTAGTCGTGAGCGACCCTAGTGATAGTTCTGATGATGACTAGCAGCCCGTTCCTTGGATGCCTCCATAGTGACATGATCATGAGGCCAACAATTCCAGCTTAGCGCCACCTACCCCACAGACAAACCCCGCTCTCCTTGCTATACTTGAGCGGATGAGGTAGGACCAGGCACGCTAGGCTCAGGAGACAGCTACTATGTTTGCACAGTTCTAGACTCGGCAGGATGAGTTCCAGCAGCAGTAGCTAGCTATTTAGCAGTAGACTTAGGCTCTACAGCAGTAGCAGTAGGCCACGCATCAGTAGTAGATCCTCATGCAGCAATATCTTCTTAAATTTATGTAGCATGTAGTGACAGCTATTGGGGCTCCACCGCCACAGCCTACGCCCTAGCTTGGTCAGCCTGCCACCACTTCCATGACTCTAGTGTTACAGCCTAGTGGGCTTTAGACTCAGGGACAGCCACCAGCGCCATTTACTTCTCCTATAGAGCAGGTGTCCCAGTACTTTGCTTCGCTAGCACTAGCCCCGTAGTTCACACCTTTTCAAATGGGCTTCACGCTGGTTGGGATGTCTTCGCTGCTTGTACCAGAGACCATCATGTCAAGGAGCCTTGGTGCTTCATTTAGTGAGTTGACAGGGATGCCCACTCCTCCATATCTACATGTCCCAGGTCCTTCTATAGTTGTACCTATTACCGGGACTATAGAGACACTCCCGTCCTCAGTGGCATCATCAGAGCCTACTATAGTCATACCAGCTCAGTCTACAGTAGCTCTAGTTTCTAATCCAACCTAGACTGCTACAGCATCACTTCTAGCTATAGAGGGTCAGACTGCTCAGAGCTCAGGGTCAGATGATGATGGCACTCAGTTTCAGCTTGCTCCTCGTACTTCAGCGCCCGACTCGTCTGCTGCAGCCCCATCGATCAACCTGTAGGTTTTGGTGTTTGACGCCAAAGGGGGAGAGGGTTCAAGTATGATAGTCTTAGGGGGAGCGACTATTTAGGGGGAGCTTAGTTATTATATTAGCTTATATATTACATTTGGAGTTTTTATGTGTGATACACTATTATGCATTCATCGTGTGTTTACTTTCATGCATTGAACTATATATATGTGATAGTGATATCTACATGATCATGATATATGACATGTGTGCTCTCTAATTTGAATTATGTATATGTCATATCACTTGGGCAATGCTCATTTGCCTTTGCTTCCATGTTTTACTCTGATGCAAATGAGCTTTATTACTTGTACTCATGCTTATTTCATATCTTTTGAGTACATCATGATGGCTTGGGTCATATAAGCTTGTCTAACACCTTTGTTCTTATTGCCTAAAGCTTATATGAACCAAGCATGTTAAAAACCTCAACTCTTTCACATACTCGAGGTGGTATTGTCATCAATCACCAAAAAGGGGGAGATTGAAAGCATCTTGGCCCCTAGTAGGGTTTCGGTGATTAATGACAATACAAGATTACTGTGACTAACATGTGTTTTGCAGAAACAATTTAGTTAGGTCACGGCAATGGAGATCGATTGGGTGATTATGGTTGTCATGCCCCGACAATGGAAATCATTTTGGTTTTCAAAGGATGGATGACAAGGTTAAGGATGGACTAGTTCTAAGTGTCGATTGGAGTTGGAGAGACACTTAGAGTAGCTTAGAACTTTGTTTTTCCTTTGGCCGTACTATTAAGGGGGGTATGAACAGGTAGCTTGACCTATGTGAGTCCAGTGAGTTAGGTGTGGTGCACACTTGTTAAAACTAGCACTAGGTAGCTCCACAATAGCCCTATGATCCAATGGAGCAAACTTCATTCACATATGATCGAGAGTTGGAAGTGAATGGAGGGTCAAATACTGACCGGACGCTAGCTCCGGTGTGACCGGACGCTGGCTCAGGGTCCGGTCAGTTCATTTGACCAAGGTGATTGTGTTTGGTTTGACCGGACGTTGAGAGGTCATGTGACTGGACGCTATGAGGCAGCGTCTGGTCGACTCCAGTAAGGTTGTAGAGAGGGAAAATCACAACCAGACATGTCCGGTCAGTGATGACCGGATGCTGGCTAGTGTCCGGTCACACTGTAAACACTGGAGTTTGGGGTATACTGACCGGAGCGTCCGATCACCCCGTAGAGGCACATAACAGTTCGTTTTTCAGCCCATGTTATAAATACCACCTCCACTCGTGTGTGGGGGTACTTTTGCTCATTCAAATAGCTGAGAAACACCTTAGAGAGTGCCAAGAAGAGCAAGGTCCTAGTGAGGTGATTGAGATTTGAGAATCCAAAGAGAGCCCTCATTAGTGAAGATCAAGAGTAGCAAAGTGTGCATCCACCTTCTCATTAGGCTTGTCATGGTCAAGTGAGAGTTCATGCTTGTTACTCTTGGTGATCGCCATCACCTAGATGGCTTGGTGGTGATTGGGAGTTCGGTGATCACCCGGTGGAGCTTGTGGGTGACCCAACTCAAGTTGTGAGCGGTTGTGGGTGATTCACCGCGGCGGAGTGTCGAAGAATCAACCCATAGAGAGCACTTGATCCTTGCGTGGATCAAGGGGGAGCTACACCCTTGCGTGGGTGCTCCAACAAGGACTAGTGGGGAGTGGCGACTCTCTGATACCTCAGCAAAACATCGCCGCGTTCTTTCCTCTCTATTTACTTTGAGCATTTACTTTGAGCATTTACTTTGTGCAATTCAATTCATGTCTTTACATTCTTAGAATTACCATGCTAGAGTAGGATTGGAACTTAGGTTACAAGTCTTTTATGCGGTAGAACAATTAGGAACACCTTTTAGGCACAAGGGGTTAATTGGGCTAACCATAGGACTTAATTATTGCAAAGAAATTTAGAATTAGCCCAATTCACCCCCCTCTTGGGCATCTTGATCCTTTCAACCATCATCATGTCATGATCTTCATTTGCTTCACCACTTGGAGTAGTGCTACCTATCTCATAATCACTTTGATAAACTAGGTTAGCACTTAGGGTTTTATCAATTCACCAAAACCAAACTAGAGCTTTCAACCATGTGGGGTCATCACCAACGACACCTCCTTCCAGCATGCCTACGAGTGCGAGGTCGAGTGCTGTGAACACGCTGTGGCAATCATCGCCTCTAGGGAGCTTGCAGCCATCAAGAAGGAGGTCACTGAAGAAGCGCCCGACCCCAAGTGGTCGGCCAGGTCTTTCAAGCCTGTGGAGGGCACCAAGGAGGTTGTCATAGACCCTAGTGGCTCCAAAGGCATAGCGGTGTGCATTGGCACCATGCTTTCCTCTAAATAGGAAAGCGTGCTCATCGACTTCCTTCGCGCCAACAGAGATATCTTTGCATGGAAACCCTCAGACATGACAGGCATTCCAAAAGAAGTTGTTGAGCACACCTTGAAGATCAGGCCAAGATCCAAGCCAGTGAAGCAGCACCTATGTCGCTTTGACGAGGGGAAGCACAGGGCCATCGGTGAGGAAATTACGAAGCTTTTGTTGGCTAAGTTCATCAAGGAAGTATTCCACCCTGAATGGTTAGCCAATCCCGTTTTTGTATGAAAGAAGAGTGGGAAATGCAGAATGTGTGTTGACTACATGGGTCTCAACAAGGCATGTCCAAAGGATCCATTTTCTTTGCCTTGCATAGACAAGTAGTCGACTCAACCTCAGGGTGCGAAACCCTTTGCTTCCTTGATGCATACTCTGGGCCCATGAAATCACAATGAAAAAGTCTAACCAGCTCATGACATCTTTCATCACCTATTCGGATCGTTTTGCAATGTCACAATGCTATTTGTGTGATAGAACCACCCAATTTAAACAAGATCAAGTACGATTGTCCCTATTTAGCATGTTGATGTGTGCATACTTTCACTTTATATAAAACCGATAGTCCACCGAGTGTCACAAAGGACCTTGGTAAATCAACATCACAACCAAGATTGTGTGATTAAGCAAATACACATCACATACACAGAGTTGTAGCGGAAATAATATTACAAATGGGTTCACAAATAATAATACAAGTTTGGGTTTCAAAACCAATTAGTGAAAACAACCTAGCTTTCAAATGATTACAATAATATAAGCTTCAAATACATTGCTAGCATAAGTGACATCCTCTAATAAAAGTATATAGATGAGAAATAAATATAGAGTCACCGAGCCCACTAACGGTTAGCCACCATCTTCAACAGGCTGAAAACTTCACTTGCAACATGGTGGGATAAACCCTGAGTACTCGAATGTACTCAGCTAGACTTCCCATCATAAACCAGAAATAAAGTGACACCAAAGAGTATGCAAGGCTTTATAGGTGGAGGTAGCTTGACAAAATTTTGCTTAAAAGCCACTAGTTGAGCTATACAATTTACAATTCGGTAACCAAGTTAATTATAGCTATTTATCTCTAGATTAGCAACTAACTTATGCCAAACATGTGGAATATCATTTAGTAACAGGCAATAGTAACCATAGCCGGTGTAGTAATGTGAGTATCATCATCATAACCATCAAGTTTCCATTAAGTTACTCTATGTTGCCGCTGCTCAGTCAAGTTCTCACTATCCAGGAGAGATGGTGATTCAAATCGATTCCTACCCAGCTAGGGAGTTATTCCTAACACAAACCCAGACATACCTGTGCCAAGGTAGTCTTAGGTCACCTTTGGTATAACTCTGGAACCAACTTCACGAGTCCAATCAGCGCTGCACTCTTAGAGATTCTACTAATCTGCTACGAAGATTGGGACTCAAACCCACCCTTGGACTCATGCCATTGGCTCTTTGCACATCCTTACTATCAACCAGGGCGCGCACTTTCACTTACTGGGGCCGGCCTTGAGTTGAGCTACTTGGCTTTGCGGTCAGAACGGCTTATCTGGTCAACTAAGTGCTAGGCATGCGTTCAGCATGACATGATGTCATACAGTGAATCGGTCCTTAGCCGACACAGATGGGAATAAATAGGCACCAAGACCTCCATGCTTTGTTGCTTCTCTATCACAATCCCATCTGGTCTCCTTTTTATTCATCAACACATGGTTATTTCCATGAAGCAAATATAGTCAACCGTGCTTTGGTATCCACCTATATTTCGCAGGTGAAAGGAAATCACCTGACTTCTACCGGTCTAAGCATTGCTAAGCATACATTTGATCCTAGATCTACATAGAGTTCAAGGTATATTTCTAGACAAGGTAGTTCTATGCATCAAGTGGTTCCAATCAACTCTTATAACCTAATGCATTAAACATAAAGAACTCAAGTGATATTTGTAAAAACATAGGAGGCTTATAATGCTCCGGGGCTTGCCTATGATCCAATACTAGGTAAGTGTTTGTTAGATGACACTCACATGGCGAGCATCTCCCATATCAGGCATTTGCTTAGTCCTTCCATCTTTGGGATAGCTATAACAACCTAGGTGTTAGGCTTGTATAATTGCACTTGCATTTGCATGAGCATAAGCATCAAGCATTCATATATGAGCTTTTACATGTGAAACATACAATTGAAACATGTGAACACATGCCTTGTTATTCTATGTTTTCCATATGTGTATGCTTATGATCATGTGTGATTAAGTGCAAGTGGTTGATGTTGGTCACTAAAACACCTTAGCTACACTTAGGATGCCTAATGGAACAATGTTCATGTGGATCACCTTACCTAATTAAGCTCCTAAGTGATGACGTGCTTAGTTTGACCTAGGAAGTACTTATGTGTGACCAATGTATGAAATACTTGTGTGACCTTAGGGGTAACCTATACATGTTTAGAATGTCATATGGAACAACTTTGGTATTCATGACTAAGGCTAGTTTGGTCTCTAAGCCATATCTATAGTGTAAATTACCATTTTCATGATGTATGTTTGACCTAAGTTGAACTATTGCATAGAGTGTTTGCATGGCAGTGCACACTTAAACAAAGTTGTAGTACTTGAGTAGTGTAACAACTTTTATTTTTGGGTCATAGGCTAATTCAGCTCCTAACATGCTTGAAATTGTCTCACAATAATCAATGCAGTGTTGTTTGAAACTTGAAAAATATTTCTAAGTCAAACTGAGTTTACAGTTTTGATGTGTCCTACTTTGTGATGATGTAACTTGCAAACCATTGCTGAATTGAAGATGATTTCTAAAGTAATCTTGTAGCCCTCACATAGCTCTACAACTTTTACTAATGGAGTTTGTGCTAACTGACCACGGTTTAGGAGTTAGGAGGGTGTTAATCTACGCTGTGCAGTCATTGATGATAGGTCTGATGGCCATCTCGGCCAGGCCCATCATGGCCGACTGGGTGCTGGCTACTGGTGCCATTCATCATCTGTATGCCAGCGCTGGGCCCACTGATCAGGCTGGGGGAAGCAACAAAGCCGCCACGACACCCTGCTGCTTTCAATTGCTCCATCCACTGTGTCTCGCTGCCACGCGCGAGCCGCAAAAGCAAAGCATTGCCACCGCCATTGCCAACGAGAGCCCTGCCGCCACCTAGCTCCCTCACCACCATGCCATTGCGGCCTCCAGCTAGCCAATATCTTCACCATCTTCCTCTCTACCTCCTCGATGTAGTGGCTGGACCAAGCAAGCCACGTTGAGGGCGAATTTTGCCATTCTTGTCCTTGTCAGAGTGGCTGTCTCCATGGTCACTGTCACAGCGAGCTCACCGCTGCTCTGCTCCCTTGCTCATTCCCCTTTCTTCTTCACATTAGCACTAGCTACAGGTGTAACCTAGCCTCAGTGGTGACCTTATGGCGAACCGTCGTCTCGCCGGAGTTGAAAACAACGCCACGCTCTCGCCGCCGGACCGCCGCGCACGCGGGCGACCCACGCCGGTGCTTCCACCCGAACCCTAGGTAGCCTTGGTAGTTACGCCTGAGCACCGTGAAGCCATAGCCGCTCTCGCCTAGACCTGCCATGGCTGGAGATGGCCGATGCACCTCCGTGCAATGATGCTGTGCTGCCATGGCCGATGACAAGCCATCTCCGGTGCGTCTCCACGTCAACCACCTACCTCTATCGACACAAGAGGATGTGAAGATCACGATGGTGGGATCGGTTTCGCTGGAAAGTTCGTCGTCGGTGAGCTAGCGTCGATCAAATCTTCCCCTTGCCTCTGTGTGTCTATCGCGTGGGCCCGTTGACAGCTAGGTCCCGCGTGTCAGCGTCTGTAGTATTAGGTTTTGTTTATTTCTTTTCTAGAATGTTGTGCTAAGTTTGGAAAATGATATCTAGAGCTAGGAGTGTCAAAATTGAGAGAACCAAAATTTGTTGGATTCCTCATGAAGTGTAGTATTTGGTAAAAATATGAAATGCATTGTTTCTTGTATTTTTCTAGGAGAATAAAATAGAGCTAGATAAATGCTTTTTGAATGTTTCCAAATTTGTAAAATGCAAAACTTGAGCTAGGAAAGTGATAAAAATGTGATTCCAAGTTTGTTGGTCTTGTATTGTCATGTACTACCTGGGAAAAATATTGGTTGTATAGTGATTTTGCTGGAAATAGGAGTTTGCTATTTATCTTAAATAAATGCTAGATTCTTATGCTATTTTTCATGGTAAAAATATGTATCCAATGAGAAATTTATTGCACAGTGTTCTTGTGCTATGATGAAGCTAAGAAAAATATGAATTCTATTGTTTGACACTTTTTAATAGGATTTCCTATTTGTGCTATTTTAAGCCCTGCTGGCTTGTCATTTTTGTGTGGGATGGTGTACATGTGCAAATGCTCTGAAATCTATAGTTGTAGATAACTCACTTATCTAGTTGTTTTTAAATTTCCATGGCATTTGGCCAAATGGTTTGTGAGTTATGATTGTTCAAATTGGTCTTTAGAACTAGTTGTTCTCTGGAATTTCTAGACCAGGTTTGATAAATGTGCCTGTTTGGCCTTGTTAACTTGTGAATCATGCTGAGATGATTAAATATGAATTGTAGCTAACTTCATAAGCTTTCCAGATTATCTTGTTGCATGTCTTTTGGGTCAGTACAACTAAAGTTATGAGTTAAACTAGCAGCTGCTGTCTGCAGCCCTAAATCTGTGAATGCAGCGAATGACTTGATTGCTTTATATGAGTTGATGTGATGATTTAGGTGCTTAGGCTAATTAAGATAAATTGTTAGTTGCAGGTGCTAGACCTCTTACTGAAGATGAGCAACTTTATCTTAAGTTGTTAGATCTTGGTGAGTGTGTAGTTCTTGTTTTCAAGAAGAGATATCCACCTACTCAGTAAAATAAATGTTAATCGTGTATCATCATGTCATTCATGTGTCCACCTCTACGTGGCTGTACATTTCATCATCACCTTCCATCTCTTTTGCATGCATGACTCTTATGCTTTGCATATGCATGCAATAGGTGTTCCGGAGGGAGTCACTCTTCTAGAATTCGAACAAGGACTTCCAGAGGAGCAGTAGCAAGTTTAGGAGCAGGAGGTGCAGGCCCTAGAAGGAGGAGTCAACGAAGAAGAAGTCCTTGAGTGTCCCGATCACCAACCTTCCACTTTTTTGAAAGGCAAGACCTGGAGTATTCTAAGTCACCTATGTTTTAAAAATGTTACTTTGAGTATCTTTACATATTTGATGCATTAAGTTATAGGAGTTGGATGCAAACACTTGTTGCATACTTATCTCTTCCTTGTCCAGTAAATGTACCCTGAATCCTATTTAGGTCTAGGAGCAAATTAATGCTTAGCCATGCTTAGACCGCTAAAGTCAGGTGATTTCCTATCACCTACAAGATAGGATGATATCTGGTCACGGTTGGCTATATTTGCTATCATGGAAATAACCATGTATTAATAATGAATGGAGACCGGGCGGGATATCGATAGAGAAACAACAAGACATGGAGGTCTTGGGTGTGGATCTATCCCCGTCTATGTTAGTTAAGGACCGATTTGTTGTACATTCTCATGTCATGTTGAACGCATGCCTATCACATAATTGGTCGGATAACTCATTCCGACCGCGAAGCCGAGTAGCTCAACTCAGGACGGAAGTTGGGAAGTGAAAGTGCGCACTCTGGTGGAAGTAAGGATGTGCGAGGAGCCATTGGCGTAAGTCCAAGGGCAAATTGACGTCATGGCAGAATGGATTCCCTGAGAGTGCGATGTTGCTCGGGCCCGTGAATTTGTTCCTAAGCTGTACCAAAGGTGACTCAAGGTGACCACTGATCAGGTTGCTTGAGTGTGTGTTAGGAATAATTCCCCAGCTAGGTAGGAATCGATTCGAGTTGCTGTCTCTCCCGGATAGTGAGAACTTGACTGAGCAGCGACAACGTAGAGACACTTAATTGAACTTGATGGTTATAATGATGATGATGATGTTACAACATTATACTGGATATGGTTACTAATGTTTGGATTCTAATCAAGTGCTTCCTCTTGTACAGGTGCTAATCTAGATGATAGGTTTAATATTGGTAACTTGCTGCTTAACTCAAAAAGTTTAATTATGCACTTGTATCATTAAAGCTTTTATGCAAAATGGTTGTCAAGCGAGATCCACCGATAAAGCCTTGCATACTCCTTGGTGTCATTTCTTTTTGGTTTATGATGGTTAAGTCTAGCTGAGTACATTCTCGTACTAAGGGTTTATTCCCTCTTGTTGCAGATGACATGCTTTTATAACGGTTACTGCAAGTATTGTCTACCCTGCTGGTGATCAAGACTAGATCATGGGCATGATCTTCTATGTGTATCTTATCATGATGCTTTTGCTAGATATGACTATGGAACTGGCTTGTATTTGAACTAAGTGTGTGTGAGGGTTTCCAATTACTTTGCTTCCGCTATTTGTGAACTCGTGTTGTAATAACTATGTGAACTCCGATGTATGAGATACTTCTGAACTACTTGTGAAATTTGGCTTGTTATGTTGAATCATGTACGATCTTGGTTGTATGTGAGTTGGTTTGAAATCCTTCATGGTTTCAGTGGACTACTGGGTTTATATGGGTTCAAGACGGTTTGATCACTCCGGTGATTGATGTTGTCCTTGTGCTCTTATAAATTGGTCGGTTCTATTATAACTGGCATCGGAGCAAGGTTCAACATTAAACATGCCATATGTGTATTTAAAACAAAGGTTTTTGTTTGCAAAAATCAGTTTTTACAACTTATAGCCACTTATATATAGGTGTGCTCAAATCTAAAATTTTACCAAAGTGTGCCAGTGGTCATATCCTCTATGCCCAAATAAGGACTTTTAGGTGGCTTATTTAAGTACTAACTTTGGGGGGTAATTGCTTGCATTTTTATTCGTCGTCCATACGGAGTGCTATTGTATGGATGTCATCCGCTTGGGTGGTAATGTATGGATCAATTGCCTCTATACCCAGGTAAGTCTGAGTTGTGAGAGCATGACCATCCAACTGTCGGTCTACGGGAGAGTTAGTTGTGGTTCCTAGAATATTTACATGTTACACAGATGTATATATGAAGGTACTTAATTGTCGGTATATCTGTCGGGTAGCCATGGATACTGAAGTATATATATCTGGGGATGTATATATGGAGAGTATCTTAGCTTACCTCGTTATACTTGGAAGCAAGTAGAGGCTAAAGGATGGTCGCTGTGGTATGATGTTGAGGTGGTTGTGCCACCTCATGAAAATAGACCATAGTGGCTTGGTTGGAGCATCGAAGCTGATGGACAAACCCCTTGGGTAGGTGCCCAAGTGGCAGCCTTGGAAGTGCTAATTGACATTTGTCAAGAGTTTGGTGATGAGTTAGTCAATGGACCAGCCGAGTCCATTCCTCGAGTAGCACCGTTAGAGGTGGTTTGGCTGGATTTTGGGGGATGATCCCTTAGTAATGACTAAGACAGAGCAGGCACAGAGCTCTGGACCAGCCATGAGTGCCATGATGGCTGTTCTGAAGATGTTCCATGATCGATAGAGCACTTATGTTAGTGTTTTGATAGCTCTTCAGCAGGTACAGAATGAGCGACGCAAGTGGAAGAAACATGCGTGCTAGTATGGTAAAGAGCTTAGGGCAGCCCAACATGAGATCGGTGGTTTTATGGATGCTTTGGAAACTCGCAGGCAACAGTTTGCGAGCACAGTCAGGTGAAAAGATGCTAACCATGATCAGATCATGCCATTGACTCATGAGTGGGATGACGCAAACTGTCTAGCACAAACTAGGAACCATGTTAGGGTCATGGTAGAAATTCAGGCTAAAATCAGAGAGAATGAACTCCTCCATCAGATTGAGGAACTATAGATTGATGTTCACTATCTCAATAATTAGATCAATCAGATTCCTCACCTTATTCCAGAGTACCCCGTGGTGAGAGGATCATAGGTGATCTTTGCTGATGATGATGGCATGGAAATAGATGCCAATGTCATCGCAGTGCATGTGGCTACAGAAGAAGAAGAGGAGGAACTAGAGCCTGTCGAGGATGAAGATCGTGAAGGAGTGGTGGATGCTGACACCGATGAGGATGCGTAGATTAGCTATAGCACTAAGCTAGATGCACTAGTTCTTTATCTTTTGCTTTCTTCTAGAAGGACACCGATGTGACTTTGATGTAATCCCGAAGACTTGCATGTTTGCTCCATGTGGATGTGAGCATTAATAAAAGTCTAGCTTCAATGTTGGCAAAAATTTGGCATGTATGCGTATGTATCACGAGAATGTGCGGAGTAAAATATTGATGATGTTATGAGGATAAATTATTGTGCCTCTGTTTATTGTATGAAATTATTCTCTCTAATAAGTTTAGTTTGGCATAATTCTACAACTCATCTATAATGTTCCTGACATTGTCCATCATTACTCACTATTGCACTTCTGCAGATGTCACGCAATCTACGCTCAAGCAGAGTTGGGGGTAGTGGTGATGAGGATCTTCCACCACCACCACCGACACGCCAACTGATCTGTTGGCCATGCTTGTTGAAGGTTAGTGTGCTTTGGGGGATGCCATGTGTACCCTGGCGTAGCACCAAGCACATGGTTGCAATCAATGTCAAGGACTAGAGCTTAATCAATATAGTTATTTAAAAGTGTTCCAAGACACCAAGCCACCGATTTTCAAAGAAGCTGAAGAGCCACTCCAGGCAGAAGAGTGGCTAAACTCGCTTGAACACAAGTTTCATTTGCTTAGGCTGACGGAATAGATGAAGGCAGAGTATGCTTCGCATTAGTTGCAAGGACCAGCAGGTATATGGTGGCATCATTATAGGTCCACCTTACTTGAGAATGCTTAGATCACTTGGAACCAGTTCTAGGATGCTTTCAAGGGGCATTATATTCCTCCTGGCTTGATGGCCATGAAGCACACTGAGTTCATGAAGCTAGTACAAGGCACCAAGAATCTTACTGAATATCTTCATGCATTCAATCATCTGACAAGGTATGCCCTAGAATTTGTGGATATAGAGGCAAAGAAAATTGCTAGCTTCAAGAGAGGGCTTTGTCCCAAACTAATGAAGACCCTAGGGAACAACAAGAGTGCTACTTTTAATGAGTTTGTGAGTGACACTCTCACTCAAGAGAACAACAATTCTATCTATGTGGCTTCCAAGAATCACAAAAGGGCCTTTGAGGCAAGTGCATCTCAGGCTAAAGCCATAGTGGCTGTAAGAAATTAGTTTTGCCCACCTACTGTGGCCACAAGGTATCGTCTGCCTCGAAAGAAGAATCAGGCCAAGACTGGGTTTCATAAAGCCTTTACTGTTCCTCTTCCAAAAGGCACCATAGGACCAGGGAATTCTTTTGTTCTGCAAAGTAACAGGCCCTGCTAGAATTATGGCAAGATGGGTCATTGGTCCAAGAGTTATCCTTATCCTTAGAAGAATAATCAGAAGCAGGGGAATTTTGGTGTTCATCAAGGTCATGTTAACTACACCAACATGACAGAGATACCCTCAGGTGAGGTGGTCACTGCGGGTAAGTTTCTTATGAATCAACATCCTAAAGTTGTACTATTTAATTCTAGTGCTTTGCATTCATTCATGAGTCCAGTATTTGGATCAAAGTACAATCAGAAGGTAATTACACTATCCACGGGTAGTTATTGCATTAGTGTAGCTAGAAGTAATATTTCTATCAATCAGGTAGTGCACGATGTGAGTATCAAAATAGAGGGACGAGTGTATACGTCTGATCTTGTAGTTTTGCTAGGATTAGGTATAGATGTAATCTTGGGGATGAAGTGGATGAGAGGTCATAGAGTGCTCATCGATACTTCCACTAGGGTCATTATGTTGAGGGATCTTATCGGCAATGAGGCTTTCCTAGTGCCACTTCCTAGAGATCTAGACCTCCACAACACCGCCAATGCTATCTAGACCATGAGAATTGAGGATGTTCTGATAGTTTGTGAATTTCCAGATGTATTTCCTGATGATCTACCTGGTTTACCACTGGATTGAGATATCGAATTCAAGATCGAGTTAGTGCCAGGTACTGCACCTATTTGTAGAAGGCCTTATAGGATGCCACCCAATGAGTTAGCAGAGTTAAAAGTTCAAATACAAGATCTGTTAGAAAAGGGTCTTATCCGACCTATTGCATCTCCCTAGAGTTGTCCCGCTATATTTGTGAAGAAGGACAAGTCATTGTGCATGTGTGTGGATTATCGTCCACTCAGCCATGATAATTAAGAACAAGTACCCATTGCCTCGCATTGATATTTTATTTGATCAGTTGTCTAAGGCAAAGGTATTCTCCAAAATTGATTTGAGATCTGGCTATCATCAGATAAAAATTATACCAGAGGATATACTTAAGACCGCTTTCTCCACCAGATATGGGTTGTATAAGTATCTTGTTATGTCTTTTGGTCTAACCAACTGCTCCTGCATACTTCGTATATCTAATGAATTCAGTATTCATGTCAGAACTGGAGAAATTTGTGGTTGTCTTCATTGATGACATTTTGATCTTTTCTACGAATGCTGAAGAGCATGCCAAGCATCTGAGAATTGTTTTATCCAGACTACGAGAGCATAAGATTTATGCCAAGTTCAGCAAATGTGAGTTTTGGCTAAAGAAAGTACCTTTCTTGGGTCATGTGTTATCTGATGAAGGGATTTTGATGTATCCAACTAAGGTGCAAGAAGTCTTGGATTGGAAAGCACCAACTTCAGTGCATGAGGATAGGAGTTTCCTTGGTTTGGCTGGCTATTATTGTTGCTTCATTCCAAATTTCTCTAAAATAGCCAAGCCCATGACCAGGTTACTTCAGAAAGATGTGAAGTTTGTTTGGACTCTGGAGTGTGAAACTACTTTTCACACTTTGCGGACTTTATTAACTTATGCTCCTGTTTTGGCATAACTGGATATCGAGAAACCTTTTGATGTGTTTTGCGATGCATCAGGTACTGGTTTAGGATGTGTTCTTATGTAGGAAGGCCGAGTTATTAATTATGCCTCACGCCAGCTAAGGACGCATGAAGCCAATTATCCAACTCATGATCTAGAATTAGCTGCTGTTGTTCATACTTTGAAGATTTTGAGGCATTACCTGCTCGGTAACGTGTGTCATATCTATACCAATCATAAAAGTCTCAAATATATCTTCACTCAACCAGAATTGAACATGAGGCAGAGAAGATGGCTAGAGTTGATCAAAGATTATAACTTAGAAGTACATTATCATCCTAGCAAAGCAAATGTGGTTGTTGATGCTTTGAGTAGATAGTCTCACTGTAACTCTCTCTTAGAAGGAGATTATCATTTGGCACATCTGTTACATCCTGCTGTGTTGCATAGTATTACTCTCAGTTGCTCTCTTGAAAGTAAAATCATCGAGCTTCAAAAGTCCGATGTGGGTGTGTTCCACATAAAAAGGAAGATGAAGGAGCAAGAAACAAAACACTTTTGAGTAAATGAAAAGGGGGTCCTATGGTTTAAGGATAGACTTGTAGTGCCAAAAGATAAAGAGCTTAGAAACCAAATCTGAGATGAAGCTCACTCCTCCAAGTTATCTATTCACCTGAGAAGTAGCAAAATATATCATGACTTGAAACCTCGCTTTTGGTGGACCAAGATGAAGAAAGAAATCGCAGCTTATGTTGCAAGGTGTGACAATTGTTGTTGGGTCAAGGAAATTCACTTGAAGCCTACTGGACTTCTTCAACCATTATCTGTTCTAGGATGGAAATGGGAAGAAATTTGTATGGATTTCATTAGTGGACTTCCCCCTACCCAAAAGAATTTTAATTCTATATGGGTAATAGTGGATCATTTAACCAAGTCTGCCCATTTCATACCAGTTAGAACTAACTATCGATCAAGTGACTATGCGGAGATATATTTTAATTGGACAATACGTCTCCATGGTGTTTCTAGAACCATTATATCTGACAAAGGACCTCTATTCACTGTTCATTTTTGGGAACATTTGCACAAGATGTTAGGCACCAACTTAGTCAGAAGTTTTGCTTATCATCCATAGACCTCCAGGATAGACGGAGCAGGTGAATCAAAGATTAGAAGACATGTTAAGAGCTTGTGTCATATCTTCTAAGGGTTCTTGGGAAAAGTGGTTAGCCTTGGCTGAATTTTCCTATAATAATAGCTATCAAGAAATTATCAAGATGGCTCCGTTCGAATCGTTGTATGGCCGCAAATGTAGAACTCCTTTGAACTGGGTTGAATCTAGAGAAAGGAGATACTACGGTATTGATTTCATCGAGGAGGCTGAACAACAAGTCTATACTATCCAGAAACATATGGAAGCTACTCAAGCTAGGCAAAAAAGCTATGCAGGATAAAAGAAGGAAGCCCATTGAGTTTGAAGTTGGTGATTATGTTTATCTAAAAGTATCACCGATGAAAGGTGTGCAACGGTTCAGAGTAAAGAGGAAGCTTGCACCTAGATATATAGGTTCATATCCAATCATAGAGAAGAGTGGGAGAGTAGCCTATAAGAAAGAGTTACCTTATGAGATGAGAGCTATCTTCAATGTTTTTCATGTATCTCAATTAAACAAATGTCTCCGCATTCCAGAAGAAAGAGTTTCACTTAGAAATGTCAAGTTTAAATTAGATCTAACCTATGAAGAGAGGCTAGTGTGGGTTATTGATACAAGAGAGAGAGAGAGTAACCCGGAGCCATGTGGTCAAGTTTTACAAGGTCATGTGGAGTAATCAGGGTAGTGAGAGCGATGCAACATGGGAACAGGAAGCTTATTTGAAGGATGTCTACCCTACCTTTTATTCAAAATGGTATGCTTTTCAAATCTCGAGATGAGATTTTTATAAGGGGGGAGGGCTATAACACCCTAGGTGTTAGGCTTGTATAATTGCACTTGCATTTGCATGAGCATAAGCATCAAGCATTCATATATGAGCTTTTACATGTGAAACATACAATTGAAACATGTGAAACATGCCTTGTTATTCTATGTTTTCCATATGTGTATGCTTATGATCATGTGTGATTAAGTGCAAGTGGTTGATGTTGGTCACTAAAACACCTTAGCTATACTTAGGATGCCTAATGGAACAATGTTCATGTGGATCACCTTACCTAATTATGCTCCTAAGTGATGACATGCTTAGTTTGACCTAGGAAGTACTTATGTGTGACCAATTTATGAAATGCTTATGGGACCTTAAGAGTACCCTAAACATGTTTAGAATGTCATATGGAACAACTTTGGTATTCATGACTAAGGCTAGTTTGGTCTCTAAGTCATATCTATAGTGTAAATTACCATTTTCATGATGTATGTTTGACCTGGGTTGAACTATAGCATAGAGTGTTTGTATGGTAGTGCACCCTTAAGTAAAGTTGTAGTACTTGAGTAGTGTAACAATGGTCATAGGCTAATTTAGCTCCTAACATGCTTGAAATTGTCTCACAAAATCCAATGCAGTGCTGTTTGAAACTTGAAAAATATTTCTAAGTCAAGTTGACTTTACAGTTTTGATGTGTCCTACTTTGTGATGATGTAACTTCCAAACAGTTGTGAATTAGAAGATGATTTCTAAAGCAATCTTGTAGCCCTCACATAGCTGTACAACTTTTATTAATGGAGTTTGTGCTAACTAACCATGGTTTAGGAGTTAGGAGGGTGTTAATCTACATTGTCAGTCATTTGATCAAAGGGTCTGATGGCCATCTCGGCCGGGCCATTGTGGTCGACCGAGCGCTGGCCGCTGGCGCCATTTGTCATCCATATGCCGACACTAGGCCCACTGATCAGGCCAGGGGGAAGCAGCAAAGTAGCCATGACATGCTGCTGCTTTCAATTGCTCCATCCGCTGTGTCTCGTTGCTGCGCGCGAGCCACAAAAGCAAAGTGCTGCCACCGCCATTGCCGCCGAGAGCCCTGCCGTTGCCTAGCGCCCTTGCCATCGTGCCATTGCCGCCTCTAGCTAGCCAATAGCTTTGATGTCTTCCTCTCTACCTCCTCGATGTAGTGGCTGGACCGGGCAAGCTATGGTGAGGGCGAATTTCGCCGTTCTTGTCCTTGCTGGAGTCGCTGTCTCCATGGCTGCTGTCATGGCGAGCTCACCGCTGCTCGGCTCCCTTGCTCATTCCCCTTTCTTCTTCATGTTATCACTAGCTATGGGTGTAACCTAGCCTCGATGGTGACCTTACAGCAAACTATCGTCTCACCAGAGTTGAAAATGACGCTGTGCTCTTGCCGCCGCACTGCCGCGCACGCGAGCGACCCTCACCGGCGCTTCCACCCAAACCCTAGGTAGACTTGGTAGTTTCACCTGAGCACCTGTGAAGCCATAGCCGCTCTTGCCTGGACCTACCAGTGGTCGGAGACGGTCGGCGCACCTCCACGCAGTGCCACCGTGGCTGGCGACGAGCCATCTTTGTTGCATCTCCGCGTCAACCACCTACCTCTATCGACGCGGGAGGATGTGAGGATCACGATGGTGGGGTCGGTTTCATCAGAAAGTTCGCCGTCGGCGAGCTAGCTTCGGTCAAATCTTCCCCCTGCCTCTGTGTGTCTGTCGTGTGGGCTCGTTGACTGCTGTGTCCCGCGTGTCAGTGTATGTAGTATTAGGTTTTGTTTATTTCTTTTCCAAAACTTTGGAAAATGATAGCTAGAGCTAGGAGTGTGCAAATTGAGTGAACCAAATTTTGTTGGATTCATCCTAAAGTGTAGTATTTGATAAAAATATGAAATGCACTGTTTCTTGTAATTTTTTGGGAGAATAAAATAGAGTTGGATAAATGTTTTTTTGAATGTTTCCAAACTTGTAAAATGCAAAACTTGAGCTAGGAAAGTGATAAAAAAGTGATTCCAATTTTTTTGGTCTTGTCATGTCATGTACTACCTGGGAAAAATATTGGTTGCATAGTGATCTTGTTGGAAATAGGAGTTTGTTATTTATCTTAAATAAATGCTTGATTCTTGTGCTATTTCTCATGGTAAAAATATGTATCCAATGAGCCTGAAATTAATAGTGTTCTTGTGCTATGATGAAGCTTAGAAAAATATGAATTCTGTTGTTTGACACTTTTCATTAGGATTTCCTATTTATGTTATTTTAAGCCCTGTTGGCTTGTCATTTTTGTGTAGGATGTTGTTCATGTGGAAATGCTATGAAATTTATACAGTAGCCTATTGGGAACATGTATAAGCTACTGTAATTTTTGTGGAATTTACTATACACTTTTGCTATATGTTTATTATTTCACCTAATTATCTAAATAAATTAATAAAGGCATCAAAAGAATTTATTTAGGAATGGCCACTATGTTTTCTAGTACTAATTGGAGGTATGTTAACTGTTGGTAACATTGGTGGTGCTCAAACTACCATTTTTGTATGTAGTGAAATATTATTTTCCCTAAAATTCATGTATAGTGACTTTTTGGATAGATTCTAGAGTTAAGCAAATTCATGTTGAAGATGATGTTTGCTATGAATCTTTTCTATAACAAAGTTGTAGATAACTCACTTATGTAGCTTGTGTTAAATTTTCATGGCATTTGGCCAAATGGTTTGTGAGTTGTTACTGTTCAAAGTTGGTCTTAAGAACTAGTGGTTCTCTGGAATTTCTGGACCAGGTTTGATAAATATGCCTGTTTGGCCTTGTTAACATGGGAATCATGCTGAGATGATTAAATATGAATTGTATCTAACTTCATAGGCTTTCCAGATTGTCTTGTTGCATGTCTTTTGGGTTAGTACAACTCCAGTTACAAGTTAAACTAGCAGCTGCTATCTACAGCCCTGAATCTGTGAATACAGTGAATGACTTGATTGCTTTATATGAGTTGATGTGATGATTTAGATGCTTAGGCTGATTAAGATAAATTGTTAGTTGTAGGTGCTAGACCTCTTACTGAAGATGAATAACTTTATCTTAGGTTGTTAGAGCTTGGTGAGTGTGTTGTTCTTGTTTTCAAGAAGAGATATCCACCTACTCAGTAAAATAAATGTTAATCGTCTATCATCATGTCATTCATGTGTCCACCTCTACGTGGTTGTACATTTCATCATCACCTTCCATCTCTTTTGCATGCAAGACTCTTATGCTTTTCATATGCATCCAATAGGTGTTCCGGAGGGAGTCACTCTTCTGGAATTCGAACAAGGACTTCCGGAGGAGCAGCAGCAAGTTCAGGAGCAGGAGGTGCAGGCCCCAGAAGGAGTCAATGAAGAAGTTCTTGAGTGTCCCAATCACCAACCTTCCTCTTTTCTGAAAGGCAAGCCCCGGAGCATTCTAAGTCTCCTATGTTTTAAAAATGTTACTTGGAGTATCTTTACATATTTGATGCATTAAGTTATAGGAGTTGGATGCAAACACTTGTTGCATACCTATCTCTTCCTTGTCTAGTAAATGTACCCTGAATCCTATTGAGGTCTAGGAGTGAATCAATGCTTAGCCATGCTTAGACTGATAAAGTCAGGTGATTTCCGATCACCTACAAGATAGGATGATATCTGGTCACGGTTGGATATATTTGCTATCGTGGAAAAAACCATGTGTTAATAATGAATGGAGATCGGGTGGGACGTCGATAGAGAAACAACAAGGCATGGAGGTCTTGGGTGTGGACCTATCCCCATTTGTGTTAGTTAAGGACCGATTTGTTGTACGTCCTCATGTCATATTGAATGCATGCCTATCACTTAGTTGGTCGGATAACTCGTTCCGACCGTAAAGCCAAGTAGCTCAACTCAGGCTAGAAGCTGGGAAGTGAAGGTGCACACTCTGGTGGAAGTAATGATGTGTGGGGAGCCATTGGTGTAAGTTCGAGGGCAGATTGACGTCGTAGTAGAGTGGATTCCCTGAGAGTGCGGCGCTGCTTGGGCCCGCGAATTTGTTCCTGAGCTATACCAAAGCTGACCCTAGGCGACCACTGATCAGGTTGCTTGGGTGTGTGTTAGGAATAATTCCCCAGCTGGGTAGGATTTGATTCGAGTCACCGTCTCTCCCGCATAGTGAGAACTTGACTGAGCAGCGACAACATAGAGACACTTAATTGAACTTGATGGTTATAATGATGATGACGATGTTACAACATTATACTAGATATAGTTACTAATGTTTGGATTCTAATCAAGTGCTTGCTATAGTACAGGTGCTAATCTAGATGATAGGTTTAATATTGGTAACTTGCTGCTTAACTCAAAAAGTTTAATTATGCTCTTGTATCATTAAAGCTTTTATGGAAAATGGTTGTCAAGCGAGATCCACTGATAAAGCCTTACATACTCCTTGGTGTCATTTCTTTTTGGTTTATGATGGGTAAGTCTAGCTGAGTACATTCTCGTACTCAGGGTTTTATTCCCTCTTGTTGTAGATGACGTGCTTTATAACGGTTACTGCAAGTATTGTCTCCGCCCTACTGGTGATCAAGACTAGATCATGAGCATGATCTTCTATGTTGTCTTATCATGATGCTTTTGCTGGATATGACTATGGAACTGGCTTGTATTTGAACTAAGTGTGTGTGAGGGTTTCCAACTACTTTGCTTCCGCTATTTGGAACTCATGTTGTAATAACTATGTGAACTCTTATGTATGAGATACTTGTGAACTACTTGTGAAATGGATGAAACATGTGGCTTGTTATGTTGAATCATGTATGATCTTGGTTGTATGCAAGTTAGTTTGAAATCCTTCGTAGTTTCAGCGGACTACCGGGTTTATATGGGTTCAGGTATGACAGTTTGATCACTTCAGGTGATTGTTGTTGTACTTGTGCTCTTATAAATTGGTTGGTTCTATTACAATAGGTCCACCATACACCGTCTTCAGGTTCAGCTTCAACATTATGTCCTTCACGTGGTTCATCTAGCATACCTAGATGAGATGCAAGATGCAAGTGCATGAATGTGAACAATGGTAATATGAGATGCATCACATAATAGCATTCAAGGCAAACATAAGATCATGCAAGATATAGGCACCTACAGTTATTTAACTAAACGTCACACAACCTATTATAGAGGGATAGCAAGCATATTAGGCATGGCACATGAGTAAACTTAAGTTCAGATATTGAACCCATGCATCGATCAAGAACTAACCAACATGTTTAGCCAAAACAAGAGCAAGCTAAAGCAATCACCTAGCACATGTATTGAAATTTGGACAGCAGCACAATAGTCACTTGTTTTAACCATAACTGGAGATATAAGCATCCAACAAGGGTGATCCTAGACTTTCTGTAAAGCTAATGAAATTACCTACAACATTGTTATTATCACCAAAAGCTTATTCCAAAGATAACCTTGTCAAACATGCCAATGTTTTAGATCTACACAGAACTAGGACAGAAAAAGTAGTAGTAATTTCAAAAATGTATAACTGGAGTTACAAACATCAAACAAGCATGAACCTTAACTTTATAGAAACATTATTAAATTATCTAAAACATGTTTATTATCATCACAAGGTGATTCCACAATTAACAAGGTCAATCAAGCATAATTGAGCACCTTTATCTAGACTTGGACAGATTCTACCATGCAACTTTACAAGCTTATAACTGGAGCTCTACAACACCAAAAGGGGTGATCTAGGATAACTTGTAAGGCTTAAGGAAAGCACTATAACTCTTATATTATCACTAAGACATGATTTCATACTTAACTAGGTCAAATAATGAAATCCTTCAAATCTACATAGAGCATAGACCAAACATGACAGATCATTTGTCAAATTCATAACTCCTAAACTATCAGGACTATGGTCATGCAATTTTAACACAAGAAATACTATGAAATTACCTACAACTTTTGTATTCACTACAACCACAGAAAACATCATTTACACCACAAAAATAATTGCACAAGCTAAACTGCACATACAGCCCAAACAGCAGTGGTACAATTATAGACAAAAAACTAAGAGGAAATTCAGAGAAGCATAACTGGAGTTCTAGACATCCAACAAACATTACTCATAACTTTTTGACAATCTTATGAAGTTACCTACAACTTTATTATTCTCATCTTAAGATGATTATATAGTTAACAAGGTCAATTAATCTAATAAATGCATCTCTATCCAAAACATGGACAAAATCTGATATGCAAATTTAAAAAGCTATAACTAGGGTTCCACATATCCAATAAATGTGGTTCTAGACTTTTTAGAAAGACTAGCAAATTATTAACAACTTTTTTATAAACATTACCATCAAGGCAACCCTATCTATGTTTTAGCAGAAACAACCACATAAATTTAAGCAACTATAACTAAAAATCTACTTAACTAAAAATTATGCTCTTTAGCTTTTTGAAAATCATAATAAAAGTACTAAAACTCATTTATTGTAATCAAGGCATGATTCATTACTTAGCTGAGGCAATTAACACAAACATTAAGGCCTATTTAGAATAGGAGAAAAGCAACATAGGGCAATTGTTATTTTTATAGCTCTTAAACCATCACCCCTAAAATCCTAAACTTTTTACCAGAAATCAACCATAACTTGAGTATCATTCCATACAAATTTCACATTTATTTGAGCACAACAACTGCAGTTATGAAAAAGACAAGACATGACTAGTATTGAAAACCTAACTGCATAAATTTATTTTTACAGCAAAAACTTTAATCTAAAGAATGTCATATTATAGATCCATTGCATATATAATTTCACTAGGATTCCAGAAAGTCTTCATTTGCTATTTTATGATTTTTATACAATTTGTTATGATTTTTCAAAGTTTAGTCGATTATATCCATATAAGGAAAAAGAAAAGGAAAACACTTTTGCACTGGGGTCCCTGCAAAAAACATGAATTAAATGCCAGCAAATAGGTCCTTCTTGGCACTACTACTCTGAGTCTGTGGCTTTTCACCAAACCCCCTAGAAAACTTTCTATTCCCACGCATGGTCCCTCTTCTCCTTCGTCTTGACGACAAAGTAGGGGAGGTGGCCGATGGGCCGATTCCCGATGAGGTGGTCGTCCTCCAGCGACAAGCAGTGGTGACAGAGTGCCAGGGAGCCCACGCGCACCCACCGAGCTGCTCAGCTCAACCGAAGACTGGCCCAAGGCAGCCCGGCCACGCGCATGTGCGGCGTGCAGAGGCGTAGCTCCGACGACGACGGCGGCAGGGTTGGTCGGCTTTGGCCAGCAGTAGCCAGCAGCGGTGGGGAGCACCCAAGAACTAGAGCGCACCTGCGGGGCTGCTTGGCTTGGCTCGAGATGGGCCAGGATGGCCTGGCCTTACAGCACCAGCGGCATAGCTCCGGCGACGATGGTCGTGTGAGCGCTTGCGAGGAAGGGAGCGAGCTGAGGCGAGGGTGAGCATGCACGAGTGATGGAACATGCTATCACGAATGTGGTGGCAGTGGTCACAAGAGTGGAGGAGGCATAGAGGGGACGGGAGGCGCGGGCAGTGTCGAGCTTTGCTCCGGCATCCATGGTGGGCATGGCCCTGAGCGACAGCAGCAGCAACGCTAGTGAGAGAGCGACGTGCGGCAACAAAGCAAGCGGCTGTAGAGCTACGTAGAGGAGGAGGAGAGGGAGGAGCACCTGTGGTAGCATCTCAGGCTCTACTCGGTGGCTTGCCATGGTGGCAGCAGCCATGGAGGAGTAGCAGTGATGGTGAGAGCGAGAGAAGGGAAGAGAAGGCAAGCGCAGAGTGGTGCTCTGTGCGGGACAGCGTCTGGCTGCAGTGTAGCTTAGGCAGGGCGTCCACAACACATGGAGCAGGGGTGACGAGCATGGCAACCGTGTGTCGCCTTTGGGTCCCACCATCAAACACGTAGCGCGCATCGGTGTGGGCGAGGTGGGGAGCTGATATGGGCTAGCTACGGGCTGATTTGGTCCTTGGGCCTTAGACAAAGTTTGATCACCTCAGAATACACTCCAACTTTGATTAAGGGTGCATTGCCATTAGAGCCACAGATTAGGAGATGATTAGCTCCAAAAATGACACTATCAACGACTTAACAAGGGTTAAGCCTTGCTCTGCTTAAGCTCGAATTACTTGGTCCAAACATGATCAAACTTGATACAACTTCTTCCTAGACCTTCTCCATGGAATTAACTCCAACTTTTATTCTTGGACCAAACATTGTTGTTTAATGGAAGCACGAGAACGCGACACGCCAACGTCAAAGCCGATGAATTCCGGACTTAAGAATACTTTAAGTGTTGAAAACTGCAGCAGAATCAATCTTGTGACCTTTGTTTGTCAAGCTTGGAGATAGATTTAGACTTGGGTCCTTAAACAAAGTTTGTAGGACACAAACTAAACTACAACTTTTATTTAAGGTCCAACTTTGTATCTTGAACAAAAACCATTCTTTTACTTTGGTCAAAGCAGCACCTTGATTAACTCTTAAACTAGAGTTTTAGGCTAATGGAGACATTTTCTTGATATCTACTCAACATGAACCCTTCATAACTTTTGTTCATGAGTGTAAGTAGAGTTGTTTGAGCAAGGTTGCAAGGTTTGGTTGATGACCTATAACTCCATTCACTTAATAGTGCAATTGAAGCAAGAATGTAACTCATCATTTCATGTGACTTTTTGGCTCCAAACTTCATGAAACTTTTCCACTGGTCAAGATGGATGCATGTTGATGTAATGTACATGAAACAAGCATGTTTAACATTACTCATGCCTAATCTTAAGCAGGGTCAACATGTAAGCAAGGGTGTGTTGTCCAAGTTCAGGTTGGGACTCAATTCCATAGATTGGACCTCAATACCTTCATCATTACTTCCAAATCATGAACTAGAGATCATAATCATTGCTTGACATATCCTACTTAAGTCCAATTTCACTGCTTAACTTGTGACTAACACCCGAGGTGTTACATCCCTCCCCCTTATGGGAATGTTGCCCCAAGATTTGGTGCGAAAGACTTTTAAGTGGTGAGAAGCATGTCATCCATTTTCCAACATTAGTGATAGCATTAGGCTACTTAACTTCGGAGTATCAGAGAGGCTAATTTGGTCAAGACACTTTCTGATACTTGCTCTTCATAGCAAGTTTTGTCGGAATAATTTCCTTCGTTGGCTTCCATGAAGCATTGTTACTTTGGGAGGAATCCAAGATGGCACAATACTTCATTCTCGGGATACAGAGAGTACTACGGAGCATAAACTAATTACCCACAATCTCTAATTCCCTAGTGAATATAGCATGGACCAGGTAAACTTTGCACTAGACTACAAGCTTCTGAAAGCTACTAATTGCAATGGTTCTATGTTCATTCACAAAGTTCAAAAAGCAGTCCTCTACCAAAGTAGCTTGAGTACAACCTTTCATAAGAGATGAAATCATAGATGGGGTAAGCATCCTCTGAGGCTATAAGAAACTGAGTAACCAATAGACAATATCTATGACGATCGTAACCGTTCAATCACTCAGATGCCAACCAACGGAAAACTACATAATGTTCCATGTGTGCAGTTCTCTTCCTCTAATGATAACACTTTATTATCTGAGTCCATTGAGTGAGCGGTGAATGTGATAGCTGACTCTGTTGACTCAGCGTTTTCGACGATCATTATTTGAGGGAATCCTCGTATCCAAGCTGCAACAGTTATCTAGGTTGAGTCTAATGCAACCTCTTGGGTAAAAACACACAAAAGGTACCAAAGGACAAGTCCACCTTGGAAATCATTGCTAAAGAAGGATGATAGCGAGGTCTGGAGGACCACAAAAGTTGCAAGTATACACTAACTGGAGAAACAGTACACTACCAAGATTGAGTACATTTTTCCTTCAGGATGCTATTGCACAGTAAGTTGGGTTGACTTGCACTGTAGCAAAACTAGCTTTGTTGAACTACATTTGTCATTGAAGCTTCCTTTCTAATGTCAATCAACAACTCATAAGCAAAATTTGAAATCTGTTGTTTGAAACTTTTCAAATTGTTTTTGACTCGTAAAGGCACAAATTGACTTGTAGAACACCTTGACCGCTCAAGCACTGTTGATATGAGAGGGAAAAAGCAAGGCACAAAGGGTGCAAGGAGCCTTTTCTATGGAATCTAAAGGATTAACAATCATCACATTGCCAACATGACCTAAACTACAAACACAACCTTCTAATATGAGGGATGATAGTAGTCAGTAGAGAAATTGCAGATTCTGTACACTTTGTTTTTTAGTTCATATCTCACAAACTACAGCTCCATTGTGCACAAATTTTGGTAGGCATTTAGATCCAAGAGTCCTTTAACTACTGACCAAAATTCAGCTCAAACAGACACCGTTTGACTATCCAAATGAATCATCTACCAATACTGCTTTGTTCTAAAATTTTTGGGACCGAACTGTCAAAACATTTCTCAAATCCGATGCTTTACTCAACCAATTCTCAAACCAACTTAGGACATCAAAGTACCTTAAGTGAGGAATGAGATTACTAAGTTTGGTGTGAATTCAACCAATTGAGCCACTAATCACTGGCTTAAAGATAATTGGTTTAGTGCCATGAAATCTTGATAGATTTACACATTGGGAAGTGTGTTCTGCACTTTCTAATTCTCTTTATGACAGCGGTAGCTTTCTCGCTGAGGATGGAGGCTAGGGTTTTCCTCATATGCTTCCTAGGGAACAACTTCAATAGTTGATGTAGGCACCAGCTCACGATGCACAAGCATTGAACTGGTGGGCTATTTTTGCAGGGCACAATGTATACTTCACATGGAGGGGCAGTCCTATAGGATAAGGGACCGTTTCCAACTACCCTTCTGGACTTCTCCAATAGGGTCTTGAACAAATCCTTTGATAGCACCATATACATAATGATGCTGAGCGAGACTAGGGACATGCTTTCTCTAGCTCTTTACTTAGCCGATACAACATCTTGCACTACCCATGCGATTGTCTAAGGTGGACTCGACTTGACGACACAGGGCTTGGAGAAGAAAGCAGTACTGGTATCACTGACCGGCTTTGTTGTTTCTCTGCTTAACATTGTTCTGTGAGACATAACCTTCATAGCTACCAAAGAGTTGTTACCTCGCTGGAGATTAACCTTCCTACTGGTAACTAATTAGTTATCTCTCAACACCAAAAAGGTTCCAAATCTTCACTCTTGACAATAAGAATTGTGGTCGAAGCATAAACAAATGGACGCCATTGAAGTCAGCCGAGAAGGGGTGACACCAAAGAAGGTCGGTTGATCATCTTGCACATAAGGTCAAGACTTGGATAGAAAGCCCATGAGCACTAGGCAACCTATTACAGGGCATAGTATCCTAGTCCATTTATCATCCAACTGATGACTTGTCCAACTTTAAGTATTGTGTACCATTCTAATCCAATGGGGATGACATAAGTTGCTCACTAGATGACCGATGTCATTATAGAGATAGTCACATAGAGTCACTTGTCTACCACCTCTTGTAGTTTGTTAATGTTTATGTCAGTGACCTGTTCTTCAAAGGTTATCCTTTGGATGACTTCAGAAGGAAGTCCTAATGCATCTTGTTCGACATACAGATCTTTTGACAAGATAAGGATAGATAACCAAGGAAAAGCTCATGAGAAGATAACTCATTGGTGTAGTTCCATAATGGATCATGACTAGAAACCTTGATACCAGTGCGCACCCAGCAGCACAACCATGTGCCGATCAGCTACAAGGAGGCCCTAGGTTCCACTACGACACCGTTAGTCATTAACCAAGACACCATTACTGAACATACAACCTACAAGAAATCTCACATGGCACAAATTGGGTTGCATAGGAGCAAGCACTATGCGAAGGAGGGATAGCAAGCAAAGGTAGTCACAAGGTTATGAGTCAATAAGGAGGTGATCCAAAGATAGAAACATAGCGCAAGAGAACATAGCTTAATTACCGAAGACAACTAAGCAGGGCACTTGCTTAATTTCCATATACACCTTGTGTCCACCAAGGTGATTACTAGGTAAAGATTAACATGAGATTTGGTCTTGTCGAGCAGCAAAATGAGATCAAGACTAATAAACCTCTAGAGACTTGAAAGGGTTGGAGGCAAAATAAATGAGATTCGAGAGATAGAGCCAATGCACTGACTAGGGATCCAGTTGATAAAGCAATGACATGATCTGTGAGGAAAAGGTTCCAAAGCCAGGGTAGATAGCGATTAGTGTTGCACCAAATCATCTCTAGGAGAAGGAGCAATGAAGTCTGACAAGGATTTTTGAGCAAGGTCCTCCCACATAGGAGTAGGACAACCACGACACATGCAAGCATTCAAGGGAACTAAGCTTGGGCCTAAGGTCAACCAAAGGCATGGATAAAGGTCTTTGTAGCGTAACATTCAAGGGCTAGCAACCACGTGTACAGGCTTAGGCTCCTAAGAGAGAACTTAATTAGAAATGACAACCAAGAGATTATCAAAACTCAGATGTTGTTATAGGATAGCGCTCTTCAACACTCGTATGCTTATCGAGGACAAAAGGAGTGACAGCTATGGCACTACCTAGATAACGAGCATCCACACATACATCATGGTCTTAAGCAAGCATTTCGAAATACTCAATCCAATTAGCTTAAGCGGCTATTACTAACACAAAGCTCGTACATAACAAGTAGTCACCTACAACAACACCATTACTCATATCATGCAAAACATGGTGCTAAGGTACTATTATCTTTTATTTCCTTTTTACTGAGTAGGTGGATATCTCTACAAAACAAGTTTTACTTACATTTAACAATTTAGTTTTCAAAGGGGGGAAGTTTATGCTAACTATTAACTTGTCATCTTTTTCCTTTGGAAGCAAACATACAAGGCGAAGCTAATCACACACTATCTTCAAGCATAGCTATTCAAGCAGCATGGGACAAAGTATTTTGCCTAGCTCCACACAGGGAAGATAGTAACATCACATTGGTCACAAGTTACTTAGTATTAGAATGAGGGAAACATATTTATGCACAAGCACAATCATGATGCATGACCGTCCTATTCATCCTCACAAAATTGCCAGCCTAAGGTGGCAATTATGTTCTATGTTGCTGGCATAATATGTACTCTCTCGATATATAGCTAGTCGTTAGCTACATTCAATCTATGCATTTGTGGTTAACGTACCTGCAAAAGTATTTCATTGTAGCCTAACCCACAATTATATATGCATAGACATACAAGTGTAGTCTCTAGGTCAAATGTTCAATAGCAACAATAATTTATGAAAGCAATGAACTAAATACTTCCATATATATCCCAATATATATATACTTCTGTATCAATGCTACCCGATCATTAAATTAGCTACCCACAATTAAATACTTCTGTATATAGATGAGATATATACTTAAGTATCAAAACTACCTCTCCCCTTTGACGGCATGCTCACATCTTGCGATCATGCCACTCACCATCTTACCTGGGCATAGAGGTATATTGATCCATCCATTATCACTCAAGTCAATGGCATCCATACAATTGCAAGAAGTAAACCCCCATAGTTAGTGTTAGTTTACTTATTGCTGCCTAGTAGTCCTTAATTGGGCATAAAGGAGGATGTCGCTAGCATAGTGTTGCAAATTAGTTTTGGCAAATTTACATCTAGCTAAAGTTTAGTCAAAATAGGCTTTTTAAAACACAACTTTGTTTTGAAAACTAAGTACATGATAGTATTATGCTTAATCTAGCTCTGATACTAGCTATGATAGAACCGTCCAATTTATACAAGATCAAGTATGGATGTTCCCATTTAGCACATTGACGCGCGCATACTTTCACTTATATAAACCCGGTAGTCCACCGAGTGTCATGAAGGACCTCGGTAAATCAACATCACAACCAAGATCACATGATTAAGCAAATACACATCATATATACAGAGTTGCAGTGGAAATAATATTACAAATGGGTTCACAAATAATAATATAAGTTTGGGTTTCAAAACCGATTAGTGAAAACAATCTAGCTTTCAAATGATTACAATAATATAAGCTCCAAATACATTGCTAGCATAAGTGACATCCTCTGATAAAAGCATATAGATGAGAAATAAACATAGTCACCGAGCCCACCGGCGGTTAGCCACCATCTTCAGTAGGCCGAGAACTTCACCTGCAACATGGTGGGATAAACCCTGAGTACTCGAATGTACTCAGCTAAGCTTACCCATCATAAACCAGAAATAAAGTGTCACCAAAGAGTATGCAAGGCTTTATAGGTGGAGCTTGCATGACAAAATTTTGAATAAAAGCCACTAGTTGAGGTATACATTTTACAATTTGGTAACCAAGTTAATTATAACTATTCATCTCTAGATTAGCAACTAACCTATGCCAAACATGTGGAATATCATTTAGTAACTGGCAATAGTAACCATAGCCAGTGTAGTAATGTGAGTATCATCATCATAACCATCAAGTTTCCATTAAGTTACTCTACGTTGCCGCTGCTCAGTCAAGTTCTCACTATCCGGAAGAGACAGCAATTCAAATCGATTCCTACCCAGCTGAGGAGTTATTCCTAACACAAACCCAGACATACCTATGCCAAGGTAGTCTTAGGTCACATTTAGTACAACTCAGGAACCAACTTCGTGGGTCTGATCAGCGCCGCGCCCTCAGAGATTCTACCAATCTACCAGGAAGATCAGGACTCAAACTCGCCCTTGGACTCATGCCATTAGCTCTCCACAAATCCTTACTACCAACTAGGGTGCGCATTTTCACTTACTAGGGCCCAGCCTGAGTTGAGCTACTCAGCTTCACGATCAGAACTGACTTATCTAGCCAACTAAGTGCTAGGCATGCGTTCAACATGACATGAGGACGTATAACAAATCGGTCCTTAACCCACACAGATGGGAATAAATAGGCACCAAGACCTCCATGCCTTGTTGCTTCTCTATCACAATTCCGTCCGGTCTCCTTTTTATTCATCAACACATGGTTATTTCCACAATAGAAAATATATCCAACCATGCTTTGGTATCCACCTATATCTCACATGTGATAGGAAATCACCCAACTTCTACTGGTCTAAGCATTGCTAAGCATACATTCAATCCTAGACCTACATAGGGTTCAAGGTATATTTCTAGACAAGGTAGTTCTATGCATCAAGTGGTTCCAATCAACTTTTATACCTAATGCATTAAACATAAAGAACTCAAGTGATATTTGTAAAAGCATAGGAGGCTTAGAATGCTTTGGGGCTTGCCTATGATCCAACACTAGTATAGTGTTTGTTAGATGACACTCGCATGGCGAGCATCTCCCATATCGGCACTTGCTTAGTCCTTCCATCTTTAGGATAGGTCCACCATACACCGTCTTCGGGTTCAGCTTCAACATTATGTCCTTCACATGGTTCATCTAGCATACCTAGATGAGATGCAAGATGCAAGTGCATGAATATGAAGAATGGTAATATGAGATGCATCACATAATAGCATTCAAGGCAAACATAAGATCATGAAAGACATAGGCACCTATTGTTATTTAACTAAACATCACACAACATATTATAAAGGGATAGCAAGCATATTAGGCATGGCACACAAGTGAACTTAAGTTCAGATATTGCACCCATGCATCGATCAAGAACTAACCAACATGTTTAGCCAAAACAAGAGCAAGCTAAAGCAATCACCTAGCACATGTATAGAAATCTAGACAGCAGCACAACAGTCACTTGTTTTAACCATAACTAGAGATATAAGCATCCAGCCAGGGTGACCCTAGAATTTTTGTAAAGCTAATGAAATTTCCTACAAAATTGTTATTATCATGAAAATCTTATTCCAAAGCTAACCAGATCAAACATGCCAATGTTTTAGATCTACACAGAACTAGGACAAAAAAGTAGTAGTAATTTCAAAAATGTATAACTGGAGTTACAGACATCAAACAAACAAGAACCTTAACTTTCTAGAAATGTTATTAAATTATATAAAACATGTTTATTATCATCACAAGGTGATTCCACAATTAATAAATTCAATCAAGCACAATTGAGTACCTCTGTCCAGACTTAGACATATTCTGCCATAGAACTTCACAAGCTTATAACTGGAGCTCTACAACACCAAAATGGATGATATAGGATAATTTGGAAAGCTTAAGTAAATCACTATAACATTTATATTATCACTAATACATGATTTCATACTTAACTAGGACAAACAATGAAATCCTTCAAATCTGCACAGAGCATAGACCAAACATGACAGATCATTTGTCAAATTCATAACTCCTAAACTATCAGGCCTATGGTTATGCAATTTGAACACAAGAAATATTATGAAATTAGTTACAACTTTTGTATTCACTACAACCACAACAAACATCATTTACACCACGAAAATAATTGCACAAGCAAAACTGCACATGCAGCCCAAACAGCAGTGGTACATTTATAGAAAGAAAACTGATAGGAACTTCAGAGAAGCATAACTGGAGTTCTAGACCTCCAACAAACATGACTCATAACTTTTTGAAAAGCTTATGAAGTTAACTACAACTTTCTTATTCTAATCTTAAGATGATTATACAGTTAACAAGGTCAATTAATCCAATAAATGCATCTCTCTCCAAAACGTGGACAAAATCGGATATGCAATTTTAAACAGCAATAACTTGGGTTCCACATGTCCAATAAGTGTGGTTCTAGACTTTTTACAAAGATTAGCAAATTGTAAACAACTTTGTTATAAACACCTAGAGCTAATTCTACTATTAACAAGGCCATAGATTACCAACAAGGCAACCTTGTGTGGGTTTGGGCAGAAACAGCCACACAAAAATTATGCTCTTTAGCTTTTTGAAAATATTAATAAAAGCACTACAACTCATTTATTATCATCAAGGCATGATTCATAACTTAGCTGAGCCAATTAACACAAACATTAAGGCCTATTCAGAATAGGAGCAAAGCAACACAGGGCAATTGTTATTTTTATAGCTCTTAAACAATCATGCCTAAAATCCTAAAATTCTTACCAGACATCAACCATCACCTGAGTATCATTCCATACAAATTTCACATTTATTTGAGCAAAACAACTAAAGTTATGAAAAAGACAAGGCATAACTAGTATTAAAAACCTAACTACATAAATTTATTTTTACAGCAAAAACTTTAAACTAAAGAATGCCATATTATAGATCCATTGCATATATAATTTCACATGGATTCCAAAAAGTCCACATTTGCTATTTTACAATTTTTCTACAATTTGTTATGATTTTTCAAAGTTTAGCCGATTATATGCATATAAGGAAAAAGAAGGAAAACAATTTTGCACTGGGGTCCCTACAGAAAATACAAATTAAATGCCAGCAAACAGGTCCTTCTTGGCACTATTACTCTAAGTCTGGCTTTTTTCCTAACCCTAGAAAACTTTCTATTCCCGCGCGTGGTCCCTCTTCTCCTTCCTCTCGACGGTAGAGCAGGGGAGGTGGCCGGCGGGCCTGATTCCCGATGAGGTGGTCATCCTTCGGCGATGAGTGGTAGCGGCGGAGTGCTAGGGAGCCCACATGCACCCACCGAGCTGCTTAGCCTGGCCAGAGACGGCCTAAGGCGGCTCGGCCACAGCGCTTGCATGGTGCATAGAGGCGCAGCTCCAGTGGCGGTGGAGTTGGCTGGCTTTGGCCAACAGGAGCTAGTAGTGGTGGGGAGCACCCAGTAACTAGAGTGCACCCACAGGGCTGCCTGGCTCATCCTAAGATGGGCCAGGATGGCCTGGCCACGCGGCACCAGTGGCATAGCTCCGACGGCGGTGGTCATGTGAGCGCGTGCGAGGAAGGGAGCGAGTAGAGGCGAGGGCGAGCGTGCGTGAGAGATGGAACATGCCATTGTGAATGTGGTGGCATTGGTCATGAGAGTGGAGGAGGCACAGAGGTGACGGGAGGAGCAAGCAACATCGAGCTCTGCTCCGGCACCCATGGTGGGCGTGGCCATGAGCGATAGCAGCAGCAGTGCTAGCATGAGAGTGGCATGCGGCAATTGAACTAGGTGGCTGTAGAGCTGTACAAAGGAGGAGGAGAGGGAGCAATGCCCATGGCAGCTGCTCAGGCTCTGCCCGGCGGCTCGCATTGGCAGCTGCGGCCATGGAGGAGTGACAGCGACAGCGACAACGAGAGAAGGGAAGAGAAGGCGAGCGCGGAGTGGTGCTTTGTGTAGGATAGCATCTGGCAGCAGCACAGCTTAGGTAGGGCATCCACGACGCATGGAGCAGGGGCGGCAAGCATGACACCCGCGTGGCCCCTTTGGGGCCCGTCGTCGAACATCTAGCACGCGTCGGTGTGGGCGAGGTGGGGAGCTGATTTGGGCTAGCTACAGGCTGATTTGATCCTTGGCCTTAAACTAAGTTTGATCACCTCCGAATACACTCCAACATTGATTAAGGGTGCATTGCCATTGGAGCCATAGATTAGGAGATGATTAGCTCCAAAAATGGCACTGTCAACGACTTAACAAGGGTTAAGCCTTGCTCTGCTTGAGCTCGAATTACTTGGTCCAAACATGATCAAACTTGATACAACTTCTTCCCAGACCTTCTCCATGGAATTAAATCCAACTTTTATTTTTGTACCAAACATTGTTGTTTAACAGAAACATGAGAACACGACACGCTAATGTCAAAGTCGATGAATTCCGGACTTAGAATACTTAAAACTACAGCATAATCAATTTTGTGACCTTTGTTTGTCAAGCTTAGAAATAGATTTAGACTTGGGTACTTAAACAAAGTTTGTAGCACACAAACTAAACTACAACTTTTATTTAAGGTACAACCTTGTATCTTGAATATAAACCATTCTTTTACTTTGGTCAAAGCAGCACAATGATTAACTCTTAAACTAGAGTTTTAGGCCAATTGAGACATTTTCTTGATATCTACTCAACATGAACCCTTCATAACTTTTGTTCATGAGTGTAAGTAGAGTTGTTTGATCAAGGTTGCAAGGTTTGGTTGATGGCCTATAATTCCATTCACTTAATAGTGCAATTCAAGCAAGAATGTAACTCATCATTTCATGTGACTTTTTGGCTCCAAACTTCGTGAAACTTTTCCACTAGTCAAGATGGATGCATGTTGATGTAATGTACATGAAACAAGCATGTTTAACATTACTCATGCCTAATCTTAAATAGGCTCCGCATGTAAGCAAAGGTGTGCTGTCCAAGTTCAGGTTGGAACTCAATTCCATAGATTGGACCTCAATACCTTCATCATTACTTCCAGATCATGAACTAGAGATTGTAATCATTGCTTGACATATCCTACTAAAGTCCAATTTCACTAGTAAACTTGTGACTAACACCCGGGGTGTTACAACTTGGTCTAAAAAACATGAGGGCTATGTACCAGCATTGTATGCTCAAGTGTTTTGGGGACCTCATCAAGCGAACCATTGAGGCCTATGTGGATGACATCGTGGTCAAGTCCAAATGGGCTGACCAGGTCATAGCCGACCTTGAGCAGGCCTTCGCAAAACTCTGAGGAAACGGCATGAAGCTCAACCCTGAGAAATGCATTTTTGGGGTCCCGAGGGGTATGCTGCTAGGTTTCATCATCTCCGAGCATGGCATCGAGGCCAACCTAGAGAAGATTTTGGCCATCATAAGGATGGGCCCGATTCAGAACATAAAGGGGGTACAACAAGTTGTAGGGTGCCTCATCATGCTCAGCCGCTTCATCTCGTGCCTCGGCGAACGAGGTCTCCCCCTCTACTGGCTTCTGAAGAAGGCCAACCATTTCAAATGGACGCCCGAGGCTTCAGGAGGCACTTGATGTGGTCAAGCAACTACTAATGAAGGTAATGGAGACAGGGATCCCGATCTTCCGTTAGGTGATAGTAACTATCGTTGTGGCGGAGAGTGACACACCGATCTGACTTCAGATCAAAAGATCGAACCCTGCAATCTTAATACCACCGCTCATCTGGTTATAAACCAAGTCACGGACCAGGTTGACCTCGCCAAGAAGGCTAACCCCTACCTGCGCAATGAAGAACACAAGCAAGAAAAAGAAAGAACGCAACCAAATTACAGATGAATGATTAAACTCATGAAGTTGGGGTCTCACAAACCGATGAACGGTGAAACTGTTCTTAACAGATTAATCTAAGCAAAACCCGAACTCTAATGGAGGGGCAGCAGCTGTTTATGAAGACTCCAGGGTTGTGCAAGACCCCTGGATGCCTAATGAGCCCAAACTCGATACATGGTCCAATGGACCAAAAGACGGTATCATAGCACCCTAGCAGATTCTAGACGCTGAATTGTTTCGATGATTCTCATTGATTACGAATAGCTTTTGACATGAAACTACTTGGATTGGCTTCCTTATCAAATTAGCTTTCCATCCATATGTGGATCATTGAAAATGGAGTCCGGATGTGTCCTAGGTGACCAATTTAAGGCAGACTGGTCCTGGAGGCCGAGGCAGACTCGAATTCTTGTTGGACTGGGCCTCCGGCTTGTGTTGGACGTCCTTGCTGGTCATCATCACCTCCACCACTTCCTCTAAGTCCTTCATGACCCTCTCCAATGTTCCTAAGCAAGATAACATCATTAGGTAGTAGTCTATTCTCAAAAGTATGAAAAGTATCGCTTAAGAACGAGCTCACCTCTAAATTGAGTTATCGCTTTCGAGCCCGGGTCATTGGACCTTGCATGACGGTTGGAGGATCAGCGGGTACCTCTGAAGAAGTGATGTCCTCATCATCCTCCCCCTCTTGAATTGGAGTCATCCTCGACTCAAGCTCATCTTCTTCTCCCAAATAAGGTTTCAAATCTACAATGTTAAAGGTGGGACTAACCCCGAACTCGGGTGGCAATTCAAGTTTCTAGGCATTATCATTCATTTTCTCAATGATCTTATAAGGACTAGCTGCTCTTGGCATTAATTTAGACTTACGTAGCTCAGGAAATCTATCTTTTCTTAAATGTAACCAAACCAAATCACCCGGTTCAAGTTTAATCTCTTTTCTTCCTTTACTACCAGCAATTCTATACTTTTCATTCATGCTTTCAATATTTGCTTTAGTTGTTTCATGCAACTTACAAATAAAATCAGCACGCTCTCTAGCATCACTATGTATTCTCTCAGTGGTAGGTAAAGGCAAAAGATCAATAGGAGCATGGGGGTTAAAACCATACACTACCTAAAAAGGACTTACCTTGGTGGTGGAATGTTCCGCTCTGTTATATGCAAACTCCACATGCGGCAAACACTCTTCCCACATCTTCAAATTGCGCTTCAAAATGGCTCTCAACATGGTGGACAATGTTCGATTCACAACCTTAGTTTGCCCATCAATTTGGGGATGACATGTTGTAGAAAACAACAACTTGGTCCCCAATTTATTCCACAACGTGCGCCAAAAATGACTCAAGAATTTTACATCGCGATCTGAAACAATAGTAGAAGGCATACCATGCAAGCGAACGATTTCTTGAAAGAAAAGGTCAGCAATATGAACAACATCGTTGCTCTTATGACAAGGAATAAAATGTGCCATCTTAGAAAAATGATCAACCACCACAAAAATACTATCCCTCCCCCTCTTAGTCCTTGGCAATCCCAACACAAAATCCATAGATATATCTGCCCAAGGAGTAGAAGGAACAGGAAGAGGCATATACAAACCATGTGGGTTCAACCGTGACTTAGCTTTTTGACACGTGGCACACCGAGCCACATACCGCTCTACATCTCACCTTATCCTTGGCCAAAAGAAGTGTGTGGACAGCACCTCCTCCGTCTTCTTGGCACCAAAATGTCCCATCAATCCGCCTCCATGTGCCTCCTGCAACAACAAAAGATGAACGGAACCAACTAGAATGCATAGGCGGTTAGCTCTAAACAAAAACCCATCGCTGATCATAAACTTATTCCATGTGCGTCCCTCTCTACAATTAAGCAACACATCCTTAAATCATGATCAAGCGCATATTGTTCTTTAATGGATTGAAGACCAAAAATCCGGCAATCAAGTTGGGACAGCAATGTATATCTTCTAGACAAAGCATCAGCAATCACATTATCCTTCCCTTTCTTGTGTTTGATAATATAAGGAAAAGATTCAATAAATTCAACCCATTTAGCATGCCTACGATTCATATTATCTTGAGAGTGAAGATACTTAAGCGATTCATGATCAGAATGAATAACAAATTCTTTAGGCCACAAATAATGATGCCATGTCTCCAAAGAATGAACAAGTGCATACAATTCTTTATCATACGTGGAATAATTAAGAACAGGACCATGCAATTTTTCGCTAAAGTAAGCAGCTGGTTTACCATCTTGCATCAAAATACCACCAATGCCAACTCCACTAGCATCACATTCTAGCTCAAAAGTCTTACCAAAATTTGGAAGTTGCAGCAATGGTGCGTGTGTAAGCTTGTCCTTCAAAGTGTCAAAGGACTCCTCTTGTGCCTCTCCCCAATGAAACACCACTCCTTTCTTCGTCAACTCATGCAATGGGGCAGCAATGGTGCTAAAATCTTTGACGAAGCAACGGTAGAATCCTACAAGACCAAGAAAACTCCTCACCTGTGTGATAGTTTGGGGAACCGGCCAGCTCTTTATGGCTTCAATTTTCATCTCGTCTACCTCAATTCCCTATGGAGTTACAACATAGCCAAGAAAAGAAACTTGATCCATGCAAAAGATGCACTTCTCAAGGTTACCAAATAAACGTGCATCATGTAAAGCATTAAAAACAGCATGTAAGTGATCCATATGTTCATCAAAAGACTTGCTGCAAATCAATATATCATCAAAGTAAACTACCACAAAATGTCCAATAAAAGCTCTTAAAACCTCATTCATTAAGCGCATGAAAGTGCTAGGTGCATTTGTCAAACCAAAAGGCATTACTAACCACTCATACAACCCGAATTTGGTTTTAAACATAGTTTTCCATTCATCTCCAAGTTTCATTCTAATTTGGTGGTAGCCACTTCGCAAGTCAATCTTAGTGAAAATTATAAAACCACACAACTCATCAAGCATGTCGTCTAGCCTAGGAATAGTATGACGATACCGAATAGTAATATTATTGATGGCTCTACAATCAACACACATATGCCAACTTCCATCTTTCTTAGGAACCAAAAGTACAGGAATGGCACAAGGACTAAGGCTTTCATGTACATACCCACGGTCCAAAAGGTCTTGGACTTGTCGCTAAATTTCCTTAGTCTCCTCAGGATTGGTTCGATAAGCAGCACGGTTGGGCAACGTTGCTCCCGGAATCAAATCGATTTGATGCTCTATCCCTCTCATAGGTGGCAGCCCCGGGGGTATCTCATCTAGAAAAATGTCCTCATATTCTTGCAAAAGGTTAGTGACAGCAGGAGGTACCAAACTAACAATATCATCAAGTGAAAACATAGCTCGTTTGCATATCAAAGCATAGCAAATATCATTATCAGAAATTTCAGCAAAGTCACATTTTGTTGCAAGCATAACACCACCGTTCAATTTAATCCCCTCAACCTTAGAAATAGATGTAGTCTTATCCTTTTTAGGTGGGAAAATAGAATTAGCAACTTGCTGATTTTTAGATTGAACATCATTCAAACTAGCAGCGCGTTCTCTATTAGCTTGTACAATTTGAGCAGGGGTCAAAGGTACCAAAGTAATTTTCTTTCCTTTATGCACAAAAGTGTATTTATTACTTCTACCATGGTGTGTAGCATCATTATCATGTTCCCAAGGACCACCCAATAAAAGTGAACAAGCTTGCATAGGTACCACATCACAATCAACCGAATCAGCATAAGAACCAATGAAAAATGAAACTCTACAAGTTTGTGTTATCTTTGCTTTACCAGAATCATTTAGCCACTGAATATGATATGGATGTGAGTGTGGGCGTGTGGTCAAGCCAAGCTTCTTGACAAAATAAGAACTCACCAAATTGTTGTAGCTACCTCCATCAATAATGACACATGCTCGACGGTCAGTGATGATGAAGAAAATCTAGAACAAGTTATGGCGTTGTAGCTTCTCAGGTTGCTGGACTTGTGAGCTGAGCTCCTGCTATACAATGATGCTCCTATAGGACACCGTGGCCTCGTCACCAAGGACTTCGCCGTCCTCCTCATCTGCATCTTGGTCTTCTTCATCCTCAATGTCAGAGGTGCTGATGTAACCATCTTTTGTAGCAATATATGCCCACTGACTTGGGCAATCCTTCTGCACATGGCCAATGCCATGGCAGCAGTGGCACTGAATACCCAAAGTGCATCCCGTAGATGCAACGGATAAGGAACTCTTGATAGGCACCTGCAAAGAATTTTTACCTGAATCTGAAGGTCTTGCGGGAGGTGCCTTAGGTGTAGCAGAAACTCTAGAGGTTGCTAGTCGCTTCGCTGGTGGAGGCGTCTGAAAAGTGGTTGGCTTGGTCAGCCCTGAAGATGGTGCCGAGCGTGGCGTGTATGTGCTGGTGCTAACCTTGCTCTTGCCCTGCTGTTCACACCCTTGCAATTCCTTTTTTGCAAGCGTAGCAAACTGAAACAACTAGTTGACAGTGTTAAATTCTTTATAATCAACAATGTCCTGAATCTCATGCCTCAAACCCGAATAAAAATGACAAATGGCATCTTTGTTTCCCTCCACAACACTACAGCACATCAATCCCTTTTAGAGCTCACCATAGTAATCCTGTACAGATTTATCTCCTTGTTCTAAACGCATCAATTTCTTATGCAAATCTTTATGATAAGAAGGAGGAACAAAACGATCATGCATAGCTACCTTAAGTTCTTCCCATGTACCAGGTAAAGCATCCTGTGCAGCTAGCCCATTCCACCAAATAATGGCAAAATCCTTAAACTCACTAGTAGCTTGTCTAACTCTATGCTACTCAGGTACAAGGTGGGCACTAAACTTTTGTTCTACCGTCATCTCCCAATCAAGATATCCCTCAACATCATAATGACCTGAAAAAGATTGTATTGTGAACTTAATTTTAGCATAAGGATCATCGGGCACACGGTGATTATTACCTTGACGGTGGTGGTGGTGGACACCACCCATACCTATCGTGTTACGGCGAAGACGTTGTCGTAATCTCTCTTGTCGGATAGCTACTCGACCTATGTTCCCATTGGCATCATACACCATGTCTTGACCATTGGTGTTGCTGCCGTAGACATCGTTGTTGCCCGCCACAAAGGTTTCCAACTCAGTAACCTTGTCGGTTAGCGTGGAAATTCGCTTGTCCAATCTCTCCATGCTATTGCCAATGTTGAGCTCAATGAGTGCGTCAGTGATGGCCTTCCTGATGGCCTCATTCATCCTTTTTTAGGCATCCTCTACAACAGCCTGTAGTTGCTCTTGACTAACACACACGTTGAAACCCTTAGGATTTTTATCTCCAGTCTGTTCACCTCCTGCCATTGAAAACACAAAAATAGGAACAAACAAGTGAAAGTTATCCCTACCAAATGACTACATGGTTGCAGTGGTGTCACTTTTCATAGCAAGTGGAAGCGTCTTACCAAGCTCTTACAAAGTTCTTACCAACACAAGTAGTGGGCGGTACAACCGGCGGCTAGTTCGTGATACCTGTGGGGCAGTGGTACCGAGATTGCAAGGCCCTTTGTCTATACTAATCTAAAGAGTTTGTTGAGCTTGGAAGGCAAACAAAGAGTAATATGTATATCTGGCACACAAGTCAGTAATAGAAAGTAATGCTGAATTATAGTCTAAAGTACTTGTTCTCGTTGCTGCTCTAAAGTGTTGCAAGTACCAGGTGTGTGACAAAAGTATGGTGGATAGCAAGGTGATAGGTGTGAGGAAAACAAGTATGGTGGATGGAGACAGCAACACAAACAAAGAACCAGACAACACACGCTAACACAACTCACTTTGATCTTCTCTATGTGCTCCTCTAAATATTGTTCCTCTTTTGCCCCTCTCTTTTTTCTATTTTTTGGGCTGTCGTTATTTTTTTGGGAAATTTTGACTTTTTTATTTTATTTTTTTACATATTTTTCCTTTACTTAGGAGCACAAAATAAGTAGCCATAGAAAATATGAGCTCAAACAAGTGAAAGACGTGGCCTGTGGAATTTTCAGAAAACAGGAACAAAATCGACAAAAACCTTGTGACCACGAAACGAGGATCTTGTGACCACTTTTTAACCAATCTAAAAATTTCAAACCCCAATAGGGCAAGGGATGGACAGATCCAAAAAAAATTTTGATCGATTTGCATATATGGAACGTCGAAAATGGAGTTCGTATGTGAAAACTAGACCAGTTTTAAGAATTGGCTCCGAATTAGAGGACAAAACGGGAACACTGTGTGCAAAATTGGTCACAACAGCCAAGATTTGATGGAAACGATGGGGAAAAATACACGAACTGGACTCTAACACAACCTAACCAATAACAAGACCTCGACTAGGACACAAACTCAACACGACGGACTCTAAAACTAAAATATGCAAAGGCTATGGCGCGGAAGGTTCTAGGACAGGAAAAACGAGTATGGCACTGGACTATGGGACAAATGCGAAACACTCAAACTAGGGAATAAAAGTGAACCTGACGGTATACCTTAGCTTTGATTACCACTTAATGGAGATGGGGATCCCAATCTTCCGTCAGGTGATGGTAACTATCGTTGTGGCGGAGAGTGACACACCGATCCGGCTTCAGATCGAAAGATCGAACCCTGCAATCTTAGCACCACCGCTCCTCTGGTTATCAACCAAGTCATGGACCAGGTTGACCTCACCAAGAAGGCTAATCCCTACCTATGCAACGAAGAACACAAGCAAGAACAAGAAAGAACACAACCAAATTGTAGATGAATGATTAAACTCACGAAGTTGGGGTCTCACAAACCGATGAACGGCGAAACTATTCTTAATAGATTAATCTAAGCAAAACCCGAACTCTAATGGAGGGGCGGCGGCTATTTATGGAGACTCTAGGGTCGTGCAAGACCCCTGGATGCCTAATGGGCCCAAACTCGATACATGGTCCAACGGACCAAAAGACGGTGTCGTAGCACCCTGACAGATTTTGGATGCTGACTTGTTTTGACGATTCCCTGTTGATTCCGAATAGCTATTGATGTGAAACCACTTGGATTGGCTTGACTGTCAAATTAGCTTTCCATCCATATGTGGATCATTAAAAACGGAGTCCAGATGCGTCCTGGGTGACCAGTTTAAGGCAGACTGGTCCTGGAGGCCGAGGCAGACTCGAATTCTTGTTGGACTGGGCCTCTGGCTTGTGTTGGACGTCCTTGCTGGTCATCATCACCTCCACCACTTCCTCTAAGTCCTTCATGACCCTCTCCAATGTTCCTAAGCAAGATAACATCATTAGGTAGTAGTCTGTTTTCAAAAGTATGAAAAGTATCGCTTAAGAATGAGCTCACCTCTAAATTGAAGTTGTCGCTTTCGAGCCTGGGTCATTGGACCTTGCATGACGGTTGGAGGATCAGCGGGTACCTCTGAAGAAGTGATGTCCTCATCAGAAGGCCCCGATCCGAATCCCTCCAACCGATGGAGAACCGTTTCTGCTCTACATTGCAGCCACCATGCAAGTGGTCAACGCCGCCCTAGTGGTGGAACGAGAAGAAGAAGGGCACGCCCTCAAAATGCAGCATCTCGTGTACCTTGTTATCGAGGTCTTGTCCGATTCCTAGGACCCACTACCCCTAAATCCAGAAGCTCCTATACCCAGTTCTTATCACCAAGAGGAAGCTCTGTCACTACTTCGAGTCGCATATGGTGATGATCGTGATGACCTTCCCCCTCAGCGAGGTTGTCCAAAACAAGGATGCCACAGGAAGAATCACAAAGTGGGCACTCGAGCTGATGGGTCAAGGCATTTTGTATACCCCCCGGACGACTATCAATACCCAAGTGCTGGCTAATTTCATTGCAGAGTGGACCGAGGTCCAAATGCCACTGGTAGTCATCGACTAGGAGTACTGGACGATGTACTTCGATGGATCGCTGATGAAGAAAGGCGCCAGCATGGGGCTAGTCTTCATTTTGCCCCTCGGGGTATGCATGAGGTACATGGTTCGCAACCATTTCCCCTCCTCCAACAATGTGGCCAAGTATGAGGCACTCATCAACGGCCTATGCATCACCATCAAGTTGGGTATCCGATGCCTCGATGTCCGGGGCGACTCCTAGCTAGTCATCGACCAAGTCATGAAGGAATCGAGCTGCCACAATGCTAAGATGGGTGCATATTACTGAGAAGTCCATCAGTTGGAGGACAAGTTTGATGGTCTTGAGCTCAACCACATCCCAAGGTGTCTCAACAAGGCGGCCGACGTGCTGGTAAAAGTGGTGTTTGGCCAAGAGCTGGTGCTAATGGGTGTCTTTGCCAGCGATCAGCACAAGCCCTCAGTCCACTATGAGGAGCCAGAATAGGCTGGTGATGGGCCGCCTGCCTTGGACTCAGGTGCTAACTAGCCGTTGGCTCCATCTGACCCCAAGGTCATGGAGCTTGACAAAGATCTAGTGACAGAGCCCATCCCTCTGGTTGACTGGAGGATGCCTTACCTCGACAACCTCCTCCGTGAGGCACTGCTAACAAACAAGACAAAGGCTCAATGGCTCACGTGTCGTGCCAAGTCCTTTGCCATTGTTGATGGCAAACTCTACAGGTGGATCCACACCTGGGATCCTATAGCACTACATCCCCATTTAGCATGGGAAGAAGTTGCTGAGTGATATCCATAGTGGGGTCTATGGTAACCATGCCACTGTCTAGAACCTTGGCTAGAAATGCATTCCGACAAGGCTTCTACTGGCCGACCACGGTAGCCAATGCTGAAATATTGTGCGCACCTACGAAGGGTGTTAGTACTATGCCCGGCAGACCCACCTACTGGCCCAAGCACTCTAGACAATCCCCATCATGTGGCCATTCATGGTCTAGGGGGTCAATCTGGTCGAACCTCTCAAGAGAGTGCCTGAGGGCTATACACACTTACTTGTCACTATAGACTAGTTTACGAAGTGGATATAGGCTCGACCGATCTCCGCAATCAAGTCTGAGCAAGCCATGCTATTCTTCCTCGACATCGTCCATCGCTTTGGGGGTCCCAAACTCCATTATCATGGACAATGGCATGTAGTTCACTAAAAAGAAGTTCCTCCAATTCTACGATGAATACCACATCTGCGTTGATTGGGCCACCGTGGCGCACCCCCGCATGAACGACATGGTCCTATAAGGCCTCAAGCCTAGGATCTTCAATCGGTTGAACAAATTTGGTGGACAATGGGTTGCGGAACTACCTGCGGTGATCTGGAGCCTGAGGACGACCCCTAGCTGGGCCATCGATACACACCATTCTTCATGGTCTACGGTTCTAAGGCTATCCTCCTGACCATCCTCGACTTTGGAGCACCAATGGTCAGGGCTGTACGACGAACAGGGAGCCAAGGCATCCCTCAAAGATGCCATGGACCAACTACCAACAAGCGTTGCGCCAGTACCATAGCCAGTCAAGTGTGGGGTCGGGCCTTCAACGTCGGGGACCTGGTGCTCTGCCTTGTCCAAAGCAATAGAAACCACCACAAGCTCTCTCTACCATGGGAGGGACCGTATATCATTGCAGAGGTGCTTTGACCAGGCGCATACAAGCTCAAGACCATTGACGGTGAAGTCTTCATCAATGCCTAGAACATCGAGCAGCTACGTCGCTTTTACCCTTAATAAACGCACACTTTCTCTTATCAGTTTCACTTTAAAACTCCTCGATCTTTAGTGACACCTGACCCTAGCAACGGTGAGGGGTCAGGCTTCACTCGGGGGCTAATAAGAGCATACCTATCTAGTAGACATTTCTCTATGCCCGACCCTTTCTCACGTTAAGACCTCGAAGCAGAGTTTGCAGAAACAAATGCTGAGTAAAACTGGTCGGACTACGAGAAACCTATGCCTCGGTGGCTATGGCGCCTTTGCGCACCTGCGTGATCAGAGTTTTTTTCTACACCCTAAGCTTTTTGTCCTTAGCTACGGGAAAGAGTCAGTATGTGTTTAAGAGTTTATTCGCCTAGCAAGCATTCTTCGAGCCCGACCCTCTCTCACGACGAGACCTATAAGCTAGGCTTGTGGAAACAAACTTTGAGTAAAACTGTTGGGACTATGAGAAACCTATGCCCTAGTGGCTATGACATCTTTGCTCACCAGCGTGATCAGAGTTTGTTCATTCCGCACCCCGAGCTTTATGGCCTGAATAATGGAAAGGGTTAGAACACTCTAACCTTTTTATACAAAAAGAGGAGAAGGGCTAAAAAGCTATCTGGCCATAATGAAATCTAAGAGCTTGTCCATTTATTACAAGTTGGTCGCCTAGCATATCTGCCTAACTAAGTTTTTGGACGGGATGTTCTCGTCCCCTATCTCTATAGGTGAGTCCTATCCTAGCAGGTAACACAAGTTGATCGGATAGCTTGGCTGCTACCGAGAGAAAGGTAGGGAGCAGCAGGATGCCCCACGCAGGTTATGCCGACCCCATCATGAACGATGGACCTAGATTCCACTCGAACATGTCTAGTAAGAGCTCCCCAAACCCATCACTCATGCCATCAAGGTAGGTCCTGCGCTAGCAGGTCACCCTTAATTTATGCATGTTTTCTCTTATCAATTTCGTTATAGAGCCCTCGACCCTAGCAGCGGCAAAGGGTCGAGCCTCACTCAGGGGTCGGCAAGAGTATCTATTCGCTAGACATTCTTTATGCCCGACCTCTTCTCATGTTAAAAAACTTGAAGCAAGGTGTGCAGAAACAAACTCTGAATAAAACTAGTCGGACCACAAGAAACCTACGCCCCAGTGGCTATGGCGTTTTTGCTCACCAGCATGATTAGAGTTTTTGTCCCTACACCCCAAGCTTTAGCCTCCACTTTCTCAGGAAGGGTTTAGAGGGGCCCACCTATAGAATGTCAATTGAGGAGAGGCTGGTAGGTTGCCCAAGTTGATCGAATAGCTCAGGCCACTGCTAAGAGACAGATAGGGAGTAGTGGGATGCCCCATGTAGGTTATGCTAGATCCATCGTGAACGACAGACCCGGACCCCACATGGACATATCCGATAAGAGCTCCCCAAACCCATCACTCAAGCCATCAAGGTAACTTTACCGAACCCCACTTTTCATTCATTCATCCATTCTCTTGCATGCATTCATACATACATTCATTCATTCATTCATCCATACATTCATCCCATACATCCAAGCATTGCATATGCAATTGCTGCATCACAACACTTTGCGTCGCATCACGAAATGGTAGTCGTCTCATTCGATATGAGTGGTGACCGACCGAGGTTCGAAGGCCATCCTGCGAAGGGCTCAAGGCCGCCTCACATCAAATAGAGGTAGGGGAGAAAAACATAGATGAGCTCCAATAGCCTTGTCTGACCCCACTTAGAAGCAGATAGGGACATCTAGACCTTTCTCATTCGATCCTAACCTCGAGCAAAGCCCATAGAATCTCCAACAAGGAGAGGCCAGCGGGCCACCTAAGTCAGTCTCCGGAATGACTTGGGCATCTATCGGGAGGCGGGTTAAGGAGTAGTGGAATGCCACATGAGAGCTATGCTGACCTCGTCAGCGAATGACGGACCCAGATTCCACTCGACATATGCCCGTTAGTGAGCTCGCCAAGGGCGATACTCGAGCCATCGAGGAAAGTGTTGTTAGCTCAGCCCCTCCGATTGCGAAAACCATAGATGGGGTGACACTCAAAATTTGGCCGACCCCTACCAAGCCCAACAGGGATCGGGGGCTCGAACCGCCCGACCCTAGCTTGGGAACCCAACTGATCGGGGTTCGAAAGTTGGCCCGTGAAGAGCTCGAGGCCACCTCATGTCAAATAGAGCCAGGGGAGAAAATGTAGATGAGCCCAGTGGCCTTCACATGACCCGGTTAGAAGCAAATAGGGTCATCTCAACCTTCTCATTTGATCCTAACCTCGAGCCGAGCACATAGAATCTCCATCTAGGGGAGCCTAGTGGGCCACCTGAGTCGCTCTCTAGAGCGACACGGGCATCTACTGGGAGGTAGGTTAAGGAGCAATGGAATGCCACATGAGGGCTATGCCAACTCCATCATGAACGACGGGCCCGGATTCCACTCGAACAAGCCCTTTAGTGAGCTCGCCAAGCCGTCACTCAAGCCATCGAGGCAAGTGACATTAGCTCAACCCCTCCGGTTGTGAAAACCATGGACTGGGTGACAATCACAAAAATGAGCCAACCCTCGACTGGACCCCCACTATGCGTGGGGGCTTGAGGAAAGTTGGACTTGCAAGAAGACTGAATGCACGGTTACAGAAAGATGGCTCAGATCCTAGGAAGTGGGTACATACGAAAATAAGAGATGCTTTCTCTTACTAGTTTTGCTATCCTCTCCTCGATCTTTAGTGACATCTGACCCCAGCAATGGCAAGGGGTCGAGTCTCACTCGGGGGCTGATAAGGGTATATATACACCCTCTCTAAAATAGCCACCACGCCCGACACCTTTCTCATGTTAAAAAACCTAGTGGCATGGTCTATGGAAACAAACGACTGAGTAAGGCTGGTCAGACTATAAGAAACCTACGCCCCAGCGGCTACGACACTCTTGCTTACCAGCATGATTAGAGTTTCCCTCCTACACCTCAAACTCTATGGTCTTAACAAACAAAAGGGTCAGAACGCATGAACCCCTTTTCACACATAAAAAGGGTGGAAAAATAAATTTGTTTGCACCAAAACAAAAGAACAGATTTGATCAACCGAAACAAAATAACAAGTTTGTTTGAACGATACAGAAGGGTCGGAACTTGTTCACTTATTATAGGAATGACCACCTGACCTATTGAACTAACTAACCCCTTTGGGAAAGAACTATGCCTTCGATCCTGTCCGCTAGGTCCTACAAAAGGGGATCCACCACCACTTCCATCTCCTCTAGCTCGTGGACTTCATAGCCTGGTGTGAAGCCGTGGCTCATCAGTCTCTAGATCGATGTTGTCCCCATAATGAGAATGAGCAATCACAAAGGATTGATTGACCCTGCTGCAAAGGGCATTCCTCTCAAGCTGGCGAACATGAGCCGTGATCTCGACGGCATGTGCCATGAGCGAGCTGGTCCCTTTTGACCACACCACCACAAGGTCATCACAGACCACTTCAAGGATAGCGCTTAGGATACCGAGCTCATCGCTCTATGCCTTAAGATTCCTCCTTGCCTTGGCAAGGTCCAAGGCTAGCCCGACACGCTCTCGGCCTCCAGCCTCTGGGTTGTCACATTTCTGAGCTCGGCCTGGTGAGAGCTGACCTTCTACTGTGTGTCATCGTGCTCTTAGTAGGCTTGGTCACGCTCTTGGTAGGCCTAGTCGTGCTACTCATGAGCCACACCACACTCCAGTGGAGCCTCTCCATGGTTTGGAGCAGCTCATCCTGCTCCTTGCGTAGCCAGGCAACCGCCATGGCATCCAGGCTCGCCCTCTTCTATAGGGCCATGAGCTTCTCCTTGGCCTCCAGCTTCATCTCCCTTTCCTTCTCAACCTTGGCCAGAAGGTTGAGGATCCGCTGGTGGGTCTTGGCATCCTTCTAGAGTAGCTCATCCCACTCCTTCCTAAGCTTGGCGGCCTCCTCATCGTCCCTCCATGACCTCACCAATATGGCCTTGAATGCCTTCTTGGCATCGTTTAGCGTCCCGATGGGCCTCAGCCACCCATGACCAAAGACTGTCTGCTTCCTTAGTGAGGGGAGTCAGCTTGGCCACCCTCTACTAGGCGGCAACAAGTTGAGTAGTCACCTCCCAATGTAGCTGCACCTCCTCGACGAGGTGGTCCTCGGTCTACTTTTGTTGATGAAGGAACCGAGACTTCCCTCAGCTGCGAGCTATGAGGGACTATAGGGAAACGATGGTTAGAAAACAAAAAGTATATAGAGAAAGAAAAGGGCAAGAAGTAGGATCAGGAAAATACCCGGCCAGAGGGAACGACAACATCGCATAAGGCACCCCTAGTGTGGTCCAAGGCTTCTAGCATGGATGCGATTCCCACGTCGATGCTCTCCCTCTCCATGCTCTTGTTGGTGTTATCGAGGGTGAAGAGCGTCGATGCCGGATCCTATGGATTTGTCCACTAGAGCAGGGGCTCGACTCACATGGGCGAGTCATTGCCTACCAATGTCAGCGCTAGGGATGATTCCCCGCCAGTCCCAAGTGCCACCGACCCCTCTCACCATGATGTCCCGCCAAGGGACCCCCTTTGGCGATGGAAGGGGTTAGCGGTGTGGATGCCAACCTCTTTGCCACTACCATGACTCCTAGGGACCCCTCGACCATGTCCCCCTATGTCCTGGCCACCCTAGGTGCCGTCGCTTGGGCCACCAATGGCGCAGGTCACGTCAGTGCCTCAGGCGTCGCTGCTGTTGCGTCTGGTTGTGACCCATTTGTCGTGGCCACCACCACCTCCACCTGCATTGGTGGGGTCACGACCAGCTATGTCGCACCAACCATGGTCGGCGCCATGAGTGTGGTTGGCAACCCCGTTAGCCCCATCATCGGTAGCGGTATCGCAGCCATCACTGGCTACTCCACGACCTCTAAAGGCGCCCTTTGAGCCCTCGTGTTGGTTCATCCCGCCGAGGGCATGGGCGCCACCATGGGTAGCGTCTGACTAGCTGACAATGTGGTCACACTAATGTTGCTCCCACCTAAAATAGGCACAACACTAGCCAACGGGTGCCACCTTAATTGGAGGGCAACGCTCTTCTTTGGCACCAGCGCCAAAGGATTGCGCTTCCTGCCAATGCTGCAAGGAACAAAAAGCATAAGTCATGATGAAATCTAACTAAAACAGGAAAAAATAGAGGAACTAATAACTCACCTCAGCGCCGTCAGGTGGTAGATGCGTTTGGGTGGTGAACCCCTGACCTTTGCTCTGCCTCATCGGACCATGGCCGTCTCGAGCCTAGCTCCTTGCTCCTAGGCAGAGGGGCATGCTTCCCTTGGCTATTGGGGCACAACGATGGAGCCACCCAGCTCTGCTAGCACCTCAGGTGTAGTGATGGAGCCATGCACCCCTATTGGCTCCTAGGGTAGGCCAACGTGGAATGGGAAGGGTCCTGATGCCTGCATGGATGAACCGATACCTGTTAGTGCATCCTCCCTCTCTAGGTCATCCCACTCAATGTCGTCGGCTACCTCATCATCGGTGTCATCTTCATGATCATCTCTATCAGTGTCCTCCCCACATTACCGCACCTGTAGCTTCTGCTATTTCTTCCTCTTCCTGTCCTCCTTTGTCGTCCTCAGCTGCTCACCCTCAGTGCGATTCACCGTCCCCAAGGCCAAATCCCTTGGCAATGGCGCTAGGTGATCCATGAGGATGAGATCCCTCATCTGGCCCCATCCCTTTCAAAAGTTAGTATCAAGGTGTCAGGAAATCAATTGAAGACAAGGCAAGAGAAGGAGAACTTACGAAGACGACGAGGCTTGGTTCCGACCACATCGAAGGATGTCCGAGCACTGGGAAGACAAAATCGAGGGGGCACCCACATCGTCCCATGAGGGCTCCATTACCTCCTTGATGCGTTGTGTGATCTTGGAGTTGGGGAGTGCCCCCTCGGCAAGCGCTGTTCCATCAAACGATGCCTCGGGCGCCATCGCGTATAGCGGGAGCGCACGCATCATCAACGGTGCCACCCTCCTTGCGTGGTTGTCCCCGATGATGCCTGACCCCTTCAGGCCATTCTCCTTTAGGATGTAGATGGTGACAATGTGGTCCCAGATCTTCTTATTGTCCTTCTCTGGGATGCCTGACTTCCTCCACAACTCCGAGGCCTCTTTGATCAAGCGCCTGATGAACTCCGATAAAGGGGCAGCGATGTTGTTCTTGAGGTAGAACCACTATGAGTGCCACCCCTTGTTGGATGTCAAGAGCCACATGGGCAGGTACTCGCCGACCTGATTATTCCAGAGCTAAATGCCAGCGGACCCCATCGACATATGCAGCTCCTGCCATCTACTCTTCTCCCTCTTCTTCTAGAGGGTGACAGCGAAGAAGTACCTCCACAAATCGAAGTGGGGCTAATCCCTAGGAACCCCTCACATAGGGCGATGAACGCCGCCATGTGCTAGATCCTAGTTGGGGTTGAGATGCTGTAGCTCGATCTTATAATAGTGCAGTAGCCCCTGGAGAAATTTGTGGGTGGGGGTCATGAACCCATGCTCATGGAAGTGGGTGAATGACACCACATCACTGCAGGGCAGGCGATAGCAGATCCTCCTTGCTGGGCAGCAGCCACTCCTCAGCTGAGGTCCACGCACGAAGAAGACTGCGATGGGTGAGGCCTTCCATGCGCTGGAAGGTGATGTCGGAGCTACACCATGGATCCATTAGAGGTGGGGGCGGATGGACCGAAGAACTATATGGATTGACCACCGATGGTCTGGAGTTAGTCACTAGTTGACCCAAGCTAGATCCCTGCGAACAGGAAACTAACCAGCTAACAACTCACCGAGCACCATGGCTCACCCATAGAGGAAAATCACAGCATGGCTCAGACCCTTCGGTTGTAGAAACCATGGATGGGGTGACGATCACAAAGATGAGCTGACCCTCGACCGGACCCCCGCTACATGTGGGGGCTCGAGGAAAGTTGGGATCATAAGGAGACCAAACGCACGGTCACAGAATGATAGACCCCCGAAGGGGTCAAAATCATGGAAGTACCTTTTTTGACCCTCCAAACCTCATGGATATACCCCCACAGGGTCTGATCTCGATGAAAGGGAATCACCATCCCTAGGTCACGCTATGGGTGACAAAAGATGGACAAGGCCATCAAAGTCCTCTCGCTCAGAAAAACCTGATGAGGACATCGCCACGCTGGACACACCGATGCCATGGTCTTCCCCAAGTTCCAATTCGTTCCCAACTCAGCTGCCACGTCGCCCTCGGATTCAGCAGACACGTCGTCACTGTTTCGGTCATAACTTCATCATACGACATCGAAATGGGCCGTTCTTGGATGCGTTGGAAAGGGAACGACGACGCCGTCGTTTTGGATCTGGTCCCAGCTCCAGAAGGTCCGTGGATCATTCTGTCTGACCATGGCAAGGTGCCAGCATCACCTATTTGGGCCAACTTGGCCATGTATCATGTCGGGCCTTAAGCCCAAGTTGTGGGCGTCCAACCCCTGGCCGTCCCCAACCCTAGGTCGAGTCTTAGACTATAAACACAGCCGCCGCCGCTGCTACACAATTGGGTTTTGTTTAGAGTTTAGTTTTCCATCGAGAAACTGAATCGTTCATTGTAACTGTGGTGACAAATCCTTTTACAGTGATCCAGGGCCCCCGTTCTTGATCTCCTCCACTGTGTCGATTAGTCCTTTGGAACCGAGTTCTTGAATCCTCTTTTGATATCCGCGTCATTCATATTTGTAATTTCAGATTGCGTGTTTTACCTTCTTGCTTGTGCTCTTCGATTCGCTTGCAGGAAAAGCCTTCTTGGCGAGGTCAATCAAGTTGTGCTTGGTTGATAACCAATGGAGCAGTGGTGTAACGGTTGCAGGGTTCGAATCGTGTCTGATTTGAAGCCGGATCGCCAACGTCGAGATCTCCACAAATCGAACTTACCGGCTACCTCTCGCCTGTACTCATCAATTGGTATCAGATATTTCAGGTTTACCGCGAGGTATAATCTCGTTTGCCTTAGATTCATATTTGTTCATTACCTAGAGTCCACAAAAAGCCCAAAAATATTTCAATTTCCACTGTCCTATCGCCCTTTGTGCCTTTGCAATTTCGTTTCAGATTCGTGTTGTTGAGTTTGTGTCCGTGGTCGAGTCTTGTTGCTGGTTTAGGATTGTGTTCGTGGTCGTAGTTCAATCGCCCGTTGCTGTGATTTTGTTTTCCGCCGCTATCCCATCCACCGTTCCCAAACAACAAGTCGAAGCCACCACATTACTCGACTTGCCCCGCTAGCCGCCTTGTGTAACTTCTCGCCGCCGCGCAAACCCTAGATAGGTTGCCAGCCGCTCTTATTTTGCCTGCATCGCAGCCCTCCTTACATCATCAGGCAAATACCTACTGATGTGATCGGTGTTAGAGTTTAGGGACGTTTTGCCCTAACTGCTGCCGCCGTGTTGTGCCTCCCGGAAAACATACCTTGAGATACCTTCGGTAAAACAGGCATAACTTTTCGCTCGTTTATCAGAAAAATCTGAAATTTTTTGTGCAGCTTCTTGACACCATTTGGACCCGACCCAAACTAGGCTTTGCCTTGTTTGGTTTCATCAGAATTGCCAAAAAAATTCGGGAAAATATAGAAAAAAAATTGTCAAAGTTTTTGCACGCTTTTCAGAGAATGTGCTGAATTTCTGTAGACCACATCCCACCTCAGTTGTAGGTGCCAATTTTTGTGGTTGCATCTTTTGTGATCCTTGTTCAGAGAAAAGTATAAAAAAATAGTAAAAAAAAGTTTGTTTCCTACTAGTGCCTTTTGGAAAAATCCGGGAAAAATTCAGGAAAAAGGAGATATATGGGCTATTTGCTTGTTCTGTGAGTTCTTTTGATCGTCCTTTGTTTTCACCTTGTTGCGCTACGTCTCGACACGTCTTAGCCAGCACCTGTGATTTGTACTTTGGATCCATATTGAACAATCGCTACTCTGCACTCGTTAATTGCTAATCCTTGCTGTCATATTGTGTGCCTACCCATAGCTCCACATATTCTTCTGTCAGCACAGGTTCATCCTGCAACTGTTACCCACGCTCAACAACAGATTGCTTCGCCACTTTGGTTTTGCTCCTGTTTGGCGTTGGTAAGAATACAGGCAAGACGGTGGTAAGCCGCTTGTGATTTTGCATTCCACTTTCACCACCATCACCACCACTTGTTTCCTTTTAGTTGATAGGGATAATACTTTGGTGTTGTCTTTTTCTATCTTCTAACCATGGCAGGAACTCCGACGGACTTCAATGAGTGCGTGTCCAAGGGCGAGCTTGCAACGTTCATGACTGAACAACGCAATCTTATGACCGAGCTGATGCGCAACGTGAACAATTTGGTCACCCGCATTGAACAGCTTGAGCAACGCCCTCCACCTTATCGTGCTGATGATGAAGATGCGGATGCTTTTGGTGATGAAGATGCGTATGCTAACGGTGGTGCCCGTCACCGCCTCAACTTCAATCATCGCGGTATGGCAGGTAATAATCATGGTAATAATGATCCTTTTGCTAAAATTAAATTTAGTCTACCTCCTTTTGCTAGTAATGTTGATCCAGAGGCATATTTAGATTGGGAGCTTGCTGTTCAACAAAAATTTGATTCTCATAATGTTCCTGCTGAGCATAGAGTTGGACTTGCTACTAGTGAGTTTACTAATTTTGCTTTGTTCTGGTGGAGTGATCTTTGCAATGCCAATAATGCTGCTGCTGTGCCTCAAACTTGGAATGTTTTAAAGCAACGTATGAAATCTCGTTTTGTTCCTCCTTATTACCAACTGTGATTTACGTTTGAAACTACAAACTTTAAAACAAGGTGATAAAGGAGTAGAAGCATACTATCAAGAATTGCTTATTGGTTTAGCACGTTGTGGTATAAATGAAGATGATGATGATGCTAGTGCTAGATTTTTTGGTGGTTTAAACCATGATATACAGAACATACTTGATTACAAAGAATGGCGCAATTTTTCCCAATTGTATCATCTTGCTATTAAGGCCGAACGAGAAGTACAGGGACGCAAACAACACCAGCCTTTAGGTCTAACAATGGGAGGAATTTTCAGCAGCGTTCCGAGCCGGAGACGCCCAAGCTTCCTGTTGCACCACAGCCATCTACACCTCCATTTTCTTCCGGGGTAAGTAAATTGTCTAATGTGCAGTTTCCACAGCTGAAGAAAGGTGGCACTCCGGGTGCTTCTACTAGCTCCTCCTCGTCCAGCTCTAAAATCATTTGCCACCGATGCAAAGGCATGGGACATGTCATGAAGGAATGCCCCAGTCGTCGCGCTTTCATTGCTACCGAGGATGGATATGTAAGTGCTAGTGATGTTGAAGATGATTTAGTCCTTGCTGCTAACATTGATGCAGATCCCACCGAGGGCGATCATGACAAGGAGGCCATCACCATTGACTCTGTGGCTGCTGCTGCGGACTACCCTAGCCTTCTTGTGCAGCGTGTGTTGAGTACACGTGTGGGACATGAAGAAGAGATGAAGATCCAACGCCACAATTTGTTCCATATGTATCTCATTGTGCAGGGTTGTCATGTTCTCACTATCATTGATAGCGGGAGTTGCAACAACTTGGCGAGTTCAGATTTGGTTGACAAGCTTGGCTTGACCACACGACAACATTCGTATCCATATAAACTTCAATGGTTCAATAATAGTGGTAAGACTAAGGTAACTAAATCAGCACGCATTAGCTTTTTCACAGGCTCTTATCATGATACTGCTGATTTTGATGTTGTCCCTATGCAAGCTTGTTCCATTTTGTTAGGTCGCCCATGGGAATTTGATAATGATGCTTTACACCATGGTAGAACTAATACATACACTATCATATATAAGGACAAGAAAATTACATTGCTACCTTTGTCTCCTACGGATATTATTAAACATGCTAATAAGATCAAAAATAAACCTCCAACAGACATTGCTAAAAATAATGGGATTAAGTTAAAAGGAGGTGCTTTTCTTGCTACAACTCCTGCTACTGCTGAGTTATGTGATAATCCTGATGCACCATGTTATACTATGTTTTGTCAACCTTTTATGTCTGGTGCATTGCCTGCTGTCACTAACCTTTTGCAGGAGGTCGCTGATGATGGGATGGAGTCCAGGATGACTCCAATTCTACAAGGAGGGGATGATGAGGACATCGCCAAGATGGAGTTGAGGACGACTCCAATTCGAGAAGGGGAGGATGATGAGGACATCGCCACGCTGGACACACCGACGCCATGGTCTTCCCCAAGTTCCAATTCATTCCCAACTTAGCTGCCACGTCGCCCTCGGATTCAGCAGACACGTCGTCACTGTTTCAGTCATAACTTCATCATACGACATCAAAATGGGCCGTTCTTGGATGCGTTGGAAAGGGGACGATGATGCCGTCGTTTTGGATCTGGTCCCAGCTCCAGAAGGTCCGTGGATCATTCTGTGTGACCACGGCAAGGTGCTGCATCACCTATTTGGGCCAACTTGGCCATGTATCGTGTCGGGCCTTAAGCCCAAGTTGTGGGCGCCCAACCCCTGGCCGTCCCCAACCCTAGGTCGAGTCTTAGACTATAAACACAGCCGCCACTGCTGCTACACAATTGGGTTTTGTTTAGAGTTTAGTTTTCCATCGAGAAACTGAATCGTTCATTGTAACTGTGGTGACAAATCCTTTTATAGTGATCCAGGGCCCCCGTTCTTGATCTCCTCCACTGTGTCGATTAGTCCTTTGGAACCAAGTTCTTGAATCCTCTTTTGATATCCGCATCATTCATATTTGCAATTTCAGATTGCGTGTTTTACCTTCTTGCTTGTGCTCTTCGATTCGCTTGCAGGAAAAGCCTTCTTGGCGAGGTCAATCAAGTTGTGCTTGGTTGATAACCAACGGAGCAGTGGTGTAACTGGTTGTAGGGTTCGAATCGTGTTTGATTTGAAGTCGGATCGCCAATGTCGAGATCTCCACAAATCGAACTTACCAGCTACCTCTCGGAAGATCGGGCTTGTACTCATCAAAACCTCTGAAGGAGTTTTCTACTCCTCCACATGCTCGGGGGCTACTGTCAGGGACCAATACTAGGGTACCCAAAGAGGAGGAGCTAATGACCATCAACATAGACTCATCCGAGTTGTCAAGAGCATGACTACAGCTCCAACCGACCCCCTGGCAGACAAGCTTCGCTTCACTCGGCCTCTTGGAGACCGCCTCGCCTGACCTTTTGGGTCTGCGCTTCACCTCGCCTGACCATTGGGTCTGTGCTTTGCCTTGCCTGGCCTCTAGGGATGGACTCTACCTCACCTGACCTTGAGGGTGCAGGCTCTGCCTCACTTGACCCTTGGGCCTATGCTCTACCTCGCTCGACCCTTGGGTCTGCGCTCCACCTCGCTCGACCCTTGGGTCCACGCTCCGCCTCGCCAGACCCTTGGGTCTATGCTCTGCCTCGCTCAACCCTTTGGTCTGTGCTCTGCCTTGCCCGACCCCAAGGCCACGAGCTCTGCCTCGCCTGACCCTTAGGTTTGTACTCCACCTCGCCTGGCTTCTGGGTGAGGACTCCACCTCACCCGACCCTTGGGTCTATGCACCACCTCACCCAACCCTTGGGTCTATGCACCACCTCACCCAACCCTTGGGTCTACGCTATGCCTCACCCGACCCCGAGGCCATGGGCTCCACCTCACCCAACCCTTGGGTCTACGCTCCGCCTCACCCGACATAGACCCATACTACCACCAACCACTCTAGGTCCAAGCGTATGGGCCTAAGTCAAAGCTTTGACACCAAGGAAGAGACCAGCACACCCCAATGGAACCCGTGGCCTTGATGGTCCATACTGGAGGATTCACATCAAGAATAATGTCGAGCGTACTAGTGTTGTTCTGCCTAACCCTTGTACAAACACTAATGGGTGTGTCAGTTCACCAGGATAGAGTGGGGCGCCATGACCAGCATAAGACGCATGTGCATGGCGCTAGTGATGGAAAGGACCACAATGCGAAGTTGTCCCTATTGACATCTATAGGGTTGGCAGGACCCGCATGAAGGAGAAGGACCCAACAATCCTAAAGGCCTTCGGTTCTCTCTCTCTCATTCTTCTTTTTCCTCCATTGTAACCCATGCTTTTGCTTGGCCTATAAAAGGGAAAGCAAGGCATCCCATAAGGGGCATCACAACACATCACATCGATTTAGGCTAGATCCGATCGAACCATCATGAACCCATCGAACCCCAAACACATGGCTGAGTAGCAACTGAGCTCTCTCAGCACCTGTTCACTCCTTTCACCAGAGACTTGGGACCTGTCCCTCTCTCGCCCATTTGTAACCCCTACTATGGACTTTCAATGCTAGTAACATGAGCAGCAGCAACGAACTGGACGTAGGGACATTCTGCCCGAACCAGTCTAAACCTCGTGTGCTATAAGCACACCATCTGAGCCAGACGCGCAATATTAGAAATTTACTTATCGGTGGCAACTTGAAACACCAACAAAGTATGTATGGACTTAATTTTCTACAATTTATTCTTATGCTAGCTTTCTGAAATTTTTGGGAACCCATGTATGTATGTGTTGGTATTTATTAATGAACACTGATAAATCCACAAGTGCACGGATACCGCTGTAGCTTTCACCTAGAAGTATTCTAGGTAGTCCAAGTGCATGGAAACATGTGAGACTAACTACGGTCTAACTTAACAAGGGGTAGTAACAAGGTTAAGGATAAATAGGAGCATAGAGAGGATAACAAAAGTTCTTTAGTTCAGACTTAGGTAAGCTATGACTTCTACTATTCAACTAGGGACATTACTAGGTTTTGGTGGCTCTAGGCTTGCGCCCGTGGGTTTATCATATTGATAGATAGGAGTGGAATCCATGCTAAAAGTAAAACTAAAGAAAGAATAAAAGATAAAATGTTAAGCTAGGCTCGAAGTTAATTTAGCAATCGTTTCCACAGCAATGGCGCCAGAAAGCTTGTTGGTATTTATTAACACACACAGATAAATCCGCAAGTGCACGGATACCGTTGTAGCTTTCACTTGGAAGTATTCCAAGTATCGTATCCACAGGGAAACATGTGAGACTAACTATGGTCTAACTTAACAAGGGGTAGCCACAAGGTTAAGGGCGTAGAGAGGATAACTAAAGTTCTCTAGTTCTAACTTAGATAAGCTATGTCTTCTACTATTCAATAGGGGACATTACTAGGGAAAGACACCAGCAAAGGATGCTTTCCTTCACAACCACGTCCTACGTGCGCCTACAGATGGGAGGTGGACTACAAAGGATCAACGAAGCTATATAGTACAGGCTATATAGAACTTATGTCACTCACGCGATCTATCACCTTTCGGAATGCAGGGTGCATCCATGATTAACCCATGTATAAGCACCGTGCTTACACTTACGATTAATACTTTACTCCCCTATGTAGGGAATAAAGCACTCAGAAGAGTCCCAAACCTGATGAACAATATAAACAAGATGCTTACTTGAATTAGAAGTTAATTACCAGAGAAATCTCAGAAGCAAGCTTAGATAGAACTTGAATCCACCAAGGTACAAGCTGTAGAGAGAGCACCGACAGGCCAACACCTCCTGCAAACTCTTTCCTCACTCTCTATCTCACTATTTCTATTTATAAGACTAGATCCTATGGAGGATTAATCTTCTCTTGATAGCTAGCTCTAATCCTCATGATATGAATTAGGGTTTTAGGATGGCTCCAGGGAGGGTGGTAGGGGCTGCTATATATAGCCCTTGGATCAAACCGACTTAAAGGATGGTGTAGATGCAACCTAAGAGGCGGTGGGGAACTGACTTAGCAACGAGGGGATGACTGGTGGACCCCGGTGGTTCAGACGGCCTACATGTGGGGCTGGCCGATCCCACATGTTAGTGTCGCAGGCTCTGTTTTGGTGGAGAGCCTCCTGGAGTCTTATAGAGTCTTCCCACATCGGTTATGCTATGGAATTACATGATTTCCTTTGATAAATAGGTCCCCCTTGGCAGTTTTCTGGATAAACCCTGCTAAAAACATAGATTCACCAAAACTCATAGAATTTATTAGTTTAAACCCCTATACCTATGTTTGGCGATGGAATTAAGTATAAATACAGGTTATGTTGATGGTTTATAATTGATGTTAGTGACCGTCAATAATTTCCCCCAAGCTTAACCTTTGCCAATCCCTGAGCAAAGCTAAACTCAGCAATGGATCAGGAGTTGCTACAATGTCTTCATGCCTTAAAAGTACACATGTGTTCAATCAAAAATTCTCCTCCAGATTAAAATAAATAGATCTGACTTTCAAACTTACCCATATTACCTTCAACATTGGGGCTTCCTAACCTTCACTTGGGTCTTGAGCAATTGAAAGGCAGAACAATCAAGTCAAGCACTATGTTCAAGTTCTTTGTTCCACCATTGTTCTAGAGTTTTTATAAGTTTTCAAAATAAAACTCAAAGATTCCATTGTATGACACTCTCAAGTCTCTCAATATAAGTGGTATTTGTGGATCATCACCAAGGCAATAGAGATGTTATGCCTTTTTCTTCCTACCACTAAGGCTTTATATGGAGTTCATAGGTAGGGAGAATGCTAGAGCATACTTGCAATGCATATGTTGTAAAGTAAAACCTTGGATCCAAAGAGGGTTAAGTCATACAATCAAATCAAGATGTTCATGTGTGTGGATATATGGTGGATATATATGGTGGCAAACCTAATTCTACTTTGCTCCTTGAAAACTTATATCTCTTTTGAAAACTTGGAAACATTTTTGCTAGAGAGCAAGGGCTATCTTATTCATCTCTTATTTTTTTCAAGCGGGCATCTGAGTACCCATTGTTTTAAATATCTCGAACACTTTTGTGTCCATTTTTTCTCATCCTCATTTTTTTCTTCTCTTTTTTTTATTAATAACTTTTGCATAGCCCCATGTCTCTTTTCAACAAAACATTGAGAGATAGCAACAAAAACTTGGAGTATTTATTTGGTGGATCGAAAACCTACCAAGCATATTTTTGTGTTCATCCCTAGTGTAGGAGTAGAACATTTTTGGGTGGATCTAGATGAAAGCATGTTTTTGCGCCCACCCCTAGTGTAGGAGTAGTGCATATTTGGGTGGTGTGTACGTGATCTTGATTTTAAGAGCATGACAAACCTCTCATAAGGGTCAACAAAGCTTGACAAAACTCAATGCAAAAGCAAGCAACATATATGTGGAAGCTTTCCTAGCCTAAATAACCTGTATGGCGCTAGTAGGAATTCAAGCTTTGTCATACAGGAACTCATCATGTAGCATTTTTGTGTTTTCAAAAAGTAAATCTCTAGAACTTTAGGATCACTTGGAACAAGATAAACAACAGCTCAAACCTTCTCATATCATATCCATCAATTACCTAGACTTAGATAAAGCATTCGCTACCCACGAGTTTCAAGTTCAGAGTAAATCTTTATATCAAATCAGTCATATCCAAAACTCGGGAGAATTCAAGGCTGAAAACTAGGTACTTGAAAGGAATTACAACAAAGCAACTATTCATCATTTCCATTTAATAGATTATTCTGAATCCTCTTTATTTTATTCAGCTCTTAAAAATAAATTAAAGCAAACTAGACACACCTTTTTATTTTGTTTTCAATTCACCATTTTTAAACTATTTAAAAGAAACAAAAACTAGAACAAAGGGAAAGCATATTTACCTAGATACATGGAAGTGCTTCTCCCCCAAGCTAGCTCTTTCGGTGAGGGTTTGGTGTTTTAAGTCCTTCGTACTTGACTTCTTCTTGTGAAGTTCATTAATCAAGTACCTTGGTTCACACTGAAGATGAGGATTCTTGTGATGATGCCTCTAATGGTGATGCCACCTTTTTCCACTAAACTCGTCTTGGTTTTGAGTTTTGATTTTGGTTTAGCAGATTTAGGACCTTCACTTATAGAAATTTCGAGAATTGAATGTCTTCCCCCACACTTTGCTTGAAGTGTGTCCTGCTCATAAAACAAGGTAGAGATCAAGTGCATGGGCTCTGTTGGTGGAAGAACACAAACAAAACCAAAACTTTACTTATTCTTCTCTAACCTTAGGCACATTGAACAAGATGAAGTTGATGCTATGTGCTTTGTTCATTTATATCATGGGTGATAAGATTAGAAGATTATTTAAGTTTTTTTGGCAAAAAAGATTGAGTTACTTAACCTATGGAAGGATTGTCTATCTTTACATAATGTATCGAACTTTACATGATTATGACTATCATCTTCTAGAGATAGGATATACAATATTTTAGCTCATTTGGTTAAAACTATGAGATCAAGAAAATGGTGCTAGGAACAAGCTTGAAGAACTAAACATGTTGAGTTAATCAGGTTGGATTAAGTAAATTTGTAACTTCAAACATGTTTGTTTCTTATTTATTACATACTAGAATCAAGGAAAAACTTTTTAAGTAATGATCATTTACCTTTGGATGTTACCTTTGTCATTGGAGTGTGATGACACCATATGATGAAGGGTAGATGACTCGTGATGGTCCTTTCCTTTTTCTTGAAGTTTTACTTGTTCGGTTAGTCTCATAGCTTGAGCTGTTCATGAGCTTCTTATTTCCTAGTTCACACCTTTTCTTTCTTGTCCTTTTGTCATGCCTTCTTTCTGCTCTTTGATCTTTTGACACCTTGTTGGACCTTTTTCCTCACTCATTGTTTTATGCCTACAAAGGATTAGTGGATAACACATACCTGAAGGAATATACAATTTTGAAACATGGGTTGTTTGTCCAGAATTTTGTAATTTCCCTCTATGCTAATGAAAATATGGTGTTAGAATTATTTTACCATAGTTTTCGTTTATCATGTTCTATACACGCATGGTTTCAAGGCAAAGGTAACTTGCAGCTAAAGACAAAGTGAATGATCTTTGATACTTACAGTTCTTCCATCCATGATGAATGAGTTGTGTCTTCTTTGTGCAATGTTATTAGAGTTCATTATGTGCCTTGTTTCATCTCTGATTTGAATTCATCTTGTGACTTACCCAAATTGATTTGAGAGTTTCCTGCAAGGGTTAGTCCAACAAGATATCCAGTATCTACTAAGGCATATTATCAGCTCAAAAATTAACCTAGACATCATGTCTAATTTGATTTAGGAAGGCATTTTAACATAAGCACCACGCTTAATTGAAAAAGCCTTTGGAAGTAAGATCAACACACCTCTTGGTGCAAGAATCAAACTAAACACCGTGTCTAATTTAATTTAGGAAAACAGTTTAAACTAAGTACCATGCCTAATTCAAAAAGGTGTATGAAAATACTTCAAAACCTAAACATATACTATAGCGAATAAAGGTAGCATGAAAGCATTACAGAGATTTATTCAAATAGAGATGAAGGAGCATGATTATTATCTAGCAAATTGAGCATGGCTTAAAGGTAGAGACAACCAAGATGAATTAGCAACATGGCATCAGATTTTTAAGAGAAGTTCATCCTCCATACTTGAATTTTGCAAGGCAAATTCAAGTTTGGATGGATGTGATTCAATGTTGCATGGTGATTGGTTGGACATACCTTTAGTCATCATTGTTCATCCTTTTTGCTTCAAACCTAGAATGATTAGTGACCAAAAATACCCGAAGGAATATTTTCACAATTATATTTCTATGCTCACTTCTCAAGGGCATTATGGCAGAAGGTGAAAGCTCATGTTATCTCCCAAAAGTGCTTGTTTTGGGACAAAAGCTCGTCCTTGGGAAACCTTTGAATCGTGCTTTAAATTGGTGAGGTGGTTTCCCCTCCAACACCAATCTTCGTGTACCTATCTCAAAATTTATTCCAACGAGATTTACAATATTTATGATAAACATATGCATCTACAATCACCCTTTCAAAGTCTTTATGAATAGGAAGTATGAGGGGCTTGAAGATCTCATGTGTGATAATGTTAGAGAGACCAATTGAATTAGGAGATTTCTCATGTGAGCATGGATTTGATGAGGTGTTCATGAAATAACTTCCATGCTCGTCGATGTCATCTTCCTTTTTAAGCTCTAGGGGTGTTTCTTCATGAATGTCTATAGGAGGAAACATTGTCTCCATCATTCCATGTCTATGACGTTCATTGGACATTTTATTGTCCATGATTTTCCATAGATTGGTGGCTCTCAAGTTGATCCTGTCTAAGGGCTTCTCCAAACTTGGATGAGTCATGTTTATTAAAGAGATTGATTTAAACTCATCGTTTGGATCTAAGACAAGTTTGGATTCTACCCATAAGGCTTTGTCCTTGTCCATCCATTCTTTAGCAACAGCATACAAGTTCTTAATACATTCCAGCCATTGTCGTTGCTCTTTTTGGTCATCCTTGTGGCCTTCATGATTCCTATGCTTTGGTTGTCTTAGTGGATTTCTAGGGTCATCATGAGACTTAGGAGAGAGAGCATAAGAGGGATCATTGGGGTCAAGGATGGGTTGAAAGATGGGTTTAGATGAGACATCTAATGTGGACATAGAAGGGGAGAGGATAGGAATGGTTTCTAGATGGTTCAGCTCTCCTTCTATGGCATTACTTGAAATGCCATCCTTGAATTCTTCCCAATGTCCTATATGGGAATAAGTACACTTTCTAAGAGATCCCGTCTTGAGAGGATTTTAATTATATTTGCTCGAAGGTCTCTTATGAAGGTGAGAATTTAATGTTCTTCCAAAATCAGCACCAAAGAGGTCATCCTTAATTTCAATAGGGATTTCCAAAGGTGGAATTCCTACTTCTCTTGGGGTATTTTGGGGTATTAGTGGTTTAGGATTGATAGCTAAATCTTGGGATTGAAGTGGTTGTGATTTGGCTATCAGAACTCCCTCTTCTTGATCGGGAGATGATTTCTTATCTTTCTTGGGGAGTTCATTATGAATGCTAGTGCAGGGAGTCTTTCCACTAATTCAATCAAACAAAGCCCTTGCTTCACTAGTAGACACATGAAGGAAACCTCCTCTAGAGGCTGCATTAAGGGATTCCATGGAATTCTTGCTAAGACCCATGTAAAAATGTTGAAGAAGTACGGGGTCTTGAATGGCAAGGTATGGGCCAGTGATGATGAGTTCATTAAAACGATCCCATGATGTACCAAGAGATTCTTCTTCTAGTTGTCTAAAATTTAGAACCTCTTTCCGAAGGCTAACCACTTTAGAGATGGGAAAGAAACGTAAACAAAATTTAGAGCATAATATTTCCTAATCTCCTTGCATACTTCCTACGGTTTGACTGTACCAATGTTTAGCTCTTCCCGTCAAATAAAACGGAAACAACTTCCATCTTATGGTTTTGTCAGACATGCCAGTGATACGCAAGCATGCATAGGTCTATTCAAACTCTTGTAGGTGTGAGTATGGGTTTTCGTTGCCTTCTCCTGAGAAGGATTGATCCTGATTCAGTTTTATAAAACACGAGCGTAGCTCATAACCAGGTGTAAGGATAGGCTCTATAGATTTTGGTGGCTCTAGGCTTGTGCTTGTGGGTTTAGCATATTGATAGATAGGAGTGGAATCCATGCTAAAAGTAAAACTAAAGAAAGATTAAAATATAAAATGTTAAGCTAGGCTTGAAGTTAATTCAGCAATCATTTCCTCGGCAATGGCGCCAGAAAGCTTGTTGGTATTTATTAATGTACACAGATAAATCTGCAAGCGCACGATACCACTATAGCTTTTACCTAGAAGTATTCCAAGTATCATATCCACAGGGAAATATGTGAGACTAACTATGGTCTAACTTAACAATGGGTAGCAACAAGGTTAAGAGCATAGAGAGGATAACTAAAGTTCTCTAGTTCTGACTTGGATAAGCTATGTCTTCTACTATTTAACTATGGACATTACTAGGGAAAGACACCAGCAGAGGACTCTTTCCTTCACAACCACATCCTACGTGCGCCTACTGATGGGAGTTGGACTACAAAGGATCAACGAAGCTATATAGTATAGGCTATATAGAACTTATGTCACTCACGCGATCTACCACCTTCTGAAATGCAGGGTGCATCCATGATTAACCCATGTCTAAGCACCACGCTTACACTTACGATTAATACTTTACTCCTTTATGTAGGGAATAAAGCACTCAAAAGGGTCGCAAACCTGATGAACAATATAAACAAGATGCTTACTTGAATCAGAAGTTAATTACTAGAGAAATCTCAGAAGCAAGCTCAGATAGAACTTGAATCCACCAAGGTACACGCCATAGAGAGAGCACCAACAAGATGGCACCTCCTCCAAACTCTTTCCTCGCTCTCTTTCTCACTATTTCTATTTATAAGACTAGATCCTATGGAGGACTAATCTTCTCTTGATACCTAGCTCTAATCCTCATGATATGAATTAGGGTTTTAGGATGGATCCAAGAAGGGTGGTAGGGGTTAGTATATATAGCCTAGAGCATCCAACGTGAGCCCTTGGATCAAACCGACTTAAAGGATGGCGTAGAAAAATCTTGCATGTTACTTGTGAACTTGTTGAGCATCATGTGCATTTTAATTCAAATTAGATATTGACTTGTGCCTAGACCAACCAAAACTGAGCACTGCTTATTTTGGTGGATAGTCCATCATCACCACTGGACGGTCCATCAGGACACCTCACAAACTTAGAATAATTTGGGCCAACCCGTGCACTGACGGAGCGTTAGCCGTCACAGCGGAGTGTCCATCAAAACCATTGCACACTCAGCTAGTTTGTCGGACCATTTGGCGCCACTGGCGGACTGTTCATCAAATTTGACCGACACCTGTAACATGCAAATGTTGCGTTGTCACACACACACACCTCTAGGTCCCACTCATCATCTCTCACCCTATCATATGTACACAACCAGCTCTCTCTCTCTCTCTCCCCCTCACGTTCTCCCCCTCCCTCACACATTCTATATACAGGAAAAGAGAAATAATAGAGAAGGAGAAAGGAGAGAAGGAAGGAGAAGAAGGGGGAGGAGAGGAGGAAGGGGATGGCGTCCACCAGCTGCTGGAGGTCATCACCGCTAAGCTGCACCACCACCACATCGCTGGAGTTGGAGCCACAAGCTTCCCCAAGTTCTTCTTCCACCTCTAGCCAAGGAGACGTCCAAAGCTCGATCTCCCACCTCAATCCATTCTACCCCAAGCTGCTGCACATGGAGCTTCCCATAACATTGTGAGACTCCCCACGACGTCCATCTTCATCCTCCCTAACCCTAGCAAGCTTCGCCAAAAGCTTCACCTCTCATCCATGGGCACCACCACCACGGATGGGGTCGAGATTTACACACTACATGCATGGCACATCCATCACTTATAGAAGCTTCCCTACATCACTATTAAACTATAGAAACAAACCGCACTCGATTTGGAGCCCGGTTCCGCAGGAATCATCTCCAACATCTTTACACCCTAGCTGTTCGTAGTTTTTATGGATGGTCCATTGTTCTCGCGGACTATCCATCGGCACCAGCGTTTGTCCCAGCCAAATGCCCCACACGCATAGGTCTTCACTGGTGGACTGTCCGCCCAAATTGGTGGACCGTCCGCTATTTCACAGCAGCACAGCCTAAACTTGTAAAACTCATAGAAGATGCATTTGAACTCCAAAAATCATGAAACTTATTTTGTTAGCTTTCTTTTAAGCATGTGCTGCTTATGAAATGTGTTTGGGTGCATCATCTCATTGTATTTATTTACTTAAGCATATCCTTTCTGTCTCACATGTTTTTCAACACTAGAGACATGTTACCTTTTTTGCACAATGAGCACAAGCCCTTGGTTAAATTGATTCCTAAGCACTTTAGGGACACGATAGCATAATATCACACACATGCAAGCACTTAGGGTTAAAGTTTGGATTTTGAGTTGCTAAGTTTTGCACTATCAATCATATGATGGAGGGTCCGTTGCATCTAGCAGAGGGTCCGCCAACTACTGATGTTGTCTGTCTGCACTTAATTAGAACACACTATAATTCACCAGAGGGTTCGACAAGTTTGGTGGAGTGTCCGATGAATTATAATTCCCGAGAGCACACACTTGGTACCAGAGAGTCCATCATTCATGACAGAGAGTCCGTGAAGTTAGACCACCACAGTTTCACTATGTCCCTGGGTTAGCGGACTGTCCAACAGTTGCACCAAATTATCCGATGACTCAGACCGATAGCTCAATAGTGTTACACTCCAACACTTAATACATGTCATCTATTGCTAATCAAGTAATATCATTGCATGACATCTCATGACATTTACTTTATGCATTGTACTTATCAAGCATCATGTTTTTTTGTGGCTCCGTGCACTCATAGGAGTTGAACCACACAAGCTTCTCTCATCTCTCCTGCATATTTTATATATGTAATGCATACATAGTGTCTCATACATGTGCATACATATAGAGAGATGCCAAGTTATGTTCCAAGCTATGGGAACCATGTTCATCTAATAGGCACACCCCACTACTATGAACCCTATTTTGGACACTTATCGAGTTTCATTACGAGTTGTGAATTACTTGTAGTTTTGGTCATTAATCTTGTTCACCTTACACTTAGAATCACTCATTAATCTATTAGAAGCCTCTCATTTAAACAATGGGAATGGAAATGTTTAATTCCTTATTGATTAGTTTCTTAGCAATGATAGAAGTTGAGCATGAGAAGGAAACTCATCCTTGCGCGTGTAGGATGATACACTTGGATAATTGACTAATAAAATCAATGGGGATACAACTTGACATACATTCCTAATCTAGATAGGATTCACTTCACTTAAGGTTATAAACTCGGATACCAGTTTGGTAACTTCGCTCATGCAAGGGGTAGGTCGTTGTGAGTGTGGAATCTCAAGCAACATAGCTCGTAGAGCAGTTAAGGACCATGCATTGGGATAGTGAGTCTGAGTAACCACCTGTATAGACCATGTGTCATGGATGGGGTCAACAAGGCAAGTAACTAATTGCGACCGGTTTGTCTAGTTGAACTGGATAGAGGGTGGCGCTGGGAAGATGGTGGAAGCTTGACCCAAGAACCAGTCGAACCTTCCATGGACATTCGAGCTGGATTAGGGAAAGGTTGGAGAATGTGAGGCAACCCTTACTACTAGACCCGGTGTATGGTGGTTAGTCCCGTTCTCCATGTGGGTACAGTTGTACCCTCTACGTAGAGTCTTGAAAGCCTAAAGTCCTTTGGGACAGAACCTGTTGTTCTTTCTTCTATACCCATTGTAGTGCTAGAGATGAGACTAGTTTATAGGATGCATTACGATATTGATCACTTAATTATGTTACTCATTATTACATGTCAGTTCCTTTACTTAACTTTATGCGCTTTTATGCAAATATACAAACACCTATTAATCCTTTTGCATTCACCTAAATATTTATGTTGGAATTAAGTCCCACGAGTATGCAATATACTCATGGTGCTACCGTTAAGTTGTTTTGCAGGTAAAGGGCATTGGTAGCCATCTCACCCTGTCATTGGTGGCAAAGCGGGTGAATGGCAGGAGCCGTCCAAACTATGGTAGTGACGCCCATGGGCAAGGTGACTACTCGTTACTAGAAAGAGTGTGTATCTTAGCGTAGGTTATTCAATAAGATGGTCATTGGGTTCACACTACATTTAGTCCGATGTTGTATAACTAATTCATAATATTCATCAAGACTTGTAATATATGTCTTCTACTTATTTATGTACTCCGATGATGAGATGTGATCTTGATTTGTGGAGGCTATCGTGGTATGATACTCAATTGGGGTCCTGGTAGTGGAGATGTGTTGCATCTCCAGGGGAGCCACTGATGATGGTTCGCTTAAATTGAGCTGGTCAAGTAGATGACACTCGATTTAGGTAAATCACTACTATAGATTGACTTATCACTATCGCCACTTTCATAGCCGTAGCAATAGATATGACTATATTTTCCTTCCACCGCCGGTTGGACCGATAACGAGGCCTCCCTGAGGAAGGAATCTGGCAGTGAAACTTCTACCATCGACGAGTTAATAATAGATGCGGCAATGGTATTTTCTTAGTCATTTGAAAAGCTGAGTCGACTGGGATACGTGTTATGGCCGCCGGCCCTCCATGACTATTTGGTCTTCCGGTGATAAAGCCAGCATGAGTTATTTCCCAACTACCCACAACATAGTTGCATCACCATTACTTGCACTTCTCCATCTTCAAGGTTGGCCTATTTAACCAGGGTCTGAATGCACCTCTTGGGGTCAATCCACACACTCTTGAATCCACACACTCTTAAATCCATACACTCGTGAGCTACTATATCTTTCCTCATCGTGAAGAAGTGCTTTGTCTTCATCCTCCTAGCTGTTAGAGGTGCAAGATGGAGATAAAGCACCTCACAAGGATGCTATTGTTTAGAGAAGGCCTTCAAGATTAGGTGCTTTAGATTCCATAATCTTGTTGCCTTTTAGGATTGAGATGCATATTTGCATCTCTCGATCCCTCAAAGGTAGCAAGATTATGGAAAATAAAGCACCTCTCTGAGATGTTGGTGCAAGTTTTGTGAGGTGCTCCTTCTCCATTCTTTGCGACGTGCTGCCGTTGAACAACAGCTTGACCTTGATGATTACAGATCTTCTTGTAGATCTTGTTAACAAAAGATCTGTAATCATCTAGTTCTCTCCAGTTCAGGGGCTCCGTACTCGATTAGGAGTGCTTCAAGTTTGTGAGGTGCTCATTCTTCAAGATTGGGTGCTTTATATTCCATCATATAGCTCTCACGGTCAAGAAGCAGATCACATCCCTTGATTGTGAGGGTTGCAAGATGGACGGTAGACAATCTCATTGAGGGTGAAGTTTTGTGATGTGCTACGTTGTTGTTTAGATTCCATAATCTTTATACCTTGAAGGATTTGTTGCTTTGTATGTGCAAACCGCCATATGATATGGATCTGTTATCACATAGACCTCAATGAAAGATACGTAAAGAAGTACTATGGAAGTATTTAATTTGGGTCGATGCTTGATAGCTGAGTGTCATTGGCTCAAAATAGCTGACACCCTAGGTGTCCCCTTTAGAACAAAAAATAACAATAAAAGACATAGGATCAAAAGTGACATTCAAATAGTAGATTGTTTACTTATAACTTATAAGACCCTATATATAATCTATGGTCATAAGAAAACATTGTTTACAACATCTTGTACATGGATGGTCACTGCAATAGCCTCGGTAGCATTAATGAATTCTCGAATCAGGTCCATTTGATCTTCCAGCATATCAGTGTTCAAAAAACTAGGTTCTAGGTGATGGAGCCCGTGCCCTGAACGCAGTTGCGCTGTAGCCAGAGCAGCACCAGCACCATAGCGGACACCATGAGTTGTCACTTCTCTAGCATGAACCAGGATATCCTGTAGGCGATCTTCAAGAGAAACACCCCTGGCATTGACTGCTACAACTATGCCAAGTGCTACACATTGGAGGGTCTCATGGCAAATCTCTAGGTCGATCTCCCAGCGACGAGGCTCCTCGATCTCGCTGTTGACGGTAGTTACCATCCATCATAAACTATCAATATAACTTGAAATCATGCATGAAAATGATCACCAACATAGACTAATAATTTCCATGAGTTTTGGTGAATCTTTGTTTTTAGCAGGGTTTATTCCAAAAAACCCTCAAGGAGGAACAAAAAGTCAAATAAAATTGTGCTTATCCCCAGCGAAAACTACCCAGAAGGTTCCAAAAGACTCGGGAAGATACCACACCAAAGCAGAGACCGAGGCGCTGCCAGGTGCTGGCCGCCCCCTAGCCCCACCTATCAGTCTTCGCCTCACTACGTCAGTTCTCCACCACCTTAAGGATTGCATCTACGTCGTTTATTCAAGTCGGTTTGATCCGAGGGCTCAGGATTGATGCTCCGGCCTATATATACAAATCCCTGCGCCCTCCCTAAGGATAGCCCTAAGTCAAGATTGGATCAGAAATTAGGGTTTCTAGAGAGAAGAGAATATAGCTCTAATTCTTCAAGTTCTATTATAGGCTAGCTAGCAAGGTTCAAGTAGAGTTTGGGCTATTGCTCAGGATTCTGGATTCACCGTCTAGAGGCCGGTATATCCATTGTATCCCTCTTTATTTATGACTTTGTGCTACTTCAGTAATATGTTGCTATTTATTATGTTCCAATTTTGCTCTAGTTATATGCTAGATATAGTTATGATTAATGATGAATATATGCATATGTTCGTAAAGCGCTTAGCTCAAAACTCGAGTGAGTTAAGTGGTCAGCATTATGTAAGCATGTTGCTTAAATATTGTTTACCTGCAGAAGCATTTTACACTCTAGGTCATGTGGTAGATCACAGATGTGACACTCCCATTGAGTCCTTTGTAGTCCACTCCCCATTTGTAGAGCAAGTAGAAGCCGGTTGCGAAGGGAGTCAACCTTTGTTCTTGATCTTCCTTAGTAATGTTCCTTATGCATAGATCCAAAGTTAATTATGCTATAGATGAGAGTGTATATACTTGGGTGTACAAAAGACTTAGTAAATAAGGAATGACCTAGGAATCTTTTGCTCTTAACTAATCTCCTGCCTAGCCATACTACATTTATGAGTATCTATTTCTATCTCTAGATTACTATCAATGCCTTACACTTATCATTTATTTATCATTTGACTTACCCCTGCTCTGCCTGTTGCTACTAACGTTGAGAAGGTCAACACCATAACCACAAGAGGTGGCAAGTCTACTCGTGATCCACCATATCTGAAAAGGACAGGTAAGACTCCGGCAACATCACTTGTGGAGAAGGACGAGAAAGTTGAGCCACAAGCACAAAAAATGATGCAAGATTTTCATGACACCACCTTCCTACTGTTTCCACATAGAAATCAAAAGGCTAAAATGGATGAGCAGTTCGGTAAGTTTGTAGAGGTAATTCAAAAGTTATATATCAATATTTCTCTGCTAGATGCCATAAAGGTACCCACCTATGCAAAGTTTCTCCGAGACATCCTCAACAACAAAAGACCACTGCCCACCACTAAGGTAATCAAGTTAATGGAGGAGTATAGTGCGGCCATCCAAAACACATCACCTATCAAGAAGAAGGATCCTAGGATGTCCCACTATCGACTATTCAATCGGAAACCAGAATTTTGAGAATGTGCTATGCAAACTTGGAGCAAGCGTCAGTATCATGCCCAAGAAGATTTTTGACAAGCTCAACTATTCAACACTCACACCAACATCAATGTGTCTGCAACTAGCTGATCAATCGGTCCACTACCCTACAGGAATCACCGAGAATATTTTAGTAAAAATAAGAAACTTCTTTGTTCCATTGGATTTTGTAGTACTTGATACATAGGAAGACATGAAGACACCCCTCATTCTTGTTAGACCCTTCCTAAGTACTACTAATGCACACATTGATGTCGGAGCCAAAGAAATTAAATTCCATATTAATGGCAAAGAAGAGCGATTTGCTTTCAAGCCAAGACCCGAACAATGCTCTAATTTAGAGTGACATGAGAAGCCAGTACAACCACTGGGGTCTCCATCTCTAGAACCAACTGATGCACCCAAGGAATAAGTACAACTAGAGAAGTCTGGTTCGGCGGACTTAAAATCCCGAATCCTCGCCCAGAGGTAACTCGATAGTTATCCATATTTACTTTTATATTGCATTAATCATTTTATCTTAGCATATTTACTTTTCAACATCTGCATTAGAAAATAAAAATTCCCATCATGGCATTATATAAATCCAAGTCCCATGTAAATAATTTTTACGGACCATAAAACCCGTCATAAATATTTACCGTGGAGGCATAAAAATTTAAAAATACCATCTTCTTGTATTTCATAGTATTATAAAATATTTTTGTATTGCATATATATATGTATGTATATGGTAGAAATACAGACATATGGGACCCCCACCCATCACTTTTATCTCCACCATCACTTCCATTTCCACCTCCATCTCCACTCTGCACCATCCAGAGCGCATTTCCACCGAAAGGAGCACTCACCTTGCTTAACCATGAAGTAAACAACCATCAGGAAGAAGGATGAGGCCATTCGGCCACAATGTGGGGCCGACCGGCCCCACCACTTGGCCAGTCGGCCTGTTGTTCTCCCGCCTATAAATACCACCCCTCCTACTTGCTCTCAGGCCCAACCACAACTGCAATCAAGCATCCCAAGTTCAAAATTCCAGTTTCCAATTTCGTAGTTTGAAAATTCACTTAGTAGAAGTGATTTTTGAATTAGGAAAGAAGAGGAAGTTCTAAAGTAAAAGTGTTGCTAAATTTTGAGCAAGGGTGAGAGAAATTAAGAGTAGAAGTGAGAAGGTTTAAGACTGGAAGTGCTGTTAAAATGGAGAAGAAAATCAATAGAATTAAGGGGGGAAATTCTGCCAAAATCTTAATTAGAAAAATTCATTAGGCAACCTTGAATGACTGACCCTTGAATGACTAACTACTAGATGGCTAACCATTGACTTTTTTATTTTCCTAACCTGTTCCACGAGTTATGTTGTACTGTCAGTTTTTACAGGATGATGCGCAAGTTGAAGGGCACGTTCATCTGCTCGTCTTCATCTCACTCCACTAGGAGTACATCTTCACAAGCCAGCACTAACATGCAGATCAACACTCCATCTCCCGCTATTGGAGCACCATCTGGGTCATCATCCACCGAGAAGAATATTCTCCTAGAAGAGAAGCATCTCAAGCTTTGGGACAAGATGGAGAAGGACACCTATAAGAAGCTAAAGACTCAGATGTTCATTCTCACTCCTGCTTATGATCTAGCCCTCCTATAGTCAATAGGTATGAATACTGAGTTCAAAATCATCTTTAAAACTGTTGGGTGGGAGAATGTTTGGGAAATTAATGAGCCAGGGTTGAAGCTTTTAACTGCTGAATTTCTATGCACCTTGCAAACCATTGATTCTGAAGTCACTTTTAGACTTTTCTGTTCCCTGAAAGAATTTTAGTGAGCTTCTAGGATTCCATGCTCAGTGTGTAGTGGATGTAGACACCGCTATACAAGATTTTGATAGGATGAAATTTTGGAGAGAAATATCTAAACTTACTTGTTACCATCCTCATACAAATGAAATTCATCACCCTACCCTATGCTTTATGCATAAATGCTTATGATTTTCTTTATTTCCTAGAAATGATTTTTGCACTGTAAGGAATGATGAACTTAAGCTGCTCTATGCCATGGTTAAGAGAAGAAAGGTTTCACCGGTCAAATTTATGATGAAACAATGGACATAAATTCTTGAACTTAAGCGAGATGTTGGGTGTACTTCTCTAGTCTCCCGCATAGCCAAAAATTTGGGTCTTTTGGAAAATGCTTCTGTTGCTTACATCGATGACATTCCCCGTTGGTATATCGACTATGAAGATTTTGTCCAAGCACACATGTTAAAAAAGAATAAGGATGGGAAACTTGTCATGATGTACATGGATTATACAATCGAGATCCCGTTACCAGACCGAAACCTCGGTTTGTATGCGGTGGATTCTTGTCTTTGATTTATAGGTCAAGGAGGCAGCACCTCGCAGAAGTGCCTCTATAAGATTGACTCGCAACCCATAGCCCAGGTACCGTGGCGATGATCCGATTCCGGAGGGACTGGCTTTCTCTAGCTATATAGGCTAGGATCCACAAGGATCTTCCTACATGTATCAACCCAAGCATGCTGGTTGGGAGCAGCCCGCTCCTCAGCACTAGGAGAGCTCCTAACAACAAGGCGCAAGTGAGCAATGGCAGGACGGCAACTTCGACAACTACCAACAGCAGCAATATGAAGAAGTTTCAAGTGGATACCAGGGAGGATGTATGTCCTTCTCTACTCGTGGCTACCATGATCAACCCATGGGCTACCATGACCAGCAGATGCAGCATGCTTGCCTCAACACTAGGTTGACAACCATAGAAGAGACGCAGCATGACATCTAGAACACACTTCACCAGCACTCCCAGTGGTAAGTAGAAGTGGGAGACCGCCTCACCAACATCTAGCAACAACAGCAGTAGGAGAATGAGAATTGGCACTACCTATTCTAGGGTCTCAATGTCAACCCGCCATTCTGATCGACCAACCACAACAACACCTAGCTTGGGTGTAATACCCTAAAATTTGCCTCTTTTGAAATAGAGCTAAAATGATTTATTTATGAATTTTTGTGCACATGAAATATAGGAAAATAAAAATTTTTATTAATTTAAAATTCATCATAAGGTAGCAACATGTTTGAGCATCCATGTCATTGCATTTGATTTATTCGGTTGAGTGGATTTGAGTGAAAATTCAAATTGGTTAAAATTGCTTTTGCAAATGAAATTAAAAAATGGCTTTGAAATAAAAGAAAAGGAATTAGAAAATGAAAGAACTTAAAAAGTCATTTTTGGAAAACTTACCCAAAATTGGTTCATTTATGTTTGAATTAAAAAAGTGTATTTTATATCATATTTATACTTGATTCGGTTCATATTTGAAATTGTTTTGAATTAAGAAAAGAAAAAAATTAGAAATAGAAAAGGATTTTGAAAAGCTCTCTGTCTTCCTTTTCAACTCAACACCAGGAACTGGCCCGGCCCTCTGCTTTCTTCCCTTCCTAGCCAGCCTGCTGGCAGCCCAGTCCTACGCGCCTCCCCTTTTCCCGCTTCTCCCACACGCGGCCTACTCGCACTGGCCTAGCTTGTGGCTGCTTCAGCTTCCTCGCACGCGCAAGTCACCGGCCCATTTTGCACCGTGACCCGCTCAGCTTTCACTGCACGCCACTCTCCCCTTCTCCCTCACTGCCCTGCTGGCCCGCTCGTCAATGCCCCATGCTCCCCTTTCCTTTCTTCCTCGGCGTGCTCCTTTCCTTTCTAGCCGCCCGACGATGGCACAGCCATGCAAGGCAAGTCATCGGTGCCACGCCCGTATGGCAAACGACCAGAATCACCATCTCTCACTTCCCTTCCATCTACTGCAGCCCTGCCCGCCTACAAAATCCAAACCAAGCCCCCCTCCTTCTCCCTTTCCTCTGTCAGTGCTCACGCTCACCAGTCACCGCTGCAATCCATCGCTTCTGCGCCTCGAACCTCGTCGCCGATGCGCCCGTGAGCTTTGCCTTGTTTCCCCACGCCCATAGGTAACTCCAATTTCATGTTTTGGTCTCGATTTGATCAGATTTCCCCTCACCCATGCTGTGTTTCTCTCTCTAGCCACCGCTGCCATCGACCCATGCTGTCGAAGCCTTCCCGGATGCTGCAACCACCTCGATCCTACTTGCGGTGAGCTCCCTAACGTCCTCGTCCCCTTCATGTTGTGGTTAGTGCACTAGAGCATCGTATCGGCAAGCTTCTAACACCGCTGGCCATGGCGCCGCCATGGAACCATCGCTTTGGCATGTTCTTTGCCTCAGTAGTGTTTGCATTGTGATCGCGAGGTCCTATAGATCATCTAGGTGTCCTGGGTTTGGTAGGGCATGGCCGAAATCGCCAACCTGACGTCCGCCGCCATGTCTTCCTCATCGCCGACAATGGAGGGCTCGCCGGCAGACTGTGCAGCCAGCGAAGGATCTCCCAAGCATCCCTCACCGTCGGATCTTGCAAGGATGGCTGTGATTAGATGTATCGGTTCGTTACATAACGGGTCTACCATAGACCCATGGACCAGCCTACGTTGCTGCATCAGCGTGTCCACCACACATGTGTGGTGCAACGCACTAGTCCGCGTGTGCCACGTGTCATCCAGTCAGCGATGGGGTCAACATCCAGTCAAGCCATGCTAGTTTTGCAGAAAAGCCCTTCAGTTTTTGGTGAATTAACCCACAGTCTAGATTAATTCAAAATAAATACAAATCAGCCCTGCTTATATTTGTTTAGGTCCCTGTATTTTCCAAAAATAGTATACGCAGTCTAGTATTCATATTTTTAATTGTTTTAATTCAAAAATAAGTTCAATTTATTTATAGAAATGCCATTGCACCTTATTTCATGCATAACTTTTGCATTTTAAGTCTGATTTGACCCGTTTGAATTATGTTAGGACTGTATTTACGTTTTCTACGTGTTTACACTACTATTAGGCATGTTTTCAATATTTAAAATTCATGGGTAGATTTAATCTATTATTTAACTATAGGAAAACTTGTTTAAATCATAACTTATTTATTTTAACTCCGAAATAGTCTGTTCAAGTTACGTTAGATTCATAACGACGAGATCTACGCTTTAGTAATAGTGTTTACTATAGTACTATTTCAGAAAAATCATGGTTTAAATCATATCTTGATTAATGATTATGCAATTGGATTTCATAAATAAAATATGATTTGTTTACTTTAGTTTTATAATCCAAATCTAAAATTGACTTAATTCAATCTATATTATTTATAAAATATCTTTTATATATGAATTCATATGGTTAACATAAATGAAGCCTATAGCCTTCTTTTCCATGCATAAAGCAAATCTCTCGGTAGTTGTAACTTTTCAACAATAGCTCCGATTAGCGTGCCTCTCGTGACTGTGTGTTCGTAGCGATGCGTAGAATCATATTTCAAACTCTTTTACTTATTTTTCTATGATTGGTGTATTGTTCTGATATAGATGCAATTGTATGCTATGCATGTATGTGTATGGATGTTTGTGTGGTGTTCTACGATTACATCCAGTCGGTGAGATACACGTGGTAATCCAGAAGAAGAAGGATGTTGAAGATTAAACCTTACCAAAGGATCAGTGTGTAAGGCTAGTATAGCATGGGACCATCCTTAATACCTATTCACCATTAATCATTTTATTCATGATGCATGTGTCTACCTTGGCAACTGTAGTAAATTCCCTAGCTAATTTATATCCTAGATTCCTTGATACCTTTGGGTTATTCCATGGGGTAGTTTTTACTAGTGCTTAATCAAAACCATGATCTTGTAACTTGACTAATGGTATATTCAATAAATATTAAAATATGACTTTTTAGTAATATGGAAACAAGGGGCTAGAGTATTTAGCTACTTTCTAAATGCTTTAGATTCCTCTCCCTAAGGACTTATCTATAAGCGAGCATCCGGGACTTACAGTACAGCTATGAGGGCTATATGGCTCTAGCTTTAGCTCAGTATGAGGACCTTTTCTAGCTTGTTAGTGGTTACCTTTATGGCACAAGAGGGGCTCTGACAGGTATGATCTCGGCCTACCGAGTGGGTGCACTTGTTAGTTACTCCTTGGAGGGGAGTTTATGCTTATTGATGGGGAAACCTTAGCAGCCCTAACTTGTTAGATGAACCTTTGAAAGGCTTCATAGTGAACCCTGCTGACCTTCCTTGGAAGTGGGTCAAGAGATTAGCTACCTCGGGTGAAAGGGTAAATCATGACTCATAGTGAAAAGTGTACAACCTCTGCAGAGTGTAAAACTATTATTACAGTCATGCTCATAGACATGAGCGGCCTTGGACCCTTACAAAATAGATGATCATTAATGGCTAATGATGATGCTAATAATCAATTGTTTATGCTATTCATTAATCATGTTTACCTGATCATGTGTTTATGGGCTTATGGATAAACTTGTTGCCAATCAATTGCTTAAAAAGATGACCTATTAAAGCTAATCATAGTAAACCAGTGTCAGCCTTTTGAGCCTCATGAACCCCATGTTATGTTGCTGAGTACGAGATGTACTTACGCTTGCTTTACTTTTCTATACTTTGGATAGAAATCTCGGATGGGTACCAGATTGCTGGTTTGGAGGAGTTAGGCTTGTAGTTAACCAGTCAGTCATCCCTATGGATTTGGAGTCTTCGCTTGAAGATCAGAGTCAACTTTCCGCTGTCTATACTCTGATGTTATATTCCTTTTACTAATACATTATGTAATAAGTATTGTCTCCTGATATTACCATTATTTGTGGCTATATGTGAGATTTGACTTCCTGGGCTCACATATAGTGTGTATCTGGTTTTGTCTTTAAAATCGGGTGCTACATTGGGGGAGGAGGATCCCCTGCTTCTTTTCTAGTATTTTGTTTCCTTTTTCTTCTATTTGTTTTTCAAGTTTGTCTTTATTATATAAAAAATATGCATAACTAGGAAAACAAAATAAAAATTTGTTAGTAAGGTATGATCTAAAAATGAAAAACCAAATAAAAAGAGTGTGTATAAAGTTTGCTTTAAAATTTCTGTTCATAAAAGCCAATAAATAAAAAGAACATGAAGATGATGATTCATAATGGAAATGATGAATAGTTGCTCTGTTGTAATTCCTTTCAAGTACCTAGTTTTCAGTCTTGAATTCTCTCAAGTTTTGGATATGACTGTTTTGACATGAGAATTTGCTCTGAACTTGAAACTTATGGGTAGCATATGTTTGATCTAAGTCTAGGTAATTGACGGATATGATATGAAAAGGTCTGAGCTGCTATTTATCTTGTTCCTAGTGACACTAAAGTTCTAGAGATTTCTTTTGAAAAACATAAAAATGTAACATGATGAGTTCCTGTATGACAAAGCTTGAATTCCTACCAGAGCCAAACATGATATTTAAGCTAGGAAAACTTCCACTTTTATATGCTACTTGTTTTGCATAGAGTTTGGTCAAGCTTTGTTGATCCTTATGCGAGGTTTCTCATGCTTTTAAAATCAAGATCATGTACACACCACCCACATATGCACTACTCCTACACTAGGGGGTAGGTGCAAAAACATGCATTTCATCTAGATCCACCAAAAATGTTTTACTCCTACAATGGGAGTAAACACCAAAAATATCCTTGATAGGTTTCATCCATCAAATAAATGTTCCAAGTTCTTGTTGATATCTCTCAAAAGTTTATTGCAGAAAAGAGGCATGGGCAATGCAAAAGTTATTCATAAAGAAAAGAAAAGGTTGAGAAAAAATGAACAAGTGTCTGAATTATCCAAATAATGGGTACTTAGATGCCCGGCTAAAAAAAGAGAGATGAATAAGATGGCCCATATTCTCTTGCAAATGTTTCTAAGTTTCAAAAGAGAGATAAGGTTTCAAGGAGCACAGTAGAATTAAGCTAGCCACCATATACTCCACACACATGCATATCTTGATTTGATTGTATGACTCAACTCTCTTTGGATCCATTGTTTGACTTTACAATATATGTATTACAAGTGAACTCTTTCATGTTATTACCATTCCTATGAGCTCCACATAAGCGTTAGTTGTAGAGAAAAAGGCATAACATCACTATTGCCTTGGTGAGGATCCACAAATACCACATATTTTGAGAGACTTGAGAGTGTCATACAATGGAATCTCTGAGTTTTATTTTGAAAACTTACAAAAACTCTAGAATAATGGTTGAACAAAGAACTTGAGATATAGTGCTTGACTTGATCGTTCTATCTTATAATTACTGAAGACCCAAGAGAAGGCTACAAGCCCCATGTTTGAAGCTAATATGGGTAAGTTTGAAAGTCAGATCAGTTTGTTCTAATCTGGAGGAGAATTCTTGTTTGAATAGATGTGTAGTTTTGAGGAGTTGTTTCAATGTTTTAAAAAATCCTAAAACTCCTGATCCATTGTTAAGTTTGGCATTGCTCAGGAATGAGCAAAGTTAAGCTTGGGGGAGTTTGTTGATGGTAGTTATCATCCATCATAAACCGTCAATATAACTTGAAATCATGCATGAAAATGATCACCAACATAGACTTAGGGGTTTAAACTGATAATTTTCATGAGTTTTGGTGAATCTGTATTTTTAGCAGGGTTTATTCTAGAAAACCATCAAGGAGGGTCAAAACATCAAATAAAATTGTGCTTATCCGCATCGAAAAACTACCCCAGAAGGTTCTAGAAGATTCAGGAAGACACCACACCAAAGCGGAGACCAAGCCATTGCCAGGTGGGGCCAGCCAGCCCCACCTATAGGTCGGCCGGCCCCTAGCCCCACCTGTCAGTCTTTGCCTTGCTTCGTTGGTTCTCCACCGCCTTAAGGATTGCATCTATGCCATTTATTCAAGTCAGTTTGATCTAAGGGCTTAGGATTGATGTTTCGGCCTATATATACTAGCCCCTGCCCCCCTCTCTAAGGATAGCCACAAGTCAACATCAGATCCAAAATTAGGGTTTCTAGAGAGAAGAGAATAGAGCTCTAATTCTTCAAGTTCTAGTATAGGCTAGCTAGCAAGGTTCAAGTAGAGTTTGGGATATTGCTCAGGATTCTAGATTCACCATCTGGAGGCCGGTATATCCATTGTATCCCTCTTTATTTATGACTTTGTGCTACTTCAATAATATGTTGCTATTTATTATGTTCCTAGTTTGCTCTAGTTATATGCTTGATATAGTTATGATTGATGATGAATATATGCATATGTTCGCTAAGCGCTTAGCTCAATACTCGAGTGAGTTAAGTGGTCAACATTATGTAAGCATGGTGCTTAAATATTGTTTACCCATGGATGCATTCTACACTCTAGGTCATGTGGTAGATCGTGGATGTGACACTCCTATTGAGACTTTTGTAGTACACTCCCTGTTTATAGAGCAAGTAGAACCCGATTGTGAAGGGAGTCAATCTTTGTTCTTGATCTTCCTTAGTAATGTTCCGTATGCATAGATCCAAAGTTAATTATGCTATAGATGAGAGTGAATATACTTGGGTGCACAAAAGACTTAGTAAATAAGGAATGACTTAGGAATCTTTTGCTCTTAACTAATCTCCCACCTAGCGATACTACATTTATGAGTATCTATTCCTATCTCTTGATTACTATCAATGCCTTACACTTATCATTTATTTATCATTTGACTTACCCTTGCTATAGCATGAGAGTTAATGATCTTGTCATAAGTATACATATTTGACAATATCTCTGTGCCAACCCCATTGCTCCTCCCATGGATAAAATATAAATAATGATACCTGGTATACTCCTAGGTGAAATGCTACAATGGTATATTATCTATGCGCTTGCGGATTACTTCTATCATATATGATTTTCTCTAAATTTACAAGTGTTCTCAACAATTACCAACAACTCATTTCTGGCATCATTGCTAGGGATGACAACTTAGTAAAGAGTGATGCTAAGAAATGTCAACACTCGTGATGAAAAGCAGCCAATTGTTCCTCAAGATCTAATAAAAATCAAGGGTTACCAAAAAATGTCATGAATATAAAAGCAAAGACTCTTCAAAGAAATTTTACCTACTGCCCTAGCATGAGCTTCATCAGCCCTCATCTAAGCAACATTGGTCTCTTCTTCAGATGTAGAGAGGGTTGTTTTAATGGCATCAAGACATTGCTTGAGCCGACCTACCTCAAGCGTGGCTTTAGAATATAGGTTTCCGGCCTCCCTCCTTTCACGGATAAGATTCTAGATATCCTGACTTGACTTGGAGGATGAAGATGAAGATACCATGGACCCAACAGGATGTACAATCCATTATTGTCCAACCTTCGCTAGAGTTGGCCGATGTATCACAACATGAGAGGTAGCCTACATATTTAAAGGATTAATGCAAGACAGCCATATAGATAAGAAATCATTCCCTCTCACCCTTGGCGACGAAGAGGGACACAAAGGCGCTAAGGCGGATCCGTAGCTTTTGGAGTTTCCTCCCTTGGATGCTTGTCATGAGCCATTGTTCAGAAGAAGACTAGAAGGAGAAAACGAAGAAAAAAGATATGTTACAACACAACAAATGAACACAAGCAGTATTCCTTCTACTCTGCCTTGCCTCCAAATTTTTATAGCCCCAAGGGATAGTGGGTTCATCGAAAATTTGGGGGCATGTGTTCACACTGAAAATTATTCCAAAATTTGGGGGCATGTGTTGACACTGAAATCTAGGAAGATGCACAGGAAGCCCAAAACTCAGGGAAGTGTGCGTGAGTGTTGAATGTCGTCCCCACTTCCAACACCGTCCCCACCACTTAATACACCACGAACTATCGCATACCTCATCTTCCCTGATGTGTGCTCCCTAGATCATGCATCTCAACTACACTGAGTCTAGGTGCATCTTCAAGGCTGGCATATTTAAGTGCATGAGTGTTGAATGTCCCAACTTCGATTCCAATACCGTCCTCACCACTTATTACACTAGAAACCATCGTATACCTCATCTTCCCTGATGCATGCTCCCTAGATCACACATCTTAACTACAGTGAGTCTAGGTGAATCTTCAAGGCTGGCCTATTTAAGACTGGTCTAGGTGCACTAAGTCTCTCGCCCCTCCCCTCCCTCCAAATCCCTTAGTATTAGACTAAGAGAGCGGCAACTCCTTTTCATCCACCATGGTTCATGGTGTACTTCGGCGGCACCACCATTGTTGGGAGAAGGCTTTCAAGTTTGGGTTCTATAGTGCCCTGTTGGTGGCTGTTCGTCGTGGGTGTTAGAGAAAGTTCCACGAAGAGATGGGGAAGAACAATACCATTTTCTGTGGCCCAAGTTGCCGATGACATGGTTGTAGGGTCGCTCACACACATGTACCTATGGACTAATCACCTGTGTATCTCACATAAACACAATTAGTCCACCTAGGTTGTCACTCAATTACCAAAACCACACAAGGACCTTTCAATGGTGGCTAGGCTCATTGATGGTCGGTGTGCAGGAGACTTCTAGGTTAGAATATCTATAGGAAATCCTAGAGGGCAGAGGAGGGTGCCTTGCTATTGCCGAGAAACCTTTTGAGCCCACAGATCTTGACCTAGGATCTCTCGACACCGTGGCATGAGTACCTCCTGAACGTTGACGAAGATAGCACGGGCAAGGCTCCTCGTGGGGCTCCTCAACCTCTTGGATGTTAGAGGGAGTTCCATGAGGTGGTTCTTCCCAAGGCTTCTTCCAAGTGTCAGTCCCTACTCATTGCAAAGATTCGGAGGCATGGTGAAGGTTAGTTATGCCTTCGTCCATCTTCCACACTTCATGAGATGTCCATCGCTTAGTGCGGGGATAAGCCTATGGTTATCGCTAAAATTTGGCTTATGCCAATGCTTATGCTGATTTGTTGTGAGAGAAAACATTGTTTGTTCGCTAAAAAGTACTATTGAAGAATAGGGCCAAGGTTTTTGTCATCATAACTATAGTTGCTAATAGATCCTTGTTATTTTGTACACTAGTGAATGAAAAGTGTAACAGAGTTCATCGAAAAAAATGTCTTTTGTTGATTTTGAACATTGTTACCTCACTGTGATGATGGTGGGGTGTTGCTTTATATGTGCAAACCAGCCGTATGGTATGGCTTTGTAATTCGCGTCCATTGTTATTGTAGAGATCAGTACCTTTATTATGCAACATTAGCCGATGAACTTTGTCATGTTAGCGTCCATTGTAATTGTAAAAAGTACGCTATGTGTTCAGTAAGCTACTAAGGCCTAGCTAAATTAGTATCAACATTGTGCAATTATGTCACCATCAGATATAAGCGTCGTTGAAAAAATTGTATCACTACCGCTATTCACCCTTAGGTGCTAACATCTCCTTTCCAACGTTTAATTTCTGTATGACACGCCCGTTGCGAGGTGCAATGTACCATCTTCTTTAAGGACCCAATCACCACAGCCGGTAGCCTTCACCACCGATATCATCAAATTTGCAAGCCAGCGCGAGACTCCCAGTGCATTTTTAGAATTTTTGATGTGTTTCTAGTTAGCTTACAAAGACCGCTACCCACCTAGCCGCCACCCAGTCCGTCTTCGCCTCAAGTGCTACAATTCCTCACCTACTCATCGGCGTGCAAGCCACCACTCACCACCAATGAGCTAGTGCTTTGCGTCGGTATGCCTCACTGGCATGCCAACACAGATCCATCGATGACCAGGTGTTGGTAGTCTTCACCGATCAAATCCGACCGCCAATTGAGACACAAAAAGAGGAGAAATTGGCAATCTTAAACACATGCATTTACTATTAACCAAGTTCCACATGTATTTGGAGAATATTATTTTGTAGGTCACAAACACAAATACATGTAAGATTTCACTAAAAGGCACTTTTCGATGATGGTTTGCGCAAAGGAACAAGGGAGACGCCCATCAACTCGACTCAAACCGAAGGCGGTGGTGAGGCGGCATGGTCAAGGGGCGACTGACCCCTAGGTGTGGGCGACCCCCTATCGATGCTGCTCAGCCACCCCTTTGACAGGCGGTGGCATGCCTCCATGCTGAGGCGGTGCGGCCTAGGGTTTCACACCAAGAATAGCTGAAGCACCACCCTTGCTCCTTGTATAAATAGAGGGGTGCCCCCCATCTACAACACACACTCAACTTGAGCATCTCCTCACACAGCCTCACTCTCTAGTTGTAGTTTTACTTTTTAGTAGCTTTAGAGCAAGGCAAAGCTATCTTGGAGAACTTGGCTCCTTGAAAGAAGAGACCTTTGGGTATGAGTAGAGATATGAGTTCTTCCAAAGTTATGCTCTCACATTATATTTATAGTCATACTTATGAACTAGAGCATAGTTATTGTGTTATGATCTTGATATAAGAACTAGTCTATAGTTTGTGTGTCATGGAACTAGCACACTTAACTTTATGCTTAACCACTCAAATAACTTATATAATCAGAATTAGAGCTAAGTTGAGGGGGTAGTTCATCGTGCTGTCGGGTGTGCCCAAGTCCTTTACCTATTGATCCATAGGGTCAGGGACTCAGGGGGATTTGGGTAGTTTCTGTATACGCAAGCGTGATGCTTGGTTAGGGAGAGACAGTTGAATGCATTATCCCTTTCCATGGTTGAGGGGTAGGCGGTAGGTGGTGACATCCCTATCCGTCCCTTGTAATCCCCCACATTCAACTAGGGTGTAGGAGTCTAAACTATCACATGAGGTTGCTGGCAGACCAGTACTCAGTGGCCTCCCGACCTGCTTCACACTTAGCCCTAATACTAATTATGTAACTTGTATGAATATTAACTAATATCTATATGACTATACTAGATCAATGCCTTCTCGACTTAGGATTATTCTTTTATTATTTCTCTTTATTTTATTCTTTGAGGAATGCCAAGTGTTTGTCCACAATCTTGAGAATACCATTCTTACCCCTGTTATAAACATTGGTGCACTTGCAAGCATTATTATTCAAGTTCATATCCATACTAGACTCTTAATCAAATGCCTTCTTTTGGGAAAATATAAATAACGATACCCAGAATACTTCCTGGTGAAATGCTACAATGATAGCTCTATGCACTTGTGGATAAATATATAAAATTGTTAAGGAACTATAAAGGCACTTTTGGCATCATTACTAGGGATAAAAACTTAGTAATGACGCTCGGCCCTGCCAATTGGTATTTTAGGCGCTATTGCTGAGGATAGATTCAAACCCTAGTCTTTGTAGTCATGTTAAGAAATACCAACAAGCATTTCTGGTGTCGTTGCTAGGGAAAGCATATTGACTAAAGAATCTAGTAGGAATGTTCATGGTAATACGCATGTAAGGTAGCCATTGTTTATGCAGGCTAACTTTGCTTGTTTTCTCTTGTTGTGGATGAAAACAGGATAGTGTATGACCGGTTTCGACCTATTGAACAACTACACTCAAAATTCAGAGGCACTCCTAAGGAAGGAACGGTCTCATGCCACTTCTTCTGCTACTCCTCCAATAGTCGAACCAGTCACCCCCGCACCATCCGTTACTCCAATCATGGCGAAGACACTCCATGACTTCTCCACCCACGCTATTACCAATGTGCCCATTGGGCCCGCTATTAACATTGGGGACGGGAACTTCGAGCTCTGTACTAGCCTCATCATGATGGTGCTGGCAAACATATTCCATGGTTTGCCCAGCGAGGGTGCAAACACGCATCTCCAACACTCCTTGAGTTGTGCAACACTGTCGTCATCAAGGACATCGCACCTGAGATCATCAGGCTTTGCTTGTTTCCCTCCTCCCTCTCAGAAAAGGTGAAGCAGTGGTTCTACAAGGACAAGGAAGCTGTCAAGACATGGGACAAATGTTCCATGATGTTTCTCAGCCAAGTTCTTCCCCATGGGCAAAACCAATGCCCTGAGGGGATGAATTTCGAACTTCCATCAAAGCTCCATAGAAACCATTCCCGAGGCATGGGAGAGGTTGCAGGACTACATCCAAGCATGCCCACACCATGGGATTGAAAACCGATTAGTGTTCAAATTTTTTTATGATGGATTAATACCCATGTCTAGGGGCCACCTCGACATTGCTGCTGGAGGCGCTTTCCTTTCCCTCACTATTGATGGAGCCATGACTCTCATCAATAAAATGGTGTCGAATCAAAGCTAGGGGAGGAAAGGAAAACACAAAAAGGAATACATACCATGAAGGAGATGGATATGCTTTCCACAAAAATAGACTTATTGATGAAAAGACTAGAGGAACGGGCCCAAGATAAGGACACCATGGTGGGCACCGTCCAGGCCAAGGACTCACACATGATGTGTGAGGTCTGTGGGAACGTTGGCCATTCAGGGAATGATTGCCCCAAAACCCACAAAGAAGCTATCTTCATCAACAACGGGTTTCGCCAACCACAAGGTAACAATGCGTGGAATAACAAATCCCACCCGCAAGGTAATTCGAATTTCAATTCCAATTATAATTCAAATTAACCTTCCTTCAAAGACTTGGTTTTAGGCCAAGTTAAAAATGTTTAACTTCTGCTGTTAAAAATCAATTGAGCTTTAATAATGTCGGATACAGTGAGAAGGGGTACCCTAAGCAAGAACCAAAAAACGGCTGCTTAGACTTCAGTAAAAGTCAAAACCAGCTAAACACCGCTGGCCTTGACCGATTCTCCGACTCGCCCGAGGCCCCCTCACCGCTGGCCTCGAGCGACCCCCCACCAAGGGCCTCGGCCGGGCCGCCGACTCTCCGTCTCGCGCGAGGCGGGCTCGGTAGCACTCCGCTGCCTCTTCCTTCACCCACCCCTCTAACAAGACATCGTGTCACATTAACTCAGCCAACTGCTGCCCCTAACATCGGCCGCATGCTCGGTACAGTACAATAGAATGGCCGACGGGACAGGAGGCAGGACTGGGCAGAGGTTACCCGCCACTGTGCTAACCACTAAAGCACATGGTTGACGCCCATGCCTCACTGTGCTGCCAACTCCTGCTCCGAGAACAACGCAGCGTGGGGAGCCACGTCTGAGATACTGTGGCCTCGGAATCAGCACCCAGGATCAATAATTCCCCCCAAGGCCTCGGCAGTATGCTTCAGGGGCTCGGCAGCCTGAGGATCCATGTCCGCCGAACCCCCCATGATGGCTCGGCCTCACCATCTACAGAGCCACAGCTCCCTACGACGTCAGCGCATGATGACCAGCACGTCACCCGCCATATCCTGCATCAAGCTGTACTAGAGCCCCACGACGCACAAGATCAAGTATGACCGGTGCGTCACCTCTGCACGACAAGGACGAGGCCACTCCATCGACCATACCACAACAGTGGCCAGCTACAGGGCTCGGACACGCCGCCCCCATTTATAGAGCAGGAGGTCTCGGCATCCTGATGCCAACTCCACTCCACGCGAGGCTCCCCAAGGAAGGCCTCGGCAAGAAACGCCGTCTCTGCCCCGCCCGAGGCTCTCCACGGAAGGCCTCGGTGGGAAGCGCGTTCTCCGTATCACGTGAGGCCTCTCGCGCGAGGCCTCGGCGAGGGGCCTGACCTCCGTCTCACGCGAGGCCTCATTCTCTGTGTCGCTTGGGGCTGGCTTGTCCATGGTCCGTCGCCCCCCGCCTCGGTCGACCCTCCCGACAGTGCATCACGTCTCATTAATACTTTCAACCACTCCCACAATCTCCACCGGACAGCGGCTCAACATCACAGAATGGCCGATGCGACCCGAAGTCGCATCAGCACCATACCGGCTGGGATAGGGCACGGCGGTGGTTACCGGCAACTGTGTCCCGGCACTGTGTCCACGATCAGCACCTGGGATAGAGCGTGATGGGGGTTACCAGCCACTGTGTCCTAACGCTGCACCCACGACCCGCCGCCCGCTCAAGGCCTCGGCACTGTACACCGGGGCCTCGGCAATCTCGGGGTTCGTGCCCGCCGAGACCCCCACCGCAGTACAAGCCTCAGCACCAACTAGGCCTCAGCCTCGCGCACAATCTGTCCACCAGGGCTTGCACGTTCGCCGTCACGTCTGCTCCGAGACATTCCCGGGGCTCCCACGACGCACAGGACCTGATGGGACAACCACGTCGCTCCAGTATTCCAAGGACGAATCGCTCCTATGGCCACGCCGCCACCGGAACGGGCCACAGGGTTCGGACATGCCACTTCTATTGGCACGACGTCACATAGTGATACATGTACTACCTTCGTCCTCCCTTCAACTATAAAAGGAGAGGACTCGGGCCTCGTAGGGGGGGGGAAAGGGAGACGAACACACCGATAGAGCGACACACTTCTACGCTGCTTGAGAACAACGCCTCAAGCAGCCCGCACCACCCTCGCCGAGACCTGGGGCTAGCTCCCTCTCTCACCTAGTTTGTAATCCCCTACTACGAGCACTTCGGTGCAAGGAACATAAGATCGATCTCCCAGACTGGACGTAGGGCCTCGATTGCCTGAACAAGTATAAACCCTGTGTCTCTTTGCATCACCATCCGGGATTAGGGGCACGCAGCACAAATTCACTCGTTGGTTGAGGGACCCTCGGTTCCAAAACACCGACAGTTGGCGTGCCAGGTAGGGGACGCTGCGTGTTAGCTTCATCGTCCCAGCAGGACCCGAATGGCAGACCCCATACGACCATTGCGTCTCAGCACCATAGTTTGGTTCGGGAGCCTAGAGTTCATGTCTCTGGGGCATGACTACGACATGGTGCTCCTCGCCCCTCGAGCCCCACCATCCGACGATGAGGTCACGCCCCGGCAGCCTAGGCGTAGGCGGCGCCCGGGCAGCCGCTCTCGCCGCGCTCGCCAGGCACGACGCGAGGAATGCCACCCCGATGCTACGCGAACCCGGGGCGGCACGCCACTCCCCGCCGACATCCTACGACTAGCTGTTGGTACGGGGTCCCTGGCTGGGGACCTGTCTGGCCTGAGCCTGGACAAAGGAAAATCGCCGGTGGCTTGCGGCGACGCCCAGTCGTCTAGTTCCACTCCACCACTCCCTGAAGGGTCAACCCTGGCAGGGCAGAATATGGAGACGGCACCGTCCTCATGCCCCTTTGGGTTGCGGGATGCCACCGCCTCTTATGCCTACGCCTACACTGCCACTCACGAGCACCCCTTGGAACGCCGCCAGCGCTTCGCTCTCGACCTGAGCACCCACTTCGACTCCTCGGACGAGGACGAGGCATGGCCCGGGGTGGATTTCTTTGAACTCCACAACCCCGGGGCTTTGCGCCAATTCTTGGCCGCAAGCGACTACTACCTCGGCTATTCCGACTCCGACGACGAAGGGACTTACGATCCATCTCGCGAGTGCTTCCACGTCGGGCTCGGGATGCCAAGGGCGGGCGAAGAAGACGAAGGGATAGGCAACCATCCCCCGCCCCAGGCAAGGGCGGGCGATGCCACGCCTCCGCGTCTCGTAGCCCCAGCGGCGCGAAACGAGAACCCCATCCACGGGGGGCATCGACGCCCAGACCTGGAGCAGCTCCACGAGCTTCAAGCCAAGGTCGAACAAGACCGACTCCTCCTGCGACAGCTTCGGGACTCTCTCGAGTAGGAGCAGCAAGGGCGCAGGTGAGGGCGGAGGAGCCCGAGGGAGGGCCCGCGACGTCCATCACCGCATCAACGACAACGAGGGGGGAGAGCCACCCCCAATCTTTAATCGGGCCAGCCAGAATGTCGCAGCGGCTGCGATGCTGGTCCGAGCAATGCCCGAGCCCTCCACCACCGAGGGGCGACGGGTCCGCGAAGAGCTCCGTGACCTCCTCGAGACCGCTGCTGGTACAGCAGGCCGAAAGTTCCGCCTCCTGCTGGCGCGGAGGCACTTCGGAGCAACCCACTTAGAATACGGTTCCCCGAGGCTACAGGCGTACAACGAGCAAAGCAACCGCACCGCCCGCGAAGATGCCCTCGACCAACTAGAGGAAGCCCGAGACGTTGCGCTACTACACTCAGCCAGGTACCAGCAAGCCCTACGACGCTACCAAGCCCGGCGCATCCAAAGCCGAGACCTGAAGGTGGGCGACCTGGTGCTGAGACTGAGACAGAGCAACAAGGACCGCCACAAATTGACCCCACCCTGGGAAGGGCCGTACATCGTCGCCCAAGTGCTGAAGCCCGGGACCTACAAGTTAGCCAACGAGAAGGGCAAAATCTTCACCAACGCTTGGAACATAGAACAGCTACGTCGTTTCTACCCTTAAATTTCCAAACGTCGTTTACATTGTTTCTTCACCAATAAAGAAGCGTTCTTAGTTGTTATAATTTTTTGAGGAACCCCCATCAAGGGGAACCTACCCCCTTATAGACAAGTCGACTGTATAGAACCTAAGGACAGTACGATCGTCTCAAAGGCGAAAAGGCCGGCCGAGCCGTGAGAACGGCCCACGCCTCTAGGCTACGGCAGCTCCCTCACCACCTTTTCACCCAAAAGGACAACGTAGGCTCCGAGGAAGTTCTGTACAGAGATCTTGTCTATCGATAGGGGCTCGACGTCTCAATAGCGCTATAAGGAAGACTCGGCTCTGCCTCTGCAAAGCCGAGCCTCCCTCGGGGGCTAAAAAGGGGAACCCCCTAAGTCCCGAACACTGTTTGTTAATGATCTTTCAAAAAATTTCTACGCCAAACTCTCTCGCGCTCCGACGGGACCTTCACAAGAAACCCAAAAGACCAAAAGCTTATCTCAAGGCCAAAGGGCCGGTCGAGTCATGAGAACGGCCTACGCCTCTAGGCTACGGCAGCTCCCTCACCACCCTTCGCCAAAGGACGGCTTAGGTTCCGAGGGATTTCTTTGCGGTTCCCAAGATCGAGACAGAGGGCATAGGCTCAGAAGTAGAACAGAAAACGGTTAAAAGACCCACGTACGCAAATACTTTAAAGGCCTCAACGGCCACAAAAATGTCACGATACGGCAACTAACTCAATTCGGTTACATGGCCCCTTTCGGCCTAGGTCAAAGCTCAAGGATCGGCGGCCAGCGTGGGAGGGACCACCTCTTCTTCAAATAGACCAGCCAGCGCTGTGCCAGGTGCCTCGGCCGCCTCCAACAGCTTTGCGACCTCTGCGTCAGCTTCCTCGTCATCTTCTAGCAACACATAGCTGTCGCTGACAGCCTCGAGGTTGATAGCGTACTGCGAGGAGACGACGGCCAGGGCGCGCTTGACGCCCAGTGTGCAATGCCCCCCGGAGCCTCTCGTGGATGCGGCCGCTCAACGCAATCAGGCGGCTCCCAAGGGAGCTGGCCGATTGGACCCCCTCGACGTCTAGGGCCTCGCAGGCGGTACGGACTGCGCTGCGCAGCGCCTTGTGCTCCTGGACCTCAACATCCAGCGTCGCTTGCGCTGCAACGGAGGCCTCAGCCGCCTAGGAGGCCTCTTTCTCCAGATCTACATCGCAACGAGGGGTCAGGAGTCAAACGTGAACCAGAACAAAAAGAACAAAGAGCACGATTCGGCGGAACTTACCCTCGGCCTTGCTCTTCCAGTCTAAGGCCTCGACCCGAGAGGCCTCGGCCGCCTTGGTAGCCTCGGCCAAGGCGACTTTCGTCAGCTGATGCTCGCTCTGCTCCGCACCCAGCTGCCCGGCTATGGCCTTGGCAGAGGCCGTCGCTTCTTGGGCCCGAGACCTGAAGGCGTCTCGCTCCTCCTCCAGTTCCTTGATCTTCGCTACTAGAGGGGCAGACTGCTCCTTAGCCGTGGCCAACTCGGCCTGAATGTCAGCACAACGAAGGCGGAGGTCCTCCACTTCCGCACTTCGCGTCGACAAAAGCCCCTAAGCATCAGTGAGTAGGCCTTTCTACCACCGGAGCTGGTCCTAGATATCCCTCTCCCTTCGTAGGAATACCGATTTCCCAAGGGATCGGGTCTCAAGCTCCTAAAGGGGCAAAACAAAAAACGCGCGTCAAACATTGCGAGGGGGCTCGGAGAGGAAACAACGCAGCATGGGAGAGGAAAGTACTTACCTGGGTGACACCGGGCAAGTCCCGTCCCATAATAGTCATCGCTGTCTGCAGCGACCGCACTGCCAGTTGGCGGTACTGCTCGAGGGTATCCCACCGCCCCCCCTCTACGATATCTTCAAGGGCGAACACAGGCTCCCCCTCGGGATCAGCCCAGTCCCGCCAGAAAACACACGGGAAGTTCCACCCACGGGGCTCGGGCCGTAGCCGGGCAAGGGCCGAACTCCCCTCGGCAGGATCTGGGACTGGCTGCTCCGTGGTACTGGCCGCCTCGACGTCCGCCGCCTCCTTCCCTGGGGAGGAATCAACAGACGAGATTGTCTGAACCAGGGGCGGCACCAAAACTTGCTCCGTCTCCACCTCCATCGCCTCGGCCTCGACGGATCTAGGGGCTCCGGCCTCTGCCATCTCTACCTCGGTGGCCCCGGCGTCCACCGCCCTGACTTCGGAGGCCTTAGGGGCTTCGGCCTCACCCTCAATGGCCTCGGCAATGGTGGATGCCCCAGCCTCCTTCGCCCCAAGACTCATGACATCACGAGGCGTGGGCTCCTCCTCCTCCACTCGCTCCGCGGCCGCCTCGGCACCCTTTTCCTGGGCAGCCGCCTCCTCCGAAACGGCCCTGCCCAACGCCGCGCCACGCTGCACGCCAGCCTGTGCCTCCGCTGTCTGATGGGCGGAGGAGCTAACGTTCACCTTGAGCGCCTTACGGGGCGCCAAGGCAGGATCTTCCACTAGATGCTTCTGGCTGGAAGCAAAGACACTCCCAAGGTCAGCATGCGACCAAGGGACAAATAAGAAGTACTATGGACTCCACCAGAAAAGACGCTCACCGCGAACGGGGATGCAGCCGCTTCGACACCGCCAGCCTCCTCTGCAACGGCGCCAGTGGTGGCAGCAACGCGGCCTCGGTATCCACCGGTGCCAGCTGGCCCCCGCCGGACCCTGGCACCTCCTCGACCCTTCGTGGAGACGATGGGGTTGGCCCCACCGTCGCTCGCTCCACCTCCACCGTTGAACCCATCGGGCTGACGGCACGCTCCTCCGACACCCGTGCCTCGGGCATGTCGGCCTCAGCCCCAGGATAGGCTGCCATCGGCCCCGGGACACCTCCTCCTCCTAGGGGCGTCCGGCTCCTTGCCGGCGCCCCGGGCACCATCTCCCTAATGTCGGGGAGGTGTTCTAGGCAGGCCGTCCCCACCTCGCGCCCGCCGCCATCGCCCGAAGAATTCGACACCGACGATGAGGGAGACGGCTCCAATGGGAGACCATCGAGCTTCTGACGCCGGCGACGGGCGTCTAGCTTTTCGCGCACGAGGAGCTTCTTCGTGCGCTTCGCCTCCTTGGCATCTTTCTTCTTCTTCTCCTCCTCGGTGCGTGCCCTGTTCACGGCTCGCAGCTGGGCGTCCTCAGGAATGGGCGACGGGGAGTCTCGCACGTCCCTTATCCCCTACGGGAACGACGAAGTAAGATAGCAGACAAAAAAGGTGGAAAACAAGAAGGCCGCGAAAGCGTCGGCAACATCCAACTCACCAGTGAGATGTACCCCTGCGACGGGCGCATCGGGAACGGCATCAAATCGTCGATCTTCGGCTTCCCGTCTACCGCCTCTCTCACCCGACGCAGGGTCTCATCGTCGGTAAGGGCGAAGGCGGACATCTTGATACCGGCAATCGGGTTGCGCGGGGTCATCTCGAACAGCCGCCGCCGCCGGGCCATCAGCGGCAACACCCTCCGGCGGTGAAAGGCCGCCACAACCACGGCCGCCAAAAGGCCACGGTCATGTAGCTTCCCCAAGGCCCGCAATAGCGGTTCTAGCCTGGGCTGATCAACCTTGATGACGCCATATCCCCACTTCTCTGGTTGACTCTCTACAACCTGCCCGGTATAAGGAGGAAGTCCTCCGTCATCGTTGCGGAGGTAGAACCAGCCGTCATACCAACGACGGTTGGACGATGACAGCTAGGCCGGGATGTAGAGGGACTGCCGGTCTTGGCGCACGTGAAGGGTGCAGCCGCCGGCCCTCTGCACCTTCTGAGCCCCCCTCGTTCCCCCCGGCTTGGTGGTGAACGTCGCTTGGAACAAGTGGAGCCACAACTCCCAGTGGGGAGCGATCCCCAAGTACCCCTCACAGATGGCGACGAAGATGGCCACCTGCGCGATGGAGTTGGGGCTGAAATTGTGAAGCTCCACACCGTAGTAGTGCAGGAGCGCCCGGATGAACTTATCCGCTGGCAACCCGAGGCCTCGCTCGTGGAAGACGACGAAGCTCACCATGTAGCCGTCGCGCGGCCTCGGCTCCGACTCATCCCCCGGAGCAATCCACTCCGGCTCGTCAAGGTCGGTGATCGGGCGAAGAAGACCGGCCTCCACGAGCAACTGTAGCTTCTCCTCCATGACGTCAGACTGCTCCCAGGGATCTGCCAGGAGGATGATGGGACCACCAGCCATTGCACGGTGGAGGTCGCTGCTACGGTGGTAATCTCTCTCTCTTTCTTTCAGTCTCTCGCTCTCGCCCTTCTCCTCCCCGGCGCTCTATGCTCTCAGCAACGGCATAGGGGCAGCGAAAGCAAATGCGGAAAAGGTAAGAAGGGGGAGGGCGAGGCTCTTTGCGTATTTATGCAGGGACGAGACGAAACCACCGGGCGACGAAATCGAGGAAGTTTCCCCAAAAAATCCGACGTGGTTATCCAGATCCGGTCTTATCGCCCACGCGCCCACTCCCTCCTCATTAATCGCGCGTGCAGGTACGTCCCGTCGGCTGACGCCACGTCGCGTCCGACCACAATAGCAGCAGGCGCTGTTTCGCCTCCCCGGAAAAGCTGCCTCAAAAGACACGCCTGCCGTTATCAGCCGTAGGGAGAGAAATAACCCCCCCGATTCCTTTCAGGCAAAGGAACTGGGCACCGAGCCCGCTATGGTCCAGGGGTTCGAAGGCTGGGCCCTTAGGGGTTTCGACAGCCGCCCCAGGGCAACAGAGTCAGGGGCGACTACAGGCGAGCCTATACGAGGCCGAGGCCCAAGCAAGCGAAATGCTTGGGACGCCCTGTGTCGTGTCCGAGACCGGTAGGGAGGTCTCCGAATGGGATCCCACCGTAGGGAGGCACCGAGCCACCGAGGCCCAGCGAACGGCCTTGGCACCCACTAGAGAAACCCTCTGGTACTCTTGGAGTGCATCTCCGGACCGCTAGCCGACCCCCAGCGAACAGGGTACGGGCCTCCACTCGGACTTACCCGATAACAGCTCACCGGAAATGCCATCGCTCGCGCCCACCGAGGGTAGCGCGGCATGTCCCACCCCTCCTTCCGAGCGAAAAGGAAGCGCGAGGGTCGAATAAAAAGTCAGGAGAATCCCCGACGGCCCTCTTGCTCCACGCAGAGGCTAAGGGATTCTTCCTGCAAACCATTGCCAAGGCCCAGCGACTTGGGCTCGCACACGAGGGGGCTCGGCAAAACAAACCCTCCTTCCGAGCGAAAAGGAAGCGCGAGGGTCGTTCAAAAAGCCAGAAGACCTCCCGATGGCCCTCTTGCTCTGTGCAGAGGCTAGGGAGCTTCTTCTGCGAAAGACGCCGAGACCCCGCGACCCAGGCTCGCACCCAAGGGGGGCTCGGTGGACAGACCCTCACGCGCGAGGGGTGAACCAAAAGCCAGGGGGACCTCTGACCGCTCTCTCGCTCCGTGCGAGAGACTCGGGGGCTCCTCCTGCAACTTTGCCGAGACCCAGCGGCTCAGGCTCGCACGCAAGTGGGCTTGGCAAATAGCCCCCCATCTGAGCGAAAAGGATGTGCGGGGGACGGACAAAAAAGTCAGGAGGACCCCTGACCACCCTATCGCTCCGTGCGGAGGCTCGGGGGCTCTTCCTGCACCCAAGATAAAGACAAGCGACCAGAGCCCGTTACGGTCCAGGGGTTCGAAGGCTGGGCCCCCAGGGGTTTCGACAGCCGCCCTAGGGCAAAAGAGTCAGGGACGGCTACGGGTGAGCCTATACGAGCGCGCCCTGTGTCTTGTCTGAGACCAGCAGGGAGGTCTCCGAATGGGATCCCACCGTAGGGAGGCACCGAGCCACCGAGGCCCACCGAAAAGCCTTGGCACCCACTAGAGAATCCCACTGGTACTCTTGGAGCGCGTCTCCGGACCGCTAGCCGACCCCCAGCAAACGAGGTACGGGCCTCCACTCGGACTTACCCGATAACAGCTCACCGGAAATGCCATCGCTCGCGCCCACCGAGGGTAGCACGTCATCTTCCACCCCTCCTTCCGAGCAAAAAGGAAGCACGAGGGTCGTACAAAAAGCCAGGGGAACCCCTGACGGCCCTCTCGCCCCGTGCGGAGGCTAAGGGGCTCTTTCCGCAGCATCGTCGAGGCCCTACGATCCGAACTCGCACCCACGGGCCCGGCGAACACAATGAAAACCCCTCGCTCGAGAGAGAAAAAAGCCCCTGAAGAAGTGAAATCACTCCTCTAGGGCCTCAGGGGCTACACCCGGCGGGTGCGCTCGCGCGCACCCACCGAAACCTCAAGTATAAAACACCATCCCAACAGGAACTATCAAGAGCCAATTCTCGTCAGAACCTCAGGGGGAGTACCTCCACTCCCCCCAAGGCTCGGGGGCTACTGTCGGATACAGTGAGAAGGGGTACCCTAAGCAAGAACCAAAAAATGGCTGCTTAGACTTTGTAAAAGTCAAAACCAGCTAAACACCGCTGGCCTCGGTTGATTCTCCGACTCGCCCGAGGCCCCCTCACCGCTGGCCTCGAGCGACCCCCCACCAAGGGCCTCGGCCGGGCCGCCGACTCTCCGTCTCGCGCGAGGCGGGCTCGGCAGCACTCCGCTGCCTCTTCCTTCACCCGCCCCTCTGACAAGACGTCGTGTCACATTAACTCAGCCAACTGCTACCCCTGACATCGGCCGCATGCTCGGCACAGTACAGCAGAATGGCCGACGGGATAGGAGGCAGGACTGGGTAGAGGTTACCCACCACTGTGCTAACCACTAAAGCATATGGTTGATGCCCATGCCTCACTGTGCTGCCAACTCCTGCTCCGAGAACAACACAGCATGGGGAGCCACGTCTGAGATACTGTGGCCTCAGAATCAGCACCCAGGATCAATAATTCCCCCCAAGGCCTCGGCAGTATGCTTCAGGGGCTCACAGCCTGAGGATCCATGTCCGCCGAACCCCCCATGATGGCTCGGCCTCGCCATCTACAGAGCCATAGCTCCCTACGACATCAGCGCACGATGACCAGCACGTCACCCGCCATATCCTGCATCAAGCTGTACTAGAGCCCCACGACGCACAAGATCAAGTATGACCGGCGCATCACCTCTTCACGACAAGGACGAGGCCACTCCATCGACCATACCACAACAGTGGACGGCTACAGGGCTCGGACACGCCGCCCCCATTTATAGAGCAGGAGGTCTCGGCATCCTGATGCCAACTCCGCTCCGCGCGAGGCTCCCTAGGGAAGGCCTCGGCAAGAAACGCCGTCTCCGCCCCGCCCGAGGCTCTCCACGGAAGGCCTCGGTGGGAAGCGCGTTCTCCGTATCACATGAGGCCTCTCGCGTGAGGCCTCGGCGAGGGGCCTGACCTCCGTCTCGCGCGAGGCCTCATTCTCTGTGTCGCTCGAGGCCGGCTTGTCCGTGGTCCGTCACCCCCCGCCTCGGTCGACCCTCCCGACAGCGCGTCACGTCTCATTAATACTTTCAACCACTCCCGCAATCTCCGCCGGACAGCGGCTCAACGTCACAGAATGGCCGATGCGACCCGAAGTCGCATCAGCACCGTACCGGCTGGGACAGGGCACGGCGGTGGTTACCGGCAACTGTGTCCCGGCACTATGTCCACGATCAGCACCTGGGACAGAGCGTGATGGGGGTTACCAGCCACTGTGTCCTAACACTGCACCCGTGACCCGCCACCCGCTCAAGGCCTCGGCACTGTACACCGGGGCCTCGGCAATCTCAGGGTTCGTGCCCGCCGAGACCCCCACCACAGTACAAGCCTCGGCACCAACCAGGCCTCGGCCTCACGCACAATCTGTCCACTAGGGCTTGCACGTTCGCCGTCACGTCTGCTCCGAGACATTCCTGGGGCTCCCACGACGCACAGGACCTGATGGGACAACCACGTCGCTCCAGTATTCCAAGGACTGAATCACTCCTACGGCCACGCCGCCACCGGAACGGGCCATAGGGTTCGGATGTGCCACTTCTATTGGCACGACATCGCATAGTGATACATGTACTACCTTTGTCCTCCCTTCAACTATAAAAGGAGAGGACTCGGGCCTCGTAGGGGGGGAAAAGGGAGACGAACACACCGATAGAGCGACACACTTCTACGCTGCTTGAGAACAACGCCTCAAGCAGCCCGCACCACCCTCGCCGAGACCTGGGGCTAGCTCCCTCTCTCACCTAGTTTGTAATCCCCTACTACGAGCACTCCGGTGCAAGGAACATAAGATCGATCTCCTAGACTAGACGTAGGGCCTCGATTGCCTGAACCAGTATAAACCCTGTGTCTCTTTGCATCACCATCCGGGATTAGGGGCACGTAGCACAAATTCACTCGTTGGTTGAGGGACCCCCGGTTCCAAAACACCGACAAATAAAATGATAGAAACACAACTAGCTCAAATAGTTGCTGCAATTCCTATTGATAGTAATGGGAAAATTCCTGCTCAACCTTAGAATTCTCGAGAAAATGTAAAAGCGATGACCACGAGGGGTGGTAAGACCACTCATGATCCACCAAACCCTAACATGTCTACAGGAAAGGCAAAACAGCACTAGGAGGCCAAATCTTCAACAACACCAAATGAAAAAGAGCAGCAAGATGAGGTGATGGCACCAAAGGACTTCTTCGACACCAGCTACATGCCATTTCCCATAAGGAACCACAAGCATGCCGTGGACGACCAATTCGCTCGTTTTGTTGAGATGATCAAGAAGATACATGTAAGCGTCCCCATGATGGACGTCTTGCATGTACCTTCTTATGCTAAGTACATCAAGGACATCATCAACAATAAGTGACCACTACCATCCATGAAGGTCGTCAAGCTAATAGAAGAGTTTAGCGCTGCTATACTCGACTTTTCTGAAAAGAAGAAGGATCCTAGGTGCCCTACAATCTCATGTTCCATCGGAATCCAGTATTTCGACCAAGCTTTGTGCTACCTTGGTGCTAGCATAAGCATTATGCCCCAGACCATCTTTGACAAGCTGAACCTCATGCAATTGACACCAACACCAATGATGCTTTAGCTGGCTGATTCGATGGTTCGCTACCCAATAGGGATAGCCGAAGATATTTTGGTGAAAATCCAAGATTGCTACATCCCTATCAACTTCATGGTGCTCGACATGGAGGTCATAAAAGAATCAACCCTCATCCTTGGACGACCATTCTTGAGCACTGCAGGAGCCTAAATTGATGTAGGAGCTAGAGAAATCTGCTTCAATATCCATGGTAATGTAGAAACATTTGCCTTCAGGCCCAGGAAGGAGCAATGCTCCATGATTTGTATCAAGTACGGGCCAAACCCACAAAGCCTAAGGGAGGTTAATATCCAACCTCAATTGGTGGACAACATGGTGAAAAAGAACAAATAAATCAAAAAGAAGCCTGAGCAAAAGAAGGTTAAACAAATGACAAAATAAAAGAACCCAAAAGTCGTTCCCACACCACCAAAGAAGAACAAACCGGTGTGGAAACCAAAAGAAGAAGCTCCAAAGTCCACCACCACACTACCAAGAACAAACAAGATGGTTTGGAGGCCAAAGAAAGAGTAGCCCTCTGTGTCCACTTCTCCATGATCGGGCGCTCCATCAAGCAAGAACTGAATAGGAAAAGGTCCTACTCATTGGACCTTGAAAGGTGAGTCCTTGCCCAAGGTAAATTGGTAGTTATCTTTATAATTACTCTAAATTCCTAGTTTATGCATTAATAAAGGACAATGCAATAATACTAATAAAAGGGTTTGCTTAAAAACTACCTCTTCCATATTCCATACAGAGTATGCTTTGGTTTGGAGTATGATCTTTCGTGTAATCATACTTTCATATGCTTTTTAAAATAAGCATGGTGCTTAGGTTAATTAGCCTACCTTGATTAAATATTTAATCATTGAACCAAAAATTGCCGAGTATAGACAATGGTTGAAATAAACAACATAAATTTTAGCAGACCATACATAATGAAGCAAAGAATCCACTAAAGTTTAACTCTTGTCTCCATCAAATAAAATTTAGTTATTGTCCGATGATCTACATGAATTATGCTTTGGCACAGAGTATGGTTTCTGGTCAACCATGCTTTTGTAGACTTTTTAAATTAAGCAAGGTGCTTAGGTTAATCAGTCTATCATGATCAATATGTTAGCTTAATCATTGTGCCAAAACCACTAAATATAAACATTGGTTGATATACTAAATAAAAATAAATAAATCACCTCGGAGTCATCACCAAGCATACAATCTTGGACCGTAGGGTTTGAGCTAGCTTGGGGGAGGACACCTGTAGAGATAAGTACCATCTTTTATTTTTCGCATTATTTATTTTTTGCATTTGTTTAATTATTAGCATTTAAAAAAATCAAAAAATATAAAATTCCAAAAAACAAATATAATAAAAACAACAAAAATATTTATTCCACTCTGATATGTGATTTAAGAATGTTTAGTTTCTCCTATGTTGAAATGATGAATAGTTGCTCTGTCTATAATTCATCTGTACCTAGGATGTAACTTAGTATTCCCTAAGATTTAAGTTTGTTGGCTAAAATGTCTCATCCTAAAACTTGAAATTTATGGGTTGCAAAAGCATGATCCTTTTCTAAGTTGTTGCAAGTTATGATATAGTAACTAGAATATGCCATGACTTTATTCTAAGAGAAGCTTGACATCCGGAGTTTTTATTTTAAAAATGCTAAAATCCAAAGTTCCTCAATGGTTATGAATTCCTACCACGGCCATATGACATGATTCAATTTAAAATCTTAGTCATATGCTACTTATATTCACACTGAGTTTTATTAAATTGTTGTGACCCTTGTTGAGATTCTCGTCATGCACCCATGATCAAAATTCACAAACAACCACAAATAAAATGCTAACTCTTACACTAAGAGTTATGCAAAAATATGTTTTCTGTCCACCTAAAATAAAAGCTCCATTCATTTGTCATGAGTCTATGCTAAAAAAAGAGAGACATGAAGCTCTCAAAATAGCAAAACAAAAGAAAAAATGGAACACATGAAGGTTCTAAAGTATTGAAAAGAGAGAGAGAGCCCATACTTCCAAGGCAATTATTAAAAAGAGAGAAAGTCATGATCAAAATGAGTACCAAAAAAATATTAGGATTAGGAAAATATTCCACACACTTGCACATCTTGATCAAAGTGTATGACTTGCATCTCCTTAGATCTAGTTTTTGACTTAGCAATATATGTGATGTAAGTGTGCCTCTCATTCATACCTACCTAAAACTCCACTCAAAGCCTTTTAGAGATAGGATGAAAAGAAGGCAAAACGATCAAATGCCTTGGTGAGGATCATACACATTGAGCGACTGAGTGAATCATTTGAGGAACTTACATTTTATTTTGCAAAATTCATAAAACCTCTGAATAGAAGGTTGATCAAAGAATGTATCATTGGTAATTCTATTAAAACCGTTCTATCTTTCAACCACCTAAGACTTGGAAAAGCAATAAGCCCTATAGGGATTAAGTTTAAAGGGTGGATACAATGCCAAACTTATTTAAATTGAGGAAGAATACTTTGTTATAGGCATGGCACTTGTGAATTATATTCAGCATAGTAGCAACTCCTAATCAACAACCAATAACTTAGCTATTTGCTCGGGACAAGCAAAGGTTTAGCTTGAAGGATCTTGTTGGCGGTCTTTACTAATCAAATTCGACCGCCAATTAAGACACAAAAGGAGGAGAAATTGACAATCTTAAACACATATGCATTTACTGTTAACCAAGTTCCACATGTATTTGGGGAACATTATTTTGTAGGTCACAAACACAAATACATGGAAGATTTCACTAAAAGGCGCTTTTTGACGCTGATTTGCGCAGAGGAACAAGAGAGAAGCCCATCAACTTGACTCAAACCAAGCAAAGCACCAAAGAGAAGCAATCCAGGTCTAGCCCAAAGCCTACCACGCGAAGGCGGTGGCGAGGCAGCGTAGTCAAGGGGTGGCCGACCCCTTAGGGTGGGTGTCCCCCTATCGGCGCTGCTCAGCCACCCCTTCGATAGGCGGTGGCATGCCTCCATGCTGAGGCGGTGCAGCTAGGGGTTTCATGCCAAGAATAGCTGAAGCACTGCCCTTGCTCCTTGTATAAATAGAGCAACACCCCCTCTATAATACACACTCAACTTGAGCATCACCTCACACACCTCACTCTCTAGTTGTAGTTTAACTTTTTAGTAGCTTTAGAGCAAGGCAATGCTACCTTAGAGAGCATGGGCCCAAAGTTATGCTATCACATTATATTTATATTCATTCTTATGAACTAGAGTATAGTTATTGTGTTATGATATTGATATATGAACTAGTCTATAGTTTGTGTGTCATGGAAGTAGCACACTTAAGTTTATGCTTAACCACTCATATAACTTATATAATCAGAATTAGAGCTAAGTTGAGGTGGCGGTCCATCGTGCTTTCGGGTGTGCCCAAGTCCTTTACCTATTGATCCATAGGGTCAGGGACCCAGGGGATTTGGGTAGTTTCTATATATGCAAGTGTGATGCTTGGTTATGGAGATACAATTGAATGCATTGTCCCTTTCCATGGTTGAGGGGTAGGCGGTAGGTGGCGACATCCCTGTTCGTCCCTTATAATCCCCCATGTTCAACTAGGGTGTAGGAGTCTAAACTATCACATGAGGTTGCTGGCAGACCAATACTCGGTGGCCTCCCGAGCTGCTTCACACTTAGCCCTAATACTAATTATGTAACTTGTATGAATATTAACTAATATCTATATGACTATACTAGATCAAAGCCTGCTCGACTTAGGATTATTCTTTTATTCTTTCTCTTTATTTTATCCTTTGAGGGATGCCAAGTGTGTGTCCACTATCTTGAGAATACCATTCTTACCCCTGTTATAAACATTGGTGCACTTGCAAGCATTATTATTCAAGTTCATATCCATACTAGACTCTTAATCAAATGCCTTCTTTTGGGAAAATATAAATAACGATACCCAAAATACTTTTGGGTGAAATGCTACAATGATAGCTCCGTGCACTTGCGGATAAATATATAAAATTGTTAAGGAACTATCAAGGCACTTCTAGCATCGTTACTAGGGATAAAAACTTTGTAACGACGCTTGGTCCTGCCAACCGATATTTCTAGCGCCATTGCTGAGGATGGATTCAAACCCCATTCTTTGTAGTGATGTTAAGAAATGCCAACACCAGGCTGGTACTCATCACCACCGTGGCCGCTTGAGCTCACTGTCGTAAGATCCAAAGGCAAGGGTAATGCTTTCTCACACTTCCCTTATCCATGTTTCTTGGCTTTTTATTCCCCTCTTATCTCATCTGAGTATGAATCAAGCTTCCATCTGATCATTAAGGAGCTCATGAGCACATCCCTGCAGGTCCTCCTACTATGAATCAGGTGATAGCGCTGCCACTTCCATCGTTGGCCCTGCTCCACCACATCCTAGTCAAGATGGAGGAGGAGGCCAGCAACAAGAGGAATGAAGTAGACATTCTCATAGATGATGTCTTGGTCCTCATCCTCCACCACCTTATCGCCCACACCTTATGCAGCTACAAGTGTGTGTGTCGCTCCTAGTACCGCCTCATCTCTGAATCCGAGCACTATAAGGAGCTGCCCTAGTTTGTCGCCAGATTCATGTATGGCAACTAGAAAGGCAAACGCCGATTCACCAGCTTCACTAGTGAATACCCCTCCTTTTCCTTCTTGCCCTTCCCCATTTTGGATTTAGTCATCTCATATTGCTACAAAGGCCTCGTCCTCTGCTGGTGCATTGGGCTTTGCTATGTTGTCTGCAATCTGGTGACTAGCAAATTAGTGGTACTACCGCATAGCAACCTTTGTTATGGTTCAGCTCGCTTGGGGTTCAATCCCATAATCTTCTCACACTTCCATGTGGTAGAACTATGGGTAAGGTCGCCTAGGGTGTTAATTATCAGCATCTACTCATCCAAAACTAGAGCATGGATGTGTAAAGAATCGTAATGGGGAGAGGATATTCTAGTATACAAATTTTCAGGAACTGTGTTTTTTAATAGTTTTATGCACATGCTAGAGGTGTCCCACATAGTTGATGTTGATTTGGAGAGAAAGACATGGTTAAAAATTCTTAGGCCACCAGGTCCTGCAATGTCCATATATAGATCAAGGTCAGTTGTGTCTATGTATTGCTGATATTTTCAATATGTCTGACCTTTCAATCTAGATGCTTGAAGACTGTGGTATTATTAAATGGACATTGAAGCATACGGTGAACACACTACAACTATTTGGACTGAATAATATTGGACTTGGTTTCATGGCTGCCAATACGGACTATAGAGTGATTGCAGTTCACCTATAATGGAATTTGATTTTCCTTGTTGGAGAGGATAGAACACTAATGGCATATGACATGAGCCATAAAAAAGTTCATGTCCTCCTTGCCTGGGTCGTCCGCTATCCTAAAAGTACCTAGAGTATTTATTCGAACAGACCGCACTATCTGCCTTATGTTCCCTTATTCATGGAGTCATTAGTAGAATAGTAAAGGTGCATATGTTGTATTTTGTTGTTAGGACATGTCTTTGTTCTGGTAGGGAGTTGTTTTGAGTCTGTATATAGTCTAATTTTGGCTTGGTAACTAAACCAATGGTATGTTGAATATTATTAGTTCTGCTACTTTGCATTGTGCAGGTTTTGGAGTCTTAGTGCTTTTGAACAATTTTCCTACAATGGCAATCGGAGGAAGAAGAGGGGTTCCATGCTGCATTGGTTGTGAAGCTAATCAAGGAGTGTCAATCAGAAGGAAGCGGAGCACATCTACCTTACATAAGTCTATATGGAGCAGAACCTTTATTATGCTATCTATGTATCGCTTGTATTAATTCATCAGTTGACACAGTTGTTATGTTAGTGTCGAGCATTGTTATTGTAACAAGTACTCTTCATTGTGGATATGATGAATGATGTGTAATGGTTATATCTATATGGTGTGTGTTCAGTAAGTTATTAAGGCCTAGCTAAATAAGTAAATACATTATGAAAACCATATGCAATTCTGTCACCGTTGGATGTAAGGGCCGTTGGTTGTTTTGTCATCACTGCCGTACCACTCGCCTTTGGTGAAGCAGACAACCATCACCACCACTATTTGTCTGATGCAATAGGGGTCAATAGTGCATCACCGCCGAATCGGTTAGTAACCTGACACTAACTAAAGGATAATCACAGGGGGATCATACTGCAACGCGATGATGACCATGCCTTATGACCAGGCGGTTCAGATGCTGAAGCGATGGGGATGTTCGCCTTGACACAGGCGGGTCACGCTCTAATGTGATAGAATAAGGATCTGATCATGGACGGATCATAAGCCATGCGGCGATGTTAGTGCATACCCACACATGGGGGTCGTGTTCTAATGCGGCGATGTTTGTACTTGTTGAGATCAACATGGACTCACCCTTGCCATTTCCCCCACACCCCTAGTCTGTTAGCAAAAGCTACTCAGAAGATGGTCAAAGATGCTGTGGAGTTTTTAGAAGTCTGTCAGAAGTGCTTGGCGTACGGAGCCCCCAGTCAACCATCCCTGATAAGAATGGAGCCTGAGGAGAAGATTAGAAACTGCTTTGCGTTACTTTGATAGTTGTAAGTGTGTAAATATAAGTATGTTTCCACTATATATAACATTGTTTCTGATATTTTCTATTTTGTGTTGTATGTGTGGACTTCCTGGGCACACATATGACGAGTGCTTGGTCTTCTTTGGAAAACCGAGCATGGCACAAGCTCACTAACAATCTGGTTTGACATGCAAGAACAAAAGCACATTGATATCCACCATCATTTCATAAGAGATCATCAACAAAAATGGGTCATTTCTGTTGAGAGTGTGGGCACTAAACATCAATGTTAACTTGTTGATATATTCACTAAGCCACTTGATGATAAGAGGTTTTGCAAACTAAGGAATGAACTGAACATATTGGATTTCTCAAATATGTGTTGAGCACCCCCACATATACGACATGCCTCTCCTTCGAGCTAACCAAGGTAAAATTGTTTGGCATGGCATACATCCTTTGCTAAGGACTTGTTTCATGCATCTAGTCATTTCTCATATGTCTTAGGCTCATTCATGAAAATCAAATGAATTTGGTGCTTGTATGGTACCACTATTGTTTTTATGATTGACTTGATCTAGTGGTAGCATATGACATGTTTGTGAGCTTGTGAACCTAGTGTTTGATCTAGCTAATGAGCTAAAAGGGTTTAACTGAACTTGGACAAGATAACCAATGAAAGTTGAGCGAAGAAGCTTGTCATTGGATCAAACCGAGTTAATTTTTTTGGTCAATGATCTAGATTGAACCAAAATTTGGAAAAGATCCTCACTTTCACCCTAGCATATCTAAAATTTGAGCTCACCTTTTGTGGTACTTAATGACAAAGGGGGAGAGAAAATAATAAAGAAAGGGGGAGAATTACAAAGTTAGTAAGATAGGGGGAGAAGTATGACAAAGGAAAGGGATCAATTAAAATATGAAGCACACAAGTAGGGGGAGCAAGCTCATGAACTTGTATGTTGCATTTGAATGTGCACTTACATATTTATGCTTGCATGGCACAAGTTTTAAATTAAATATCCATGCTTGTGTGGTGTATGCTAGTGGTAAAATTATTTGATGAATGAAAGCTAGCATTTGTAGGATGATAGTTAGACACTTGGTATGTTTTATAAGCGATACTAGAGCCTTGCTTATAATGTTGATCTCATGAGGTATCTAGTGTTTGTGTTTTTCCAAGTGGTATCTAGCTAACCATGCTGCTAAGGATGGTATTATTGGTGCACTCTAATTAGTATCATGCTTCAAAGGTCCATTGTTTACACCTTAGCATCTTTTGATAGACATTACTCTCCCACATTTCCTATCTATGCATATGTGCAAGCTTTCAATCCAAACTCTTAGCACATATGTATGGGTAGTTAATGCTACTAGTTTGGGTTTATGAAACTTGTCCAAATCCTTTACACTCAGTAAAAATGCATGGGGAAGCAACATGGATCCACATTGATTTTAATTCATATCTTTGTGAAAGGTTGTCATCAATTACCAAAAAGGGGGAGATTGAAAGCCCTAGTTTGGTTTTGGATAATTGATGAAACCTATTTGGACTAATCCTTGATCTAAGTGTGTAGACTAGAAAAGATGATCCAAGGCCAAGTGTTAGAGCAAGATGAAGTCCATGGTAATGATGGTGGACATGTGATGATGATCAAGCTCTAAACTTGGAAAAGAAGAAAGAGAAAAACAAAATGGGCTTAAGGCAAAGGTAAATTTGAGAGGGTGGTTTTGTTTTTCCACTAAAGACACCAAGTGGGTGTGAGTGGGTTTAGGATAGATAGTCGTACAATTAATAGATGAGAATCTTGGTTAAAGTGGTTACCAAGTGCCACTAGGCAAAGTCATTGTTGCATATGCATTAGGACCTAGTGTTCTAAGTAAACACCCTTGAAAATGCTTTCAAAATAAGCTAACACACATGCACAAAGGTGAGACACATTGTGGTTAGCACTTGAGAGCAAGGGTGAAGAAGTTGGAGAACTAAAGGCGGCGGGGACCGGACCCTAGCTGCGAGAGGGACCGGACCCTAAAGGGGTGAGTCTGGTTTGGACTCAACCCTTGGCTGTGAGCATGGTGTCTACTGTAGACTCTAGTGCACAGGTGCATTTGGACACGACTCTTAGAGTTTGGTTGGGGTAGCAGTGTAGCATATTGGAGACATGGCATCATGTGTTGCATTGGACTTAGGGCGCGGGTCCAGTCAGGGTAGACCGGACTTGGTCCGAAACACATGGAACCTCTTGGTGTAGTTTTTGCCATGATCAAACTCTAAAAACTAAGCAAGACCGGACTCGATGCTGCCGTGTTCGGTCATAGATGTGTGGCACATGGGCGAGTGGCGTGCAAGGACCAGACTTTGGGGTGAGTCTTGTTGGTGTTGCTCAGATGTGTCAAGTCACAATTTCAATGCTCTAGATGCTCTCTATAATCGTTCGGACACATAGGTTTTTGATGGTTCGGACCCTACGCTGTGGGTCCAGTCCAGAGCATTCACTGAGTAACCATTGGCATGGAGTTAAGTGACTATTGAGATCCGATGAACATCGTTAATGGGAGTGACACGCAATAGACATCCATCAATGAAACCCTGCTATAGGAGCGTCTGGTCTAGACCACAGGTGGGTCCGGTCGACCTGTAGAGAGCCCAATGATGGGCATAACGGGTCTATCTTTTGGGGGGGCTCTATAAATACTTGTTGGCCAGCTCTAGCTCACTCTCTTGGACATTTTGATCATCCATACATTGCTTTGAGCTGAGCCAAACCTCTCCCACTCATTCTCTTGCTTGGTTGTGCATCCTAAGTGAGTTAGGAGTGATCCAAACTGTATTTGCTTGAGTGATTGCATCTAGTGGCACTTGGGGATCATTTTGCTATAGTTTTCTTGTTACTCTTGGCATTTGCTGATGCATAGATAGCTTGGAGCAGCGGAGGAGTGTTGGCTCGAGTTGGTGATTGTTCGAGTCCACACTGATTGTGATTGTGAGGGGTTCTTGACCTTGTGTCCCCATGGGAGATCATGAAAAGGTGCTCTAGTGGATTGCTTGTAACTTGTGGATCCCCATCTTGTGTTGGTTGTGCAGCACCCAGTTGTGGGTTAGGTGCGTGATGCCTATTAGCATGTGAACCTCCAATTGGGTGAATCGCCACAATAGGGACGTAGCTTGTTGGCTGTTGATATTTCTTAACGACTATAGGTGGATTCCACAAGCGCATAGAACTATCACGTAGCACTTCGCTCGGTGAGTACCGAGTGTCAAATTTATATTTTTTCCCACAGGAAGGCGGAAGGCTAGAATTTATATAGGACTAGGATTTTGTTAAAGGTAGGTCTTAAGTTGATCCTAGGTAGATGAGCGATAGTGAAGGATGGGTGTGAACTACATAACCTAACTACTAAATACAAGCTAACAAGAGATAGCTAGGTGGGAGAGCGAGCGATATATCTTTCTAGTAACTAAGGATAAACAAATAACTAGGAGAAATGTGACAGTACTTCAGGGCACAACCTGCCTAGCAACTAGGAGAGTTAAATAGAAACGGTCTGCCATGAGCCCTACAATTTAATAACTAGACCTATCATGGTGGAACACAGAGGATGGACAAGGCTATCACCACTTGACACCTACCACAATATATCCGGAGGCCTAGCCATATCCACAGGTAATCTATACCACAATCTATAAACTTATTACTTCGATTCGAGCTCCAATGAAATGAGATCAAAGCACCCTAACCTGATGGTGGAACTGGTACTAATAAAAGACTACTAATGATAAGATAACCTATGCTAGTAATGCCAAACAATAATCACCTAAGCTCACTAATGATGAACACTAATGACTAAGTACATAAAGTAAAGCAAGCAATACTAGAATAAAGTATTGAAATAAATACTGAATAAAGTAATGTAGAAATGAAAGAATTACAAAGGAGCTATACCAGACCTAGAAGACTCTTTTGGACTCCGAGAAGCTCCGCTCTTACTCTACTCCACTACTAGACTACTACTCTATAGCTAATACTAAGCTAGAAAGCTAAGAGAAGCTTGGAAATAGATGGGGGCACTTCTCCACCGAGCTCCAAACCCACTATTTATAGTGTATAGTGAGGGGAGGGGTATTTGTAGGCAGTGGCAAGGTCGGTGGAGGACCTAGGGTGCTGGGCGGCCAGGGTAGGGCACCGGTCGACCCTTGGATCCACTGCCTCTTGATCCTCTGGCTCTAGTTGGCTCCCAATGGTAGTTATGAAGCCAGCACATGGTGAAACTTGGCCAATAAGTTGGTTGGCAAGTCGATGGAGAGCTCCTAAGTCAATGACAATGGGCCCATGAATCCACCAGCATCAAATCTTGTCCGTTGATCAAACCGACTTGAATGGAAGCATGTGATTAGCTCTAGAGCAGTTCCCATGGATTGGTGATGTGGCACGGCCACTTGGGGGGCTAGGCGGTGCCCTAGTGGGGCCGGGCGGTGGGCCTAAGGCCTCCTATCACATCCACTTGCTCCATATGTCCATGTTTGTCACCATTTTGGCAAATTTTGCCATATTTCCTACATACAAATAATTGTACAAGCACAAGTGGAACTGGGTAAAATTTAAACATAATTCTTCACATGTGATGATGATTTACCTTATTTTAACATGCTGTTGTGTGGAATGTTGATGGTCAAACCAGGTGTTAGTGACCATCAACAAGCTCCCCCAAGCTACACCTTTGATGTCCTTAGCAAAGATGCGGGTTTAGTACGGAATAGGTTGTTGGATCAGGAGTCACTACTATGTAACGCCCAGCAAAGACTTGTATACAAACAAATACTATCTCTTGAGTTGAACATGTTAGCACTTAGAAATTTCACCATCAGTCTTAGCAATGTGGGACTTATAGCTTTCACCTTGATACAAGCAGTTGTAAGAATGTGTAGCTAGATAGATACTTTTTGCCTACTATGGTTTAGCTCAAACTTCATGGAGGTTTTCACGTGATTTGAAAAGAAAACTTGCCTAAGTTCCCCAGATGGTACACTCAAGTCACTCAATGGTGATTGAAATCCTCACCAAGGCCATGAAATTTAGACTTAATTTCTATCCTAAAGCTTATGTGGAGCTCAAGGTAGGGGTAAAAGCATAGCTTAGTTGAATTGAATCAATTGCTAAGTCAAACACTTGGATCACAAGGAGCAACAAGTCATACAAATTGATCAAGAGGTGCATGTGTGTGGTATATTTGGTGGAAGTGGTACTCCTTTGAGAAGTTTCCCTTCTCTAGCTTCTTTTTGAGAGGGCATGGCTACTTTTCTTTTTCTCACTCTCTCTCTCTTTGAACACTAGAGCTTTTTGCTCTTTTATTCTCTCATTTTTTTGTAGCCCATGCCTCTCTTTTGATGTAAGACAGCATAGAGAGGTTACTTTGATTCTCATATAGCAATAATGAATGGGAAGCATATGTGGATGCATATCCCTAGTGTAGGAATAGCATAAATATGTGGATGTACGTGATCTTGATCAAAAAGCATGAAAAGTTTCTTTACTCAGATCAATAAGGCTTGAAAAAGCTGAAAACAAACAAGCAACTTTTATGGTGGCATTATCATATATGAATGGATATTTATTTGGTTCTGGTAGGAATTTATCACCATTGAGGAACTTCTAGCAAGAGAGTTTAGCATTTTGCAAAACAAAACTCCAAGTTGTCTTTACCATTCCTCAGATAGGTTCAAAGATTTACTCTAATCATGGCATACAACATATCTCACAAAAGCCTATTCTTGGTTCTAGCATTTGCAACCCACAAAAGCATTCAACTTAAGATGAACTCCAAGTTTATCATGCTCAAAACTTAATAAGTATAAGGTTGTATCACAAGCTTTTGCAAAGTATCACAGAGCAACTATTCATCATCTCCAAATAATTTATCATCATTTTATTAGAGCAGAGTTTCTCTTGGAATAATTTAAAGGCACTCCTCTCTACATTCTATGATCATGAATATTGAAATATAAAGCAAACATGAATGTAAAGAGAGGATTTAAGATTTTTCATACCTAAGCGGGGAGAGATATCTCCCCCAAGCTTGCTTTTTCATAGGTTGGAATGTCTTCTAGCGGCTCTTTTGATTCTTTTCTTTATTGACTATCTAATACTACTAGAATGCATAAATAACTAGCTAAACTTATAACTACTAGATACCTTATTCAACAGGGATGCTACTAAATTTTATTCATTATTATTAAAAAATTTTCATATGTTGCTTTAAATGCATATCTATCCTATCAGGCATTAGCTACTACATAACTTTATTTATTAACATAGAGTAGCTAAATGCAACTAACCTATCTTGCAATGTAAAGCAAATTTATTGGAAATGAAATGCAATTGACGACATGCGGTAAATAAATGCAAGGAATAGAAAACTTACCTTTTTGTTGGGCTCAAGGTCATTTGTCCTTGGGCGGCAGTGTTTCCTCTTGTTCCACCATGGAGGCCGTGTCAAGTTTAGGGGATGATGAGTTTGAGGATGGATCTTTCTTCTTATGCCATCTCTTTCTATTCATCTTTTTCTTGATAGGTTTCTCTGGTTCTTCAATCGGTTTTTGTTTCTTCATCTTGATTCTCTTCAGATGCTTCTTCTTTACCTGTTTCTCATCAGAGAGCGGTTGTCTAGAGGCAAAAGCAAATATTTCCTTTCTTCCAGCAAAGTGGAATTGGATTTGCCCAGAAGCTACATATATGCAACCATTTGTAGTATTAAGGAAAGGATGACCAACGATTAAAGGTGTATCCTCAGTGTTAGCCATGTCTAAGATCATAAAATCTATAGGAACATAAGCACTCCTAACTTTAACTAGTAAACCAGTGGCTACTCCCTTGAGATAGCGGGTAGATTGATTAGCTAGCTATAGGTAAACTGAAGTTGGCGCTAAGGTAGTGTAGAACAATTTGTCATATGTTGTTTTTGACATTATGTTAACACTAGAGCCTAAATCACATAGAGCATTATGGAAGGTATGAGTTCCAATAGAGCAGGTAATCATGGGAGTGCTGGGATCACCTTTCTTAATGGTAAATGGGGAATCTAATAAATTGGAACCCCAAGAATTTAAAGCATAGCCATACCTTGCAGTAACAAGGTTGGTTGTCTCCATTGTTCCCTCAGGTTTGCTAGAAATTCTATGTTTTTCGTAGGATGGGATAGCAGCAACAATTTGAGCTAATTAGGTTTCTATCATCTTATTAAAACTAAGTTGATTCTTTAAGATAGAAGAAAATTCATCCAATTTAGCATTTTTGTTTTCCAACATCTTGTCATGAGCATGCAACTTTTTATTTATACTATCAGTCATTCTACCATTGATATAAACAAGATCTTTTAGGAAAGCATAACTATTATTACCTTGATTATTCAAATAAGAAGAAGAGTAATAATTGTTACCTCCTTGGTTGTTGGAGCGCGATTCCAGCCTTGATGTTGTGGACGGAACCCCTTGTCGGTGTTGACAAAGTTGAGGTCCTCTTGGGTTTCGTGGCAGGAATTGCCCGAATGTCCAACATCTCCATAGACTTTGTAAGTCATGTGGGAATCCATGGCTTTGAGTGTCTCTTGGGCACTTACCTTCTCATAATGTTCCACTGGCTTCACGAGCAAATCCATCTAAGCTACAAGCATGTCAATTTCTTTAATTGAATGCATACCTCATTTATAGGGTTGGAGTCAATCGTCTCTCAGTCCTTGGTTGGAGACCATCTCCTCGATCAGTGTCTTTGCATCTGCAACACTTAGCAAAAAGAATGCACCACCAGTAGTAGTATCTAAATGGCTCCTATCTAACAGCACTAATCCATGGTAGAAGTTCTAGATCAAAAGCCAGTCTTCCATGCCATGGTGTGGGCATGCAGAGACATACTCTTACATTCATTCCCAAGCCTCAAGAATCGATTCATCTGCTAGTTGTTGAAAACTAGAGATTTTATTACACAGAGCATTAGTCTTCCCTATGGGGAAAAACTTAACAAGAAAAGCATTGGAACACTTGTCCTAGGTATCTACAGCATTGCGGTTAGAATAAAACCATTGCTTAGCCTTTCCTAACAAAGAGAAGGGAAAAGGCAAAGACGTATAGCCTCTTGTCTCACTCTCTTAATGGTGAATAAGCTACAAATCTCCAAGAATTTTTGGAGGTGAGCATTTGCATCCTCGTGGGCTTTCCCATAGAATGGACTAGCTTAAACCATCATAATTAACACTGGCTTAAGCTCAAAGTTAGTGTCCCCATTGATAACATTGGGTCCGGTGGATACATTAGCAGCCGAGGGTGTAGAAAAATCACAATTGGACTTATCACCCATGATCATGTAGGGTAGTGATAGGATATGAGGAAAAAGGATAAACTATGTAGGATAACTAAAAGCAACCTAGCCTACTACTCTACTCCTAGACTACTACTCTATAGCTAACACTAAGCTAGAAAGCTAAGAGAAGCTTGGAGAGCTTAGAAATGAATAGGGGCACTTCTCCACCGAGCTCCAAAACCCCTATTTATAGTGTATAGTGAGGGGAGGGGTATTTGTAGGTAGTGGCATGGTCGGTGGAGGACCTAGGGCATCGGACGGCCAAGGTAGGGCGCCGGCTGACCCTTGGATCCATCGCCTCTTGATCCTCTGGCTCTCGTTGGCTCCTAATGGTGGTTGTGAAGCCAGCACGTGGTGAAACTTGGCTGGTAAGTTAGTTGGTAAGTTGATGGAGAGCTCCCAAGTCTATGACAATGGGCCCATGAATCTACCAGCATCAAATCTTGTCTATTGATCAAACCGACTTGAATGGAAGCTTGTGATTGGCTCTAGAGTAGTTTCCCATAGATTGCTGATGTGGCAAGGCCACTTGGGGGTCGGGCGGCGCCCTAGTGGGGCCGGGCGGTGGTCCCAAGTGGGCCCAAGGCCTCCTGTCACGTCCACTTGCTACATATGTCCATGTTTGTCACCATTTTGGTCAAATTTTGCCATATTTCCTTCATACAAATAATTCTACAAGCACAAGTGGAACTAGGTGAAATTTAAACATAATTCTTGACAAGTGATGATGATTTACCTCACTTTATCATGCTATTAGGTGTAATGTTAATGGTTAAAACAGGTGTTCGTGACCATCAACACCGGCAAGCAAGTGAACCACGAAGGAAAAATCATTGTTTCATTTTGTCTCCGTGGATTTCATTGGTACTCATTGATTGATCTCTTCCCCATCTTGGTATAATCATTCTATCACTCTCTTGCAATTACTTTCATATACACTTGTGTTAGTGGTAGCTTGAGTAACTAGTTAGTGTATCTAGTGTAGTGATAGTTAGTTAGTTAGTTGATTATCTAGCTCACTGGTTTAGCAAGTAGTGACTTAGCCTTGTTGTGTGCCTAGAGATCATACTATACTAGAATTGTGGATAGGTGGCTTGCCTTTTAATTAGAGCTAGAGCAAAATGCTATTTCGCCATTTAGTTTACTAACCACTTGCTCTAGTGTGTTTGTAGAAATTTTTATAGGCCATTCACCCCCTGTAGCCATTTAAGGACCTTTCACCCTTTTATAGGACAGGGCCTAGACCTGCTCTAGACTCCTCACCACATGACATAGTAGGCATCGATGCCCCTCAACGCTCCTAGCAAGTCTATGTGTTTCTGACATGGACAGGCCATACATCCTTTCACAATGTTCCCACTGGCTCAACTATGCTAAAGGTAAGGAACTCATTCTAGCAGCACTTGAGGGTCTGATGTCTTGATAGAAATTTGGGCCTATGCACCTTCACTTGAGAGCAATACAGAAGTGATGCTCCTCTCACAAAATACCTACGTAGTTTCGGCCATGAATACAATCCTTGAATATTACCTTTTCTCATTCTTGATGCACATATGACATACAATAAGTAAATTGAATTACAAGACATCTTTCTAGGCACAAAAAAAATCATTAGGGAAAAAGTGGCTTCCCTCTGACTATAGGTCATCATGTAAACAAGGGGAATCATACCTCATCCTTGGCTTTGATCACCAACAATGACGAGGTAATTTGTAACAACCCAGGTTTTCCAATAACCCAAAACTCTAAACTTTAAAATTTTTCTAACAAAACCCATGTATGGTGAGTGTGCATACTAGGAAACCACCCATGTAGTTGCATAAGTAGAACCCAAGTTAGCATGGTCAAGCATTTTGCATTTAATTCAACATGTGAGTTGCTTCTTCATGATTTTATGTGATGAAAAAAAATCAATTCAACCTTTATAAATAACTTGTTGTGTGTGTTGCCAACCCTTGGCTTGGACCCTAAAACCCTAGATGACCCCTAGTGGACCCCATTAGGGTGTTACATGCTTGACAGCTTGTGTATACAAGCATAGGAGCCCTAGATGTAGTGTGGAAATAGAAAAGGAATTGGAAAAAGGGAGAAAATGGAAAGAGGAAAGTAGCTCGAGCATCCCAAGCTGGCCTAGCTCTGCCCCCCCCACATGCCCATGCCCATGCCCATGCTCTGCCTATCGGCCTACTTCGCCCGTGCAACCTAGCTAGCCATTGTGGCCTAGCACCACGTCCGCGCTCACACGCGCACCCACGTGGCCCAGCAATGCGGCCCATGTGCGCCCCCACATCGCGATGTGCCACCATCACCTTCTTCCACTACCGCTACAAAGTGGGTCCCTCCTATCATCCCCTACCCTCGCTCCCCTCTCTGCTTTAGGCAAAGTAGAGCACCATTCCCCACCGCTTATCGTGCCCACCGTCTGTGCCCCTGACCTTTGCCTGTACATGCATGGATGTCCACCATGTCACCAATCCACATGACTCCACTTGCCCTAGCTCATGCCATGACAAGATGACGACGCAAGCACCATGGCCCATGCCTACCACCACCGTACGCCGCCCTTGACCGGCCACCGAATAAAAATGGGAGCACCATGGCACCCCTACACTCCTGTAGAACTCCAAAACTCTAACCCAGGCCACCCGATCGCCCTACACGTGTCCCCGCATAGGTCCTCGCCGTTCGCCACCCACCATGAGTGAGCTCAGACTATAAAACTCCCTCTAAAGCCCTAGCCCCTCTCCCATCCACCCTGCTACCACTCAGTCGCAACCCACGAACCATACCAAGCCAGAAGGGAAGGAGAGGAAGGGAGGTGGAGAAGGTGGGATGTGAGCACCGCCCACCAAAGCTAATTGCCGCTGTGGAGACACTACTAGAGCCAGAGACACCACCTTGACCAGCTACGTTGGCGTAGCTGCTCGGCACAGCACTACACCACCTCGCCACAACCCCACCTCATCACTGCACCACTAGCCTACCACCCCAAGCCCCATGGTGAGCCACCACTCCCTCTGCTCACCATGTACCTCACCATCGTGGACACGCCATGTCGCATCACCATGTTCTCCCCCCTTGGGAGGGCCAAAGGCTGGTCTTTTGCCATCGTGATGCACTACACATAGGCACACGAGCCAAGGCCTAGCCCTACCGAGCCACTGGTGCTCGGTAATGCTAGCGCCTACATGTTGCATCTGCCGTGGTCACCATGGCTGGCATCCGCTGCATCGCCACCATGTTCTAGCCACCTCGAGCTGGTAGAGGTAAAACAACCACTCCAACGAGATTTGCCTCGCCGTGGGACACAACGTGCGCTAGATGGAAGGGGAGGGAAACCCCTGAGAGCCACTGGCCATGTTTCGCCTCATCGGATCTGCATGCCTCCCATGCCACCGGCATGTTCTCGCCGATCTCGGCCTCCTCACAACACGAGGTGGGGCCTATCATGTCCACTGTCACCCTGTGAACATAGTCATGTAGGTGGATGAGCCTAGGGCCTGCACTACCCCTAGATTCCTTGGAGCCAAGAGCTCTCTAGAGGTCCACCATGTCTGCCACCTTGCTATGGACACTGCCGTGGGCTTTGGTTGCCGGCGCCATCTCCAACAGCACCTCGGTGACCCCAATTAGGTAAAAAGCCACCCATTTTTAACCCCAAGTGGTCAATTTGACTAGACCCTATGCACTGCCCCACCGCTGTCATGGCCCTTAGCGGAGCTTTCCCCTAGAGCCTTACCATCACCCAGAGCACCTAACCACTGAGCCCGCACCGCCAAGAACCGTTGAATCACCATCGATGGGCGCCTAGAGCCTCAAAGCCCCACCTTTAGCCCCTTGGTGCAATCACCGTGACCCCACGAAGCCATAGAGCCCCTTAGCCACCCTGCTAGGTGACCGTATCGCATGGCCGAGTGAGCTCACCACTGGCGAAGGGTGCTGCCATGAGAAATAGAAGAGAGGGGGAGGCAGTCATGCCCTCGCCTGACCCCCCCTGCGTGCAGTCGATGCACCGAGCACCACCCACACTAGCCCCATGCATGGACCTAGTCTGTCATGGACCAAGTCTATGGACCACGGTGCACTAGACCCACACCCATCATGCATTGAGCCCCATGGACCGAGCCCAGTAGCGGCCCACACGCGCCACATGGCCACCTGTGTTTTTGACACATGTCTAGGCTCAGCCCAGCCCAGACCAGCCCAACCAGGCCCAATATCCGTCCCTCCTTGTCAGCCTCTGGATTTTCCATTTTTTTCTTTTTCAAAAAATTATTTAAAATTAGAAAATTCATACAACCTTAGAAAAATATGAAACCAGTGCCCAAATTTTTCTAAAAATGAGCTCTACATCATAGGATTATGTTTGAGTGCATTTGGATCTTTCGAATTTCTATTGCTTCTTTGTGATCATCTATAGGAGTCGCTTATCATGGCTATATGTCTCATTTGATAGACCCGAAGGAGCCACAGACTAAGGAGCATGACCACAACTACACTGAGGAGGTTGGGGATGACCTGCCAGGTGCCACATCCCACCCAACCTCATAGCATCCTATTAGGCATGCTACAATGTAGATGATAGTGCTTTACTTTTATGCAAATGATATGTGATAGGTTGCATGGTAGAATTGCTTGTAAGCCATTACCTTGTAGCAACCTATACCCCTGCACACCCACTGTTAGGTTAGATGCTCACTTATTTACTTGCTACTACTTCTACTATGCATTATATCTGTGATGTGATGTTGGGTGGAGGATTCTATGTGAGTGGTTAAGGCACTGGGTGCTAGTAATGTGGTAACAACCGGGGAGATCTTGGCATGCATTTTGGGTGTGTGGTGAGGGTTGAGTCGATCGGGCAAGATCTTACAACGAGTCATTGGATGAGTCTTGCTAGGGGGGTGCAACCTAGGCATCCCCTATGAGTGGTACCTGTGGTGGGTGCATGTGAGCTGAGGAGATCCTGGGGTGGAGTGTCTTTGTATGATGAAGCCCTAGGATGGAGGTGCCATCGACGCATAGGGTGTTGGTTATCCCCTTTGAGAAGATATCCTGTCCAGTTCCCCTAAGGACTGGTATGTCGACACATGCACGCCACTCATCCCTAAATGGGCGGGGGACGGATGCTGACTTGCTAGGATGGTGCCACTACTACTAGTTTGGAAGTGGATAGTGTAGGGAAGTATGGGCTTATGACCCACACCGTCCTAAGACTAAGATAGTGTAGTGACCTTCGGGGCCCAGAACTATGTCTCACAGTCTCAACATTTCATTGGACTCTGGGGTGGCCTAGGGCTGAGTGGTAGGGTGGCATTGCACCGGTTGGAAGGTAGCCTAGTATCAGCCTAGGTGGGGCACCGCCGATGATGATGATCTTGTGGTTCTAGGTGTACACGCTGCACAGAGGTGATTGATCTATACGTATAGCTGCGTCCTTGGATATGGACATTCCTATGACCTATGCTTCCCTTGATTAGTGAATGGAGTCATTTCTTCTCTCCCCCCTAGGTTCTTATGTTGGTTTTTGACTTTAGCCGATAAGGCAAGGTACGAGCAGGAGTCATCCTTGTCGCCTAGAGAGTGTGAGAGTGGTAAGATGTGTGTGATAGGATGGGAGAACATGTGGATGAGATGAATTGAAACTTGATGAATTATTATTAAAAATTGACATACTCGCATTGGACAACTACCACCACAAATAGGGCTTTTGCTCTACCCTTGCATTCCACTACCACAAATCAAACGCAAAGCTTAGGGTGGGAGCCAGTGGCTAGTACAAATCGTACTGATAATTGTTTGATAGGTTTCGAGCCTGGGTATGACTACTAGGGAGATGGTTGGGAGGATTAGAGGTCTTGTTCCTGCACTCAAGTTTGGTTGAGAAGATGGAGTTGACACCCGCTGCCTTTCTACTTGAAGCTATTTTGGATGTTGTATGCTCTGAGTGATTTTGCCAAGTGGCGATGTAATAATGAGTAAACCTTGCTATTTGTACTCTCTTTAAGATAGGTATTCAATGTATGACTGTGATATCGACTGTTATTTGATAATGTGATGGGATGATCACCTAGGACTATCATGTTATACTTTAAATCTAAGGATTTCCCTTTGAGGAAACCGAGATTGTTTTAGTTGCTATCAGAGGCATACTTGACCCTAGGATGAGACCCATATGATTGGATGGTAGAAATAGGAGTGGAACTTGTTTTTTTGTTATACGTACCGACCTTGCATCTTTTTATGCTTTTTCTAGTCCGCTGATTCCTTTTTTATGGACCAATTTGTAGATGGCACCAGCAGTTGAGCTTCCCGTCGATGGTCTGAGATACTGAGGTTTTGCTTAGATGCTCTATGATGTCCTTGAGGAGCTTGGTGTCCCTACTGAGCAAGTTGAGTACATCTATCATGGTGAACTAGGACTCGATGGACTACAGGGACACATCATCATCCATTGTAGTGTTCCTGCAAGTGAGACCCTACTAGAGCTGCACACCTTCTAGGAGATATAGGTAGAGAGCTCCATCACAGCTTGTGTCCAATCCATGTCGCATTTGGCCCTTCACCACGTGATGTGTGATGCCCATGAGCACCTCAGGAGGAGACCGTACTGCTTGTTTCCCCAAGCCTTGGACCTTACCCAGAGTACTAGGAGGTAGGTCTTGGCCACTAAGCAAAGTGTCTATGCTGAGGAGGGCCCTTGCCTTTAGGTGTTTGGACAATACATCCTCTGCCAGGACAGGTACAGCATGGAGGTCAAGTCATAGAACTATCGGTACTAGGACATGCTGTTCTAGGCTGATGAGGCCTTTCTAGAGGAAGAGAAGAAGAAGGAAGTACTCAAGGAGACCATCCATGTGGAGTGTGAGGGCTACGACCACATGGAGGACTACTACAAGGCAAGTGAGAGCAAGCTAAAGGAGGAGATTGCAGATGTAAGAGACAAGGCTAGAGACTTTAGCCTCCATAATTACTACTTAGACTACAAGGTGCTTGAGCTTGAGGATGCCCTCAAGTGCAAGAAGAGGTTCCTAAGGGATCACATTGAGATGGAGAAGATGTATGGTTTTAGGAAGATGATGCTGGAGGGCCAATGTAACATGTTGGAGAGGGAGGTGGTTCAATTGAGCGTTAACACCGCTCACAACCAGCGCCACCTTATTGAGTACATGAAGTACATGGAATTCTAGAAGGATAGGGTAGACAGGATAAGCCAGACATGGGTTGACGCCGACATTAGGCTGAGTCAAGGAGTTTAAGGAGATGTAGAAGTTCCTACCCCCTAAGTCGTGCAAGAGGCCGCGCAAGGAGTCCTTCTGGATTGAGCCCACTAAGCTCCATCTGAAGGCATGTCCTTTCAAGGACTACCCCAAGGCCCTAAAGACCTGAGCAGTCAAAGGAGGCCCTGGAGTACATCTTGAGGATGCACCACACCGATGTAGGGCTCCAGGACATGGATGCTAGCACTTCACCACCACCTAGTCGGAGTTAGCTTCCTAATGATGCTCTAATAACGCAGTAGTCATAGTGTTGATGACAAGCCCTGTGTGGATATGAGACATGACTCACTTTTAGGATTAGAGTAGAATGTCCCTCCTTTGGAGCCTACCTGCATGTAGTGCGATTCCCCATGAGTTTCTAGTGTAGCTGCTGGAGACATCGCCATGTAATAAACTCATGTAATGAATGTTTGGATCTTAATGCTTCTTATGGTTATTCTTGCTTCTTTGTTTGAGTGTATGGCTAGAATTAAATTATCAATTGAATTGCTAATAAATCATCTAACCACTTGATAATAACTTGTAACCTAACGTTTGCACCAAAGATGTCATGTCGCTACTCAGAACGTCTGTCGTGGTTGTAGTCATGGCCATGGGCATGGAGGAGGATGCACTACCGCCCACGCTGCCCTCAACCTCGATGAGGAGATACCGCCTACTGGAGAGCAACACATGGAGGAGCCCATCCTAGAGGAGCCAGGCGTAGCCCAGCCTAGGGGTGAGGACGCTCCACCTAGGGGCCATGATGCTCCACCACCTCTGCCACTTCTATCTGAGGTGATGGACCGCTAGACACGTCTCATGGAGACACTGGATGAGGGGCTGTTGTGCCACAATGGGGGACCACCCAACAATTTTCATAGGAAGTTGGAGGGTTTACTCAAGCTAAGCCCCCTACCTTCGACAGCTCGGACAGTGACACTATCACCACTGAGGACTAGCTACGTAAGATCAAGAAGAAGTTGGACCTAACCACTTGCTCTGATGAGGAGTGTGTTGGAGTCACAGCCCACTAGCTCACTGGTGCTGCACATGCGTGAAGGGATAGCTACTGTGACACCCACGCTGACCCTATGCACATCTGATGGGAGGAGTTCATCGAAGCCTTCCATGTGCACCACGTGCCCGAGGGCATGATGGATGCCAAAGTGGAAGATTTCAGCAACATTTCTTAGAGATCCTAGAAGATCCAGGAGTATGCCAACCGCTCCACTTGCATGATGAGGTATGCTCCTGGTGCGATAGACTCTAAGAGGAAGAAGATGTACTTCTTCAAGAAAGGTTTGAACACATGCCTCAAGGTGGCCCTCTTGGGTCATACCTGCTACACCCTTTGGGAGATCATTAACAAGGTTTGGGTGATGGAGAGGAATCGTCTAGAGGCTGATGCCCTCTACAAGGAGAAGAAGCACCAGTCCGAGAGCACCTCTCACGCCCTCATAGCCTTGCCCTTGTGCTGTCTAGGGAGCCACACCTGCTTCGAGCCGTGGAGGTGGTACCCAAAGCGCCAACTACCACCGCCCCACTTAGAGCTGCCTTGCTTAGAGCCCTAGCACATGGAAGACCATTGTGCCCACCACCACAGGCAGCATGCCCTTCACTTGCTTCAGCTATGGTCAGTCGGGCCACAAGGTCACTGATTGCCCCATGAAGATTGCTACACCACCTACTCCGCCCCCAACAAGATAGGCTTCTATTCAAGGTGCACCACACAAGCCCCCGTGGGACCAACCCATGGTTGTCTCACGCACCTGACCACAGAGGACGCCTAGAACACCCCCGACGTGGTGTATGGTATGTTTTAGTGCATGGGTCTAAGGCTACAGTGCTATTTGATTCTGGTGCTACATGTTCATATGTGTCTACCAAGTTTGAACGAGAGCATAACCAACCCATAACTCCACGAAGAGTGCCCATAGACACTAGTTCACCTTTGGGCAACATCAGATGCACCAAGAGATGTCAGGGAGTTAACATCACCATTGAGGGTCACCCTTTTCTAGCTGATCTTACCTTGCTTCCCTCTGATGGACTGGATGCCATACTAGGGATGGATTAACTGACTCAACACAAGGGAGTAATATCTTGCTCACCATGGTATGTCGAGATAACACACCCAAGTGGTCACGTAATCCAATGCGAGCCCAACCTTGAGAAGACGATTTTCATGTTGTGTGCCTTAGAAGTCAAGTCAATCAAGGAGGTGCCCATAGTATGTGAGTACCCTAATGTGTTCCCCAAAGAGTTACCAAGTATTCCAACTGATTGGGATGTGGAGTTTGTGATTGACCTTCTGCCTAGTATGGGACCTATTGCTAAGAGGCCCTACCGCATGTTGATTGATGAGCTGGAGGAATTCAAGAAATAGCTCAAGGAGTTGTCTAACAATGGGTAGATTAGGCCTAGTGCGTCACCCTAGGGTTCCCCTGTCTTGTTTGTGAAGAAGAAGGATGGTTCCATGAGCATGTGCATTGACTACCGGAACTTGAATGTCATGACTGTCAAGAACAAGTACCCACTACCAAGGATAGATGATCTACTAGACCAGCTGAGGAATACTAAGTTCTTTTCTAAGATTGATCATCAATCTAGGTACCATCAGATGAAGATTAGGACTGAGGACATTCCCAAGATAGCCTTTATCACTAGGTATGGCCAGTATGAGTTCACCATTGTGTCCTTTGGACTTACCAATGCCCCCACCTATTTCATGAATATGATGAACATGTGTTTATGGAGGAACTAGATAAGTTTGTGGTGGTATTCATAGATGACATTCTTGTCTATTCGGCCACTATAGAAGAACATGAGCAGCATTTGAGAGTAGTGCTAGAGAAATTGAGACAGAATCAGCTATACACTAAGTTCAGCAAGTGCGAATTTTGGCTTGAAGAAGTCTCCTTCTTAGGTCACATTCTCACTGCTGAGGGAGTAGCTATTGATCCTGCCAAGATTGAAGATGTAAAAGAATGGGAACAACCTCACAATGCGACTGCTATCTAGAGTTTCCTTGGGTTGGCAAGATATTACTGTCACTTCATTGACAACTTTTCCAAGATAGCCAAGTCGATGACCAACCTTCTAAAGAAGACCAATGTGTTTGAGTGGACGCCTGAGTGCGAACAAAGCTTCTAGACCTTGAAACAGAAGCTTACTACCACTCCTGTGTTAGCATTACCTGACATTTAGCAAGACTTTGTGGTCTATTGTGATACGTCTAGATAGGGACTTGGCTGTGTTCTGATGCAAAATGGGAGAGTTATAGCTTATGCTTCCCGCCAGCTAAAGGACCATGAGCAACGCTACTCTACCCATGATCTTGAGCTTGTAGCTGTTGTGCACACCCTAAAGATCTAGAGACACTATCTAATCGGGAACAAATGTGACATCTATACCGATCACAAGAGCCTAAAGTACTTTTTCACTCAAGAGGATCTGAACATGAGACAATGCCAATGGCTAGAGCTGATTAAGGATTACAACCTGGAGATACACTATCACCTAGGGAAAGCCAATGTAGTCATAGATGCCCTGAGCCATAAGAGCCATTGCCACAGTCTAATGACAGAAGCCATGCCACCAGAGCTGAGTCAAGAGATGGAGGACCTTCGACTCAAAATCCTACCAAAGGGAATGATGAATGAGCTTCGAGTGCAGTATAATCTTGAAGATTGAATCTGCAAAGCCTAGCAAGAATGCACCGAAATCAGGGAAATCCGAGAGCTCATGGAGTTAGGCAAGTGTCTTGAGTTCCAACAATGAAGTGCTATGCTATCTTGGATTCCTCCCAAATCTAACATTTATTTATGAGTAGTTAGTTTAGGCTCCGTAGCACTCTTCGTATTCTGACAACAAAGTGTTGTGCTATCTTGGATTCCTCCCAAAGTAACAATGCTTCATGGAGGTCAATGAAGGAAATTCTATAGACAAAAATTTACTATGAAGAACAAGTATCAGAGAGTGTCTTGACCAAATTAGCCTCTCTGATGCTCAAAGCTATGTAGCCTAAAGCTATTCCTGATGTTGGAAAATGGATGACACGCTTCTCTTCCCTTAAAAGTCTTTTGCACCGAATCTCAGAGCAAGATTCTTGTAAGGGGAGAGGGTTGTAACACCTTAGGTGTTTATCACCAGTTAAGTAGTGGGCTTGAGCTCCAACATGACAAATTAAGTGGTAATTAAGAGCTCTAGTTCAAACTAGTAAGTGGTGACAAAGGTGTTGAGATCAAATCTATGAAAATGGGCCCCAACTTGAACTTGGACAATACACTTTGCTTACATGTTGACCCTTTTCAAATGTAGGCTTGTGTTCAACATGCCTCTTCCATGTGCATCACCTTAGCATCAAGCCATCTTGACAATTGGAAAAGTTTCATGAAGTTTGGAATCAAAAGGTCACATGAAATGATAAGTTATAACCTTTCTTGAATTGCTTCATTAGGTGAATGGGAACATGGGATGTCGACCAAAGCTTGCTACCTTGCCCAAATGACTCTAATTGAACTCTACAACAAAAGTCATGAAGGGTTCTGTTGAGCAAATGTCAAGAAACTGCTTCAATGGACCAAAAAGCATAATTTAAAGCTTTATTGTGATACTGCTTTGACCAAAGTAAAGCAATAGTTTTTGTTCAAGATACAAGGTTTGACCTTTAATAAAGTGGTAATTTAGTTTGTTTGCTATAAACTTTGTTTTTGGATCAAGAGCCGAATCAGCATGGAAATAAGTCAAACAGAGGCTCAAAGATGGAATTAGCTACTGTTTTCAGCCCTGGAAAATATTCTAAGTCCGAGATTAGTGGCAATGATAGTTGGCATGTCACATTCTTGTGTTTTTGTTAAGCAACTTGACTTGATACCAAAATAAAAGTTCAAGTTTACATCTTGGAGAAGGACATACAAAAGATTGGGATCAGTTTGACCATGTAATTGGAGGACAAGCAGAGCAAGGCTTAAACCTCATCAAGTCATTGATAGTGTCAACTTGGGGCTTAATTAGCTGCTAATGTAGGACTCTAATTGCTATACACCCTTAATAAGGATGGAAGAGCAGCCAGAGAAGAGCAACTTTGCCTTAAGCCACTAGGCCCGAATATGCTTGGAATATCTAGAAAAATGGCATCCAAGTCGGGTAGTCTCGCACGTGCCAGGTGTTTGATGGATTGACTTCGTGGCATCCATGCGCTGTCTGTGCCCCCACCATTGCCAAACACCGTTGCCACATGCCCCTGCCTCCCCCTCGCATCAATGCAGTGGCAGACGCTCCCTCCATACTCACCTCGCCCTCCCCTTCCTGTTTCTCGCTCTCTCGCTCGTGCTGCTGCTCGCGGCTACGGACATCGCCATAGTCACCATGTAGAGCACCATGGCCACCCCCACTTCTTACTACCTCGTCCCTCCACATGAACTGTAGCCACCACAAGTAGCTTTGTGACCCTCTCCTCTCCCTCACGCACTCCCGTTCGAGCTGGCATCGCCGTCACCCGCTGCCGTCGGAGCGGCTCTAGCTGCGACCCTCGACTATTGTGGCTAGGAAGGGCCTATCTGCAAAGTCTGTGACTCATGTGAATAGTGACTAGAAGGGTCGTTTCACTGGAATCGGTATTTGAGGAAAGTTCAGGGTCTCCGGTGCAAACATGTTTCTCCTTTATTGCTTTTACTTTAGCTGAAACTTTGGAAAATCATAATAAATTATAGAAAAAACATAAAATAGAAAATGAAGAATTTTTGGAATCCTTGAGAGTAGATATATGTAGTGGAGTCATAATATGATATGTGTTACTAGAAGGTTTTTGTTGTTTTTATTTATCTAGGTTAATTAGGGTTTTCTAGGAACAAATTCATATCTAAAGTTGTGGTTGTCCAATTGATCTGAAATTTTAATGGTAGGCTACGGATGCTATGTGTGTGTTGTGGTAAAAATTTCATGGTCATTGGATGTAATGTGACTGAGTTATTAATTTAACTTGTTTAATGCTTATTGAATGGTTTATAAATAATATAAGTATGTAAAAATGTAAAATGTGGTTCCACAACCTTTGTATGATGTTGTTATGTCATTTTGATATGTAATATGGCTATATGTTTTCAGAAAATGTTGAGTTTTAGATTTATCTTGCTCTTACATGTCTTCTTGCAATAGCAATTTATCTTTTTCATAGTGATTAAATTATAAAACCTGAGCATGTAATATTTCTATAGTAGCCATCTTTCGATATCACCTATCACCTGTAAAAATTCTAGCTCTCAACTCTATGTTTAAGATATCACCTAAAAATAATATATATGTTGCATGTCCTCAAAACATATCTGAATGATTGTATTGTTTGACTTATTTAAGCATGGAATTATGTCTTGGTGATTATAAGAGAGTTGAAGTGATTTTTATAGTCTTTCCAAATTGTTAAATATCACACCTTTTGATGGCCTAAATCTATAGATATGGCTTTCTCAAGTTTAATGTCACAATATGTCCAAATTTGTACAGAGATACCTTCATTGTGTTGTTTGGCCTTGTTGGCTATGAAATCATCTTAGGACAATAATAAGAAACTTATAGATAACTTAGTAAGCTTTCTATAAACTTAAGAATCATGTTTGTTGGATGATTAGAACTCCAGTTATGCATTTCTAAAGTTACTATTAGCTTTCTGCCCTTAATTGTATAAGCTCTGCTTCACGATGTATTTTGACATTGTTAGTTGTTGAATCAGTTTTTGGTGTTAATAACAAAGTTGTAGACAATTTCGTAAGCTTTCAAAAGGCTAGGATCACTTTTGTTTTATGCCTATAACTCTAGTTATGGTTGAAACAAGTGACTGTTGTGCTGCTGCCCAAAATCTGAGCATGTACCTAAAGTTGTTTGCTTCACTTTGCATTGCTTTGTATGTTTGTTAGTGTTAGCTCATGACACTACTAGAGTTAAATTGATCTACCTAAGGTATCTTATAAATGTGTTATTGTTGGCATAAAAACATGTCGATGCACTGTGGGGGATATACCCCCGGGTACCACAAGATGGTACATGGGCCGCACCATCCGAGGTGGTCCGGACCGTAAGATCAAGGCGTACACACCAAGATTACAAGTTGTACTAGATATTGTAATAGTACCAAATTGGATACTTTACTTGTAACCTTGTCTCTTCGGAGTATATAAGGAGAGACAAGGGTCCCCTAGAGGACAGGTTAATCCATCTACATCTCAATACAATACACCAAAGACACAGGACGTAGGGTATTACGTCGATCAGATGGCCCAAACCTGTCTAAATCACTATCTCTGCGCCTTGTGTCACCATCTGGTTCCTGATTACACGCATCCTACCGATAATCTACCACCATAGGCACCCCCCTCGGTGGACTGCCGACCATATTTCATTGATAGTGGCGCACCAGGTAGGGGCCCCCTTTAGGGGTTGTGTGTGCTGATCCACGGCAAACCAGATGGGATCTCAAGATCAATGTTGTTTGCGACAACGTCCTTCGGCAACGATGACTACGACCTACAGCGGGACTCGCCGTGCTTCCCGCGTGAACCTTCCTACCAGATCGGGTCTGCATGCATCAACGCCGAAGATTTAAGCATAACATCATGTAATCATGTGATGACATATCTACACCGCCATGCAAAGCTTCCGTCGGGCACACGGATGGCAACAACAAGCAAGCTAATTATGGATATCATGGAGACAGAGGCTTTCGTGGATCACCAGATGGATGCATCTACGATGAACCTCCGATTGCTCAGATTACTAATTCGACCCCGGGCCCAGAAGTCTACAGACCACATCGACCACGCCTCGAGCGGCCCCTGCTGAGCTCTGACCACGACCACATCGACCACGATCACGTCGATCACGTCCCGAGTAGCTTTGCCGAGCTCGACCACGTCGACCACGACCACGTCTCGAGCAGCTCCGCCGAGCTCTGACCACATCGGCCACCAGACCACGTCGCAATGATGATCACCGCGAAGAACGACAGCTACGACAATCATGACCACAGTCATGGAGACAGGCCGAAAAGCTCGAGGACCTAGACAACTTCATCGCGACCAACCAGATGTCTATCCAAAGATAATTTTCCTCAACAACGCCATCCACGGCAACCCAGCTTCTCGCGGTAGGCGTTCAATGATCACTGTACTGGGGATACATGCAAGAGGTGACTGTCAACTAGTATATCCATCGTATTCATGCACGACGGACATGCAATCTAGCAAGATCAAGGTGACGACATGTGGAGTTTCGTCAAAATTGCGGCAACTCGACGTCAATCCATGACGACGGTTCTTTCCATCATATCGTCCATGACGGCCCTCATGTGTGTCCGTCATGAGGCCAAAGTTCCGACCAGGCGTCGGCTCAATCCACAGCAGCATGAAGACAACGCAAGCTAGCCAAGAGTGACGCATATACGCGTATACATCTACACAAGTATACATGCAAGCCATCTCATTGGGCAGAAGGCCAAGACGATTTGTTCACACGCCCAAAAGCTAAGTGAACTCTCAATTAAATATTTATTACTTGATTTCTATTCAATGACACATAAATCTTTTTATTTTTCCTCATGCACCATCTCGTGCGGCATCTCGCGATGACCGAAGCAAGATGCGTGCATGATGGGATCATCGACTCAAGGCACACGCCTGCCGCTGGAGCTTGGAGGAGAGGGTGTACAGACACAGGTCGGAACGTCAAGGCCAAGTACATGAGCTCTGGAGCACTCGGAAGCCAGACGTCGATCAACTCATGTTGAGCCATCGGTGAGTCATGTCGATCCGTCAAACAAGCCGTCCGAGCTGTCTAGCAAGTCATGACGAGCCACGTTGAGCCGTGTCAAGCCGTTGAGCGAGCCGCGCCGAGCCACAAGCGAGCTGCATCAAGCCATCTCTCGAACATCGCAACACACCGACTACTCCCACCGGTCGTCAATAAAGCTAAGTATTATTTTTAATTGAAAATTTCTTCGATCATTGTACACCTCCGCCGACCACCCTAAGGGTGCACTCCATGTCAAATTTTCTCCATACATACAATCCAAAACATGTATAAGTTTTTACAATGGTTCGTCGATACTTTTTCCTTCCTACTTGAGAATCCCAGAGCCGGCACTGTCTCCGGCTCCACCCCACGTGTGCATGAGAGTCCGCCCTCTGCGCTATGGGTAGTCAGCAGTCGCTCCATGGTAACACTGGCACTCTACGTGCGGCAATGTTCTGTACCTCGCGCTACGAGATGTTGGTCAGCCTAGGGCTAGCGCATTCTTCAGGACAGGTTAATACATCGCGCTACGCCACTACATAACAAAAGGGCTAAAAACAGCTAATGTTATTTTTCGAATATTACACCAAGTATAATTCATCGCCAACCGAACACCAAGTGTTTACTTCACCTCCTACAGAGAGGTCAATATATTTTGTACATCATCATGTACTACCGCTCTCCGTGTTTATTTTTCAGGAACACAGTTCGGTCAGTGAGCTCATGCTTTGGGGTTCGCCAAGACCACTACGGTGCTCGAGGACTCTGGCCAGACCACGCTCGTGTTCTGGGACTCTGGCCAGACCACGCTCATGCTCTAGGACTCTGGCCAGACCACGCTCGTGCTCTGGGACTTCTTGCCAGACCACGCTCGTGCTCAGGGACTCGCCAAACCACTCCGTGCTCTGGGACTTCTTGCTAGACCACTCCGTGCTCAGGGACTCGCCAGACCACTCCGTGCTCGGGATATATACGTGCATCGTATACAGGTATATGCATGTGAACGTCATATGGCCATGCAAGCAAACAGCAAGCAAGCAGGGACAAGGCATATATGGATATATGCATGCATCATATATGGATATATGCATGCAAACGTCATGGCCATGCAAGCAATTAGGGGCTACACGTATTCATGTTCATGCATATACGTTGCATAGTCGGCCGCGCCTCTTGCTCACTCGTAGCGATGCTCGGCAACCTCTAGCGCCCGTGGACTACGGCATCAGATCAACACGAGGCAAAGCAGGCAAGGACGTACGACAACATCACCATGAAGCCGACACAAGCAAGCAAGGCCAAGTATGCATGCATATACGCGTGCCATGTAGCTCTACGTCAATTTCCAAGAGCAAAGCTTGATCAACACAGAAGCCAACGACGACGACGAGTACTCCAGCAGCGGCAAAGGCTGCTCCTACTGCTCCTACACCATCACCGATTGAGCAAGCCATCCAAGCTCACGTCGACCACGGACCACGTCGACCATGGCTCAAGGACTTCGTCGCTCGCTCCTCGACCTGTGCTTGGGGACTGCCTCGATCACTCTCCAACCACGGCTTGGGGACTTCATCACTCGCTCCTTGACCTATGCTCGAGGACTACCTCGATCACTCTCCGACCACGGCTCGAGAACTTTGTCGCTCGCTCCTCGACCTATGCTCAGGGACTGCCTCGACCATTCTCCGACCACGTCTCGGGGACTTTGCGTCTAGACTACATGTGACTGGCAACTCGCATACAGTTGGGATATTTTTCTTGGACCTTGCTACAAGGCTCATACCTTGCCTTCCAGCAAGCTCAGGGACTACATCGGTATGATGCACCTGCCGGTGCATCTCATATCGCATGTACGATGATTGAATTCTCAACTTAACTGGGAATTCTTTTTAGACCCTAGCACCACGTGCCTACGTCACATACTACCAGGCTCAGGGACTAAGTGGGCACACTTCACCTTGCGGTGAATGTGCTTGTTTTTCAACCACTACGCCTCTGATGATCAAAGATGCTACGCTTCAAGACGCACTTACATTTCTTTTCAGAAATACAAGTGGGCACACTTCCCGGGATGGAAATCTTTTTCTTTCTTCTTAAGAGCACCATACATTCTTCGGACAACCTACTTCTCCGGTGACAACGGTGGTCAGAGATGTCAAGAACTCAAGCCTCACTGTTCAGAGAAGGTTAAAATGGCGTGTCGCATCAGAATACATGGCGCTCGGGGACTAGCTGTGGGGGATATACCCCCGGGTACCACAAGATGGTACATGGGCCTGCACCATCCGAGGTGGCCCGGCCTGTATGATCAAGGCAAGCACATCAAGATTACAAGTTGTACTAGATATTGTAATAGTACCAAATTGGATACTTTACTTGTAACCTTGTCTCTTCGGAGTATATAAGGAGAGACAAGGGTCCCCTAGAGGACAGGTTAATCTATATACATCTTAGTACAATACACCAAAGACACAGGACGTAGGGTATTACGTCGATCAGACGGCCCGAACCTATCTAAATCGTTGTCTCTGCGCCTTGTGTCACCATCTGGTTCCAGATTACACGCATCCTACCGATAATCTACCACCATAGGCACCCCCCTCGGTGGACTGCCGACCATATTTCATCGACAATGCGCTTGACACATAGCAAGCCAGAAGGATTAGCTTGGAGTAAGCCCGGAGATCCACTTGGCTTCAACACAAGACCAGCCGATCCTATGAATCCCGAAGGCATACCAGTCAATTTGACCTGCAATTGACAAGAAAAGAAAGTTTATCAGTAATTTAGGGTGGAACATGCCAGTTTTGCCCAGACAGTTCCAAGTGTGCCGCTTCGGGAGCAGCCAGATGGGAAAATCGACTAAATAGCCGATACGAGAAGAAATCGGCTGTTAAGAACTGTAATGGTCACAGGTCATGATTGATTTTATAGTAACGAATACAATGCACCCAGTTTTAATGTTAATTTCCCATAAGCTATTAACATGTATGCGTCAAAGATACATCACTTGCTAAATTAAATTTGATCAGTACGTGGTGTAGAGCCAATGAATTCAGTGAAAAGGAATATTCCATGCAAACAATCAACTGTTTGATATAGATAGATCTATGAACCGTCTAGATCTATTCTATTACCATCAACAGTGATGTTCGACCAGATCGGTGCAGCTATGATGATGATGATAGTCTAGAACCAGAAAATCCATAGAACCAACCATACTTCAACAGATTCATGAAAGCATGCCATATCTATGAAAGCATTGGCAAATTGGCTAAAATAGCCGATTCAAGTAGAAAAGGGATTATAGCATGTGAACAATTGACTATTTAATATGGACAGATCTATAAACTCATAAGATCTAACCCATTATCCTTAACTGTGGGGTTCAACGGGATCGATGGTAGCCATGATAAAAATAATAGATCAAACCTTTAAAACAAATAGATCTATTCACATTTAACAGAATTATGGAAACACACTATAAGCGCTAAAGTATAGGTGATCGGCTATTTAGCCAATGTAGGCATAGCAAACAGCCAAGGTCACGCCTAGTTGATAGCAAATCTACCAGCTAGCAAACTTTGATTTAAAGTGCTAACAGTGGGGATCGACCGGATCATTATAGCCATAATAGCGAGCTATAGACTAGATTCAACTAGCTAGCAAACCTTCTCAAGATCCGACATGCCTTAGCCGCGTACTATGCATGATCAAGATCAAAGTAGAACAACCGATAAAACATAGTCTGTCATTTAAAGTAAGAACCATCACAATGTGACAAAATAAACGATAGGCCAAAAGGATGTGAGGCCGATCTAGATCGATCTTGATCGGGTAGGTCGATATTGCTGAAACTAATGACAATAAGAACACCAGCAAGATCAGTAACTTAATGAATCTACCCGAAGGATGTCACCCTTAGGTAGAGCCAATAACTTGACCTTAATCTAATTCAAGCAGTGGAGGTCAAACTTAACCGATGCAGCCATACTTGAACTAGATAAGGATCGATAACTAGCTTTTACTAGAGCTCCAAAGAGGTCGGCCGGACTGATGTAGCCTTATAAACAGAAGTATAAGCCATGGCGGTACTTACAGACAAGTAGAAGGTCGAACCAAATCAATGCAGCCCTACTTATTGATGAACTTGCCAAGATCTACAGTACTCCTACTCCTAAGTGTTGGTGTGAAGCCAAAAAAAGTAATTGGTATTGATTGATTGGATCCTTTACAATAGTTGGGGTCCAATATTTATACCTAGAACCTAAGCATGAATCCTACTCAAATACGACTCATTACAATCTTTCGAATAAAAGAAAACATTCCTAACTTAAGATAACTTGGACCCTAATCTTTCCTTTTTGTAGAGTCTGACACATTTTTCCCAACGCCAACCGTAGCTCATTGATGTTATCTATTGACGTCATCCGAAGAGAGTCAATCCTAGTACAACATCTGAATCAGCTGATATCGATCGTTATGCAATCGATTCCTTGATGATGCAATCTTGGAAGCTTCGAGTTCCTGTGTTCTTCCCAAATTTTGGTGTAAACACATGCCCCCCAATTTTGGGATAAAATGATTTTATTCCAAAATTTCTATTTACCTGTTCACCATGTCACAACCTTTTATTCCAAAATATACATGTGACTCTTGATATTCTTAGTCCGAATTTTATATAATATGCCAACAGTATCATTTTTTATTCAATCGGCCCATTCGCTTTTCCCTTCTTCGAGCGAGCCTCAACAACCAAAGCCGCCACCACTAGAGCTCCAACCCTAGTAGTTCTTCCTCTACTCGAGCTATTTGTTAAGTCATTCCTCTGCAACATTTTTTGAATTCAGATCTATTCCAACAAAAATGGCGACCAGTGACTACATCCTTGAGGTACGTCCCCAAATTTCCACCCAACAACTATCAGCTGCTACTCTATATTTTTTTTCTCTTCCTTAAGTTTATCTCATTTGGCTTTCTAGGGGATGGAAAATGAAATTCTGATCCCTTCGTCAGTTGTTCCAAATGCTTATTACCTTGGACCCATGGGAGATGCTAATCCTTTGGATTTTATCAACCAAGAAACCAATCAAATTCCTTTTAGGCAATCCTTGGTAGATCTATCTTCTTAGAACACCAAAAATCCCTTTAGGAATTGGCCCAAAATGCCTAAGGGTTGGAGAGACTGGTTCCGTAGAGTGTCATTACCTTGGTCGATGTTTATATGTTGACTGGCCTTAGAAGAATAGGACCAATGCAGCCATATGAACTCTTAGGTGTTGGGTCAAAGAAACTGGCCAAAATATCAGACTGCACTAGATGGGTAAGCTACATCCAGAACCACATCGGGAATGAATCGACTGTTTGCGAAAGAGAACATGTGGCTTTTCTAAACATGTGGTTAGAAAGATTCTTCTTCTGTGGGTCATCTTATGGTCCAACTTACAATCATAAACTTATGGCAGAGCATCTAGTAGTAGGCATTGAGATTCCTCTTGGAAAGTATCTGTTGGGGTCAGCTTACCATTTGATGCATCAGGTGGCCACTGAGCTGCTGAAGAATGAAGCAGTGCACACCGTCAGCGGCCCTTGGTGGTTAATACAAATGTGGTTAAATTTGTATATGCATAAGATTGTAAAGCCAAATCTCTAGAATTTGAGCTTTTCCTCCTCCAACTTTGATGAGGAATACAAAGAAGGAAGAACCCGTCAGTGCATGAACTATGGTGAAGCTACATTGGCCATAACAGTTGCTATCGATGTTGGCCATCTCTTCAAGAAGTTTTATAGAGGGTTTGATGCAGATATTCTGACTTGGCTACCCTATGATGAGGATGAGAACAATGAGTTGGTCTTCCCATTCAAATTTCGATTTGAATCAGGTTGCTCAGACAAAACGGCAGCTGCAATCTTCAATTCCTTCATCAAACCTTGCGTTCTTCGAGCTGAATTTTGTCATGGCCGCAGCAAAATGTCTACATGTTCCTTCATTCTAGGCAACCTTCCAACCTAGGAGTTTTACAACCCTTCTTTCATAGCTCGTCAGTTTGGTCTTGGTCAACTGCCCCCTAGGATTTTTTCAAAGATATACTGAAACCGAGAGAAGGCATCAGTGAGGCGATGGAAGCTTCTAGAATTTTCCAGTTAGGATCAAATCTTCCTTCCCTCTATCTGCATGAATGGACCAAAGCCTCCATCACTTTTCATTTATATGATTCCTGGTGGCAAGAGTGACACTCCCTTCTCTTCTGCATGATAGTTCATTCTAAATGTATAGCTCTAGATGAAGATTTTGCTTTCGATAGTGAGGTAATCCGTTAACTCCTTTTCTTCCATAAAGATCATCTACTAAAGTCCCTCTATCGACTTATCTAACAGGACTCCCTTGTAGGATCCTGAATTCGATCCCCCAATTGTGGACAGAAAAGGGTATGTCATAGAGTATTATCCGCCATGTCCAATCTCAAGACTAGGATCAACTGCACCTACACTGAAGAAGCTAATGAAAACCCAAGCTACCTCTACAACTATAACATATAAATCTTCAAAGTGTAAGGTAGCCCAAGGGACAACCCAAAAAACCATTACTGGGAAAAGGCTTCACAGAACAAGACCATCAACTGCTTAGGTAAAATAATTCATCATCTTCCCAAATATTCAATTTCTAATTCTAATTCTTTCCTCGCAGTTATCAACCATTGCATCCCAATCTACTCTGGGTACTGAACTGCTATCCCAGGCATTTAAATTAGCACCAACCAAACCTTTGTTGGCCGATCCTCAAAAGGAGCCGATTTTGGTTGAAACAATCGATGCTTCTAAGATAGCAGAAGACGAGAGTCCTTCCATTTTGCCCCCTAATGCTGCCAAGGTATCTCCTCAAAATTCTTAGATTTTTATTTAATTTTCACCCCTCTCTGACCATTTACCATGCTAGACATTCCCTGAGAAAACATTCATGTAAGGGAAAAAGTTTGGCAGTCTACCCATTGAAGGTGATCCTGCTGATGTTAACACCTAGACTGTCGAATCTCTAGTCCAGCAAATAATTGATGGTAAGAAGGTCATATGCCTAGTTTATCTTTCTGCAACCAATATGAACTAAAAATCTTCCTTGATGTTTGTAGATACCAATGTTGAAAGTTTAGAGCCGATTCAACTAGATACCATTGGTGCATCATCAGTTGTTCCTTCTCCTCAGATAGAAACTACCCTAGAAAAGGTACTATATCTCCTTATTCTTCTCATTTTCAAACAACTTGTTATTTCTTAAAAAATTATTTCCTACCTATAGGTACTTAATTCACCAATTTCGAGCTACTCTTTCAATTTTGAAGAGTATATAGATGAAGGTGAAATTAGCTCATCAGCCACCTCTTCCAAAGAAGCTTTATCAGAAAAGACCAGAAATCGGCTAAGGGACATATTGCCAATGCTTGAGAATGATATAACCAATTTTAGTCCAAGATGTAGATTAAATGCAAAGAGTCTTCTTAGCCATTAAGGATAATTTATCCCCCAATCTCATCAAAGTCTTGTTGCCTTTATCCATCATTGAAGATCAAGCCCCAAAGGTGAAAAAGGCTCAGAGAAATCTGTCTAACCGTGAAACTTTGATGGCCAAGAAGTATTCCAATAAACAAGAAGCCAAAGAGCTGGCACAGCTGATCGATAATTTGAAGAACTCCTCCCTTAGGATTGAGCCAGAGCTAAACCAACTAGAAACCAAGCATGCAGAACTTGAGATGGAACTAGAGAACATGAAGGCTACCATCGATCGCCATAAGTCCAATCTGGCTTAAATACCCAATGCCATTAAGCAGAAGAAATAGGAAATGCTAACCAAGGTCAAAGAAGGCAAGGCCATCTGTAGCAGTCTTGAAAATATTCCTAGATCAGTCGAAGAAGACAAGCAGCAAATCACAGAAGTTGATGCTATCTGGCTAAAAACATTGAAAGCAATCCAGGATGTTCTAAACTTGTAATCTGTATACTAACATATATTTTGTGTGGAACCAATGATAACCATATTTTCTATTGATCTATTATATTTCTTGTCTCGGCTAAAGAGCCAATTTGAAAATAGCCGATTCCAGACCTTACTCTAATTAAGTCTGAAAACATAGCCTTCATTGAGAAAAACTCCTCAATCTTCTGCCCTCAGTTATCAATGCCGCATTCAGCATTGGTGAGGTGGTGCTTTGCCTTCTATTAATTGCAGTTACCTTTTGCACGTCCCGAGATATCTACTACCTTACTTCATGGCTATAAATACCAGCCAAGGACTTCGGCCTCAAACACATTCACACTTGCAACTGCTTCTATTCTCTGCACTTCTCCACCTTCACAAACCCTGTAGTGGTTTTCTTCCTCCTTTCCATAGATCCAACCAAACCTTATGGCTGGCGAGGACAATCAGGGCAAGCATGCGGTGGAGGAGGTTCTAGAGGAGAACCTACTAATGAGCTAGTGCCTTCATTGTGTGAGGTGAGATCGATATCTTCTGCTCATGGCAATGAACTTTTCTAACTTGTTTATAGGTTTGTCTTGAATGATAGCCTTCGTCCACTTCGTCCTAGGGCCAGTGAGCCCTTCAATGCTGCATCTAATGCTGCCTCTGCATCAGATTCATCGTCGAGCTCGTCCGACTCCTACAACAGTGACGACGCCCAACGTTTCCTCTGAGAATGGAGGGCAGCCCAAGACCATTATTCTGAGGCAACTCGGGACAACGGTTAGCATGAGATCCATCTTGGGACTTCTCAAGCCACCCTCCTTGCCATCGAGGAAGATGCCAGCACTGCTTGGGCATGGCTGGCTGAATCTAATGCCATGGTGGTGGGTAAGATGAACTCAAAGAAAACTCTTCTTCTAATTTCCACTATCTTTATCTTGATAGCTCCTTTGTTTCTATGATCGCCAGCCCTGACGGTGTAGTTGGAGACCCTTCGACTAGTGGCGAACATGGCTGCGGCGGCCATCAAAGCCCGAGGCCCCCTCATCAATGCCCACCTCCATGATGTCCTAGCCCATGTCCAGGAGATCGCCCTTCATGGCATCCGTCATGGCGCATCGGTGGTTGTTGACAAAATATGGTCGGCAGTCCACCGAGGGGGGTGCCCGTGGTGGTAGATTGTTGGTAGACGGTGCGTGTAATCAGGAACCAGATGGTGACACAAGGCGCAGAGACAGCGATTTAGACAGGTTCGGGCCATTTGATCTACGTAATACCCTACGTCCTATGTCTTTGGTGTATTGTATTGAGATGTAGATGGATTAACCTGTCCTCTAGGGGACCCTTGTCTCTCCTTATATACTCTGAAGAGACAAGGTTACAAGTAAAGTATCCAATTTGGTACTATTACAATATCTAGTACAACTTGTAATCTTGATGTGTACACCTTGATCTTATGGGCCGAGCCACCTCGGATGGTGCGGCCCATGTACCATCTTGTGGTACCTGGGGGTATATCCCCCATAGCTAGTCCCCGAGCGCCATGTATTCTGATGTGACACGCCATTTTAACCTTCTCTGAACAGTGAGGCTTGAGTTCTTGACATCTCCGACCACTGTTGTCGCTGGAGAAATAGGTTGTCCAAAGAATGTATGGTGCTCTTAAGAAGAAAGAAAAAGATTTCCATCCCAAGAAGTGTGCCCACTTGTATTTCTGAAAAGAAATGTAAGTGCGTCTTGAAGCGTAGCGTCTTTGATCATCAGAGGCGTAGTGGTCGAAAAACAAGCACATTCACCGCAAGGTGAAGTGTGCCCACTTGGTCCCTGAGCCTGGTAGTAGGTGACGCAGGCATGTGGTGCCAGGGTCTAAAAAGAATTCCTAGTTAAGATGAGAATCCAATCAGTCGTACAGGCGATACGAGATGCACCGGCAGGTGCATCGTACCGATGTAGTCCCCGAGCTTGCTGGAAGGCGAGGTATGAGCCTTGTAGCAAGGTCTAAACAAGAAAGAATACCCCAATTGTATGCTGAGTCGCCAGTCGCATGTAGTTGAGACACAAAGTCCCCGAGCCGTGGTCGGAGAGTGGTCGAGGCAGTCCCCGAGCACAGGTCGAGGAGTGAGCGACGAAGTCCCTGAGCTGTGGTTGGAGAGTGATCGAGGCAGTCCCCGAGCACAGGTCGAGAAGCGAGCGACGAAGTCCCCGAGCTATGGTCGGAGAGTGATTGAGGCAGTCCTCGAGCATAGGTTGAGGAGCGAGCGACTGAAGTCCCCGAGCCTATGGTCGGAGAGTGATCGAGGTAGTCCCCGAGCGTAGGTCAAGAAGCGAGCGATGAAGTCCCCGAGCTGTGGTCGAAGAGTGATCGAGGCAGTCCCCGAGCGTAGGTCGAGAAGCGAGCAACGAAGTCCCCGAGCATAGCTCGAAATTCCTGCAATATAAATATGTAGAATGGTAGTACATGATGTATGAAATAATAAATTACGGAGAAAAATCAGCGGTGAAGAAACAACGCTCAGCAGTCATTTGCAAATTAGCATGATGTGATAAAGCAGTTGGTGCTTTGTAAACATCAGTGTTAATATGAAGTTTGTGTTTATACTTAATATAAACCGCCCGACCAGTTAGTATGTAGCTGAGTCTCTAGCCCTAGCTAGCCCATGAACCATAACGCGGGGCGCGGAGCCCATGCATGTGTAGGAAGAACAAAGCGTCGCTAAGGAGCTGCTGCCGACCACCCATAACGCAGAGGGTAGACGCTCATGCACGTGTAGGGAGGAGCCGGAGACAGGGCCGTCTCTAGAGGCATCGAGCGTCAACATGACTAGTCGAGGATTTGCATTAAGTATAGATGTATGTTATATTTAAGATTGTATACATGGACAAATGCTATTTGAAGAATAATCATGACCAGGACATTGTGGAGAAACGTCGTAATGAAAATTATATTAAATATAAATATTAGAAGTGTACTTATCTTTGGATAGAAATCTGGTCGATGGCGATGAAGTCATCCGGTCCTCAAGCTTTCTGACCTGTTGTCATGACGGTGGTCGCAGTTGTCGTAGCGCCGTTCTTCACGGCGATCATCATTGCGACGTGGTCTGGTGATCGATGTGGTCGGAGCTCGGTGGAGCCGCTCGGGACGTGGTCGGAGCTCGGCGAAGCCGCTCATGACGTGGTCTGGTGGTCTCTTGGAACATGGTCGACGTGGTCTGGTGGTTGAGGTGGTCGGAGCTCGGCGGAGCCGCTCGGGACATGGTCCGTGGTCGACGTGGCTAAGTAGTCGAAAGTGCTTCTCGGTAGGTTCTTGATCAACCCGAGTAGTTGTCGAGCAGTCTTCTAGGTTGTCATCGTGCGGCTTTCATGTATGCACGCATGCAAGCCTCAATAATTAATTAGCTTGTATATGGCTGTATGGACATTGCATGCTTTGTAGACGGACATGAGACCGCACAGCTATATCCTCTGTAGATTGATTCGTAGCCCCCCTCTGTTGATTGCGTCGGAGCCATGATGACGTCAAGGTCTTGATCTTTGAGAATTGTTGCTGCTGCTATAGATGGATTTGTACTCCTTCCTGTATGTCGGCACAGTGTCGGATCTTGACGTAATGCATGTATCTTCCTATACCTGAGCGACGCATGCATGCAGATACATGCACATGCAAGAAGCCAAGTTCCGATTGGCTTGCATGTTGCTGCATGTTGTTCAATCTATTTATGTCTTCATGTTCTCGTTCTTGATGATGGATTTTTGGCTAACGGCGGGACGTCAAGTGCTGGAAACGACGGTGAAGGTTGATCCTGGCGAGAATGTCGATCCTCAATAGTCTTCTTTCATCGTCGTTGTAGATAGATTTGACGTGGCTGCTGCTTATGATGTTGAACGCCACTGCCAATTCGTCGTAGATGTTGTTGAAGGAGGCCGTTGCAGCAAGATGGGTTGCCGCAGCGACATTGGTCTTGAGGTACGCCATCTAGTTCACCATGGATCAGCACGCACACCCCCTACCTAGCGCGCCACTATCAATGAAATATGGTCGGCAGTCCACCGAGGGGGGTGCCCATGGTGGTAGATTGTCGGTAGACGGTGCGTGTAATCAGGAACCAGATGGTGACACAAGGCGCAGAGACAGCGATTTAGACAGGTTCAGGCCATCTGATCGACGTAATACCCTACATCCTATGTCTTTGGTGTATTGTATTGAGATGTAGATGGATTAACCTATTCTCTAGGGGACCCTTGTCTCTCCTTATATACTTCGAAGAGACAAGGTTACAAGTAAAGTATCCAATTTGGTACTATTACAATATCTAGTACAACTTGTAATCTTGATGTGTACGCCTTGATCTTACGGTCTGGACCACCTCGGATGGTGCGGCCCATGTACCATCTTGTGGTACCTGGGGGTATATCCCCCACAGTGGCGCTGGCTGTAGTGCAGGTCCAGACCAGGTATGAGCTTCATACCATGGAGACTGGTTTCCCAATGGGCTATGACCCAGAGGAGCACGAGGAGTGAATCGAGGACTTCATTGATGCAGCGGAGGCCATCGTGGATATTACATCTGCTCGAGATGTGATAAATAATGTCTTTGACTAGTTTGTACTTAGGTCAAACCAATCAATGAATAAAAACCTCTGTTTTCTATGATCATATCTCAGTGTACTTTCTGTAATGTCTTGTGTATACCATAATCATTTATGTGTTGGTTTCTGCTCTATAGGCGACACATATCGTATCAGCTTTTCCCCTTTTGTGGTAATTTTTGAGCTAAAGGCGATACCCTTATGGTACCGGCTATTAGAGCTGATGTCTAAACAAATTGGCTCTCAAGTATTAATCCAAATGCTAGGATAATATTCCTTCAAACATTTTTCTATTGATCGCTTCTTGATACCGGGCATCTCATAGTATTCCCAAGCAAAACAATCTTTAAATTCCTATAATAAATCTATCAAGTCTTGCTTATACATAGGATCCAACTTAGCACTTCACATACGTCGGCCTATGCCTATCTCCAAAGCCAATACCTATTTCCTCTAATTCATCGGCCATGATAAAGCTATGTCCTAGTTTACCATCTATACCATCTATCGGATTATCCATTAAAACAAACTTTTAGAGCTAATTGTTTGGATTGGCTGTTGGCTTTCATCATTGATCTTAATGAAGCCTCCTTCCCATAGTTTTCTAGAAAAACACTCGAAGTCTTCCAGTTCCTAATACATTGGATCAGCTATTGTGATACTTACTGAATCATTAGCATGAACCAGCTCAACATCATCTCCATGCCACTGAATCAAGTATTGATGCATAGTCGATGGTACACAACAATTTGTATGAATCAAATCATGACCAAGGAGTAAACTATATGAATCTTTTCCATCAATGATGAAGAATGTGGTGAGCAAAGTCTTACTTTCAACTATCAATTCAACGTTTATTGCCCCTCTAGTCTTGGATGCGTTACCCCCAAAATCCTAAATCATCATGTCGGTCACAATCAAATCTCCTGGTACCATGCCAAGCTTACGAAAAGTAGTATAAGGCATAAGATTAACAGAAGCACCTTCATCCACCAATATTTTGCTCATCAGCTTCCCATCAACGAAACCTTTTACATATAAAGCTTTTAAGTACCGATGCTTGACTGGCTTATCGAATATAGCATGATGTATCACTGTCAACTTGGCAACTATCTCCTCATACTCTGATTCATTAGAATCTAAATAGACTTCTTGGTTTGCTAGAGCTCTAAATTCTGATGGCAATAGAAAAGCCATTTGAACATTAGCCGATGGTTGACCCCTATCGGCTGTTTGTTTAGCATGCCACACTTGAGGTCTACCCGATGCCTGAGCCTGTTCTAGCTCTCTGTTCCTTAGGGGTTGCACCCTTCTTTTCTAACTTCTTGTCAAACCTCCTGGATACCATTGCCCTTCTTGCCAAACATACTCTTCCTCATTACCTTCATCTTCATGATCAACCCAATTTTGATCAACAACTCGCTTCCCAAGCCAATCATGAACATTTCTATTTTTTAAGCGTCGATCCATATTATTATGATGATACCCATCTTAGCATGGATAGACCGACGGTTGGCTTGAGATTGCCTAAACTCCCAATATTGCTCACTGCACTCTGGACAATTATTTCTAGTAGACAATTTCAAACCTTCATTCTAACAATGTCTGAAGAAAGGACAATTCCAATATAATTCAGCTTGCTTTCTTTCATACCTCTCCTCTTCATGTTGACGCTGGTATTCTTTCTCTTCCAACCAATACTGATAATCCTTTTCCTTCTGTCATTGCCATTTATTCAACAAAATTCAAGATGTGACATGCAGCCTTATCGCCCCATCCCTTGACATCTATCCCTGTTCATATTGGCTCTTCTATTGGTCATGATGCCTTTTAATCTCTCTATATTCATCAGCTCATATTTGCATCTTTGGATCGACGATTCCTGTTTCTTTGACCCTAGTTGATGTTAAGACTTTAGTCTTTCCTTTGAGCAACTTAGCATCAACCATGTTCTGATCTCTTGGGAAAGGATTATCGTCAACTTTCATCTTCCAAGGTGCATCAAATTTAAGCTTTTCTTGCTGAATGGCCCTCTGTATATGTTGCTGGAAAATTCTACACTTGTTAGTAGAATGAGAAGTAGCATTATGAAATTTGTAGAACTTCCTATTTTTCAACTGATCAGGAGGTAACATAACATGACTGGTGGGCAACTTGATCTGTCCTCTCTCAAACAAGAAATTGAAGAGCTTGTTCGATTTTGTAACGTCGAAATCATAGCTCTCTTGAACCCCTTTCCCCAAGGATTTGGCACCATCACTATCTTCTTACCCCAATTCCATTTGGCCACAGCAATCTCTTCTTCTTCATCGTCCTCATCGTCGTCATCAACTAAATATGGATTATAGGCTTCGACAATTGCGACACTCTTCTAGAATCTGGTATCTTTGCGCATATTCTGGAATTGACTACTGAGTGTTGCCACTCATTGAGCCAACTAGCCTAAATTGTCAAACTCTTGCCCAAGCAGCTTCTCCCTCCATGTTGGCAACATTCCTTGAACAGCTAAAGCAGCTAGCTGATCATCAGTCAGATTTAATGAGAACACAAATTTCTGGTCTCTCGGGACCTCTAAAGAAACTTAGCATCCAATTCATTAGTTCTCTACCTTATGGTCATCAAATCTATGATTTTCTTTTCTCCTATCCTAGTGTAGAAATATGTATGAAACTTCTTCTCTAGGTCAGTCCAATTGGTAATGGAATTAACCGGCAATGATGAAAACCAAGTGAAGGCTGGTCCTAATAGGGACAAGGAGAAGAAACGAACTCGATGAGCCTCTTCAATGGATGCTTCACTCAACTGTGTAAGATACCGACTGACATATTCTATTGTACTTGTGATACCTTGACTAGTGAACTTAGCAAATTTCGAGAGCCTATAATTTGTAGGAAGAGCGACCAAATTATACCACTCTAGATATGGATGGTTGTACAAAAAGATCTGCCCTTTTGGTTTCAAACCAAACTGATTCTTCATCATCTCGGTCACTCTGAGCAACAACTTATCAGCATTTGAATCTAGATTTCTCTACAATATTTGACCCATCTACGGATTAAAATTTCGGGTACCATGATACCCTGGATTTGCAAACATATGAAGGGTATTGTAATTTGTGCCATAATGATATACTTGTGGAATTTCTATCTGTTGGGTCATTTGTTGATTTGTTGCTTGAAGTCTCTGGTTATAAACATTAGGATCTGTATCTCTATGAATCCTTTGAACTGATGGCACCATTTTTTGAGCCGACTATGGTATTTGGCCTGATGTGCCCAAATTAACCATTTGATTCTGAACTTGCCCTGTTGGCTGTTGCACATACTGCACTGATAATCCAGGATTATTTTGTATTTGATTAGTAGTGGTACCTTGAACTTGTTCAAATGAGCTCTGAACTACCTAGACATCATCATTACCAGTTAGTGCTACTTCTTGATGGCTAGTACCAGCTTGATTAGTCCCCTGAGTCGATAGATGTGGAATGTTGTAATAAGCCGGTCCAACCTGATCAATTGGACATCCATGAAACACCTCTTTCATGGTATTGCGGAATGTGTTCAGGAAAGCTATATGATGGTTCAACATGGCATCATGAATAGATTTGTTTACAGCATCTATGAAGAAATGCCTATCATCAGCTTCGTTTGTATTTGACTGCCCATGCATAAAAACTCTTAGTAGTGGATATTTCTGAACAACTTTATTGTCATGTGTCTTGATGTAGGACAACAAACATTTGTTCTAAAATTCTTCTATAGCTTTACTAATGATATCTTTACCCTCATCAGGTAAGTCTTCATAATGCACCATAAGAATGTCACTGTTGTTGTGAGTTGCCATGATGATTGTGGGGCCCACCGGGCATGCCAAAATGTGTGTTGGCGCAAAAACATGTTAATGCGCCCAACACACAGCAAGCCAGAAGGATTAGCTCGGAGTAAGCCCGAAGATCCACTTGGCTTCAACACAGGACCAGCCGATCCTATGAATCCTAAGGGTGTGCTAGTCAATTTGACCTGCAATTGACAAGGAGAGAAAGTTTATCAATAATTTAGGGTGGAACATGCCAATTTTGCCCTGATAGTTTCAAGTGTGCCACTTTGGGAGTAGCCAGACGGGAAAATTGACTAAATAGCCAATACGAGAAGAAATCGGCTTGTTAAGAACTATAACGCTTGTGGGTCATGATTGATTTTATAGTAGTGAATACAATGCACCCAGTTTTAATGATCCTTTCCCTTAAGCTATTAACATGTATGTATCAAAGATACATCACTGGCTAAATTAGATTTGATCAATACGTGGTGTAGAGCCAATGAATTTGGTGAAAAGGGATATGCCATGAAAACAATGGACTGTTTGATATAGATAGATCTACGAACCGTCTAGATCTATTCTATTACCATCAACATTTAGGTTCGACTGGATCGATGTAGCTATGATGATGTTGATAGTCTAGAACTAGAAAATCCATAGAACCGACCATACTTCAATAGATTCATGAAAACATGCCATATCTGTGAAAGCATAGGTGAATTGGCTAAAATAGTCGACTTAGGTAGAAAAGGGATTACAACATGTGAACAATCGACTATTTAATATGGACAGACCGATAAACTCATCAGATCTAACCCGTTATCCTTAATAGTGGGGTTCGACCGGATCAATGGAAGCCATGATAAAAATAACAGATCAAACCTTTAAATAAACTGATCTATTCATAATTAATAGAATCATGAAAACACACTATAAGCATTAAAGTACAGGCGATCAGCTATTGAGCCAATGCAGGCATAGCAAGTAGCCAAGGTCACGCCTGGTCGAAAGCAAATCTACCAGCTAGCATACTCTGATTTAAAGTGCTAACAGTGGGGATCGACCAAATCGTTATAGCCATAATAGCGAGCTATAGACCAGATTCAACTAGCTAGCAAACCTTCTCAAGCTCATACATGCTTTAGCCGCGTACTATGCATGATCAAGATCAAAGTAGAACAACCGATAAAATATAGTTCGTCGTTTAGAGTAAGAACCATCGCAATGTGACAAAATAAACGATGGGCCAAAATGATGTGAGGCCAATGTAGATCAATCTCGATCGGGCAGGTCGATATTGCTAAAACTAATGACAACAAGAACACCAGCAAGATCGGTAACTTAATGAATCTACCCAAAGGATGCCACCCTTAGATAGAGCCGATAACTTGACCTTAATCTAATTCGAGCAGTGGACATCGAACTTAACCAATGCAGCCGTACTTGAACTAGATAAGGATCAATAACTAGCTTATACTAGAGCACACAAGAGGTCGGCCAGACCGATGCAGCCTTACAAACAGAAGTATAAACCATGATGGTACTTACAGACAAGCCGGAGGTCGACCGGATCGATGCAGCCCTGCTTGTTGAAGAACTCGCCGAGATCTATAGTACTCCAACTCCTAAGGGTTGGCGTGAAGCCAAAAAAAGTAATTGGTATTGATTGATTGGATCCTTTACAATAGCTGGGGTCTAATATTTATACCCGGAACCTAAGCATGAATCCTACTCAAATATGAATCATTACAATCTTTGGAATAAAAGAAAACATTCCTAACTTAAGATAACTTGGACCCTAATCTTTCCTTTTTGTAGAGTCCGGCATATTTTTCCTGATGCCAACCATAGCTCATTGACGTTATCTGCTAATGTCATCAGAAGAGAGCTGATCCCAGTACCGCATCTAAATCAGCTGATATTGATCCCTATGCAATCAATTCCTTGATGATGCAATCTTGGAAGATTCGAGTTCCCGCATTCTTCTTCCCAAAATTTGGTGTAAACAGTTATATAATGTTGGTCAAGCACATAACTAATAAATGGTCATGTATGCATGTTGCCACAAAATGATCTTGATGCATGTTTTGCTAGAGCTTTAATTATGTTGGTGTCATTCACCGCAGCCCTAGTTCTTATGTGATGCTAGGCTTAATTAGTTCTTGAGTGTTAAATGCTTGTAATAGTTTGACTTGAGTTAACTGGTGTGCCATGCTTGTTATGATTGCTACCCCGATGCTAGATTTGAGTGATAGTTAGTTAATTGACTTGCTCTCTAAGTGCATATATCTTGAGGTGTAACCTTATACTTATCTTGAATGCTTTTATATGATGCATCTTATGTTACCATTCTTCGCATTCATGCACTAGCATTGTTGCATCTCATCTAGGTATGCTAGATGCACAACGTGTGGACGTGAAGCACGTGATAATGGAGTCAAACCAGAAGACGGTGTTGGTGGACCTATCCTAAAGATGGAAGGACCCCTGCAGTGCATGCCTAGAGCAGAGATGCCACCAAGATGGTGCAAGCTAACTAAACTGACTTGTGTCAAATCCTAGGCAAGCCTCGGAGCATTCTAAGCCTCCTTTGTTTTCTAAATATCAACTTGAGTCCTTTTATGTTGATGCATAAGTACTAGGGGTTGATTGGAACCACTTGCTGCATATACTTTCCTTGTCCAGACAAATATATCTTGAATCCTATGTAGGTCCAGGATCGAATATATGGTTAGCCATGCTTAGTCCGGTAGAAGTTGGGTGATTTCTTATCACCTACAAGATATAGGTAGATATTTGGTCACGGTTGGCTATAATTGCTATTATGGAAATAACCATGTGTTGATGAATAAAAGGAGATTGGGGTGGGATTGTGATAGAGAAGCAACAAGGCATGGAGGTCTTGGTGCCTATTTATCCCCTTCTATGTCAGTTAAGGACTGATTTGCTATACCTCCTCTTGTCATGTTGAACGCATGCCCAGCACTTAGTTGGTCGGATAAGCCATTTTGACCGTGAAGCCGAGTAGCTTAACTCCGGCTAGGACCCGATAAGTGAAAGTGTGCACACTCGAGGAAGTAAGGGAGTGCGGGGAGCTAGTGGCATGAGTCCAAGGGTAGGCCGGGCCTGAACTTCCTGGCAGACTAGTAGTATCCCTGAGGGTACGACGTTGATAGGTCCCATGATTGTACCTAAGTTGTACTAGAGGTGACCCGATGCGACCCCAATGGTGGAAGTATGGGTTTGTGTTAGGAATAACTCCCCATCTGATTGGAATCGATTCGAGTCACCGTCTCTCCTGGATAGTGAGAACTTAACTGAGCTGTGGGAACGTAGCATTAATTGATGGAACTTGATGGTTATGATGATGCTCAAATTAATACACTGGATGTGGTTACTAATGCTTGTTAGCTTAATCAAGTGATTGCTCTAGTACAGGTGCTAATCTAGAGATGCTTAATTGAATAGGTATTCAAATTGATGCTAAAGATATTAAATCTCCAAGTTATGTTACTTAAGTTTTTATGCAAAATGTTGTCAAGCTAACTCCACCGATAAAGCCTTGCATACTCCTTGGTGTCACTTTATTTTTGGTTTATGACAGGTAAGTCTAGTTGAGTACCTTCTTATACTCAGGGTTTATCCCACCATGTTGCAAGTGAAGTTCTCAGCCTGCTAAAGATGGTGGCTAACCGCTGGTGGGCTCGGCTGACTATATATTGATCTTATCTATATGCTTTTGTCAGAAGATGTCTCGTATGATAACAATGTATTTAGAACTTCTATTATTGTAATTAGTTGAAAGCTATGTTGTTTTCACTAATTGGTTTTGAAACCCAAACTTGTATTATTATTTGTGAACTCATTGTAAATATTATTTCCGCTACAACTCTATGTATATAATGTGTATTTGCTTAATCGTGTAATCTTGGTTGTGATGTGGATTTACCGAGGTCCTTCGTGACACTCGACGGACTACCGAGTTTATATAAATGAAAGTATGTGAGCGTCAACATGTTAAATGGGGACAGCCATACTTGATCTTATATAAATTGGGTGGTTCTATCACAGCTGGCATTAGAGCAAGATTACGCATAATACTATCATGTACGTAGTTTTAAAAACAAAGTTTTGATTTTAAAAGCCTATTTGGACTAAAACCTTAGCTACAGGCAAATTTGTCAAAACTAATTTGCAAAACTATGCTAGTGACAACCTCTAGTTAAGCCCAATTAAGGACTACTAGCTAGCTACGTAAACTGATACTATGTGGGATTTACTTAATTGCAATTTTTATTTCGTCATCCATACGGCGTGTTATTGTATGGATGTCATTTGCTTGAATGGTAATGTATGGATCAATATACCTCTACGCCTAGGTAAGTGGGTGAGTGGCATGACCTCAAGATGTGAGCGTGCGGTCAAAGGGGAGAGGTAGCTTTGATACTAGAGTATATATATATCCTATATAACGGAGGTATTTAATTGTGGGTTAGTTTTGGTATGATTGTACATGCATATTTATATGTATGTATGGATGTATTTATATATGGGTAGCTTTGGTACAAAAGTATATATATGTTGGGTATATATATGGAAGTATTTAGCTTGCAACTTGACCATATTTTCATTCTTGCATATGTATATGTGGGGTTGGGCTGAAATGAAATCCTTCTGCAGGTACGCTAACCACAAATGTATAGATTGAATGTAGCTGACGACTAGCTATATATCAAGAGTACGTGTTATGCCACTGACATAGAACGTGATTGCCACCTTAGGCTGGCAATTTTATGAGGATGAATAGGACTATAATGCATCATGATTGTGCTTGTGCATAAATATGCTCCCCTCACCTTTATTCTAATAATAAGTAACTTGTGATCAATGTGATGTTACTATCTTCCCTATGTGAAGCTAGGCAAAATGCCTTGTTCCATGCCTCTTGAATAGCTATGCTTGAAGATAGTGTTGTGGCAGAACCTCCTAAATTATAGGACCCACATGCACTTGTCACTGTACAACGACCTTTGACAACAATGCATATGTTCCTGGTAACTTAAGAAGTCTGTCGGGTGTCCTCAGGGAACCCCAAATCATCCACGATTTCCGAGCAGGATCACGTTACAGAGTTATTGCAGTATTACAACATTTATTCAAATATCGACACCAGAGTAAAAACAGCGGAAGTCTTACGGTAACATAGTTTACAAACCAGTTGTTTCAAACCTTACAAACTAAGTTCGATAATTATTACAAACCATAGTAGTAGTGGAGTGGCATAGTTAACATATACATAACACACAAAATAAACATCCTGCCCAAGGATCACACATTTACTTCTCATCGTCAGAACGAACGATAGTCATGTAGCACGATCCAAAACAGATCTACTCATGAGGCTCACCTACAACAAGGGTCAACGAAACCCTAAGTACAAAAGTACTCAACAAGACTTAACCGAAATATTAACTGATAACTTAGGAATGCAGGCTCAGGGATTCAAGGTATAGCTTTAACAATGATCAAAGTTCTTTTGCGTAAAAGTGCTTTTAACAAAATTCCTTTTTAGAGAAAACTTCTTAAGAATTATATACAAAGCTAACACGATCCTCACTAAGATCATGAAACTTCGTATCCAACGCCTTCACAAGCCTTATTCAAGTTCCAGTTATTAATACTATGATGATGAACAGTGAGTTGAGTCTCCATAACCGAGGAACAACGACAATTCGAATCGATTATAAACCCAGCTGGGAATTCCAGACCACACGACATATGCAGGTCCCCGACCTACATATATCAACCTACTCTCAGATCCTCTAAAGCAAGAACGGGTCCGCGCCACCCAAGAATACAGTACTCCACCAATCCAGCCCATTGCCATGTGGGTACACGCTATTCCCGCCATCTCTCCACTCCTAGTGCACGAGTAGCCATTCTCGTAATAGAATTGCCAAGTTCAAGCTTACTGGAGTATGTGGTTAGTACTACAAATTCTCACCTCATGCAATTCAACAACGGACGTGCCTTAATCGATGCAGGCGGAAAGAACCCGCTCACAAGACCTCCATGTCTTGTGGCTCACACACACCGAGTCCGCTCGGTCTAGATTTGTTACTCCACATTCCCATATCACATGCTAACATAATTAACCAATGTTCCATTTAAAACTTGCAGGTGGTAGGTAGTCACCCGACTTTCATCGTTCCACGCATAGCTAAGCAAAACTAGGCATATACGAGTTTAAAATTGGTAATATGGTAAATATGGAATAACAAGGGTAGTAATGCACCAATTAGGCTCTTACTTAACTCCTAATTACTTAATGCAGTAACGAAAAGCAAAAGTGAAATTAATTTATAAAACACAAGGTAGGGTTGTATGCATCTGGGGCTTGCCTTCGTTGACGGAAAAGTCCGATTCCTGCGACGTCACACCAGTATTTGATCTGACCTCAACAGACGGAATAACCTCCTCAACAACTTGATTAACTACCATGTGTTCACCTTTGTCCACTACACGTAATAACAATGCCATGTTTAACATGACGCGGAATACGAAATATGATGCTCGATAATGGATACAAAAATTAACAATTTGAATACAACTTTCCTTCGCGGTACAGTTACAAGTCAAACAAATTAAATCTTTTTCATAACACATACATCAACTACTAAGGATCATTATCAACAAATGACCCAAGGTCATCACTCAATCCAAAATTACAAACAAAACCTAAATCACTAAAGGTTACTATTTGCTTTTATGAATTAATTATTTAATTCAAAATTATGAAATAAATCAACTTAATCTAATTGAGCTCAAAATTTTAGTAACTAAGTGGCAAAACAAATTTCATAATTTTTGGACAAGTAAATAAGCCTAGAAAAATCATGTAAATCCATTTATTAATAAATTGAGCAATTTTTATCACATTCAAAAAGTACTGAAAAACATTATTTCATATTTTTCTTAAATACTTTACATCATAGAGAAGTCACACAAAAATTTTCATAATTTTTGGAGCTCTAAATAAATCTACACAAAAATAACAAAAATAGACACTATTCATTCAAATCTGAAAATAGAAAAAATCCATTTGAACGCTGAGTCACTGACAACCCGACCCCACCTGTCATCCCTAACCTCGCGCACTGACCGCGATGGCGACGGCGCTGACCAGCGATTTCTCGCTGATGGTGAGTCCAACGGTGACGGCCAGAGTACTAACATGATCACTACGTTACAGCGCATTGATCTATGGCACTAACGCGACCAATTATGGGCCGAACTGAGCACTATGCCGACCATGGCGGACGCGGTGGCACAGCAGCGCTACGCCGGCGGTGTGTGACCGGTAGAGCTCAAACAAGGGATCTAGGAAGCATCAGTGGCTCACCCCGAACGCGTTGAAGCAAGGAGCGAGGTCGGAGAAGCAATGGAGAGGCGTGACGACGATCACGGTGATCACGGCGGAGCAAAACGTCGTCGGCGATGGTGTACCGGTGACTGTAGTGGTCAAAATGAGCAACCAGCTATGGATTAAGTACTACATCATCGAGATGAAATAGAATCAGCCAAAACCAGGGACGGAGATGCACCGTGGAGCTCTGGCCGCGGCGAATCGTGCTCGGCGGAGGAGTTGCCGGCCGCGAGGAAGAAGACGATGCAACTCGAGTTCCCGACTTAGACTAGATGAATTGGTGGGTTCGCTAGATGCGCAAGGATGTGGCAGAGCTGGAGCACTCTTTGCCGAGACGGCAACGGCGCTAGGTCGACGGCGAGAGCTTGACGGAGCTGCGGCGGCGGTGACTGGAAAAACAGAGAAGGAAGAAGAACGACGACGACGACGTCTCGGTTCTTATAACGCGACTCAGAAGCTCAAGGAAGCCACGACGGAACCGTTTCCACGCTAGCGCGACACCAAGGATGGCCACGACGCGCCTGGAACGCCGAAGAAGGTCGCCGGCGGTGTAGCTACGGCGGTGAACACTGTTCACAGTATTTACAAGTTTGCCATTCACCAAAATTCACAAATTACTCCCAAATTTTCATAACAACTCAAAAATCTCCAAAAACAAAAGTTGTTCAAAATCAAAAGTTCTACAACTTTGCTTTTATAACCATCTTCTAATTCGGTCTAGATTTTGAAATGATCTTTTAAATTCAATTAGGGAATATTTAATGAATTACGCCTTTTTGAATTACTCCAAATTTTTCTAAACAACTTGAAAAACTCCAAATATAAACTTTGCTTAACTAGTCAAGCTCTACACTTTTGCTTTTGGGTCCAACCCCAAAATTTGCTTAGATTTTGAAATGGATTTTTAGGGTAGGGTTTAAATGTTGAAAAGCGGGGTTTTCTGAATTTCAATTCAATACAAAGGTTTCAAACTTGATTCAAACAATACCAAGCAATACTTAACATATAAATATAAACTTGTTTTAGTGTGTGCATCTCAAAGTTTTCACCAAATGTCAAATGCTTTGCAATGCATATGATGATATGTCAGGTTTTAGTATTTAAACACCCGGGGTGTTACAATCCTTCCCCCTAAAAGAAATCTCGCCCCGAGATTCAAAGCCATAGGGTAAGTAATGGAAAAGGAAATGTGTCACAAGAACACATACAAACTCTGTCCATAAAACAGCTGAGGTCCCTTTTACAAAACACAACCTAGCTCAGCTAATATTACTCTATTCTATATTAACGCTAGAAACTCTAGAAACTTTTCTAACAAGTAATCTTCTGATTCCCAAGTAGCTTCCTCTTCTGAATGTTGATTCCATTGTATTTTGTAGAACTTGATTGTCCTTCTTCAAGTAACACGATCTTTCTAATCCAACACTTGGATAGGATATTCAGAATAAGTTAAATCCGGTTCTAGTTCTACTCCTTCAACTTCAACATTCTGTTCAGGCACTCGGAGACACTTCTTTAATTAAGAAACATGGAACACATCATGCACAGCTACGAGATGTTCAGGTAACTTCAAGCGATATGCCACTTTTCCATATCTCTCCAAAATTTGATATGGTCTAATATATCGGGGTGCCAACTTTCCTTTAACACCAAAACAGGTAACTCCCTTCATTGGTGATACTTTCAGATATACAAAATCTCCTTTGTTAAATATCAATGGCCTCCGTCTTCTATCAGCATAACTCTTTTGTCAGGATTGAGCTATCTTCAAATTACTTTGTATTTGCTTAACCTTGTCTTCTGTTTCTTTCACAAGGTCAACCCCAAAGAATCTTCTTTCTCCAGGCTCAGACCAACTCAATGATGTTCTGCATCTACGACCATAGAGTGCTTCAAATGGAGCCATTCTAATGCTTTCCTGATAACTATTGTTGTATGAGAACTCAGCCAAAGGTAAGCATTCATCCCACTTATTCGAATAGTTAAGGACACAACACCTTAACATATCTTCAAGTACTTGATTGACTCTTTCAGTCTGTCCATCAGTCTACGGATGATAAGCTGTACTATACAGAAGTTTGGTACCCAATGAAGAATGCAATTGTTTCCAAAAGTTGGAGACAAACTGTGTACCCCTATCTGACACTATAGTCTTGGGTACTCCATGGAGACTCATGATTTTTGCTAAATACATCTTGGCATATTGGATCGTAGGATATATTGTCTTGACTGGAAGAAAATGTGCTGACTTAGTGAGTCAATCTACAATAACCCATACTGAGTCAAATCCCTTTGATGTCTTGGGTAGACCAACAATAAAATCCATACTTATGTCCTCCCACTTCCAAGATGGAATAGGTTATGGTTGTAACTCACCAGTAGACCTCAAATGTATAGCTTTCACCTTTTGACAAGTATCACATTTTGCTATATATCTAGCAATCTCTATTTTCATTTTAGTCCACCAGAATCTCTACTTCAAGTCATGGTACATCTTGTTGCTTCCTGGATGGATTGATAACCTAGTAGCATGTGCCTCTTCTAGAATTGACTGCTGCAACTTAGGAACTTTTGGTACCACCAGGCGATCCTTGAACCATAACACATCTTCATCATCTATGCTAAAGCATTCCGCCTTTCCATTCTTGACTCTTTCCTTGATATGGGCTATACCCTTGTTTTCCTTCTGAGCAGCAATAACTTGATCTCGAATAGTGGTTTCAACAACTATGTTAGTCAAACTTCCTTGTTGAATTACTTCTACATTCAACTTTTCCATTTCTTGACATAAATTCAAACCCATTGTTCTCACTGTTAGACAATTGTAATAACTTTTGCGACTGAGGGCATCTACAACTAGATTTGCTTTACCAGGGTGATAATGTACTTCCAAATCATAATCCTTAATCAGTTCTAACCATCTTCTTTATCGCATGTTCAATTCTGACTGAGTAAAAATATACTTTAAGCTCTTGTGGTCTGTATACATATGACATGTATTACCAAGCAGGTAATGCCGCCAAATCTTTAGAGCATGAACCACAGCTGCTAACTCCAAGTCATGAGTCGGATAGTGTTCTTCATGTTGCTTAAGTTGCCTAGATGCATAAGCAATGACTCGGCCTTCTTGCATCAACACACATCCAATACCAATACCTGAAGCATCACAATAAACATCAAACGACTTCTCGATATCAGGTTGGGCTAACACTGGTGCAGTGGTTAACAGTCTCTTCAAAGTCTGGAAAGCCTCCTCACAATCTGATGACTAGACAAACTTAACTTGGTTCTTCAGCAATTCAGTTATGGACTTTGATATTTTTGAGAAATCTGGAATAAACTGACGGTAATACCCCGCCAATCCCAGAAAACTCTGAACTTGATGAACTGTGGCTGGCGGTTTCCAATCAAGCACATCTTTCACTTTGCTGGGATCAACTGCAACTCCTTCGGCTGACAAGACATGTCCATGAAATTGCACTTCCTTAAGCCAAAAATCACACTTGCTAAACTTGGCATATAGTTGATGTTCTCTCAAGTGGGTCAGAACAATTCTGAGATGTTCCGCATGTTCTTTCTTATTCTTGGAATATACTAAAATGTCATCGATAAACACCACTACAAACTTGTCTAGCTCAGGCATGAATACTGAGTTCATTAGATACATGAAATGAGCTGGAGCATTTGTCAAACCAAAAGACATTACTAAGTATTCATGTAATCTATATCTTGTGGTAAATGCCGTTTTGGGAATATCTTCAGGCTTTATCTTGATTTGGTGATATCCTGACCTCAAATCTAGGAGAAAACTTTGGCTCTGGCCAATTGATCAAAAAGCAAATCTATCCAAGGTAATGGATACTTATTCTTGATGGTCACTTCATTCAATGGATGATAGTCAACACATAACCTTAGGGTCTCATCTTTCTTTTTCACAAAAATTGCCGAACATCCCCAAGGTGAGGAACTAGGTTGGATAAACCCTTTCTCAATCAATTCTTGTAACTGAGTCTTCAACTCGGCCAATTCCTTAGGTGGCATCCTATAAGCTCTCCGAGAAATTAGAGCTGTTCTAGGTTGTAATTCTATATTGAACTGTACATCCCTATCAGGTGGTAGACCGAGTAAATCTTTAGGAAACACGTCCGGAAATTCACACACTACTGGAATATCTCTAATCTCTTTGATAGCAGTTGCACAGATCTTGCCCACTGATCTTCTTAGGGTTGGAAGTTGGATGAGAAGTTGAGAATTACTATCAGGTAAACTCACTCTTAATGTCCTATTCAAAGCATCTATAATAGCCTTATGCTGATACATCCAATTCATTCCCAAAATTATATCTATATCCTGATCCTTAAGGATAATCATGGTAGTGGGAAAAATATGCCCACCCAGGTTTACAGGTACCTGGTATACCATTTCCTTAGTACACAGATGTCCCTCGGGCGACTGTATAAAGAAACTTTCCTTTGTTGCCCTAATTGAAATTTCATGCTTCACGACAAATGTTCTATTGATGAATGAATGCGATGCGCTAGAATCAAAAAGTATAACTACAGGGTGATTGGCAATAGGAAACATACCCATCATCACTGGCTCCCCTTCCGGAATTTCTCCAGCTTGAAAATAGAACACCCATCCTGTTTTCCTCTCATTTTTGCCCTTCTGAGCATTTTGATTGGGGTTCTTGTTTGGTGCCTGACCCTATTGTTGGTTGGCTAGGGACTTCTGATAATTTTGATTAGCCTGCCTAGGATATGGACATTCCCTAGAGAAATGACTAGTCCTTCCACAATTGTAACACGGATAGTTATGACCCTGGGATATTGGAGCATTGCCACCAGGAGCATTGGTTGACTATGAATTCAGATAGGTTATAGCAGGACGGACATTTAACTGTTGCCCGGCTTGGAACTACAGCGGACGATAAGGAGGACGATTATGATGTACTGGATGATAAATCACCCTCTGCCTCTTCTGATTTCCCCCAAAAGATCCAGACGGCACACTCTTTTTCTTTTTGAGCTCCTTATGTTGCCGATATTTGGACTCTGAAGCAATTGCAATATTTACTGCCTCATGATAAGTAACATTGGTGCAAGTGGTCATCATAGTTTGCAACTTGGTATTCAGGCCTCTCATAAACCACCTCTTCTTGGTATCAGCATTGACATGTTCTGATGCATATTGGGACAGATGATTAAATCTTCCCACATACTGCATCACGGTTTGATCTCCTTGTTTCAAAGCAAGGAATTCATCTAGCTTCATAGCCATCACTCCTTCAGGGATATAATGGGCTCTGAAGGCAGCACGGAACTTAGCCCAAGTTATTGGAATACTAGCTGGTTGCATAGCCACTAACTTTGCCCACTAAGCACTTGCTGCTCCTCTAAGTTGCTGGGCAGCAAATGCAGGTTTCTGATACTCCGTGCATGGAATAAGGTCAAATTTCTGCTCCATGGTTCGAAGCCAGTCATCAGCCTCCAATGGTTCATCTGCCTTGGTGAACACCGGGGGTCTTGTGTCAATGAAATCAATTTATGTAGCCTCCTGTTTGTTATGGTGGCGACCACGGTTTCCGTGCATCTAATTCTAATTACTCTGAGCCATCTCATGAAGCAAACGAGAATTTTCAGCCATCACATTAACAAGTGCGGTTATAGCATCAGCTATATTTGTTGGAACTAGTGGCAGATCTAGAATACCATCCTCATCTTGTGAAGTTCCAGGAACATACGAACCCTGCGTACGATGCATCTACTCATAACAAACCAAACTTTATTCACATGTCTTTATTGAATTGTACCAAAGCTTACTCTAGACACATTACATAGAGTTTACTAATGTACAACCAAACCCACGAGTACGAAAATAGAACTACATAACTTAACTAGAGCTACTATTACACAACTCTACTCTTTTCCTCAATTTCCTCAAACTTCAGGCTCGGTATCCATTCCGGAATTATTACCGCCTTCATCATCACTTTCATTGATCATTACTAATTCTTTAGGATCTTCTTCCTCTTCCTCTCCTGGTTCATCATCATCGGCAAGGATGACACCGGGGTCCATGGCATCAGCTTGAGGCTCATGATTTGGATTTAGTAGATTGCTAAGCCTATGAACTTCCTCATGTAGATAGGTATTATGTTCTTCTAAATCTTCTACATAGAATTCTAGCTCATGAGTTCTAGCTCTATCTACATTTTCCCTCTGCCAAGCTTCATTTCTTCCCTCCATCGTACGAACCAACATGCTTTCGCAGTTCCTATGCGTGGTGGTGAGATGCCTCAATTGACCCTATAATTCTCCTATTTGTATAACATCCAAAGCCCTATCTCTAGTAGATTGTGCTAACTCCATAGAAACCCTCAGTATCTCTGCCTGGGGATCAGGCCTAGTACTGCTACTGCTAGCACCATCATTTCTAGGGGCAAGTTGGTGACAAGGAACTCCTTTGGGTCCGGTGGACTTACGGGGCGTCATCTTGGCATGAGCCATACTGTAGGAAGCCAATTAATCCAAGTGAGACCATTTGATCAAAATCCAAAAAGTAGCTAAGATGGATTATATTCCTCAAACCAGACTCACTACTCAACTCTAGACTAAGAGGTGAAGGAAGTAACGAGTGAATTAATCATGATGCATGAATCATTCTTACGAACAAAAACATCAACAGTTAATAATGCACATAAATAACATTTATTTTATATAGGGCATAGTAATATTACTACTCCACCACACAAAACCTTTTTAATCAAATACGGAATGGTGAGAAAGAAATAAGATAAGTCAGAAGCAATTTGGACTAAATTAGCAAGTTAAATTTAGTCATTCCAAATTATTTTGAAGTTTTTGTTAAACAATACAACAAAAACCTGGTAACGACGCTCTGATACCATTCTATGGCAGAACCTCCTAAATTATAGGACCCACATGCACTTGTCACTGTCCAACGACCTTTGACAACAATGCATATGTTCCTGGTAACTTAAGAAGTATGTTAGGTGTCCTCGAGGGAACCCCGAATCATCCACGATTTCCGAGCAGGATCACGTTACAGAGTTATTGCAGTATTACAACATTTATTCAAATATCAACACCAGAGTAAAAACAGTGGAAGTCTTACGGTAACATAGTTTACAAACCAGTTGTTTCAAACCTTACAAACTAAGTTCAATAATTATTACAAACTATAGTAGTAGTGGAGTGGCATAATTAACATATACATAACACACAAAATAAACATCCTGCCCAAGGATCACACATTTACTTCTCATCGTCAGAACAAATGATAGTCATGCAGCATGATCCAAAATAGATCTGCTCATGAGGCTCACCTACAATAAGGGTCAACGAACCCTGAGTACAAAAGTACTCAACAAGACTTAACCAAAATATTAACTAATAACTTAGGAATGCAGGCTCTAGGATTCAAGGTATAGCTTTAACAATGATCAAAGTTCTTTTGCGTAAAAGTGCCTTTAACAAAATTCCTTTTTAGAGAAAACTTCTTAAGAATTATATACAAAGCTAACACGATCCGCACTAAGATCATGAAACTTTGTATCCAACGCCTTCACAGGCCTTATTCAAGTTCTAGTTATTAATACTATGATGATGAACAGTGAGTTGAGTCTCCATAAGAGAGGAGCAACGACGATTCGAACCAATTATAAACCCAGCTAGGAATTCCAGACCACACGACATATGCAGGTCCCCGACCTACATATATCAACCTACTCTTGGATCCTCTAAAGCAAGAATGGGTCCGCACCACCCGAGAATATAGTACTCCACCAATCCAGCCCATTGCCACGTGGGTACACGCTATTCCCATCATCTCTCCACTCCCAGTGCGCGAGTAGCCATTCTCATAATAGAATTGCCAAGTTCAGGCTTACCGGAGTATGTGGTTAGTACTACAAATTCTCACCTCATGCAATTCAACAACGGATGTGCCTTAATCGACGCAGGCGGAAAGAACCCGCTCACAAGACCTCCATGTCTTGTGGCTCACACACACCGAGTCCACCCGGTCTAGATTTGTTACTCCACATTCCCATATCACATGCTAACATAATTAACCAATGTTCCATTCAAAACTTGCAGGTGGCAGGTAGTCACCTGACTTTCATCGTTCCACGCATAGCTAAGCAAAACTAGGCTTATACGAGTTTAAAATTGGTAATATGGTAAATATGGAATAACAAGGGTAGTAATGCACCAATTAGGCTCTTACTTAACTCCTAATTATTTAATGCAGTAATGAAAAGCAAAAGCGAAATTAATTTATAAAACACAAGGTAGGGTTGTATGCATCCAGGGCTTGCCTTCGTTGACGGAAAAGTCCGATTCCTGCGACGTCACACTAGTATTCGATCTGACCTCAACAGACAGAATAACCTCCTCAACAACTTGATTAACTACCACGTGTTCACCTTCGTCCACTACACGTAATAACAATGCCATGTTTAACATGATGCGGAATACGAAATATGATGCTCGATGATGGATACAAAAATTAACAATTTGAATACAGCTTTCCTTCGCGGTACAGTTGCAAGTCAAACAAACTAAATCTTTTTCATAACACATACATCAACTGCTAAGGATCATTATCAACAAATGACCCAAGGTCATCACTCAATCCAAAATTACAAACAAAACCTAAATCACTAAAGGTTACTATTTGCTTTTATGAATTAATTATTTAATTCAAAATTATGAAATAAATCAACTTATTCTAATTGAGCTCAAAATTTTAGTAAATGTTCATTACATGATAACTAAGTGTCAAAACAAATTTCATAATTTTTGGACAAGTAAATAAGCCTAGAAAAATCATGGAAATCCATTTATTAATAAATTGAGCAATTTTTATCACATTCAAAAATTACTGAAAAACATTATTTCATATTTTTCTTAAATACTTTACATCATAGAGAAGTCACACAACAATTTTCATAATTTTTGGAGCTCCAAATAAATCTACACAAAAATAACAAAAACAGACACTATTCATTCAAATCTGAAAATAGAAAAAATCCATTTGAACGCTGAGTCACTGACAACCCGACCCCACCTGTCATCCCTAACCTTACGCGCTGACCGCGATGGTGACGGCACTGACCAACGATTTCTCACCGACGGTGAGTCCAACTGGTGACGGCTAGAGTACTAACATGATCACTACGTTACAGCGCATCGATCTATGGCACTAACGCAACCAATTACGGGCCGAACCAAACACTACGCCGACCATGGCAGACGCGGTGGCACGGCAGCGCTACGCCGGCGGTGTGCGACCGGTAGAGCTCAAACAAGGGATCCATGAAGCATCAGTGGCTTAGCCCGAACGCGTTGAAGCAAGGAGCGAGGTCGGAGAAGCAATGGAGAGGCGTGACGACGATCACGGTGATCACGGCGGAGCAAAATGTCGTTGGTGATGGTGTACCAGGCGACTGTAGTGGTCAAAATGAGCAACTAGCTATGGATTAAGTACTACATCATTAAGACAAAATAGAATTAGCCAAAACCAGGGACGGAGATGCACCGTGGAGCTCTGGCCACGGCGAATCGTGCTCGGCGGAGGAGTTGCCAGCCGCGAGGAAGAAGACGATGCAACTCGAGTTCCCGACTTAGACTAGATGAATTGGTGGGTTGGCTGGATGCACAAGGATGTGGCAGAGCTAGAGCACTCTTTGTCGAGACAGCAACGGCGCTAGGTCAACTGGCGAGAGCTCGACGGAGCTGCGGCGACGGTGACTGGAAAAATAGAGAAGGAAGAAGAACGACGACGACGGCGTCTCGGTTCTTATAACGCGACTCAGAAGCTCAAGGAAGCCACGACGGAACCGTTTCCACTGCCAGCGTGATGCCAAGGATGGCCACAACACTGCCTGGAACACCGAAGAAGGTCGTCGGCGATGTAGCTACGGCGGTGAACACAGTTCACAGTATTTACAAGTTTGCCATTTGCTAAAATTCACAAATTACTCCCAAATTTTCATAACAACTCAAAAATCTCCAAAAACAAAAGTTGTTCAAAATCAAAAGTTCTACAACTTTGCTTTTATAACCATCTTCTAATTCGGTCTAGATTTTGAAATGATCTTTTAAATTCAATTAGGGAATATTTAACGAATTACGCCTTTTTGAATTACACCAAATTTTTCTAAACAACTTGAAAAACTCCAAAGATAAACTTTGCTTAACTAGTCAAGCTCTACACTTTTGCTTTTGGGCCCAACCCCAAAATATGCTTAGATTTTGAAATGGATTTTCAGGGTAGGGTTTAAATGTTGAAAAGCGGGGTTTTTTGAATTTCAAATCAATACAAAGGTTTCAAACTTGATTCAAACAATACCAAGCAATACTTAACATATAAATATAAACTTGTTTTAGTGTGTGCATCTCAAATTTATCACCAAATGCCAAATGCTTTTCAATGCATATGATGATATGTCAGGTTTTAGTATTTAAACACCCAGGGTGTTACAAGTGTGTGATTAGCTTTGCCTTGTATGTTTGCTTCCAAAGGAAATAGATGACAAGTTAGTAGTTAGCAAAACCTTCCCCCTTCTGAAAACTAAAACTAGTAGTGATACCTTGTGTGGGGGGTACGACCCCGGATACCCACGGCAGGTCACATGGGCTATGCCTCCAGGGGCAGCCCAGCCCACGAGAAGGAGACTTGCGGGGCACGATTCTGCTCGGCGACCCCCGCAAGGCACGGAGAGGATATACTGAAGATATCATGAGATCTGATAGGATATGTACGATCCCATGTTTCTTGTAATCTGTTATTACTTTCTGGTTATCTCTCAGATCTAACCGACTTGTAACCTTGCCCCCCAGACTATATAAGGCGGGCAGGGACCCCCTACGAATTCACGGCAAATCATATGATAGCTAATGCAAACCAACAGACCACAGGAGTAAGGTATTATGTCGTACTGATGGCCTGAACCTGTATAACTCGTGTGTCTCTATTGCCTTCTTGTTCTTGATTACACGCTCCTCTACCGATCAATCTACCATCGTGGGGTGCCCCTCGGTGGACTGCCGACGATATTCTGTCAACAGTTGGTGCGCCAGGTAGGGGTGTGCATGCTATTTCCTTGTCAAACAAGATGGTTTTTTCCATAGGCTCTTCATCCCTCCCATAGCCTGGCTAGATCTTCACGGTCAGATCCATCACGTGGGTCATCAATGCCGATGGAGTTGGAGAGCTTCTCGAGCCAATGCAGATCTGTTCTACACCGACCACCCTCGCACCTATGACTATAGATCCAATCTCGGAACCACCTCCGGGGTCGACTCCATTAGCCACCTGCCGCTCGCTTCCTTGCTACCAGAGGAGGCATGTCAACAATGATGATCTAATCAAATCTATCGATCGGGTCGGCCTGAAACTTGCCGATTGCCTCTCCATTGCTGAGTCGGCTCTAGACACCCTTGTTCAGCACCGAGCACCCTCCGATCCCAATCTATCGATGTTCAATGCTCGACAGACTCCAGGGCTCGCCGCCCTACCTTTTGGGCTCGCCAACACCGCAGCTACATATCAGGACACCCTAAGGGGCAAATTCGCCGACTAGCTCACCGACCAGCTTCCACCAACCATCAACATGCTGCACGCTGGCCAGGGTCTCAGAGCATCTCTCCAAACTATCCTTGAGGAAAATCCGGACTCCGAATCTCAAGGATCCACTGAGCCCCTCGCCGAGACCTTCACCAAGCAACCTCCTCTCTTGCCTTTCCGAGGTGGCATGATTTTCAACATCAGTATCGACAGCCCCCTCGGAACGGCGAAACAGATGAGGAATGCGCCGCCCATGAAAACAGGAACGCCAACCGCGTGCAATGGCGTGATAATGAACACGCCATCGTGATGGCCGAGGCCGCTCGTGATAACCAGTTTGATTCACAAGGAAGGCCCCTCCATCGCAACCTCAACTGAAGAATTCCTCCGCATTGACGGCCACGACATTTTCAAGACTCCGAGCACTAATTTGGCCATGGCCGCCAACGAACTTGCTCACCTACCACAGACGCCTGAGCTCACCAAGGTCGCCGCTATGCTTAAAGCAGCACACTGTCAAGTTAACAAGATCCGAGAAGTTCAGAGACCTTCATGCTCCACAAGCGTGATCCGCCGATCAGCTGATCCTAGATCTAATCGTCGCCCTAGTCAAAGCCAGCTTCGCCGACCAGTCACCACCTCCCTAGGGGAGAGTTGGAGGCCACCACATCGAGCATCATTGCCAGCACAACCAAGAGGTTGAACAGGACGCCCGAGTGCACCTCAGCAACCTTCGGGACGCACGACGGCGTATCGATCAACAATGTTTCGGGCGCCCTAAAGATGAAGTACGACATCACCAGGAGTACGAGGAGGAGTACGGACAACCTGGACTCAGCTCTAGAGCCAATCGTCGCCAGGCAATACTGCCGATGTCGGTCCCGACAGCTTGGAAGGGCCCCCTGCATTCACCAGGGCACTCCGAATGCTCCAGTGGCCCCAGTGGTTTCAAAATCACCAGAGTCGAGCCCTATGAAGGAAGGATGAACCCAACTTAGTGGCTATAGGCTTACACCACCGCTGTCCGCGCCACTGGAGGAGACACCAACGTCATGGCAAACTATCTCCCTGTCATGCTCACGCCAGCCGCCATGAGCTGGTTCACAAGCCTCGCCCCGAACTCCATCGGCTCTTGGGAAGATCTGAAGAGAGTTTTCACCAACAACTACATGGCCACTTGCAGGCGGCCGGGCACCAAGCATGACCTTAACCGCATCAACCAAAAGTCGTCCAAACTACTCCGCATCTACATCAGACGCTTCTTCGAGATGAGGAATTCTATTCCCAACATCACGGAAGCCGAAGTCATCACCGCCTTCGTCCGAGGACTTCATCATCGAGAACTCCATTCTAAGTTCAATAGAAAGCCACCTACCGACATCGGCAAGATGATCACAACTACCAACCAGTATGCCGACGTCGAGGAAGCGGAGGTGCTTTTTAACGAAGATATGGGCACTAATCGCCCACCTCGCCGCCATGATGACTGCAACGAATGACCGACAGCACAACGTTTGCTGCCATGACGATCGCAACGACAACCGACAATACAACGATCACCGCTATGGCGACTGTAGTTTCCACCGAGACAGCGGATGTGATCGACCAGACGGATTCAAACCTAGTCAGAATCGCCGCCGTCGACCAGATCACTTTGTTGCCAATGTCAATGAGCCACGTGCAAAGCATAACTACGATGAGCAGTACAAGAAGATCCTCAACGGCCTAGTGCCCCCTGCACAAAAATGCCAAACACAAGATGAAATATTGCCTTGGTTAGGCTAAGGAATTCCAGGAGAAAAAATACAACGACGACAATGGTGGGAACGGAGGACGCCGACCACCAGGGGATAATAATAATGCCTTCCAAGACCATGACAAGGTGGTCGCCACCATCTTCAGGGGTTTCGCCTCCAACAAAAGCAGAAGGGAACAGAAGCTTGCCGCCCGACGAGTGCTCGCCGTAGTCTCAGAAGAAACTACTACCAACCCTAGCTATCATCCATGGTCCGAAATCTCCATCACCTTCAGTAGAGCTGACTAGTGGGTGGACATACCCTACATAGGTTGTTTTCCCCTCGTCCTTGATGTGACTGTCTAGAAGGTGCTCTTCAAAAAAGTCCTCATCGACGGTGGGAGCGCTTTGAATCTACTCTTCGCTGGGGCCCTAAGGGAGCTCGGACTCAGGACAACAGACCTCACGCCCTTAGACTCCTCCTTCTGGGGCGTGGTACCTAGCAGGGCATCCAGACCACTTGGGGAAATTACCCTACTAGTACAGTTCGGCATAGCAACCAACTATAGAGTGGAGCATATCAATTTTTATGTCGCCGACTTCAACACCACCTACCATGCCATACTAGGGCGTCTGGCTCTGACCAAGTTCATGGCTGTTCCACACTATGCGTATCTAGTGTTGAAGATGCCTTCGCCTGCAGGAGTCCTGTCTCTGTGGGCCAACCTCTCCATCGCCTATGCCTACGAGATAGAAAGTATCGCCCTCGCTAAAGCCACCGACCTCTCCATCCAGATGGCCAGCGTGGTCGCTGAAGCCAAGACCATATCTGCTGATGACATGGAGATCCTAGAGCCTCCCTAGGCCTCCACCAAGTCCAAGGAAGTCAAGGAGATCGGCCTCGACCTTGACGACCCTTCCAAGACGGTGAAAATTGGGGCTCACCTTGACCCCAAATAGGAAAGCGTGCTCGTCTCCTTCCTACGTGCCAACACCGATGTGTTTGCTTGGAAACCTGCAGACATGTCAGGGGTACCACGGGAGAAGATCGAGCACTCCTTGAATGTCTCACCAACCGCTAAGCCGATCAAGCAGAAACTTCGCCGATTCGCGCCAGACAAAAAGGAGGCTATTAGGGTAGAAATAAAATGGCTTTTAGCTGCTGGATTTATAAAAGAAGTGTATCATCCATATTGGTTAGCTAATCCTGTTTTTGTTAAGAAAAAGAATAAAGAATGGAGAATGTGTGTTGATTATACTAATCTTAACAAACACTACCCTAAAGACCCCTTTGGCTTGCCTCAGATAGATGAGGTTGTAGACTCCACCGCCGGCTGCGAGTTGCTCTCCTTTCTCGACTGTTACTCAGGCTACCATCAGATCTCCCTCAAGGAGCAAGACCAGGTTAAAACATTGTTCATCACGCCTTTCGGTGCATACTGCTACACCACTATGTCCTTCGGACTAAAGAACGCCGGCGCAACCTACCAAAGGGCTATCCAGACGTGCTTCGACCAATAGATCGGCTGCAATGTCAAAGCCTACATCGACGACGTGGTCATCAAGACTAGAACCACCGACAATCTTATCACTGACCTTGAAGAAACTTTCTCCAACCTAAGCAAATATGGATGGAAGCTGAACCCTTCAAAGTGCATCTTTGGAGTTCCATCCAGTATCCTACTCGGCTACATCGTCAGTGCTTGGGGCATCAAACCAAACCCTGACAAAGTCTCCGCCATCACCAACATGAAACGGCCGACGTGTGTCAAGGATATATAGAAGCTTACAGGCTGCATGGCAGCGTTAAGCCGATTTATCTCGCGCCTCGGTGAAAAAAGGCTACCTTTCTTCAAGCTCCTCAAGGCCTCCGAGCTTTTTTCTTGGTCGGAGGAGGCAGACACAGCTTTCGAGCAGCTCAAATTGTTTTTAACAAAACCTCCAATCATGATAGCGCCATGATCAGATGAAACTCTGCTGGTTTACATCGCCGCCACTTCTTGAGTTGTCAGTACAGCTATTGTTGTTGAATGCGAGGAAACTAGACACGCCTACAAGGTACAGTGTCCAGTCTATTTCATCAGCGAGGTACTTAATGAGCCCAAAACTCGTTATCCTCAGGTGCAAAAGTTGTTATATGCAATTTTAATCACCTCACGCAAGCTCCGACATTACTTCAAATACTACAAGATCGCCGTGGTCACTGAGTTCCCTCTAGGAGACATTCTCCGAAATAAAGAGGCCAATGGTCGTATCATCAAGTGGGCTATTGAGCTTCGGCACCTACTCCATTGACTTCAGAAGTAGGCCAACCGTAAAGTCACAGGCGCTCGCCGATTTCATCGCTAAGTGGACCAAAATCCAAGAACCCATCACCGCCACTTGCCCTGAGCACTGGGTGATGTACTTCGATGGTGCCCTTAATATCAATGGGGTCGGTGTAGGCATTCTGTTCATCACACCGATAAGGGATAAACTCCGATATGTTCTTCGCATACATTTCACGGTCTCCAACAACGCCGCAGAATACGAAGCATGTCTCCACGGCCTCTGTATAGCCATCGAGCTCGGCGTCAAATGCCTCATGGTATACGTGGATTCCGCGCTAGGTTATCAATCAACTTAATAAAGATTGGTCCTGTTCCAGTGAGAAAATGGATGCTTACTGCGCCGAAATTAGGAAGATTGAAGGGAAATTCTACAACATCAAGTACCACCACGTGGTACGGGATCAAAACCAAATAGCCGACCAGCTATCGAAGATAGGATCTTCTCGCACCACGGCTCCACCGGGGGTCTTCGTTCAGGACCTCTTGACACCATCCATTAAGGAAGACAAGGAAGTTGTAGAAGTAACCCCTACCGAGCAGTTGGTACTCATGATACCTTCGCAGGTCACCGATTGGAGGGAACAGTTCATCAAATACCTCTCCAACGGCGAAGTACCCGCCTGACAAAATCGAAACCGAACGATTAATTCGCCGAAGTAAGCACTATGTGTTGGTGGATGGTAGCTTGATGAGGAAAAGTGCCAAGGAAGGGATACTGTAGAAGTGCATCATCCAAGACGACTGACGTGAAGCTACTATCTGAAATTCACTCTGGCTCCTGTGGCAATCATGCGGCTTCAAGAACACTGGTCGGCAAAGCTTTCCGGGTAGGTTTTTACTGGCCCACGGCTATTATTGATGCAGAAGATCTCATTCGATGATGTGAGGGGTGTCAATTTTTCACCAAACAAATACATGTGCCGGCACAAGAATTACAGACCATTCCAACTTCCTGGCCGTTCGCAAGCTGGGGACTGGATATGATCGGGCCTTTCAAACCTGCGCCAGGAGGTTTCTGATATGTGTACGTCGCCATTGATAAGTTCTTCCAAGTGGATCGAGTACAAACCACTCATCGCAGCTACTGCTAAGAAAGCAGTCGGGCTCTTTGAAGACATCGTACACAGATTTGGTCTCCCAAACAGCATCATCACCGACCTCGGGACAACTTTTACCGGCCATCATTTTTGGGACTTCTGCGAGGACAGGTGCATCTCTATTAAATACGTTTCCATTGCTCATCCTAGAGCTAACGGTCAGGTCAAGCGAGCTAACGGTATGATCCTCGACGCCCTCAAGAAAAAGCTCTATCAGAAAGAAGAAAAGCACCCTGGGCAGATGGCTCAAAGAACTACCAACTGTGGTCTTGGGACTGCGCACTCAAGCTAGTCGTAGTACCGGCGTATCTCCATATTTTATGGTCTACGGCTCAGAGGCCATACTTCCAGCGGATATTGCATTCCGAGCACCCAGAGTAGAAAACTATGATGAAGACCAAGCCGTAGCTGTTCAGACAGAAGACATTGATCGGGCCGAGGAAGAACGTCTGATTACTTGCGTTTGCACAACCAAGTACCTCGAAGGTCTACGGAGGTATTACAACCGTAACGTCAAAGGTCGTTCGTTCGCGATCGGCGACCTCGTCCTACGTCGGAAACAAAAAACCGAAGGGCTTCACAAGCTATCTTCACCATGGGAGGGCCCTTACATCGTAAAAGGTGTTACTCGACCAGGGCCTTATCGCTTATGCGACTTAGATGGACTCGATGTTCCCAACTCCTAGCACATAGAGCACCTTATACGTTTCTACCCCTGAAATAACATAGATATGTATTCTTTACTTTAATATTAATAAAGTTCTGGTCTCCATAATTTCTCTACATTTTTCCTTCATCATAAGCTTCACCTACCGTTAGCGGGATGTAAGCCACTCCGCGACGGCCTCCAATACGCTCGACTAGTACGCCCAAATCACCGAGGATGATCGCCGAGCATGGTAACTCCGAATCGCCGAGCACGGTAACTCCAAATCACCGAGCACTAGTACGCCCAAATCGCTGAGCACGATCGCCGAGCACGGTAACTCCAAATCGCCGAGCATGATTACTCCAAATCGCCGAGCACGATTACTCCAAATCATCGAGCACGATTTCTCCAAATCGCCGAGTACGGCAACTCCAAATCGCCGAGCACGATTACTCCAAATCGCCGAGCACGATTACTCCAAATCGCCCAGCATGATTTCTCCAAATCACCGAGTACGGCACCTCCAAATCGCCAAGCACGATTTCTCCAATTCGCCGAACACGTTAACTCCCGATCGCCGAACACGGCCTCTCCAATTCGCCAAACACGACCTCTCCAATTCGCCGAACACGTTAACTCCCAATCACCGAACACGATTTTTCCAAAAATCGCCTACTATGCTTCCTCCGGGTCGCGTAGGTTTTTTCTACAAAAACAAGGACGGTGTTGCACTTCCAATTTTCGCAACATAGCCCGCCGATCATCAAACATCACACCTTTTTCCTTCTGTTTTCTATGGAAACGACCTAGTCCCCGACTACATCCTACACGTGCTTAGGGGCTCCACCCTCTATGTTACGGTTGGTCGGCTATGGTTCCTTGGCCATGCCTGTTCGTCCTACACGTGTTAGCGCCTCTGCGCTCGATATTATGGACTATGGGCTAGTCAAGGCCTAGATTTCAGATATGAACTAACTGCTCGGACGCCAGCTTTAGCCATTTCTCTCGCCACGTTATTCAAGTTGGCTGCTGGGCAGAACGTTTTTTCATAATAGTAACTCTGGAGGACACCAAGGCTCTAACATCCCACCAAACGTACCATGAGCATGGTGCTCTGCGTGTTGGATGGTAGGACACGGTCTTATGACAATGCCTATTTCTCCAACATACGCATGGGCTCCGCGTTATGCGTTACGGATCACGACCTAACTAAGGCATCAAGTTCAGTGAAAACTAAATGATTGAACACAGCTTATATTGGGAAAAAATGCATCGGGTTGATAATACGCCGATTCTTCATAGCCACATAAATCAAGTATTACAGGCGGTAATATCCGAGCAGTACTTTAAGCTTTGCCAACAGCTTCTGTTTCGCCAAACAGGTCTATATCGCCGACAAGCACTTTCGCCACATCCTCAACGTCATCCTCTAGATGCTGGGTCTGCACGTCGCTCAGCCCATCGGTGAACCCACCACCTATCAACTGGATGTCAACGGATGGATAATGGGACCGAACCACCGCAAGGGCATGAGTAGCGGCAGTCAAAACGGCGTCACGGTTGAAGTTTTTGAAGTTCTCCCATGCTGCCTTACATCTCTGAACGATGGTGTCTGGCCCTTGCTGCCTACCATCAGGACGGGGCACCGGTTCAACGTCGACATAGTCGAGCACTGGTTTTATTGCGGCAGTTATAGTGTTGAAGTTGTCCTTCTGGACTTTGGCTTCTTGCACCAGCACATCAAACTATGCCTTGGTTTTATGTCGATAATCTACCAGAATTACAATGGTTCATCATGGCAAAAAAGTATTACGGCGTCACTTCCGATCAGGGGAAACCTACCTTTCAATTCTTCGGCCAGTTTGTCGGCTCGCTCCAACTCCTTCGTTTTCTCTTGATGGATTTGTTCGATGGTTGTAACAGAACCGCCCAATTTATACAAGATCAAGTACGGTTGTCCTCGCTAACACGTTGACACGTGCATACTTTCACTCATATAAACCCGGTAGTCCGCCGAGTGTCCCGAAAGACCTCGGTAAATCAACATCACAACCAAGATCGTGGGATTAAGCAAATACACATCACATACACAGGGTTGCAGCGGAAAATAATATTACAAATGGATTCACAAATAATAGTACAAGTTTTGGTTTTAAAACCGCTTAGTGAAAACAACACAGCTTTCCAATGATTACATTAATATAAGTTCCAAATATATTGCTAGCATAAGTGACATCATCCGACAAAAGCATATAGATGAGAAGTAAGTATAGAATCACCGAGCCCACCGGCGGTTATCCACCATCTTCAACAGGCCGAGAACTTCACCTGCAACATGGTGGGATAAACCCTGAGTACTCGAATGTACTCAGCCAGACTTACCCGTCGTAAACCAGAAATAAAGTGACACCAAGGATTATGCAAGGCTTTATTTGATGGAGCTGAGCTGACAACCTTTTTGCATAAAAGCTTGAGTAATCATAATCATTATCCGCCTATACTAGAAGCGACTTTTAGCCATTACCTACCATCTATATTAGCACCTATACTAATCAATCACTTAATTAAGTTGCAAACAATAATAACCATATCAGGTAATTCATGGCTCATTATCATAGTCATCATCATCATCATTTAACCATATCATTAAATTTAGTGAGTCTACGTTGCCGCTGCTCAGTCAAGTTCTCACTATCCGGGAGAGATGGCGATTCGAATAGATTCCTATCCAGCTGGAGGGGTATTCCTAACACAAACCCTGCTTCCCCCGTCAGGGTCGCAACAAGTCACCTTTGGTACAATTCAGGAGTCGCGGGTCCGAACAGATCGGCATTCTTAGAGAACCACTTTGCCAAGGTTGTTCGGGACTCTAACCCGCCTTGGACTTATGCCAATGGCTCTCCGCACAGCCTTACTACCTCCAGAGTGCCGCCACTGCTCGCATTCCCGGCCTGAATCGAGCTACTAGGCTTCGCGGTCGGAACGACTTATCTGGCCAGCTAAGTGTTAGGCTGCGTTCAACATGACATGAGGACGTACAGCATATCGGTCCTTAAACGACTCAAACGGAGTCACTATGTTCAAACCTACACAAGACCCCGCCCGGTCTTAATTCATTATTCACATGGTTCTTTTCCACGATAGCAAATACAGCCAACCGTGATCCACCTCATCCTAAAGCTCACTGGTGACAGGAAATCACCTGACTTCTACCGCACTAAGCATGGCTAAGCATTTAACTCGTTCATGAACTTAAATAGGATTCTAGTGCGATATCTGGACAAGGAAGGATATATAATGCAGCAATTGGTTCCAACCAATTCCTATACTTAATGCATCATCAACAATAAAAGATACTTAATGTATTTGTAAAAACATGGGAGGCTTAATATGCTCCGGAGCTTGCCTAGGATCCGACACAAGTCAGTTCAGTTAGGTTGCACCGTCCTGGTGACATCTCAGGTCCTAGCACTTGCATTCAGGGGTTCTTCCATCTTCTGGACAGCCCACCATTACACCATCGTCTGTCTCCACATCATGCGCTCCACGTCCATGTGCTGTACCTAGCGTACCTAGGATGAGATGCATAGATGCAGATGCATGAACATAAAGAATACACATGAAGGAATGCAACAAGAATACTAAACAGCATATGTTACACTATACACACATAAGCATGTCATACAACCAGCTAGCTATACATGATCAAGTACTTCACAATTTAGCAAAACATTTTAGGCATGCTACCTTAACTCTAGGTGTCCAAGATAACCATTTGCAATCATACAAACAAGAGCAAGTAGAAGCAAACAATTCTAGATACAAGCAGATTTGGACAGCAGCAAACAGTCACTTGTTTCAAACATAACTTAAGCTACAAACATCCCACAAGGATGATCTAAGACTTTATGAAAATCCATAGAAATTGTCTACAAGATTGATGTTTACATAAAAAGCTAATTACAAAGTTAAACAGGTCAAACATGTAGATGTTTCAGACCTATCCAGACATGGACATAAAACTGATTGCAACTTCAGAGAAGCATAACTGTAGTTACACAAATCCAAATGACATGCAAGAAGACATTTTGGAAAGCTTATGAAATTATCTACATTTCATATATAACCATCAGAGCATGATTACCAAGTTAAGTAGGTCGAAATTATACCTTTACAGAAACTGGTCTAAACAAGACAGAGAGTAATCAATTCTGTAACTCAACTTTAAACAACTGTAACTCTTAAACTAATTGACCAAATGACACCAAATTTTAACAGCAGCTAGATACATGAATTATCTACAACTTTTGTATAAACAAGTTTCACAACCAAGCACATTATCATGAAGAACTTTGCTAAGTTCCCAGATCTGTCCATAAACCACATCGGCAAGAATAATTATTAACTTATGTTGCAAATTCATAATTGGGCAAAACCAACTGTACCAACATTTCACATATGACTAAAGAACACCAGAAAACCTAGTGTCCATGACCAAATAAATTCTTTTAATGCATTTCTTAATTTATTTTAGATAACAAGGTGACTTAATGAACATATACCAAAAGCATATAATAAATTCTACAAAAATTATAGTGGCTCACATATGCTTCAAGTAGACTACTGTAAAAATTGCACTCAAATTTATTAACAGAAACACCCTCCACAAAAATAACAAGGCAGAAAGGCTGATATTTGAATAAATAAGAATCCTATTGAAAAGTATCAAACAACAGATTTCATATTTTTCTTAGCATACTTAAGGTACCAAGGTGACCTCCAATAAATTTCATGAGCATTGGATCTATATTTTAAACATAAAAATTCACCAAAGGATTACCTAATTAATAAAAGGAATTTCATAACTCAAAAACTAGACATGCACTATCTCCCAAAGTTTTACCAGAGAATACCCATATCAAGAAAAGCTCACCATTCAAATTTCATAATTTTTGGAGCACTACAACTCCAGATATGAAATACACAAGTTCGTATGCATCCAACAATTCTTTTGGAAGGGCAATTTAATTCACCCAGCAAATCTACTACACAAGCTCAGATTATATTTTTACTAAACACTAGACTTCCCAAAGAACACTACAAATTTGAAGCACATCATTTAGATCCCTAGAACTTGAGATATACATTTTACAAATTCATATATAAATCTGTAAAATAAAGAAAAACAAAAACAAAAGTGAAACTTCACTGCTGGGCCAGCCTGCTGACCCACGCGCGGCCTGCTCGGCCTGGCCCGCCCGGCCCGCATGAAGCGTTCGGCCCGCCCCTGACAGCCAGGTCCCCAGCGTCAGCCGCCGCAGGGCAGAGGGTTGGCTCGGCCAACGTTTTCTCACCGGCAGCGAGATCTCCGGCGAGAAGGTCGACACCTACGCGTTCCTTATGTCAAGCCGCATCTAATGGTACCCCTTATGAGACCTAGGGTTGAGCGGAGCAAGGTCACCGTCGGCCATGGCGGCACAGCGGAGGGGCTCGGCGGTGCGCCGGCCATCTCCGGTCGGTAGCAACTCGGCTAGGCTCAAAATGAGCATCACAGTGTCCTAGGGAATGAAAAGAACAAGAGCGGAGGTGCTGAGGTACTCCAGATGGGGCTGGCCACGGAGCACCCAACTCCGGCAAGGTTGCGGCGGCGTGGAAATGTCGAATGCGACCTCACCCGAGGTCGATTGACGGCATGGATAAGATGAGAAGCTAGAGGAGATCTCGTCGATGCTATGGAAGAGACGGAGGGAGCTGAGGTGCGGAGGTGAGCCCGCAGAAGCTCGTCGGAGCTCACAGTGGTAATGGCGCTCCGCCGCGGAGGAAGAGGAAATGTGGCCTCTACCTTGACTCTCCGGCTCAACGATGAGGTGGACGAGGTCGAGGAGATGATGGTGAATCCGTGGGTGAGATGGAACAAGGTGAGGCGTAGTGGCGAGCGTGCACGAGCTCGACGAAGCACGCGGCGGCGATGGCAGCGCGCTCCTCTGCCTCGGCTTGCTCAGTAGAGGGAGGGGAAGGAGAGAATGGAGAGGGAGGCGAACTAAGGGCGTCGGGGCGGTCTTGATGGATGTCGAGCCCTGACCAGTGGGGCCAGCGACGACGTACGGGTGCCACGGCACATCCACGCGGCGTCGCCGGTCTATGGCCGGTCGGCCACCGAGCTGGCTTGCTTCTGAATCAACGTCCACGTTTCTCCGACTGAAACTCCATTTTCAACGATCCATAACTCCAAATATGTTCGTCCTTTGCCACAATTTCAGTAATACAAGATGTAGAGCTACATGGGAACTACAACTTTGTCAACATGAGTTAGAGCTGGATCGACCTAGATTGGAAGTTACATTGTTCCAAAGTATGAATCCTGAAACTGTAAAACAGCTTTACACTTAGCAAAATTTGCGAAGTCGAAAAACAACAGTTTGTTGATTCATGTGAGCTCCATTTGACCGGGCTAGGCACTGAATTAGCTCTTGAGCATCAAACAAATTTGGTTCTATTCAACTTAAACTTCAACTTTTATTTAAGGTGTAACTCCATGCAAGCACTATAAGCAATGGGTCAACATAGGTCAAAGTAGCATCGTGGAAATGCTTAAATCTGAGTTTTAGACCGATTGATGCATTTTCTTGATCTCTGCTCACATGAACCCTTCATGACTTTTGTGGTAGAGTTCAATTAGAGTCATTTGGGCAAGGTTCCAAGGTTTGGTTGACGATCTAGAATTCCATTCACTTAATAAAGCAATCCAAGAAAGATGTAACTCATCATTTCGTGCGACTTCTTGATTCCAAACTTCACGAAACTTTTCCACGGATCAATATAGATGGATGTTGATGCGAGACATATGAAACAAGTACATCCAACATTACCCAAGCATACCTCTTAGAAAAGGGCAGCATGTAAGCAATGGTGCATGGTCCAAGTTTACGTGGTGGCTCATTTTCATATGTTTGACCTAACATCTCCATCATCACTTAATCTGTCATGTTTAATCTTAAACCCATTGCTTACTAGTGACAAACACCTGGGGTGTTATAGCCCTCCCCCCTTAAAAGAATCGCGTCCCGAGATTCAGGACGAAAGACTTTTATGGAAGAGAGACACATTACTAGTTTCCAATATCAGCGATAGCTTTAGGCTACATAGCTTCAACCATCAGATGGACCAAATTGGTCAGGACAACTTACTATACTTGTTCTTTGTAGTAAACTTTTGTCAAAAGCATTTCGTTCATTGACTTTCATAAAGCATTGTTACATTGGGAGGAATCCAAGATAGCACCGTACTTCGTTCTTGGTATACGAAGAGTGATACAGGCATAGACTAAATACTTGTAACATCTAATTTCCTAATGGATATAGCACAAAACTTATGGACTTTGCACTAGATTGCAGTCGGTTGATGGATATTCCATGCAACGGTGTTATATTGGCTCCTATGATCTGAAAAGCAATTCTCTACTAAAGTGGCTTGAGCACAACTTCTCGTAAAGGATGAGATCATAAATGGGGTAAACATCCTTTGAGGGTACGAGAAGCTAGTTAACCAATATCCAAACTGTGTGTAGCGGTGCAATCACTCATATGTCAATCGATGGAAAGCTACATAATGTTCCATGTGTGCAGTGCTCTTTCTCTGATAACAGTACTGTATTACCTGAGTCGGTTGAGTGAGCGGTGAATGTAATAGCTGACTCTGTTGACTCAGCGTTTTCGATGACCATTATTTAAGGGAATTCTCGTATCCAAACGGCAACAGTTACCTGAGTTGTATCTGAGGTAACCCCTTGGGTAAAACACATGGAAGACACCTTAGGCATGTTAGCATTGGAGAACCATTGATGCAAAGGGATGTTAGTGAGGCTTGGAGGGCAACACAAGTTGCAAGTAATCACAAAACTAGGGACTAGTTCACTACCAAGCAGGGTAAGTACAATTTGCATTCATGGTGCAGTTGCACAGCAAGTTGGGTTTACTTGCATCATATCAAAACCAGCTTTCTTAAACTATATTTGATGTTGAGGTTTCCATTCTTAGGCCAACCAATATCTCAAAAACCATAATCCAAAAATCTATGGTTTGACACCTTTCGAATTACTTTCGATTTGCAAGGGTATAAATTGACTCGTAGAACACCTCGATTGCTCGAACATTGTTGATAGAAGAGGCCAAGAACAAGGTACAAAAGGGGTCCAAGGAGTCTTCTTTAGGGCATATAAAGGATTATCTAGCAACAATTATTGACCGCGTTACATACCTTGGCATCAATTGCAAACACAACTTTTGAATGCGAAGGATGATCGCAGTCACAAAGAAATTACAGATTCTGTACTCTTTGGTTTTCTATTCATATTTCACAAACTAGTGCTCCATTGTGCATGAATTTTGGTAGAAACATAGATCCATGAGTCCTCTAACCGCTCACCAAAATTCAGCTCAAATGGACACTGTTTGACTATCCAAACAATGCGGCTACCAAAACTGCTGTGTTCTGAAATGGCAGCAAACCGAGCCGAGAAGATATCTCTCAAATCCGATGTTTTACTCAACCAATACTCAAGCCAACTTAAGACATTGAAGGGTCCTAAGCAAGGAATGAGATCACCAAGTTTGGGGTCAATCCAACTTTGTTTGAGTCACTAATCGCCGGCTTGAAGATAACCGGTTTAGTGCCACAAAATCTGGACAGATTTCGTGTTCTCCCTTTTTTTTCGCTTCACACGTTGAGGTGTGTGTTTTGCACTCTCTAACCTTTCTCATAGCAGCAGTAGCATTTTTCTCTAAGGATGTAGACTAAGGTTTTCCATATATGATTCTCAGGAAACAACTTAAATCATTTGATTTAGACAGCAACTTGACTATGCACAAGCATTGGACTTGTGACTATGTTTTTCGGAACACAAAGCATACTCTTCATGGAGGGACTGTCCTACAGAGATAAGGGAACGTCTCTTATTATCCTTTTGTGCCTCATCCAATAGAATTTGGAACAATCCTTTGATAGCACCATATACATAACGATGCTGACCAAAACTAGGAACGTGCTTTCTCTAGCTCTTTACTTAGCTGATATAGCATCCAGCACTAGCTGTTTGATTGTCCAAGATGGACTTGACTTGACAACATAGGGCTTGGAGAAGGAAGCAGTACTAGCATCGATGACCGGCTTTGCTGTTCGTTTGCTTAACATTGTTCTGTGAGATCTGGCCTTCATAATTAGCAAAAGGTTGTCACCTAGCCGGAGGTTAAGCTTCCTACTAGTAACTAATCAGTTGTCTCTCAACACTAAAAGTTCTAAACCTTCACTCTTGCCAACAATAGTTGTGATTTACTCATAACAGATGGTCGCCATCGAAGTCAGCAGACAAGGGTTCACACTAGAGATTGTTGATCTCGACCGTGCGATCAACATGCACATAATAATCAAGACTTGGATAGCCAGGTCATAATCATAATGTGACATTTGATTCTTATCTGACAACAACTTGTCCAACATTAAGTGTTGTGTGCCTTTCTGATCCAACAATGATGACATAAGTTGTTCACTAGGTGACGGACGTCAATACTGGGACAACCAAGTGGAGTCACTTATCTACCACCTCTTGTAGTCGGTTAATGTTTATGTTGGTGACCAGTTCTTCAAAGGTTATCCTTTTTGTGACTTCAACCGGAAGCTCTACTACTTTTGGTCTGATATAGGGATCTTCGATAAGATAGGGAGAGATAACCAAGGAAGAGCTCATGTGAAAATAACACATTGGTGCAGTTCTGCAATGGATCATGACTAGAAACCTTGATACCTGCGCGCACCCTAGTAGCACAACCATGTGCCGGCCGGCCACAAGGAGGCCCTAGGTTCCGTCGTGGCACCGTAGTTGCTACTCATAACACCATTACTGATCACACACCCAAAGTGATTTTTTTTCAAGTTGCACAGATTGGGTCATAAGAACAAGCACTATGCAAAGGAGGGATAGCAAACAAGGATAGTCACAAGGTTAGGAATCAACAAGGAGGCGATCAGAAGGTCAAAACACAGCGCAAAAGAACATAGCCTAATTGCTGAAGGCACCTAAGCAAGAGACTCTTGCTTAATTTCCATATATGCCTCGTGTCCACCAAAGTGATTACCAGATAAAGATTAACATGAGATTTGGTCCTATCGAGCAGCAATAGGAGATCAAGACTGATAAACATCCAGAGACTTGAAAGGGTTGGAGGCAAAATAAATGAGATTCGAGGGACAGAGCCATTGCACTGACTAGGGATTGAGTTGATAAAGCAATGACATGATCTGTGAGGAAAAGGTTCCAAAGCCAGGGCAGATAACGATTAGCGTTGCACTAGCTCATTAGTAGGAGAAAGAGCAATGAGGTCTAATAAGGAATTTTTTGTAGCAGGGTCCTCCCACACAGGAGCGGGACAACCACAAAACATGCAAGCATTCAAGGGAACTAAGCTTGGGCCTAAGGTCAAGCAAAGGCATAGATAAAGTCTTCGTAGCACAACGTTCAAAGCTAGCGACCATGTGTACAGGCTCAGGTTCCTAAGAGAGAACTTAATTGTCGACGACAACCCTGAGATTACCAAAACTTGGACGCTGTTCTAGGATAGCGCTATTCAACACTCGTATGCTTACTGAGGACAAAAGGAGTGACAGCTACTGCACTACCTAAATAACAAGCATCCACACCTACATCATTGTCTTAAGCGAGCATTTCGAATATATTCAATCCGATTAGCTTAAGCAACTATTACTAAGCACAAAGCTCATAAATAACAAGCAATCACCTATAGCAACACCACTACACATATCATGTAACACATGGTGGTAAGGCACTGTTATCTTTTGTTTCCTTTTTACTGAGTAGGTGGATATCTCTACAAAACAAGTTTTACATACATTTAGCAATTTAGTTTTCAAAGGGGTGAAGTTTTGCTAATTAATAACTTATCAGCTATTTCCTTTGGAAGCCAACATACGAGGCAAAGCTAATCACATACTAACTTCAAGCATAGCTATTCAAGCAGCATGGGGCAAGGCATTTTGGCTAGCTTCACACAGGGAAAATAGTGACATCACATTGATCACAAGTTACTTAGCATTAGAACAAGGTGAGGGAAGCATATTTATGCACAAGCACAATCATGATGCATGCTCGTCCTATTCGTCCTCACGAATTTGCCAGCCTAAGGTGGCAATCACGTTCTATGTCGGTGGCATAACATGTACTCTCTCGATATATAGCTAGTCGTCAGCTATATTCAATCTACGCATTCGTGGTTAGCGTACCTACAGGCAAATTCATTGCAGCCCATCCCCACAAGAGATAAATAAACACACAATGAAAGCAGTAAACTAAGATACTCTCTATATATACATCCCCCGATGTATATACTTCGATATCCATAGCTACCCAATAAATATACCCGCAATTAAGTACCTTTATATATAGATGTGTGTAACATGTAAATATTCCAATAACCAAAGCTAACTCTCCCCTAGACCGATAGTGGGACGGTCATGCTCTCACAACTCACACTTACCTGGGCGTAGAGACAATTGATCCATACATTACCATTCAAGCGAATGGCATCCATACAATAGCACGCCGTATGGACGACGAAAATAAAAACCCCCATGTTAGTACTTAGATAGCCACCTAATAGTCCTTAACTGGGCATAAAGGAGGATGTCGCTAGCATAGTTTTGCAAATTAGTTTTTGACAAATTTGCCTGTAGCTAAAGTTTTAGTTAAAATAGGCTTTTTAAAACCAAAACTTTGTTTTTAAAACAATGTACATGACAGTATTATGCTTAATCTTGCTCTAATACCAGCTATAATAGAACCGCCCAATTTATACAAGATCAAGTATGGCTGTCCCCGCTAACACGTTGACACGCGCATACTTTCACTCATATAAACCCAGTAGTCCGCCGAGTGTCCCGAAAGACCTCGGTAAATCAACATCACAACCAAGATCGTGGGATTAAGCAAATACACATCACATACACAGGGTTGCAGCGGAAAATAATATTACAAATGGATTCACAAATAATAGTACAAGTTTTGGTTTTAAAAACGCTTAGTGAAAACAACACAACTTTCCAATGATTACTTTAATATAAGTTCCAAATATATTGCTAGCATAAGTGACATCATCCGACAAAAGCATATAGATGAGAAGTAAGTATAGAATCACCGAGCCCACCGGCGGTTATCCACCATCTTCAATAGGCCGAGAACTTCACCTGCAACATGGTGGGATAAACCCTGAGTACTCGAATGTACTCAGCCAGACTTACCCGTCATAAACCAGAAATAAAGTGACACCAAGGATTATGCAAGGCTTTATTTGATGGAGCTGAGCTGACAACCTTTTTGCATAAAAGCTTGAGTAATCATAATCATTATCCGCCTATACTAGCAGCGACTTTTAGCCATTACCTACCATCTATATTAGCACCTATACTAATCAATCACTTAATTAAGTTGCAAACAATAATAACCATATCAGGTAATTCATGGCTCATTATCATAGTCATCATCATCATCATTTAACCATATCATTAAATTTAGTGAGTCTACATTGCCGCTGCTCAGTCAAGTTCTCACTATCCGAGAGAGACGGCGATTCGAATCGATTCCTATCCAGCTGGAGGGGTATTGCCTAACACAAACCCTGCTTCCCCCGTTAGGGTCGCAACAAGTCGGTCCTTAAACGACTCAGACGGAGTCACTATGTTCAAACCTACACAAGACCCCACCTGGTCTTAATTCATTATTCACATGGTTCTTTTCCACGATAGCAAATATAGCCAACCGTGATCCACCTCATCCTAAAGCTCGCAGGTGATAGGAAATCACCTGACTTCTACCGCACTAAGCATGGCTAAGCATTTAACTCGTTCCTGAACTTAAATAGGATTCCAGTGCGATATCTGGACAAGGAAGGATATATAATGCAGCAATTGGTTCCAACCAATTCCTATACTTAATGCATCATCAACAATAAAAGATACTTAATGTATTTGTAAAAACATGGGAGGCTTAATATGCTCCGGGGCTTGCCTGGGATCCGACACAAGTCAGTTCAGTTAGGTTGCACCGTCCTGGTGACATCTCAGGTCCTATTACTTGCATTCAGGGGTTCTTCCATCTTCTGGACAGCCCACCGTTACACCATCGTCTGTCTCCACATCATGCGCTCCACGTCCACGTGCTGTACCTAGCGTACCTAGGATGAGATGCATAGATGCAGATGCATGAACATAAAGAATACACATGAAGGAATGCAACAAGAATACTAAACAAGCATATGTTACACTATACACACATAAGCATGTCATACAACCAGCTAGCTATACATGATCAAGTACTTCACAATTTAGCAAAACATTTTAGGCATGCTACCTTAACTCTAGGTGTCCAAGATAACCATTTGCAATCATACAAACAAGAGCAAGTAGAAGCAAACAATTCTAGATACAAGCAGATTTGGACAGCAGCAAACAGTCACTTGTTTCAAACATAACTTAAGCTACAAACATCCCACAAGGATGATCTAAGACTTTATGAAAATCCATAGAAATTGTCTACAAGATTGATGTTTACATAAAAAGCTAATTACAAAGTTAAACAGGTCAAACATGTAGATGTTTCAGACCTATCCAGACATGGACATAAAACTGATTACAACTTCAGAGAAGCATAACTGTAGTTACACAAATCCAAATGACTTGCAAGAAGACATTTTCGAAAGCTTATGAAATTATCTACATTTCATATATAACCATCACAGCATGATTCCCAAGTTAAGTAGGTCGAAATTATACCTTTACAGAAACTGGTCTAAACAAGATAGAGAGTAATCAATTCTGTAACCCAAATTTAAACAACTTTAACTCTTAAACTACTTGGCCAAATGACACCAAATTTTAACAGCAGCTAGATACATGAATTATCTACAACTTTTGTATAAACAACTTTCACAACCAAGCACATTATCATGAAGAACTTTGCTAAGTTCCCAGATCTGTCCATAAACCACATCGGCAAGAATAATTATTAACTTATGTTGCAAATTCATAATTGGTCAAAACCAACTTTACCAACATTTCACATATGACTAAAGAACACCAGAAAACCTAGTGTCCATGACCAAATAAATTCTTTTAATGCATTTCTTAATTTATTTTAGATAACAAGGTGACTTAATGAACATATACCAAAAGCATATAATAAATTCTACAAAAATTACAGTGGCTCACATATGCTTCAAGTAGACTACTGTAAAAATTGCACTCAAATTTATTAACAGAAACACCCTCCACAAAAATAACAAGGCAGAAAGGCTGATTTTTGAATAAATAAGAATCCTATTGAAAAGTATCAAACAATAGATTTCATATTTTTCTTAGCATACTTAAGGTACCAAGGTGACCTCCAATAAATTTCATGAGCATTGGATCTATATTTTAAACATAAAAATTCACCAAAGGATTACCTAATTAATAAAAGGAATTTCATAACTCAAAAACTAGACATGCACTGTCTCCCAAAGTTTTACCAGAGATTACCCATATCAAGAAAAGCTCACCATTCAAATTTCATAATTTTTGGAGCACTACAACTCCAGATATGAAATACACAAGTTCGTATGCATCCAACAATTCTTTTGGAAGGGCAATTTAATTCACCCAGCAAATCTACTACACAAGCTCAGATTATATTTTTACTAAACACTAGACTTCCCAAAGAACACTACAAATTTGAAGCACATCATTTAGATCCCTAGAACTTGAGATATACATTTTACAAATTCATATATAAATCTGTAAAATAAAGAAAAACAAAAACAAAAGTGAAGCTTCGCTGTTGGGCCGGCCTGCTGACCCACGCGCGGCCTGCTCGGCCTGGCCCGCCCGGCCCGCGCGAAGCATTTGGCCCGCCCCTGACAAGCCGGGTCCCCAGCGTCAGCCGCAGCAGGGCAGAGGGTTGGCTCGGCCAACGTTTTCTCGCCGACGGCGAGATCTCCGGTGAGAAGGTCGACACCTACGTGTTCCCTGTGTCAAGCCGCATCTAATGGTACCCCTTATGAGACCTAGGGTTGAGCGGAGCAAGGTCGCCGTCGGCCATGGTGGCACGGCGGAGGGGCTCGGCGGTGCGCCGGCCATCTCCGGTCGGTAGCAACTCGGCTAGGCTCAAAATGAGCATCACGGTGTCCTAAGGAATGAAAAGAACAAGAGCGGAGGTGCTGAGGTACTCCAGATGGGGCTGGCCACTGGAGCACCCAACTCCGACAAGGTTGCGGCGGCGTGGAAATGTCGAATGCGACCTCACCCGAGGTCGATTGACGGCATGGATAAGATGAGAAGCTAGAGGAGATCTCGTCGGTGCTATGGAAGAGACGGAGGGAGCTGAGGTGCGGAGGTCAGCCCGCGGAAGCTCGTCGGAGCTCATAGTGGTAATGGCGCTCCGCCGTGGAGGAAGAGGAAATGTGGCCTCTACCTTGACTCTCCGGCTCAACGATGAGGTGGACGAGGTCGAGGAGATGATGGTGAATCCGTGGGCGAGATGGAACAAGGCGAGGCGTGGTGGCGAGCGCGCGTGAGCTCGACGAAGCGCGCGACGGCGATGGCAGCGCGGTCCTCTGCCTCGGCTTGCTCAGCAGAGGGAGGGGAAGGAGAGAATGGAGAGGGAGGCGAACTGAGGGCGTCGGGGCGGTCTTGATGGACGTCGAGCCCTGATCGGTGGGGCCAGCGATGACGTACGGGTGCCACGGCGCGTCCACGCGGCGTCTCCGGTCTGTGGCCGGTCGGCCACCGAGCTGGCTTGCTTCTGAATCAACGTCCACATTTCTCCGACTGAAACTCCATTTTCAACGATCCATTACTCCAAATATGTTCGTCCTTTGCCACAATTTCAGTAATACAAGATGTAGAGCTACATGGGAACTACAACTTTGTCAACATGAGTTAGAGCTGGATCGACCTAGATTGGAAGTTACATTGTTCCAAAGTATGAATCCTGAAACTATAAAACAGCTTTACACTTAGCAAAATTTGCGAAGTCGAAAAACAGCAGTTTGTTGATTCATGTGAGCTCCATTTGACCGGGCTAGGCACTGAATTAGCTCTTGAGCATCAAACAAATTTGGTTCTATTCAACATAAACTTCAACTTTTATTTAAGGTGTAACTCCATGCAAGCACTATAAGCAATGGGTCAACATAGGTCAAAGTAGCATCGTGGAAATGCTTAAATCTGAGTTTTAGACCAATTGATGCATTTTCTTGATCTCTGCTCACATGAACCCTTCATGACTTTTGTGGTAGAGTTCAATTAGAGTCATTTGGGCAAGGTTCCAAGGTTTGGTTGATGATCTAGAATTCCATTCACTTAATAAAGCAATCCAAGAAAGATGTAACTCATCATTTCGTGCGACTTCTTGATTCCAAACTTCACAAAACTTTTCCACGGATCAATATAGATGGATGTTGATGCGAGACATATGAAACAAGTACATCCAACATTACCCAAGCATACCTCTTAGAAAAGGGCAGCATGTAAGCAATGGTGCATGGTCCAAGTTTATGTGGTGGCTCATTTTCATATGTTTGACCTAACATCTCCATCATCACTTAATCTATCATGTTTAATCTTAAACCCATTGCTTACTGGTGACAAACACCTAGGGTGTTACAATGGTCTAGCGAAGCTGGTGGAGTTCTGCATCTTGCTCTACAAGCACAAAAGATAAGAAACGGAAAAATATATGGCCACTTACTGCAAAGCACATTGTATGAAAAAGAATACCGGATTTCAGCTTAGATACATCCTCCAACTGCTGGCACTTTCGGTCGAGCTGTTCAGTTTTACTATCAAGTTCTCCATTTTTCTTGCTCAACTGCTTGGACATTTTCTTAAGTTCCTCGGATACAATCACCAGCTCCTCGGATGTCTTCTTCAGCTGCTCAGACGAAACCGTTAGTCAGCTCGGACAGAACCCCATTCTGATGCTCAAGGTCTTGCAAGTTCGACTCCGCAAGGTCCCGCTCACACTGGGCCCTCTGAATACTTTTCTCTGAAAGACTTAAAGCCTCCCAGAGTATCTTATTTTCCTCAGCGAGGGGCTCCATCCTCTTTATTAGTTGGTGCCATTGATCGGCTGTCCGAGCTATCCCCTGTGGATTAACAATGAAAGAGATAAACCTTGATCTTCTGACAACATATATCAGTGTTATTGGAGTGGCACTCACCTCGATTTGAGTCATAACTCCAGCGACGGTGGATTTCAACCTCTTTATCTCCCTGGTGGTGTTCTCTTCCTCGACAACTACCACCTCTTCCCCGCGTTTCTAGAGAATCCGGACAGACTGGGGCTCAGGTGCGGCATGCTCGATCTCCATGACCTCGTCCTCCTCCGCCATCGCTTGAGGCACCACCAGGGGGCTCCATGGTTGGACCGCCGCTCTGACCACTCCCAGCATCCCTATGGGTGATGATGTTTGCTCCTCAGCCATTGATGGAGTTGCATCTGTAACCTCCGACGCATCAACAACAGCCATAGTTTCTGCTTCCAAGGTAACAACTTTTTCGATCGTAGCCGCGGTTGCGGTCGCCGATGCGCCGGTCGTGTGCGCCAACGATTCACCATCACCAGGTCTGCTGGGAGCGGCGGCTGGCCCGTCCTCTGTTTGTCAAGCACTCAGGGGACTCCTAGACTGGGAGCAGTCATCGTTTTTTCTTCTGAGGTCATGGGCCTCAGCGTCGCACTGCGTAATATCGGCTTCTCAGAAACAAGGAGAAATCAAGGAACAATATTATTACTCAAAGGCAAATATACTTACGGTTTGGTCTTCCGATTGATTTTCTTGAATCAGCAATGCCTCCCTGACCCCCCTAGGCGTAGCTGCTTGGTCGGCTTTATGGGAGGACTCCTACGCCTCTGCAGCGGGCTGCCGCTTGTCTTGGTGCCCGGGGGCACTCCCTTCTATGCGTTTGTCGGGGACTTCAGGTAGTTTGCATCACCAGGGCGTCTGCCGTTGCCCAACCATAACTTTCCCCTGCTCGATGCTTGGGAGCATCAACATCCACCGATACCTCCATCGTCCTCGGTGGAAGCGCTGACTGGTCCTCGTCGTCATCCGACCACTCCAGCATAGCCATTCGTCGTGGCCTGAGCTGCTCGGTCCTCTCCAAGAGAGATGCCGCCTGGTTTGTGTGCATGAGAGCTAGATGTTTTTCTCCTTTTTTGGACCGGCTCGTCTACTGCTGGTCTTTTTCTGCGGACCTTCTCTGACACTAGGGATGAACTATCCGACGAGGAGCTCAGCTCACCCTCTTTGGGCTGCATTGGCCACTGAGGATCTACTCCTTTTGGCCAATCGGCCCTCAGCACGTCTGACAAGTATATTGCCCTATCCTGCGAATGGATCTTTTCATAAGTAAGTTAGTCCTATGCTCGGCAATTAATGCCTAATAAACGCGAAAGCAAAATGGTTACCTGAGGAGGTGGGTTGGTACAGTTGAAAGCCTTCGTTCCTTTTGGCCAGCTGAATGAGACATTTGAAGTAAATAGATCCATGGCACGGTCTATCACTTCCTTCTTCGTCAGACGGTCTGTGTTCTCACGGGTACCGTCGTTGTCACCTTTATAGTCAAATGCTAGGGTGGGCCCTCTCTTTGCAGGGCTGAAGGCACCGCACTATAAAGCTAGACGCCACCAGTTCACCCTGAAGCTCAATGCCCTTAATCAAGTCCAGCAGTTCCATCACCTACTCCATCTCAGCATGGTTGGGTCTCTCCAACCAGTTAATATGATTAACCGGGATGTGGTGGACATTGCATCGAATCATTGGGTGACTTTGTTTGATATAGAACCATCTGGCATTACAACCTTTAAGGGAGGTATTTAGTGGAACGCTGATATATTCACTGGCCATCCCATCCCTAAGTTGTAGGTAAACACCGCCGACCACCTTGGAACCGCTACCCCCCTTCTTCTTCAGACAGAATAGGTGCCTAAAGAGGTTGAAGTGCGGAAGAACACCGAGAAACGCCTCGCAGAAATGGATAAAGATAGAAACATGCAGAATGGTATTAGGGTGCAAATTACAGAGGCTAATCACCCAAAACTCCATAAGATCCCTCAGAAAGGGGTGGATAGGAAACCCTAATCCTCGCTAGAAATAATCCTCAAATACTACAGCCTCATCGGTATGTGGCGTCGAAAAGGGCTCACCACTAGCTGGCCGCCATCCAGCAGTAAGACGATCTAGGAGAATGCTCGCTGCCACCATCTTATCGAGATTCTCCGCCGACGTCTTCGATGGCACGCACTCCTCGTCGTGGCTGGCTCCGGTGGCCACTTTCTTCAGCTTTGCGGCTCCTTTTTTCGGCGCCATTTCCTATGGTTTGGTCCTAGGGTTGGAGGCGAATGCTCTCGATTGGTGCGGAAGGTGAAGCACAGGAATTACGAAGGTAGGAAGCAGGGTGGCTTGACAGAGGTAGGAGGCGATGTGTGTGGCAGCGTGGTTATAAAGCACTTTCCCCACTCTCCCTTGACTCTGAGGGTTTTAGGGAAACCGTTCCCGTGATCAGCGCTACATCGACTCCTCCAAAATGGTTTAGTGGGCCGCAACTTGGGCTATCGCGTCGTAGTAGCCCACGCCGCTCATTTGTCGCCGCCACTTATTCTCTGAATTCTCTGCATTTTAATGAGGCTAGTAACTGATATTGTACAGCCATTACTCCGAATTTCTCGCCATAGTTTGATTCATCCGATATCTACGCCAGAAACATGGGGACTGGCTACCTGCTCGGATGGTTCACTAATTTCTGAGCCTGGCACCACGTGACTACGTCACCTACTATCAGGCTCGGGGACTAAGTGGGCACACTTCACCTTGTGGTGAATGTGCTTGTTTTTTGTCTCGAGGCTATGCTCAGGGACTGGCTACCTGCTCGGACGGTTCACTAATTTCTGAGCCTGGCACCATGTGACTACGTCACCTACTGTCAGGCTCAGGGACTAAGTGGGCACACTTCACCTTGTGGTGAATGTGCTTGTTTTTTATCTCAAGGCGAGGCTACGCTCGGGGACTGGCTACCTGCTCAGACGGTTCACTAATTTCTAAGCCTAGCACCACGTGACTATGTCACCTACTATCAGGCTCGGGGACTAAGTGGGCACACTTCACCTTGCGGTGAATGTGTTTGTTTTTCTGAAAGACTTCGAGCCTCCAAAAGATAAAACCAGGTATCTTTACCCTTGTTTTTGGATTCTAAGTGGGCACACTTCACTTAACCATGCAGGAATTTTTAATTTTGGATTTGAGCTCCTTACACCCTTATGACAAGCCATGCTCAGAACACACTGCTCGGCGATGTTGTATGCTACTCGGCAGCTGCTCACAACCGCTTGGTGACTCCTTATGGTGGTCGGATCATGATTTGGACAGCTCGGTTTTGGTTCGCACCTGCTCGGAAAGTCTCAAGACGGCGTTGCACAATGGGTACAAGGCGCTCGGGGACTAGATGTGGGGGGTACAACCCTAGATACCCACGGTAGGTCACATGGGCTATGCCTCCAGGGGTGGCCTAGCCCGCAAGGAGACTTGCAGGGCATGATTCTGTTCGCGCGACCCCCGTAAGGCACGGAGAGGATATACTGAAGATGTCACGAGATCTGATAGGATACATACGATCCCATGTTTCTTATAATCTGTTATTACTTTCCAGTTATCTCTTAGATCTAACCGACTTGTAACCTTACCCCCTAGACTATATAAGGTGGGTAGGGACCCCCTACGAATTCACGACAAATCATACGATAGCTAATGCAAACCAACAGACCACAGGAGTAAGGTATTACGTCGTACCGATGGCCTGAACCTATATAACTCTTGTGTCTCTGTTGCCTTCTTGTTCTTGATTACACGCTCCTCTACTGATCAATCTACCATCATGGGGTGCCCCTCTGATGAGGACATCCTCCACTATTAACCGCTGGCAAAGATGCAACAAAGGGGCCAAGTGGCCTAGTTGTAGTCGGGCGGCGACCGTGTGAGCCTCTGAATAATCCCACCTTGCTTAGCTTGGGAGGAGGAAGCCACCTTAAAAGGGAGAGCCACCCTTCCCCTATTGGACTAGTCTTTTAGGGATATTGGGCCTTTCTCTGAGTGGGTGTGCCTGAGAACTGTTGGGGTCCGGGCAGCCTTAATTTATTGGGCCTCGGCCAACCCCACTTGGGCCGAATGAATCATTTGGTATCAGAGCTGGGCCCTTGTTTAAGGGGGTCGGAATGATGAGGACATCCTCCACTATTAACCGCTGGCAAAGACGCAACAAAGGGGCCAAGTGGCCTAGTTGTAGTCGGGCGGCGACCGTGTGAGCCTCTGAATAATCCCACCTTGCTTAGCTTGGGAGGAGGAAGCCACCTTAAAAGGGAGAGCCACCCTTCCCCTATTGGACTAGTCTTTTAGGGATATTGGGCCTTTCTCCGAGTGGGTGTGCCTGAGAACTGTTGGGGTCCGGGCAGCCTTAATTTATTGGGCCTCGGCCAACCCCACTTGGGCCGGATGAATCACCCTCGGTGGACTGCCGATGATATTGTGTCGACACCTTGTTAGAAGCCTGCACATGCTTTTCTTTTAAATATAATGCTAGGTTCTTCATTTCAAGTTATCTTCACATTAGTTCTTTAGACGTGTGGTTGCTTGCTTTCTAAGCATTACCAGGATGTATGTGTGAATGTGTTGTGATTAGGTGGTACCATAGTTGTCACCCTTTTTGTCCTTGGTAAGCATACGAGTGTCGAAGAGCCTTATCCTGGAACAGCACCCAAGTTATGTTAAATCTCATGGTTGTCTCCAAGTTGATTCCCTTGCTTAGGAGCTTGAGCCTATGTGTGTGATTGTTAGCCCTTGAATGTTTGTGTATCCATGCCTTTGCTTGACTCATGAGCCTAAGATTAGTTCCCTTGAATGCTTGCATATGTCATGGATGTCTTGCTCTTATGTGTGAAGAGCCTGCCCAAAAATCCTTGTCGAACATCTCTGCCCTTCCTAAAGGTGATCCGGTGCAATGCTAACCTCTCGCTGCCTGAACCTCAGAGTCTTTTTCCTTGCAAATTATTTTGTTGCTTTATCAACTAAATCCTAGTTAGTGTATTGGCTCTATCCCTCGAATCTTGCTTGTTTAATCTCCAACTCTCTCTAGTCTCAGAATGTTTATCGGTCTTGATCTCATGTTGCTACCCAACAAGAGCAAATCCCATGTAAATCTTTTCTCTAGAGATCTCTATTGGTGGAAGTTAGATATGCGTGGAAATTTAAGCAAGAGTCTCACACTTAGTTGTCTACATTAGTTAATCTATATTTCACCTATGCCATGACTTTACCTTGGACCACCCCTTGTTGACTCCTAACCTTATGACTACCTTTGCTTGCTATCCCTCCTTTACATAGTGCTGGTTCATACAACCTAATCTCTGCCACTTGGAATTTCACTTTGGTTGTGCACTCGATAATGGTGTTATGATTAGCAACTAATAGTGTCGTGACAAAACTGGCAGCTTCCTGTGGTGCGCGACACAAGGTTGTGCTACTCAGCACGCGCTAGTATCGAGGTTTCTAGTCATGATCCATTTTGAAACCACATCGATGTGTTATTTCTTGTGGGATTTTTCCTTGGTTATCTCTCTATATCTAATCAAAAGATCCATATCTTAGACCAGATGTAGTTGGACTTCCTTCTAAAGTCAGTCTAGAGGATAACCTTTGCAGAACAGATCATCAACATAAATAATAGCAAACTACAAGAGGTGGTAGACAAGTGACTCTACTTGACTGTCCCTATAATGACATCGGTCATCTAGTGAGCAACTTGTGTCATCCCCGTTGGATCATAAAGGTACACAATACTTAAAGTTGGACAAGTTATTAGTCAGATGATAAATGGACCAGGACATTATGTCCTATAATAGGTCACTTGGTGCTCATGAGCTTCCTGTTCAAGTTCTCAATCTTTAGGTGCATAAGGATCATGCAGACAAAAAAACCGACCTTCTTTGGTGTGACCCCTTCTCGGCTGACTTCCATGGTGACTGTTTGTTTGCACATCCACTACAATTGTTGCCATCAAAAAGGAAATTTTGGAGCTTTTTAAGTGTTGAGAGACAACTAATTAGTTACCAGTAGGAAGGTTAATCTCTAGCTAGGTAACAACTCTTCAGTAGCTATGAAGGTTGTGTCTCACAGAACAATGACCAACAGGGAGTTGATCAACTAGTCAATGGCCTGAGTGGCACTCTATCTTCCAGAGCCACTGTGATCAAGTCAATTCCATCTTGAACCATCACATAGATAGTGCAAAATGTTGTATCAGCTAAGTAAAGAGCTAAAGAAAGCACATGTCCCTAGTTTCGGTCAGCATCGTTATGTATATGGTGCTATCAAAGGATTTGTTTAGGACTCTATTGGATGAAGCCTAGGGGGTAGTCAAAAATAGTTCCTTATCTTTGTAGGACTATCCCTCCATGTGGAGTATGCCTTGTGCCTCACAAAAACAACCCACAAATCAAGTGCTTGTGCATCGGTGAGTTGGTATCTAAATAAACGGTTGAGGTTGTTTCCTAAGAGGCATGTAAGGGAAAAACCCTAGCCTCCATCCTCAGTGAGAAAGCTACTGCTGCTTCTATAAGAAGGGTTAGAGAGTGCAGAACACACTCCACAATGTGTGATACAAAGAGAAAGAAGAGCGGAAAATCTAGTCCAAATTTCATGGCAACAAACCAGTTATCTTTAAGCCAGTGATTAGAAGCTCAAACATGGTTGGATTGCCACAAAACTTGGCAAGTTCATTCATCACTTAAGTTACTTTGATGTCTTAAGTTGGTTTGAGGATTGGTTGAGTAAATTTTTGGTCAACATCAAAGCTGGACTTCTATTTAAAGCTCGCATCCAAATGAAGCCAACATGCAAGTTTTAGAGATTACACCTAAGTATAATGAGGTGTCTCCGTGTATCCTACTGAATGTAGCACCATCCATAACAGGGTTGGGGTGCCAAACACATGAAGGAATGTGCTGCTCTAGGGCGGTAGTGCTAGTGCGGCCATCAGTAGTAGCATTATAACTTGGGTGCAAGAGGATTACCATACAGGATGAGAAATCTATAATGGAATAATTAAAGATAAGGGAGGGAGTGATGCAAAAATGTAATGGCATGAGTAAACATGATGTATGCATGTTCCGTACGTCCTCACGAATCTAAAATTTTTTTAACATTCTAGCGACATAGACGGTGGCATACATACGTTCTCTCATATACGTATCTAGTCGAGCTACATGTTGCGTTGTTAGTGTACCTATAGAAAATTTCATTGCAGCCCATCTCAACAAAAGAAATAAGTACGCAATGAAAGCAGTAAACTAAGATACTCTCCATATATACATCCCTGGATATACATACTTCGGTACCCAAAGCTATCTGATTGATACACCCACAATTAAGTACCTTCATATGTACATGTGTGCAACATGTAAGCATTCCGGAAACCATAACTAACTCTCCCCTAGACCGACAGTTGAACGGTCATGCTCTCACAACTCACTTTACCTAGGCTTAGAGGCAATTGATCCATACATTACCACCCAAGAGGATGGCATCCATACAATAGCACGCCGTATGGACGACGAAATAAAATGAAAGCAATTACCTCCCCCCCCCAAAAGTCATTACTTAATTAAGCCACCTGAAAGTCCTTATTTGGGCATAGAGGATATGACCACTGGCATACTTAGATAAAATTTTAGATTTGACACCTATATATAGGTAGCTATAAGATGTCAAAACTGTCAAAACTGATTTTTGCAAACAAAAGCTTTTGTTATAAATACACATATGACATGTTTAATGTTGAATCTAGCTCTGATACCAGCAATAACAGAACCAACCAATTTATAAGACCACAAGTACGAAAGCAATCACCGGAGTGATCAAACCGCCATACTTGAACCCATATAAACCCGGTAGTCAACTAAAACCACAAAGGATTTCAAACCAACTTGCATTACAACCAAGATCATAGTAATTCAACATAACAAGCCACATGTTACATCCATTTCACAAGTAGTTCATAAGTACCTCATACATCAGAGTACACATAGTTATTACAAAATGAGTTCACAAATAGCGGAAGCAAAGTAGTTTGACACCATCACACACTTAGTTCAAATACAAGCCAGTTCCATAGTCATATCCAGCAAAAGTAGTAAGATAAGATAACATAGATGATCATGCCCATGATCTAGTCTTCATCCCCCGTAGGGTGGAGACAATACTTGCAGTAGCCGTTATAGAGCACGTCATTTGCAACAAGGGGGAATAAACCCTAAGTACGAGAAGATACTCAGCTAGACTTACCCATCGTAAACCATAAATAAATGACACCAAGGAGTATGCAAGGCTTTATCGGTGGATCTTGCTTGACAACCATTTTGCATAAAAGCTTTAGCGATAAGAGAGCATAATTTGATTTATGATTAAGCAGCAAGTTAACACTATTAACCTATCAACTAGATTAGCACCTATACTAGAGCAAACAATTAATTAACTCCAAACATTAGTAACCATATCTGGTATAATGTTGTATCATCATCATCATCGATTTAACCATCAAGTTCAATTAAGTGCATCTACATTGTCGCTGCTCAGTCAAGTTCTCACTAACCGGGAGAGACGGTGATTCGAATCGATTCCTATCCAGCTGGAGGGGTATTCCTAACACAAACCTAGGCATACCACGCGAAGGCAGCCTTAGGTCACCTTTGGTACATCTCAGGAATTGCGGCTCCGAGCAGCGCCGCACCCTCTGGGAGTCCACTCTGCCAGGTGGTCAATCTCACCTCGGACTTACGCCAATAGCTCCCCGCATATCCTTACTACCGCCAGGGTGCGCACTTTCACTTCTTGGTCTTCCGTCCTGAGTTGAGCTACTCAGCTTCAGCGGTTGGAATGAGTTATCCGGCCAACTAAGTGATAGGCATGCGTTCAACATGACATGAGGACATACAGCGAATCAGTCCTTAACCGACACAGACGGGGATAGATCCACACCCAAGACCTCCTTGCCTTGTTGCTTCTCTATCGACATCCCGCTCGGTCATAATTCATTATTAACACATGGTTATTCTCCATGATAGCAATTATAGCCAGCCGTGACCAGACATTATCCTAACTTGCAGGTGACAGGAAATCACCTGACTTCTAACGATCTAAGCAAGGCTAAGCTTTGATTCGCTCCTAGACCTAAATAGGATTCGGGGTACGTTTACTAGACAAGGAATAGATATATATGCAACAAGTGTTTGCATCCAGTTCCTATCACTTAATGCATCACAAATAAAGATACTCAAAGTAACCATTTTCAAAACATAGGAGACTTAGAATGCTCCAGGGCTTGCCTTTCAGAAAAGATGAAGGTTGGTGATCGGGGCACTCAAGAACTTCTTTGTTAACTCCTTCTTCGGGGGCCTGCACCTCCTGCTCCTGAGCTTGCTGCGGCTCCTCCAGAAGTACTAGCTCAAATTCCAGAAGCGTAACTCCCTCCGGAACACCTATTGCATGCATATGCATAGTATAAGAATCATGCATGCACAAGAGTTGGAAGATGATGATGAAATGTATAGCCATGTATGAATGGACGCATGAAAGACATAAATGATGCAAGATTAACATTGATTTTTACCGAGTAGGTGCATATCTCTTTTAGAAAACAAGAATGGCACACTCACCAAGTTCTAATAACCTAAGATAAAGTTGTTCATCTTCGGTAAGAGGTCTAGCACCTACAACTAACAATTTATCTTAATTAGCCTAGCATCTAAATCATCACATCAACTCATATAAAGCAAACAAGTCAGTCACTGCACTCAACAGTTTTCAGGCTGCAAACAGCAGCTACAAGTTTGATCCATAACTGGAGTTCTACAGATCCAAATACCATGATTTAAGACTTTCTGGAAAGCTTATAAAATTGTCTACAACTTTGTTATTGACCACTTTCCCAGCAAACCAATTTATTATGGGGAACTTTATAAAGTTCTCAGAATTATCCAGAAAGACACAACGCAAGAAGTAATTATTAACTTACATTGTAAACATACAAACGGACAAGACTAACTTTACTTACTCATCATACATGTTGAAAGAACACCAGAAAACATAGTGTCCATTCCTAAATAAATTATTCTCATGCCTTTAACAATTTATTTTAGATACTTAGGTTAAATAATAAACACATATCCAAATTGTACATAAACTTCTATAAAAATTACAGTAGCTTGCACATGTCTCCAATAGGCTACTACATAAATTTCACATCAATTGAACAAGTATCTCATCCTACACAAAAATGACAAGGCCTAGAGGCTTAAAATGGCATAAATAGGAAACCTTAGAGAAAAGTGTCAAGCAATAGATTTCATATTTTTCCTAGCATACTTAAGGTACTAGGATGCTACCCACCAAATTTTAGGGTCATAGGATTCCTAGATAATTTATAAAAATTCACACAAGTATCAACCAATGGTAAAAGAAAAATCTATAACTCAAAAACCATACATGCAATGACTCTCAAATTTTTACCAGCGCTTCTACTAAGCAAGAATAGCTTACCCACAAAATTTCATAATTTTTGGATCACAGAAACTCAAGATATAATTTAAACAAGTTTGCATGCATTTAAAAACACATTTTCAGTTCCTATTTAATTCATCCAAAATTTCTACATCATGTGCTCATGTCCTATTTTTCTTAAACACTACACTTCATTGTGATTCTACTAAAATTTGTCTCACTCCATTTGGATCTACCACTTTGGAGATACAAAAATCACAAAATAGCATAACAAATCTGCATTTAAAATCAATTCTAAAACTCTGAGCTATTGACAGGCGGGTCCCGCGGGGTCAATGGACCCATCGGCCAGTCGCAGCCAAAGCAGGGGAGGTCGTTGAATGGCCACTGCTCGATGACGGCGAGGATTCCGGTGAAGGGGGTGGCACCAACGTGCTCAGCACACTGCCCCGCACCGACGAGAGTAGAAAACGGACCCCCTAGCTACAGAGGACGAGGTCGCGCGGCTGGCAATGGTGGTTGCGGCGGCGTTGCGAGAGATACGCCGGCCAACTCAGGCCATGGCGGTCCGACCTAAGCCTAGTGTGAGCATCAAGAGTTCATAGGGAAACTGAGGGAAGGGAGAGAAAGGAGGGAGAGAGCTCTAGTGGTGGTTGGCCACGACGGGCTCACCTCCGACTCCAGCAGCAATGGAGGAGCACTACAGAGAAGAAGAAGAAGAAGAAGAACGGCGGCTACCTCGACTCTCACGCTCAGTGGTGAGGTGGATGAGCTTTGGAGGAAGAAGATGGAGTCGTGGGCTAGCTAGAAGCGGCATTTTCACGATGGCGAAAGAGCTCAGCAACGGCGCGGCTTGGCAGTAATGGTGCAGCGACACTGCTTTTCTCGGTGGCTCCAGCATACACGAGAGAAGGAAATAGAGAGAGCAAGGGCGCGTGGGAAGGCAGGCGGGCGTGACCTTCAAGCGTTCGCCAGCAGCTAGCGGTGTCAGGCCAGCCACAGTGCATGGCCAGCACAATCAGACGGCCGGCAACGAGTGGCGCCACGCAGCATTCTTTCTCTGTTGCCGGTCGGAACTGTAGACACCGATTCAGTTCAGTTCACGACGCCTGACAGTGCTAGTTGATGCACTCCAAACTCCAAAACCGTTGATCAACTAGCGAAAGCAGTATACATGAAAGTGGTAGCCCTAAGTACCATCAACAATTCATGTTAAAGGACCAAGACCTAATTCTCAATGGATCACGAGTTACATCAAGCCAAAGTCGGCACCATCAAACTGGAAATGCATTAAACACTTAGAAAAATTCTAAGGGTAGAATCAGCACTGATTTCTAGCTTGTGGGCCCAAATTGAACATGTTGTGCACATTTTCATGAGTTGGTCCTAAAATAACTTTTGTTCCTTATATAATTTTCTACAACTTTGCTTTAGGTTGCTCAGACATGCAAATACTCTAAGTTGTACTTTTTAAATAGTCAAAGATAAGAGCTCTAGGGTCAACACAAGTCAAGATCTTACTTGGAAGTGTAATTTAGGCAATATGGTCAACATGAACATTGTTGCTAATGACATTCTAAGTATAGCTAAGTTGTTTAAGAGGACATTTGACACACATTTGCATAGACCACACATGAGCACACACAATTGCTATCATGGAACCAAACAATCCAAATGAAACACACATGAAATGATAACATTCATAATGATATGATGCTTATGAATGAGATGATGATGCTCATGCTCATGTGATGTAAGTGTTTTAGTGCAACCATAACACTAGGGTGTTACAGCCCTCCCCCCTTATAAAAATCTAGCCCTGAGATTTGAAAAGCGTACCATTTTGAATAAAAGGTAGGGTATACATCCTTCAAATAATCTTCCCCCTCCCATGTTGCATCCCTTTCACTACCCTGGTTACTCCACATAACCTTGTAGAACTTGACCACACGGCTCCGGGTTACTCTCTCTCTTGTGTCGATAACCCGCACTAGGCCTTTCTTCATAGGATAGATCTGATTTCAACTTGACATCTCTAAGTGAAACTCTTTCTTCGGGGACACAGAAACATTTCTTCAATTGAGAGACATGAAAAACATTGAAGATAGCTCTCATCTCATATGGTAACTCTACCTTGTAAGCTACATTTCCACTCTTTTCTATGATTGGATATGGGCCTACATATCTAGGTGCAAGCTTCCTCTTTACTCCGAATCGCTGCACACCTTTCATTGGTGATACTTTTAGATAAACGTGATCACCTACTTCAAACTCAATAGGCTTCCTTCTCTTATCTGCATAACTTTTTTGCCTAGCTTGAGCTGCTTTCATATGTTTCTGGATAGTATGGACTTGTTGTTCTGCCTCTTCGATGAAATCAATACCGTAGTATCTCCTTTCTCTAGATTCAACCCAGTTCAAAGGAGTTCTACACTTGCGACCATACAACACTTTGAACAAGGGCCATCTTGATGCTTTCTTGATAACTATTATTATAGGAAAATTCAGCCAAGGGTAACCACTTATCCCATGAACCTTTGGATGATATGACGCAAGCTCTTAACATGTCTTCCAATATTTGATTCACCCGCTCCGTCTGTTCGGAGGTTTGCGGATGATAAGCAGAACTTCTAACTAAGTTGGTCCCTATCATCTTATGCAGTTGTTCCCAAAAATGAGCGGTGAACTGAGGTCCTCTATCAGATACAATGGTTCTAGGAACACCATGGAGACGTACTATCTTGTTAAAATATAGCTCAGCATAGTCACTTGGTCGATAGTCAACTCTAACTGGTATGAAATGAGCAGACTTTGTTAAACGATCCACTATTACCCATATGGAATTAAAATTCTTTTGGGTAGGGGGAAGTCCAACAATGAAATCCATACTAATCTCTTCCCACTTCCATCCTGGTATAGATAATGGTTGGAGAAGTCCAGCAGGCTTCATGTGAATTGCTTTGACTCTACAACAATTGTCGCACCTTACAACATAAGCTGCGATTTCTTTCTTCATCTTGGTCCACCAAAAGCGAGATTTCAAATCTTGATACATTTTGCTACTTCCCGGGTGGATAGATAACTTGGATGCGTGAGCTTGTTCTAAGATTTGGTTTCTAAGCTCTTTGTCCTTCGGTACTACAAGTCTGTCCTTAAACCATAGAACACCCTTCTCATCAATACGAAAGTGCTTTGGCTCTTGTTCCTTCATCTTTCTTTTGATGTAGAACACACCCACATCGGTTTTCTGAAGCTCGATGATTTTACTTTCTAGAGAGCAACTAAGGGTAATACTGTGCAACACAGCAGGATGTAACAGATGCGCCAAATGATAATCTGCTTCCAAGAGAGAATTACAGTGAGATTTCCTACTCAAAGCATCAGCAACAACATTTGCTTTACCCAGATGATAATGAACTTCTAAGTTATAATCTTTAATCAACTCTAGCCATCTTCTCTGTCTCATATTCAATTCTGGTTGAGTGAAGATATACTTGAGACTTTTATGATCGGTATAAATATGGCACACGTTACCGAGCAGGTAATGCCTCCAAATCTTCAAAGCATGAACAACCGAAGCTAACTCAAGATCATGAGTTGGATAATTAGCTTCGTGCTTCCTTAGCTGACGTGAGGCATAGGCGATAACTCGGCCTTCCTGCATAAGGACACATCCTAAACCGGTACCTGATGCATCACAAAACACATCAAAAGGTTTCTCGATGTCAGGTTGTGCCAACACAGGAGTTGATGTCAACAAGGTCCTCAAAGTGCAAAAAGCAGTCTCACACTCTGGAGTCCAAACAAACTTCATATCTTTTTGAAGCAACCTGGTCATGGGCTTGGCTACCTTAGAGAAATCTAGGATGAATCGAAGATAATATCCAGCCAAACCAAGGAAACTTCTGACCTCATGCACTGAAGTTGGTGCCTTCTAATTCATGACTTCTTGTACCTTAGACGGATCAACCGAAATCCCTTCATCGGACAACACATGGCCCAAGAAAGGTACTTTCTTAAGCCAAAACTCACATTTACTGAACTTGGCATAAAGCTTATGCTCTCATAGCCTGGATAAAACAACTCTCAGATGCTCGGCATGTTCTTCAGCATTTACAGAAAAGATCAAGATGTCATCAATAAAGACAACTACAAATTTGTCTAGTTCTTCCATGAACACAGAATTCATCAGATATATGAAGTATGCAGGAGCATTGGTCAGGCCGAAAGACATAACCAGATACTCATACAACCCGTATCTGGTGGAGAAAGCGGTCTTAGGCACATCCTCCGGTCTAATCTTTATCTGATGATAACCAGATCTCAAATCAATTTTAGAGAATACCTTTGCCTTAGACAACTGATCAAACAAAATATCAATGCGGGGCAATGGGTACTTGTTCTTGATTGTCACCGCATTGAGTGGACGATAATCCACACACATGCGCAATGACTTGTCCTTCTTCTTCACAAATATAGCAGGACAACTCCAGGGAGAGGCACTAGGTCGGATAAGGCCTTTCTCTAATAGATCTTGTAACTGCACTTTAAGCTCTGCTAACTTATTAGGCGGCATCCTATAAGGCCTTCTAGAAATAGGTGCAGTGCCCGACACTAACTCGATCTTGAATTCAATATCTCGATCCGGCAATAAACCAGGTAGATCATCAGGAAATACATCTAGAAATTCACACACTACTGGGACGTCCTCAATTCTCGGGGTCTAGATAGCATTAGCAATGTTGTGGAGTTCTAGCTCTCTAGGAAGTGGCACAAGGAAGGCTTCCTTGCTGATAGGATCCCTCAACATAATGACCCTAGTGGAAGTATCAATGAGCACTCCATGATCGCTCATCCACTTCATTCCCAAGATTACATCTATCCCTAATCCCGGTAGAACTACCACATTGGCCATAAACACTCGTCCCTCTATTTCGATACTCACCCCCAGCACTATTTGATTGGTCGAAATATTACTTCCAGCTGCACTAATGCAATAACTACTCATGGATACTGTAATTACCTTCTGATTATATTTTGATGCAAAAGCTAGACTCATAAATGAATGCGAAGCACTAGAGTCAAATAGAACAACTACTGGATGGTGATTCATAAGAAACTTACCCGCGGTGACCACCTCTCCTGAGGGTATCTCGGTCACGTTGGTGTAGTTAACATGTCCTTGATGAGCACTAGAATTCCCTTGCTTCTGATTGTTCCTCTGAGGATATAGACAATTCTTGGACCAATGACCTGTCCTACCACAATTCCAGCAGGGCCTATTAGCTGGCAGAACAAAAGAATTTCCTAGTCATGTGGTGCCCTTTGGAAGAGGTACAGTGAATGCCTTCTTGAAACCAGTCTTTGCCTGATTCTTCTTTTGTGGTGGCCGGTACCTAACAGCTGTAGTCGGTGGGTGAAACTGAGTCTTCGCTACCAGGGGCTTTAGCCTGAGAGACACCTGCCTCAAAGGCCCTCTTGCGATTTTTGGAAGCAGCATAGACATTATCGTTATTCTCTTGAGTAAGAGCATCACTTACGAACTCATTGAAAGTGACACTCTTGTTGTTCCCCATGGACTTCATCAGTTTGGGACTAAGCCCTCTCTTAAAGCTGGTGATTTTCTTTGCTTCAGAATCAATGAATTCTAGAGCATACCTTGCTAGATGATTAAAGGCATGAAGATATTCCATGAGTGTCTTGGTGCCCTGCACCAACTTCATAAACTCATTGTGCTTTATGGCCATCAACCCAGGAGGAATATAATGACTCTTGAAAGCCTCCTAGAACCGATTCCAAGTGATCTAGGCATTTTCTGGTAGGGTGGACCGATAATGTCGCCACCATATACCTGTCGGTCCTTGTAGCTGATGCGAAGCATACTCCACCTTCATCTGCTCTATCACCCTGAGCAAACGGAACTTGTGCTCAAGCGTGTTTAGCCACTCTTTTGCTTGGAGCGGCTCTTCAGCTTCCTTGAAGATGGGCGGCTTGGTATCTTGGAATTCCTTGAAATCACTAAACTGGTTGGGCTCTGGTCCCTGTCGTTGATTGCGGCCCTGTGCTTGATGCTGGGCCAGGGTACGCATAGCATCGCCCAATGCACGCTGACCTTCCACGAGCATGGCCAATAGATCTGACGGTGTGGGCGATGGTGGCGGTGGAAGATCATCATCACCACTACCCCCAGCATGGCCTGAACGCATATTGTGCGACATCTGCAGAAGCGCATTTGTGAGTAATGATGGACGATGTCAGATACATTGCAGATGAATTGTAGAATTATGCCAAACTGAACTTATTGAAAAGATTAATTTCATACAATAAATAGAGGCACAATAATTCATCATCATAACATCGCTATAACTTTACTCCGCACATTCATGCGATGCATACACTCACATGCCAAATTTTTGGTCAACATCAAAGCTGGACTTCTATTTAAAGCTCGCATCCAAATGAAGCCAACATGCAAGTTTTAGAGATTACACCTAAGTATAATGAGGCATCTCCATGTATCCTACTGAATGTAGCACCATCCATAATAGGGTTGGGGTGCCAAACACATGAAGGAATGTGCTGCTCCAGGGCGGTAGTGCTAGTGCGGCCATCAGTAGTAGCGTTGTTACTTGGGTGCGAGAGGATTACCATATAGGATGAGAAATCTATAACGGAATAATTAAAGATAAGGGAGGGAGTGACGCAAAAATGTAATGGCATGAGTAAACATGATGTATGCACGTTCGGTACGTCCTCACGAATCTAAAAAAATTTAACATTCTAGCGACATAGACGGTGGCATACATACGTTCTCTCATATACGTATCTAGTCGAGCTACATGTTGCGTTGTTAGTGTACCTGTAGAAAATTTCATTGTAGACCATCTCAACAAAAGAAATAAGCACACAATGAAAGCAGTAAACTAAGATACTCTCCATATATACATCCCTGGATATACATACTTCGGTATCCAAAGCTACCCGATTGATACACCCACAATTAAGTACCTTCATATGTACATGTGTGCAACATGTAAGCATTCCGGTAACCATAACTAACTCTCCCCTAGACCGATAGTTGGACGGTCATGCTCTCACAACTCACTTTACCTGGGCGTAGAGGCAATTGATCCATACATTACCACCCAAGTGGATGGCATCCATACAATAGCACGCCGTATGGACGACGAAATAAAACGAAAGCAATTACCCCCCCCCCCCCAAAAGTCATTACTTAATTAAGCCACCTGAAAGTCCTTATTTGGGCATAGAGGATATGACCACTGGCATACTTAGATAAAATTTCAGATTTGACACCTATATATAGGTAGCTATAAGATGTCAAAACTATCAAAACTGATTTTTGCAAACAAAAGCTTTTGTTATAAATACACATATGACATGTTTAATGTTGAATCTAGCTCTGATACCAGCAATAACAGAACCGACCAATTTATAAGAGCACAAGTACGAAAGCAATCACTGGAGTGATCAAACCGCCATACTTGAACCCATATAAACCCAGTAGTTAACTGAAACCACGAAGGATTTCAAACCAACTTGCATTACAACCAAGATCACAGTAATTCAACATAACAAGCCACATGTTACATCCATTTCACAAGTAGTTCATAAGTACCTCATACATCAGAGTACACATAGTTATTACAAAATGAGTTCACAAATAGCGAAAGCAAAGTAGTTTGACACCATCACACACTTAGTTCAAATACAAGCCAGTTCCATAGTCATATCCAGCAAAAGCAGTAAGATAAGATAACATAGATGATCATGCCCATGATCTAGTCTTCATCCCCTGCAGGGTGGAGACAATACTTGCAGTAGCCGTTATAGAGCACGTCATCTGCAACAAGGGGGAATAAACCCTGAGTACGAGAAGGTACTCAGCTAGACTTACCCGTCGTAAACCAGAAATAAATGACACCAAGGAGTATGCAAGGCTTTATCGGTGGATCTTGCTTGGCAACCATTTTGCATAAAAGCTTTAGCGATAAGAGAGCATAATTTGATTTATGATTAAGCAGCAAGTTAACACTATTAACCTATCAACTAGATTAGCACCTATACTAGAGCAAATAATTGATTAACTCCAAACATAGTAACCATATCCAGTATAATGTTGTATCATCATCATCATCGATTTAACCATCAAGTTCAATTAAGTGCATCTATGTTGCCGCTGCTCAGTCAAGTTCTCACTAACCGGGAGATACGGCGATTCGAATCGATTCCTATCCAGCTGGAGGGATATTCCTAACACAAACCTAGGCATACCGCACGAAGGCAGCCTTAGGTCACCTTTGGTACATCTCAGGAATCGTGGCTTCGAGCAGCACCGCACCCTCAGGGAGTCCACTCTACCAGGTGGTCAATCTCACCTCAGACTTACGCCAATAGCTCCCCGCACATCCTTACTACCGCTAGGGTGCACACTTTCACTTCTCGGTCTTTCGGCCTGAGTTGAGCTACTTGGCTTCACAGTCGGAATGAGTTATCCAGCCAACTAAGTGATAGTCATGCGTTCAACATGACATGAGGACGTATAGCGAATCGGTCCTTAACCGACACAGACAGGGATAGATCCACACCCAAGACCTCCTTGCCTTGTTGCTTCTCTATCGACATCCCGCCCGGTCATAATTCATTATTAACACATGGTTATTCTCCATGATAGCAATTATAGCCAACCATGACCAGACATTACCCTGACTTGTAGGAGACAGGAAATCACCTGACTTCTACCGGTCTAAGCAAGGCTAAGCTTTGATTCCCTCCTGGACCTAAATAGGATTCAGGGTACGTTTACTAGACAAGGAATAGATATATATGCAACAAGTGTTTGCATCCAGTTCCTCTCACTTAATGCATCACAAATAAAGATACTCAAAGTAACCATTTTCAAAACATAGGAGACTTAGAATGCTCCTGGGGCTTGCCTTTCAGAAAAGATGAAGGTTGGTGATCGGGGCACTCAAGAACTTCTTCGTTAACTCCTTCTTCGGGGGCCTGCACCTCCTGCTCCTGAGCTTGCTGCGGCTCCTCCGGAAGTACTGGCTCAAATTCCAGAACCGTAACTCCCTCCGGAACACCTATTGCATGCATATGCATAGTATAAGAATCGTGCATGCACAAGAGTTGGAAGATGATGATGAAATGTATAGCCATGTATGAATGGACGCATGAAAGACATAAATGATGCAAGATTAACATTGATTTTTACCGAGTAGGTGCATATCTCTTTTAGAAAACAAGAATGGCACACTCACCAAGTTCTAATAACCTAAGATAAAGTTGTTCATCTTCGGTAAGAGGTCTAGCACCTGCAACTAACAATTTATCTTAATTAGCCTAGCATCTAAATCATCACATCAACTCATATAAAGCAAACAAGTCAGTCACTGCACTCAACAGTTTTCAGGCTGCAAATAGCAGCTACAAGTTTGATCCATAACTGGAGTTCTACAGATCCAAATACCATGATTTAAGACTTTCTGGAAAGCTTATAAAATTGTCTACAACTTTGTTATTGACCACTTTCCCAGCAAACTAATTTATTATGGGGAACTTTATAAAGTTCTCAGAATTGTCCAGAAAGACACAACGCAAGAAGTAATTATTAACTTACGTTGTAAACATACTAACGGACAAGACTAACTTTACTAACTCATCATACATGTTGAAAGAACACCAGAAAACATAGTGTCCATTCCTAAATAAATTATTCTCATGCCTTTAACAATTTATTTTAGATACTTAGGTTAAATAATAAACACATATCCAAATTGTACATAAAATTCTACAAAAATTACAGTAGCTTACACATGTCTCCAATAGGCTACTACATAAATTTCACATCAATTGAACAAGTATCTCATCTTACACAAAAATGACAAGGCATAAAGGCTTAAAATGGCATAAATAGGAAACCTTAGTGAAAAGTGTCAACCAACAGATTTCATATTTTTCCTAGCATACTTAAGGTACTAGGATGCTACCCACCAAATTTCAGGGTCATAGGATTCCTAGATAATTTATAAAAATTCACACAAGTATCAACCAATGGTAAAAGAAAAATCTATAACTCAAAAACCATACATGCAGTGACTCTCAAATTCTAACCAGAGCTTCTACTAAGCAAGAGTAGCTTACCTAGAAAATTTCATAATTTTTTGATCACAGAAACTCAAGATATAATTTAAACAAGTTTGCATGCATTTAAAAACACATTTTAAGTTCCTATTTAATTCATCCAAAATTTCTACATCATGTGCTCATGTCCTATTTTTCTTAAACACTACACTTCATTGTGATTCTACTAAAATTTGTCTCACTCCATTTGGATCTACCACTTTGGAGATACAAAAATCACAAAATAGCATAACAAATCTGCATTTAAAATCAATTCTAAAACTCTATGAGCTATTGACAGGCGGGTCCCGCGGGGTCAATGGACCCACCGGCCAGTTGCAGCCGCAGCAGGGGAGGTCGTTGACCGGCCACCGCTCGACGACGGCGAGGATTCCGGCGAAGGGGGTGGCACCAACGTGCTCAGCACACTGCCCCGCACCGACGAGAGTAGAAAATGGACCCCCTAGCTATAGAGGAGGAGGTCGCCGGCAGTAATGGTGGTTGCGGTGGCACTGCGAGAGATACGCCGGCCAACTCAGGCCATGGCGGTCTGACCTAAGCCTGGCGTGAGCATTAGGAGTTCGCAGGGAAACTGAGGGAAGGGAGAGAAAGGAGGGAGAGCTCCGGTGGTGGTTGACCACGGCGGGCTCACCTCCGACTCCGGCGGCAATGGAGGAGCGCTGCGGAGAAGAAGAAGAACGGCGGCTACCTTGACTCTCAGGCTCAGTGGTGAGGTGGACGAGCTCTAGACGAAGAAGATGGAGTCATGGGCTAGCTGGAAGCGGCATTTTCACAGCGGCAAAAGAGCTCGGCGATGGCGCGGCTTGGCAGTAATGGCACAGCGGTGCTGCTTTTCTCGGTGGCTCCAGCACGCGCGAGAGAAGGAAATAGAGAGAGCAAGGGCGCGTGGGAAGGCAGGCGAGCGCGACCTTCAAGCGTTCGCCAGTGGCCAGCAGCGTTAGGCCAGCCACAACGCATGGCCAGCACAATCAGACGACCGGCGATGGGTGGCGCCACGTGGCGTTCTTTCTCTATTGCCGGTCGGAACTGTAGACACCGATTCAGTTCAGTTCACGATGCCTAACAGCGCTAGTTGATGCACTCCAAACTCCAAAACCATTGATCAACAGCGAAAGCAGTATACATGAAAGTGGTAGCCCTAAGTACCATCAACAATTCATGTTAAAGGACCAAGACCTAATTCTCAATGGATCACGAGTTACATCAAGCCAAAGTCGGCACCATCAAACTAGAAATGCATTAAACACTTAGAAAAATTCTAAGGGTAGAATCAACACTGATTTCTAGCTTGTGGGCCCAAATTGAACATGTTGTGCACATTTTCATGAGTTGGTCCTAAAATAACTTTTGTTCCTTATATAATTTGCTATAACTTTGCTTTAGGTTGCTTAGACATGCAAACACTCTAAGTTGTACTTTTAAACAGTCAAAGATAAGAGCTCTAGGGTCAACACAAGTCAAGATCTTACTTGGAAGTGTAATTTAGGCAATATGGTCAACATGAACATTGTTGCTAATGACATTCTAAGTATAGCTAAGTTGTTTAAGAGGACATTTGACACACATTTGCATAGACCACACATGAGCACACACAATTGCTATCATGGAACCAAACAATCCAAATGAAACACACATGAAATGATAACATTCATAATGATATGATGCTTATGAATGAGATGATGATGCTCATGCTCATGTGATGCAAGTGTTTTAGTGCAACCATAACACTAGGGTGTTATAATGTTCTGGTGTTTTTGTTAAGCAACTTGACTTGATTCCAAAATAAAGTTGGAGTTTACATCTTGGAGAAGGACATACAAAAGGTTGGGATCAGTTTGACCATGTTTGGACCAAGTAATTGGAGCACAAGCAGAGCAAGGCTTAAACCTCATCAAGTCATTGATAGTGTCAACTTGGGGATTAATTAGCTGCCAATGGAGGACTCTAATTGCCATGCACCCTTAATAGGGATAGAAGAGTAGCCAGAGAAGAGCAACTTTGCCTTAAGCCACCAGGCCCGAATATGCTTGGAATATCTAGAAAAACAACATCCAAGTCGGGCAGTCTCGCGCATGCCAGGTGTTCGACGGATTGACTTCGTGGCGTCCATGCGCTGTCCGTGCCCCCACCATTGCTAAGTGCCACTGCCGTGTGCCCCTGCCTCCCCCTCATATTGATCTAGTGGTAGACGCTCCCTCCTCGCTTGCCTCGCCCTCCCATTGCCCTTCCTCGCTCTTCCTCGCTTGCGTAGCTGCTCGCGGTCACAAACGCTGCCATAGCCACCATGTAGAGCACCATGGCCACCCCCACTTCTCACCACCTTGTCCCTCCACATGAACTGCAACCACCACCAGTAGCTTCACGATCCTCTCCTCTCCCTCGCGCCCCTTTTTGAGCCAGCATTGTCGTCGCCCGCTACCGCTGGAGCGGCTCTAGCCGTGACCCTCGACTGTCATGGCCAAGAAGGCCACGAGCTCTAGCTGGCCGAGTCGTGGGCTAGGCACAACCACGGCCGAGCCCGATCGACGCTTCCTCGCCGCTGTCGGCCACTGCTCACCAAGAACGGTCGGCCCGTCGACCCCCTCTGCTCGCCCAACGAGGAGAAGAAGAGGAGGGACCTCGCGCAATAATTCAAAGAAAGGGAAGGGCCTATCTGCAAAGTCTATGACTCATGTGAATAGTGACCAGAAGGACCGTTTCACTAGAATTGGTATTTGAGGAAAGTTCAGGGTCTCCGATGCAAATGTGTTTCTCCTTTATTGCTTTTACTTTAGCTGAAACTTCAGAAAATCATAATAAATCATACAAAAATCGTAAAATAGCAAATGAAGACTTTGTGGAATCCTTGAGAGTAGATATATGCAGTGCAATCATAATATGATGTGTTAGTAGAAGGTTTTTTCTATTTTTATTTATTTAGGTTAATTAGGGTTTTTAGGAATAAATTCATATCTAAAGTGGTGGTGCTCCAATTGCTGTGAAATGTTTATGGTAGGCTACAGATGCTATGTGTGTACTGTGGTAAAAATTGCATGGTCATTGGATGGAATATGAATGAGTTATTAATTTAACTTGTTTAATGCTTATTAAATGGTTTATAAATAATATAAGTATGTAAAAATGTAAAATGTGGTTCCACAACCTTTGTATGATGTTTTTATGTCATGTTGATACATAATATGGCAATATGTATACAAAAAATGTTGAGTTTTAGATTTATCTTGATCTTACATGTTTTCTTGCAATAGCAATTTGTCTTTTTCATAGTGATTAAATTATAAAACCTGAGCAAGTAATATTTCTATACTAGCCATATTTTGATATCACCTATCACCTATAAAAATTTCAGCTCTCTAATCTGTGTTTAAGATATCACCTAAAATAATATATATGTTGCATTATATAAGTAGAGGATGAAAGATTGTTAATAGATGCATGTGTTTATGGCATGTAATACTTCTAATAATTGGTGCTAAGTAATGTGATTGCTTGGTCATTATTAGGAGTTGTATGGATCTGCATATATAGCAACAAAATGTTAGTTGTTAACAACATAAATGATAAATGCATATAGTTGTATCTCTGCTGTTATGGCTGCATGTACAGTTTCTGTGGTGGTGATATTTTGGTGATGGAAATGATGTTTTATGTAGATATGTTGAATACAAAAATTGTAGATAATTTCTTTATCCTGCGTGTCCTAAAATTTCATGATTTTAGGCCTGCTGGTTTAGGAGTTATAGATTTTACAAATTAGCTGTCAGCTTTTGCATGTCCTCTAAACAGATCTGAATGATTGTATTGTTTAACTTATTTAAACATGGAATTATGTCTTGGTGATAATAGGAGAGTTCATGTGATTTTTATAGGCTTTCCAAATTGTTAAAGATCACACCTTTTGGTGATCTAAATCTACAGATATGGCTATCTCAAGTTTAATGTGAGAATCTGTTCAAATCTGTATGGAGATGCCTTCATTGTATTGTTTGGCCTTGTTGGCTATGAAATCATCTTAGGATGATAATAAGAAACTTATAGATAACTTAATAATCTTTTCATAAAGTTAATAATCATATTTGTTGGATGATTAGAACTCCAGTTATGCATTTCTGAAGTTACTATCAGCTTTCTACCCTTAATTGTATAAGCTCTGCTTTACGATATATTTTGACCTTGTTAGTTGTTGAATCAGCTTTTGGTGTTAATAACAAAGTTGTAGACAATTTCCTAAGATTTCTAGAATGTCTAGGATTACCTTTGTTGGATTCCTATAACTACAGTTATGGTTGAAACAAGTGACTACTATGCTGCTGCCCAAAATTTGAGCATGTACATAAAGTTGTTCGCTTCACTTTGCATTGCTTTCTATGCTTGTTAGTGTTAACTCATGACACTACAAGAGTTAAATTGATCTAACTGAGGTATCTTATAAATGTGTTATGTAATGTTGGTCAAGCACATAACTAATAAATGGTCATGTATGCATGTTGCCACAAAATTGATCTAACTGAGGTATCTTGATGCATGTTTTGCTAGAGCTTTAATTATGTTGGTGTCGTTCACCGCAGCCCTAGTTCTTATGTGATGCTAGGCTTAATTAGTTCTTGAGTGTTAAATGCTTGTAATAGTTTAACTTGAGTTAACTAGTGTGCCATGCTTGTTATGCTTGCTACCCCTATGCTAGACTTGAGTGATAGTTAGTTAATTGACTTGCTCTCTAAGTGCATATGTTTTGAGGTGTAACCTTATACTTATCTTGAATGCTTTTATATGATGCATCTTATCTTACCATTCTTCGCATTCATGCACTGGTATTGTTTCATCTCATCTAGGTATGCTAGATGCACAATGTGTGGACATGAAGCACGTGATAATGATGTCGAACCAGAAGACGGTGTTGGTGGACATATCCCAAAGATGGAAGGACCCCTATAGTGCAAGCCTAGAGCAGAGATGCCACCAAGATGGTGCCAGCTAACTAAACTAACTTGTGTTGGATCCTAGGCAAGCCCCATAGCATTCTAAGCCTCCTATGTTTTCTAAATATCAACTTGAGTCCTTTTATGTTGATGCATTAAGTACTAGGGGTTGATTGGAACCACCTGCTGCATATACTTTCCTTGTCCAAACAAATATATCTTGAATCCTATGTAGATCCAGGATTGAATATATGCTTAGCCATGCTTAGTCCGGTAGAAGTCGGGTGATTTCCTGTCACCTGCAAGATATAGGTAGATATCTGGTCACGGTTGGCTATAATTGCTATCGTGGAAATAACCATGTGTTGATGAATAAAAGGAGACCGGGCCGGATTATGATAGAGAAGCAACAAGGCATGGAGGTCTTAGTGCCTATTTATCCCCATCTGTATCAGTTAAGGACCGATTCATTGTACGTCCTCATGTCATGTTGAACGCATGTCTAGCACTTAGTTGGCCGGATAAGCCATTCCGACCATGAAGCCAAGTAGCTCAACTCAAGCCGGTACCTGGTAAGTGAAAGTGCGCACACTAGAGGAAGTAAGGGTGTGTGGGGAGCCAGTGTCATGAGTCCAAGGGTAGGCCAGGCTAGAACTTCCTAGCAGACTGGTAGTATTCTTGAGAGTGTGGCGCTGATTAGACCCGTGACTGTACCTCAGTTTTACCAAATGTGACCCGACGTGACCCCAATAGGGAAAGTATGGCTTTGTGTTAGGAATAACTCCCCAGCTGGTTGGAATCGATTTGAGTCACTGTCACTCCTGGATAGTGAAAACTTGACTGAGCAGCGACAATGTAGCATTAATTGATGGAACTTGATGGTTATGATGATGCTCAAATTAATATACCGGATATGGTTACTAATGCTTGTTAGCTTAATCAAGTGATTGCTCTAGTACATGTGCTAATCTAGAGATGCTTAATTGAATAGGTATTCAATTTGATGCTAAAGATATTAAATCTCCAAGTTATGTTACTTATGCTTTTATGCAAAATGTTGTCAAGCTAACTCCACCGATAAAGCCTTGCATACTTCTCAAAGTCACTTTATTTTTGGTTTATGATGGCTAAGTCTAGCTGAGTACCTTCTTGTATTTATGGTTTATCCCACCATGTTATAGGTGAAGTTCTTGGCCTGCTAAAGATGGTGGCTAACTGTCAGTGGGCTCGGTGACTCTATATAGTGTTCTTATCTATATGCTTTTGTTAGAGTATATCCTGCATGCTATCAATGTATTTGGAACGTATATTATTATAATCAGTTGAAAGCTATGTTGTTTTCACTAATCGGTTTTTAAACCCAAACTTGTATTATTATTTGTGAACTCATTGTAAACATTATTTCTGCTGCAACTCTATGTATATGATGTGTATTTATATAATTGTGCGATCTTGGTTGTGATGTGGATTTACTGAGGTCCTTCGTGACACTCGGTGGGCTACCAAGTTTATATAAGTGAAAGTATGTGCACGTCAACGTGTTAAACGGGGACAACCATACTTGATATTGTATAAATTTGGTGGTTCAGTCATATACTTGAAGAAGCTTTTTTGGTGGAAGAATATGAAAGCAGATATTGCAGAGCATGTCATGCGTTGCGACATCTGCAATAGGATCAAGGCCAAACACCAAAAGTCTGGCAGGACTATTGAAGCCCTTAGATGTTCCAATGTGGAAGTGGGAAAGCATATCCATGGACTTTATAGTGGGTTTACCTTGAACCCCGAAAGGCCATGACTCGATCTAGGTAATTATTGATAGATTGACCAAGGTAGCTCACTTCATAGCTATGAGGAATGACTACAAAACTGAGAAGCTCATTGATCTCTATGTGGATATCATTCTCAGGCTTCATAGAGGCCCTATGAGCATAGTGTCTGATCAAGGGACGCAATATGTGTCCAAGTTCTAGAAGAGTCTCCACAAGGCAATCGGGACCCGACTAGATTACAGCACCGCTTACCACCCTCAGATGGATGGCCAGACAGAGAGAGTGAACCAGATCTTGGAGGATATGCTCCGAGCTTGTGTTCTAAAATATGGGTCTGATTGGGAGAAGAGTTTGCCACATGAAAAGTTTTCTTACAACAACAGCTACCAGGCTAGTCTCAATATGTCATCATTTGAGGCCTTGTATGGGAGGAAGTGGAGGACCACTCTGATGTGGTCAGAAGTCAGGGAGAGATCATTCTATGGCCCTACTAAGATCAAAGATGCCAAGGAAGGAGTCACCCAAATGCGAGAGAATTTGAGAATTGCTCAAAGCTGATAGAAAAGTTATGTAGATAAAAGGCGAAGAGACCTTGAGTTCAAAGTTGGGGAATACGTTTATCTCAAAGTCTCCCCACTTCGAGGCACCATTAGGTTCCATGTGAAAGGGAAGTTGGTGCCATGGTATGTAGGAGCTTACTAGATTTTTTAGAGAGTTGGCAAGCTCGCCTATGAGTTGGAACTGCCTGAGGAGTTGACTAGAGTGCACCTAGTGTTCCATGTATCTCAACAATGCAAGTGCTTGAAGCTACCAAATGAGCAAGTACCTATAGAGGCCCTTGATATATAGGACACTGTAGAGTACAAGGAGCACCAATATGGATACTCGATAGAGCCGAGAAGGAAACTAGAAGCACGATCATACCTATGTGCAAGGTTTAGCGGATCAACCACACTGAATGAGAAGCCACTTGGGAGAAAGAGTCAGGATTTTGGATGCTTTACCCCTACCTCTTTGAAAGGTATGTCTCACCTTAAATGTCGAGATGAGATTCATGTGAGGGGGTAGGACTGTAACAACCTAGGTTTTCCAATAACCTAAAACTCTAAACTTAAAATTTTTCTAACAAAACCAATGCATGGTGAGTGTGCATACTAGAAAACCACCCATGTAGTCGCATAAGTAGAACACAAGTTAGCATGGTTGAGCATTTTGCATTTAATTCAACATGTGAGTTGCTTCTTCATGATTTTATGTGATGTAAAAAAATCAATTCAACCTTTATAAAATCACTTGTTGTGTGTTTTGCCAACCCTTAGATTGGACGCTAAAACCCTAGATGGCACTAGGGTGTGTACATGCTTGGCAACTTGTGTATACATGCATAGGATCCCTAGGTGTAGTGTGGCAATAGAAATAGAAATAGAAATAGAAAAGGAATCAGAAAAAGGGAGAAAATGGAAAGAGGAAAGCAACTCGAGCAGCCCAAGCTAGCCCAGCTCTGCCCCCCCACACGTAGCCATGCCCATGCTCCACTCATCGGCCTACTTCGCCCACGTAGCCTAGTTAGCCATCATAGCCCAACACCATGTCCGTGCTCACACACGCACCCGTGTGGCCCAATAACATGGCACACATCGTTCCCCCACATCACGGACATGCCGCCATCACTTTCTTCTGCTACTACCGCTAGGTGGGCCCTGCCTATCATCCCCTACCCTCGCTTCCCTCTCTACTTTAGGCAAAGCAGAGCACCGCGCCCCATCACACACCATGCCTGCCATCCGTGCCCCTACCCCTTGCCTGTACACGCATGGATGCCCGCCACCTCACCAATCCATGCCACCCCGCTTGCCCCAGCTCATGTCGCGACAAGATGACAATGCAAGTGCCATGGCCCGTGCCTGCCACTATTGTATAGTGCCCTTGACCGGCTAAAAAACTCGGACTATAAAACCCCCTCCGCATCCCTAGCCCCACTCCCATCCACCCCGCCGCCACTCAGTGGCAACCCATGAACCGCACCAAGCCAGAAGGGAAAGAGAGGAAGGGAGGAGGAGAAAGTGGGAAGGGAGCGCTACCAGCCATAGCTGATCGCCACTGTGGAGACGCTCTCAGAGTCAGAGACGCCACCCCAATCGGCTATGTTGGCATAGCAGCTCGACACGACACTACATCACCTTGTCACAGCCCCGCCTCATCATCGCATTGCTAGCCTACCACCATAAGCCCCATGTTGAGCCACCGCTTCCTCTGCTCGTCGTGTACCTCATTGTCATGGACATGCCATGTCATGCTGACAAGTTCTCCCCCTTTGGGAGAGCCAAAGATCGATCTTTTCACCATCATGATGCACTACACACACGCACACATGCACACGAGCCAAGGCTAGGCCTTACCAAGCCACTGGTGCTCGCTAGTGCCTACACAATGCACCCGCCATGGTCCCCATGGCTGGCATCCACCGCATCGCCACCCCATTCTGGCCACCTTGAGCCAGTAGAGGTAAAACAACCACCCCAGCAAGATTTGCCTCATCGTGGGACATGATGTGCACTAGATGGAAGGGGAGGGAGACCCCCAAGAGCCACTGGCTATGTTCCACCTCACTGAAGCCGCATGCCTCCCATGCCGCCACTATGTTCTCACCAATCCCAGCCACCACATGACACGAGGAGGGGCCGATGATGTCCACTGTCACCCCATGAACATAGCCATGCAGGTGGATGAGCCTAGGGCCTACCCTACCCTTAGATTCCTTGGAGCTGAGAGCTCGCCATGTCCGCCACCTCGCTATGGACTCTGCTGTGGGCTCTAGTCACCGATGCCGCCTCCTACAGCACCCTGGTGCAAACAATTAGGTAAAAAGCCACCCCTTTTTAACCCCGAGAAGCCAATTTGGCTAGACCCCATGCACTACCCCACCGCCATCGCGGCCAGCATTGAGGAGACTGTGGCCGCCTCACCTAAAGACCTTAGTGCCACCCCTAGAGCCCTAGTCATGTCCTCTATGGCATGGGGAAGCTAATGAAGCTTTCCCCTAGAGCTTTACTATTGCCTAGAGCACCTTGCTGCTGACCCCGCACCACTGAGAACCATCGAGCCACCATCGACGGGCCCTCGGAGCCTCAAAGCCCCACCTTTAGCCCCTTGGTGCAATCACCATGAACCCACAAAGCCGTAGAGCCCCTTAGCCGCAGTCGCTAGGTCGCTATATAACGTGGCCAAGCAAGCTTGACACCGGTGAAGGGCGCCACTGCGAGAAATAGAAGAGAGGGGGAGGCAGTTGTGCCCTCGCCTGCCCTCCCCCCACGTGCACCTAGTGCACCGAGCACTACCCGCACTAGCCCCGCACATGGACCTGGTCTGCCATGGACCAAGTCTATCAACCATGGTGCACCAGCCCTGCTCCCACCATGCGCCGAGCCTCATGGACTGAACCTAGTAGCGGCCCACGCATGCCACGTGGCCGCCTGTGCATTTGACATGTGTTCAGGCTCAGCCCGGCCTAGACTAGCCCAACCTAGCCCAATATCTGGCCCACCGATCCTAGTCCCGAGCCCAATCAACGTTGATCGTTGACTGTGGGCCTAGTCCCACATGTCAGCGACTGGATCCGCCTCGGCCAATCAAATGCTGCCATGAGTCAGCATCTAGATTTTCCATTTCTTTTTCTTTTTTAGAAAATGAGTTAAACTTAGAAAATTCATATGACCTTAGGAAAGTATGAAACCAGTGCCCAAATTTTTCTAAAAACAAGCTCTACATCATAGGCTTGTGCTTGAGTGCATTTGGATCTTTTGAATTTCTGTTGCTTCTTTGTGATCATCTAGTCGCTTGTCGCAGCTATATGTCTTGTTTGATAGACCTGGAGGAGCCACAGACTCAGGAACACGACCTTGACTACACTGAGGACCTTGGGGACGACCAGCCAGGTGCCACGTCCTACCCAACCTTGTAGACTCCTATTAGACATGCTACAATGTAGATGCTAGTGCTTTACTTTTTATGCAAATGATCTATGATTGGTTGCATGGTAGAATTGTTTATGAGCCATTACCTTGTCACAACCTATACCCCTGCACACCCACTGTTAGGTTAGATGCTCGCTTACTTACTTGCTACTACATCTACTATGCATTATATCCATGATGTGATGCTTGGTGGAGGATTATATGTGAGTGGTTAAGGCACTGGGTGCTAGTAATGTGGTAACAACTGGGGAGATCTTGGCGTGTGTTTTGGGTGTGTGGTGAGAGTTGAGTCTATCAGGTAGGATCTTACGATGAGTCATTGGATGAGTCTTGCTAGGGGGGGCGACGACCTGGGCATCCTCTACGAGTGGTACCTATGGCGGGTGCATGTGAGATGAGGAGATCCTAGGGTGGAGTGTCTTTGTGGGATGAAGCCCTAGGATGGAGGTGCCGTCGAGGCATGGGGTGTTGGTTATCCCCTTCGAGAAGATATCCTGTCTGGTCCCCCTAAGGACTGGTATGTTAAGAGAACTAGATCATAGGAGCCTACGTGCATGCCACTCATCCCTGAATGGGTAGGGGATGGATGCTGGCCAGCTAGGACACTGCCACTACTACTAGGTTGAAAGTCGATAGTGTAGGGAGGTATGGACGTATGGCCCACACCCTCCTAAGACAGCGTAGTGACCTCCGGGGCTCGGTACTATGTCTCATAGTCTCAGCATTTTGGTGGACTCTAGGGTGGCCTCGGGCTAAGTGGTAGGGTGGCATCGCACTGGTTGGAAGGTAGCCTGGTATCAGCCTAGGTGGGGTACCGTCAATGATGGTGATCTTGTGGTTCTAGGTATACACGCTCTGTAGAGTTGATTGATCTATACATATAGCTACGTCCTTGGATACAGGACATTCCTATGACCTATGCTTCCCTTGATTAGGGAGTGGAGTCCTTTCTTCTCTTCCCCCTAGGTTCTTGTGTTGGTTTTCAGCTTTGGCCGATGAGGCAAGGTACGAGCGGGAGTCATCCTTGTCGCCTAGAGAGTGTGAGAGTGGTGAGATGTGTGTGATGGGATGGGAGAACATGTGGACGATATGGGTTAAAACTTGATGAATTATTATTAAAACTTGACATACTCACATAGGAAATGACAGCCACAAATAGGTCTTTTGCTCTACCCTTGCATTCCACTACCATAAAGCAAACGCAAAGCATAGGGTGGGAGACAGTGGCCAGTACAAAACATACTGATAATTATTTGACAGGTTCCGAGCCTGAGTATGACTACCATGGAGACGGTTGGGAGGATTAGAGGTCTTGTTCCTGTGCTCAAGTTTGGTTGAGAAGATGGAGTCGACGCCCACTGCCTTTCTACTTGAAGCTGTTTTGGATGTTGTATGCTTCGAGTGATTCCGCCAAGTGGCGATGTACTAATGAGTACACCTTGCTATTTGTACTCTCTTTAAGATAGGTATTCAATGTATGACTGTGATATCGACTATTATTTGATAATGTGATGGTATGATCACCTGGGAGTATCATGTTATTCTTCGAATCTGTAGATTTCCCTTCGAGAAAATTAGGATCGTTTCATAATTCAACAAGCAAATCACTATAATTCACATCCTTCAATCAATTTAGTTAGGATCTAATTATGTGGACTCTTCACAATGACACACACAAGGGAATCATACCTAGCTAGTCCTCGGTTATGGCCAACATACCAAGATAATTGAACAAAAGCAAATCACTTTTATGCACATGCTTCAATTCAATCAAGAATTAATTATATTCACTCAGTGTTGCAGCCAGTAAAGACACATACGGGGGAGCTATCTGATGAAGCACAACTAAATCATTTTATTATGTAAGTTAGTGTAGAGAGAACTGCCTTATTATGTAATCAAGGGGTAGCTTGGGTAGCCTGCTTCTGCTCATAGCAGTCATCTCTTTCCACACATTTTGTGTTAGCATGGATTGCTATTGTAAAACTTAAACTTGTTCTCGGACAAGATCTGTGGATTTGATGATTGTATCTATATGGTTTCTTTAATATGCTATTTAAGCTTCATTTCAAAAAAAAACATTGTTAAAACACATTAGCATAAAAGGATGCAAGAACATTTCAGCGGTCAATAAATGGTCATCAATGCTGGATCAAACTATTTACCAGTGGTGAAATAATAGTCATTGTTGATGGTCACTAACACCCTATTTTAGACCATCAACTATGACTAAATTGGTGATGTAAATACATAAAATCTATCAAAAAGCAACATTTTATGTTTAGATTTCATTTGGTTCCACTTGTACTTGGAGAATTCTGCTTGCAAGGTAAAACATGGCAAGATTAAGCAAAAGCATGCCTTCTAGAAGCAATCCAAGTGGCTTGGAGGGCCAAGGGCCACCAAGTAGCGTCGCCCGATGACACATGGAGTTGGTCGATGGCCAACCTAGCCCTTCCACATCACTATCCATGGGAGAGCCAGGTGGCACCCCTAGGAGTGCCCATCCACCATTGGTTTGAGTCAGTTTGATCCAAAGGTGGAGGTGGAGCTCCCTTGTATCCCTAGGTCCACTATCATCCACATGGAGGACTCCACAGACTTACTTATTGCCTTCCCAACCAATGAAACCCACGTGCCACTCCTACAAATGCCATGGGAAGCCAACCAAGGTCCTACGATCAAGAAATAGTGAAATCTAATGTCGGCCGACACCATCCCCCGTTGCCCGACGATCCAAGTGCACCAAACCACCTCAAACTTTCATACATGCAAACTAGAGTAGTTTGGAGCACATCCACATGTTGGTTGTTGCACCCGGTTTTCAAGACAAAACCAAATACACACTATATGTGAGCCTAGGAAGTCAAATCTCACATATAGCCACAAATAAGGGTAATATCAAAAGACAATACGTATTGCATAACATATTAGTATAAGGAATATAACCTCAGAGTATAGATAATGGAAAGACAACTCTGATCTTTAGGTGAAGACTCCAAATCCATAGGGACAACTGACTGGTTGACCACAAGCCTAACTCCTCCAAACTAGCAATCTGGTACCCATCTGGGATTTTTATCAAAAGTATAGAAAAGTAAAGCAAGCGTAAGTACATATCATACTCAGCAATATAACATGGGGTTCATGAGGCTCAAAAGGTTGACACTAGTTGACTGCGATTAGCTTTTAATATGTCATCTTTTTAAGCAATTGAGTAGCAATGAATTTATCATAAGCTCATAAACACATGATCAGGTAAACATGAATAATGAATAGCATAAACAATTAACCATTAGTGATCATCTCTATTCCATAAGGGTTCCAAGGCCGCTCATGTCCGTGAGCACAGCTGATATTCTAGTTTTACACTCTACAGAGGTTGTACACTTTCACTGTGAGTCGTGATTTACCCTTTCACCCGAGGTGATCAGCCTCTTGACCCAGTACCGAGGACGATCGGCAGGGTTCACTATGAAGCCTTTCAAAGGTTCATCTAATAAGTTAGGGCCGCTAAGGTTTCCCCATCAATAAGCATGAACCCCCCAAGGAGTGACTAACAAAAGTGCAACCTCTTGGTTGGCCAAGATCATACTTGTCGGAGCCCCTCTTGCATCATAAAGGTAACCACTAACAAGCTAGAAAAGGTCCTCATACTGAGCTAAAGCCAGAGCCATATAGCCCTCACAACTGTATTGTAAGTCTCGGATGATCACTTACAGATAAGTCCTTAGGGAGAGGATTCTACCGCATTTAGAAAGTTGCTAAACAATCTAGCCCCCTATTTCCATGTTGCTAAAAAGTCATGTTTTAATGTTTATTGCATATACCATTAGTCAAGTTACAAGATCATGGTTTTGGTTGAGCACTAGCAAAAACTACCCAATGCAATAACCCAAAAGTATCAAGGAATCCAGGATATCAATTAGCTAGGGAAATTACTATAGTTGCCAAGGTAGACACATGCAACATGAATTAAATGATTAAAGGTGAATAGGTACCAAGGATGGTCCCATGTTATACTTGCCTTAAACTCAGATAAGATCTTCTTCTGGTCCAAATCTTCCAAGAACTGCTTCTGGACTCACCATGTATAGCTCACTAGACTGGACTTGATCATAGAACACCACACAAGCATCCAAATAGACATGCATAACATACATACATAGCCATATTCAATCAATACACCAACTAGTGGAAAAATGATTTGAAACAGATCTAGTATTACTACGAACACATAGACGCGGGAAGCACGCTAATCAGAGCTACGGTTTAAAAGATACATCTACCAGAAGATTTTGCTTATAAAATAGAAAACCATGAGCTTTATTTATTTTATTATATAAAAGCATGTATATAATATTTTAGAGTAAATACTTAAGTTGAATTAAGTCAAACTTATATTTGGTTTTAAAAATCAAAGTAGAATTTATTACATTTTATTTATAAATCTAGTGACATAATTATTATTCAAGTTGGGATTTAAACCATGAAATTCCAGAGATTTTCATAGAGAAAACATTGATACTAATGTGTAGGTCACGTCGTTATGAATCCAACACAACTTGAACGGACTATTTTGGAGTTAAAATGAATAAGTCATGATTTAAACAAGTTTTCCTTTAGTTAAATAATAAATTAAATCTACTATAACACCCCAGGTGTTTGTCACCAGTTAAGCAATGGGTTTGAGCTCAAACATGACATGTCGAGTGGTAATGAAGGTGTCAAGATCAAATCTACATGATGGAGCTCCAACTTAAACTTGGGCCATGCACATTTGCTTACATATGGACCCTTGTTAAGATTATGCAAGAGTAATGTTAAACATGCTTATTCCATGTACATTACATCCCCATGCATCCATCTAGACCCATGGAAAAGTTTCATGAAGTTTGGAATCAAAAAGTCACATGAAATGATAAGTCATATCTTGCATGAATTACTTTATCAAGTAGATGGAAACCTATGATGTCAACCAAACCTTGCAACCTCGCTCCAACAACTCTAATTGAACTCTACAACAAAAGTTATGAAGGGTTAGTGTTGAGCAAAGATGGAGAAAATATCCGAAAATCATGGAAACCCTAGATTCTATAGCAAAAAGGGCTTTGCGTTGACCGAGAAATAAAGTTGACTTCTGGACCAGATATGAGGTTTGACCAAAAATGAAAGTTGAACAAAAGTTTGATTATAACAAACTTTGTTAAAAGAACAAGTCATGATTCGGTTTCAAAATGGATCAAAACAAGGCTCAAAGTCTAATAGAAAAGCTGAAATCAGCCCGACAGTGTTTGCAGTCCGGAATTCACTAACATCGACATTGACATCCCGTGTTCTCCAAATTTTGCTAAGCAACTTGAGTTGGTCCAAAAATAAAAGTTGAAGGTTATATTATGGAGAGTAGCATACAAAAAGTTGCACTGAGTTTGACCGAGTTTTGACCTCCGAAAGCGAATTTCCGTGACCGTTATCAATGTGTTGACACTAGCAGTTTGTAGCTTAATTACCTACTAATACATAGCTCAAATGACTTGGCACCCTTAATAAGAAAGGTAGAGATGACCAGGGTGAGCAAACTTCATTATGGGCCCATTGCTAAATTCAGCCTGGAAGCAGCCCAAATCGGCTCCCCACGTCGGCCATACCGTCGCCCGCCACGTGCTCGGTAAAAGGCCTCAAAGGACGCCGCGTGCCCGTGCACGTGGCCACCATTGCCGAGTTTTCTTGCCGCGTGGCTGCCCTGTCACGTCTCGAGCGCCCTTCTGGAGTGAAAGCCAAGCGGCCCTCTCCTCCTCACTCGCCTCTCTTCTCGCCTTGCTCGCCTCCTCCCTCGCCTCTGTGCCGCACGCGCGCGCCAGAGCGCGTCCGCCATGGACAAGCCGAGCCGAGCTCCTCACGCTACTACTACCTCCACTCTGTCCCTCCTCCATCCGAACCAAGCTTGGCATCACCTTCCCCATCGTGCGCCGCCCCTTCGGCTCCCCTTTTCCGGCCACCGCAGCCGCCATAGCGCCGTCGCCGCTGTAGCAGCCGCCGGCGCTCCACTGCTCGCGTGGCTGGCAGGCCACAAGCCGCCTCGGGCCGAGCTGGGAAGCCCAGAGGGTGCGCACGGGCCCATGGTCCCTCCCCACCACTTCCCCCGCCGGCGACAAGGCTCCTCCGGCCGACAAACAGCGAGCTCCTGCGCTGCCCTTCAAAAATTCGCGTCAGGGACCTCGTCTTAGAATTCGACTAAAGGGAAGGGCATTAAATGCAATGTCATTGACTCAAGTGAATAGTGCCTCGAGGGACCTAATTGTTGTAAATCGGGTGAAACTTTGGAAATTCATAGTAAATCGTAGAAAATTCGTAAAATAGTAAATGAGGGCTTTTTGGAATCCTTGTGAAATTCTCTATGCACTAGATCTATAATATGTCAGGTTTTAGTTTAAAGTTTTAGCTATAAAAATGGATTTGTGCAGTCAGGGTTTGAATGCTAGTCTTACTTGTTTTTTTTATAACTGCAATTGATGTGCTCAAATAAATGTGAAATTTTTGTGGAGTGCTACTCAGGTGATTGTTGTTGTCTAGTAAAAATTTTATGAGTTTAGGATTTATAGTTTAAGAGTTATAAAAATAACAAATGCCCTGTTTTGATTTGCTCCTATTCTGAACAGTTCTGCATGTTTGAATTAATTGGCTCAGTTAAGTTATGAATCATGATTGGCTAAGTAGATCTTGAGTTATACTTGCTTGAATCTCTGTGGCTGTTTCTGCCCAAACCCAGACAGGGTTTCCTTGTTCTTACTGGGGGGCCTTCTTAGTAGTAGAATTAGCTTTAGGTGTTTACGACAAAGTTGTTTAGAATTTGCTAAGCTTTCTAAATAGTCTAGAACCGTATTTATTGGACATGTATAACTCCATTTATAGCTGTTTAAAGTGGCATGTCAGTTTCTGTCTATGTTTTGGACAGAGATGCAATTATTGGATTAATTGACCCATCTAACTGTAGAATCATCTTAATATGAGAATAAGAAAGTTGTAGGTAACTTCCTAAGCTTTTCAAAAAGTTATGGTTCACGTTTGTTGGAGGTCTAGAACTCCAGTTATGCTTCTCTGAAGATGCTATCAGTTTTCTATACCACTGCTGTTGGGCTGGGTTTGCTGTTTTGCTTGTGCAATTATTTTCGTGGTGTAAATGATGTTTGCTATGGTTGTAGTGAATACAAAAGTTGTAGCAAATTTTATGATCTTGCTTGTGTTCAAATTGTAAGGTCATAGGCCAGATAGTGTAGGAGTTACATGACTTTTAAGTCTTCTGTCAGGTTTTGATTTTAGTCTGAGCAGATCTGAAAGATGCTAGGGTTTGATCTAGTTAGGATTTGAATGAGTTTTTGGTGATAATAACAAAGTTGTAGATAATTCATGTATCTAGCTCCTGTTAAAATTTGGTGGTATTTGGCCTTGTGGTTTGTGAGTTATGCCTGTTTAAAGTTGGGTTACAGAATTGATTACTCTCTGCCTTGTTTAGACTAGTTTCTGTAAATGGGTATATTTGGCTTAGTTAACTTGAGAATCATGCTAAGATGATTAAATATCAATTGTCAAAAATTTCATAAGCTTTCTAGAATGTCTTCTTGCAAGTCATTTGGATTTGTGTAACTCCAGTTATGGCTAAATTTTGTAGCTGCTATTTGCATGTCCAGAAATTGACAGATTCCCATTTTTGTTGTTTGCTTGTATATTGCTAAGTGTGGCTCATACCTTTGATGATGGTTGAGTTAGAGTACCTGAGATCTTGGGAAACTTGTGTCATGCTTGGTGTTGACATCTTCTTTGCAATCGTGGCATGATAAATTGTGCGATATTTATAGTAAGCAATGTGAAGTGCTTGTGCATGTTAATGTAACATTGTGCTTGTCTTACTTACTGCATGCGATGCATTGCCTATTGCACTTCCATGTATTCATACACCTGCATCTTGCATCTCATTTAGGTACGCTAGATAAACCACGTGAAGGATGTGATGTGGAGTCAAACCCGAAGATGGAAGGACTAAGCAAGTGCTAGGGCCGGAGATGTCACCAAGTCGGTGCAAGCTAACTGAACTGACTTGTGTCGGATCCCAGGCAAGCCCCGGAGCATTATAAGTCTCCCAGTAATTTACAAATGTTTACTTACGTACTTATGATTGATGCATTAGGTTATAAGAGTTGAATGAAACCACTTGATGCATGTAAATTCCTTGTCCAGATATTAACCCTTTAACCGGTATAGGTCCAGGATCGAATATATGCTTAGCCATGCTTAGACCAGTAGAAGTCGGGTGATGTCCTATCACCTGCGAGATGTAGGTGGATACCGGAGCACGGTTGGCTATATCTGCTATCGTGGAACAGAACCATGAAGTAAAAGTAAATCGAGATCGGACGGGAAGTCGATAGAGAAGCAACAAGACATGGAGGTCTTGGGTGTGGATTTATCCCCGTCTGTGTCGATTAAGGACCGTACCGTTGTTGGCGCTTCTGACAAGATTGAACGCATGCCTCTCACTTAGCTGGCCGGATAACTCATTCCGACCGCGAAGCCGAGTAATTCAACTCAGGCGGGGAACCGTTCTGTTGTGCGCTCCTTCCGGGGAACGATCAGACTGAGCCCAAGGGCAGGCTTGGCCTGAGCATCCTGGCATCTGGTGTTCCAGATTGTGTGGTGTGGTACGGACCCGCGAAATGTGTACCTAAGTTGTACCAAAGGTGACCTAAGGTGACCGTTGATCTGGTCTGCCTGGGTTTGTGTTAGGAATAAATTCCCAGCTGGTTGAAATCGATTCGAATCGCCGTCTCTCCCGGATAGTGAGAAACTTGGCTAGTCCCAACATCATAGTAATTGGATTATGGAATGTGATGGTTCGGATAAACATGGAATTACTATACCTGCTATGGTTACTATTGTATGCTCTAAAAAGATATACCACATGTTTGGCACAGGATAGTTGCTAATCTAGAGATGGATAGTTCTAATTAACTTGATAATAGAATTATAATTTTATATTTGAGTTAATCGCTTTTTATGCAAAATGTTGTCAAGCTACCTCCACTTATAAAGCCTTGCATACTCCTTGGAGTCAATTTTATTTCTGGTTATGACGGGTAAGTCTAGCTGAGTACATTCGAGTACTCAGGGTTTATCGCACCATGTTGCAGGTAAGGTTTTGACCTGCTGAGGATGGTGGCTAACCACCGGTGGGCTCGGTGACTCTATTTTCACTTCTCATCTACATGCTTTTGTCTGAGGATATCACTTATGCTAGCAAGGTATTTGGAACTTATATTAATGTAATCCTTTGAAAGCAAATGTTGTTTTCACTAATCGGTTTTGAAACCCAAACTTGCTCTATTACTTATGAACCTATTTGTAATATTATTCTCCGCTACAACTCTACGTATGTGATGTGTATTTGCTTAATCACGTGATCTTGGTTGTGATGTTGATTTACCGGGGTCCTGCGTGACACTCGGCGGACTACCGGGTTTATATAAGTGAGAGTATGCGCGTGTCAACGTGTTCAGCGGGGACAGCCGTACTTGATCTTGTATAAATTGGGTGGTTCTGTCACAGCTGGTATCAGAGCGAGATTAAGCATAATACTGTCATGTACGTCGTTTTAAAAACAAAGTTTTGGTTTCAAAAAGCCTATTTTGACTAAAACTTTAGCGATAGGCAAATTTGTCAAAACTTAATTGCAAAACTATGCTAGCGACATCCTCCTTTATGCCTAGTTAAGGACTATTAGGTGGCCATCTAAGTACTAACTTTGGGGGATGTACTTTATTGCATTTTTTCTTTCGTCGTCCATATGGCGTGCTATTGTATGGATGCCATTCACTTGAATGATAATGTATGGATCAATTGCCTCTACGCCCAGGTAAGTGTGAGTTGTGAGAGCATGACCATCCAACTATTGGTCTAGAGGAGAGTTAGCTATGGTTACTGGAATATTTACATGTTACACACATGTATATATGAAGGTACTTAATTGCGGGTATATTTATCGGGTAGCTATGGATATCAAAGTATATACATCTGGGGATGTGTATATGGAGAGTATCTTAGTTTACCGCTTTCATTGTGTGCTTATTTATCTCTTGTGGGGATGGGCTGCAATGAGTTTGCCTGCAGGTATGCTAACCACGAATGCGTAGATTGAATGTAGCTAACGACTAGCTATATATCGAGAGAGTACGTGTTATGCCACTGACATAGAACGTGATTGCCGTCTTAGGCTAGCAATTTTGTGAGGACGAATAGGACGAGCATGCATCATGATTGTGCTTGTGCATAAATATGCTTCCCTCACCTTGTCCTAATACTAAGTAACTTGTGATCAATGTGATGCTACTATCTTCCTTGTGTGAAGCTAGACAAAGTGCCTTGTTCCATGCCGCTTGAATAGCTGTGCTTGAAGATAGTGGGTGATTAGCTTTGCCTTGTATGTTGCTTCCAAAGGAAATAGATGACAAAGTTAATAGTTAGCAAAAGGTTCACCCCTTTGAAAACTAAATTGCTAAATGTAAGTAAAACTTGTTTTGTAGAGATATCCACCTACTCAGTAAAAAGGAAATAAAAGATAACAATACTTTACCACCATGTTTTGTGTGATATGTGTAGCAGTGTTGTTGTAGGTGACTACTTGTTAGGTGTGATCTTTGTGCTTAGTAATAGTCGCTTAAGCTAATTAGATTGAGTATTTCGAAATGCTTGCTTAAGACCATGATGTAGGTGTGGATGCTCGTAATCTAGGTAGTGCCATAGCTGTCATTCCCTTGGTCCTCGGAAAGCATATGAGTGTTGAAGAGCGCTATCCTGGAACAATGTCCAAGTTTTGGTAGTCTCATGGTTGTCGTCTCCAATTAAGTTCTCTCTTAGGAGCGTAAGCCTGTATACATGGTTGCTAGCTAGTGAAGTTGTGCTACGAAGGCCTTTATCCATGCCTTGGCTTGACCATAGGCCCCAGCAAAGTTCCCTTGAACGCTTGCTTGTGTCATGGTTGTCCCACTCCTATGTGGGAGGACCCTGCTCAAAAATCCTTATCGAACTTCATTGCTCCTTCTTCTACAGATGATCTGGTGCAATGCTAATCACTATCTACTCTGGCTTTGGAACCTTTTCCTCGCAGATCCTGTCATTACTTTATCAACTGAATCCCTAGTCAGTGCAATGGCTCTGTCCCTTGAATCTCATTTGTTTTGCCCTCAACTCTTTCAAGTCTCTGAATATTTATCAGTCTTGATCTCATGTTGCTACTTGACAAGACCAAATCTCATGTTAATCTTGACCTAGTAATCACTTGGTGGACACAAGGCGTATATGGAAATTCAGCAAGAGTCTCCTACTTAGTTGCCTTCAGCAATTAGGCTATGCTCTCTCGCATTGTGTTTTGATCTTTGGATTCCCTACTTGTTGACTTCTAACCTTGTGACCACCTTTGTTTGCTATCCCTCCTTCGCATAATGCTTGCACCTATGCCACCAAATTTGTGCTACATGAGAATGCTTGTGGGTTGTATGTTCAGTAATGGTGCCACGATTAGCGATCTATGGTGCCACGACGAAACTGAGGGCATCCTATGGACTGCAGCCACAAGGTTGTGCTGCTCGGCACATGCTGGTATCGAAGTTTCTAGTCATGATCCATTGCAGAACTACACCGATGTATTATTTCCACATGAGCACTTCCTTGGTTATCTTTCCTTATCATGTCAAGAGATCTGTACGTCGAACTAGAAACCATAGGACTTCCTTCTAGAGTCGTCCAAAGGATCACCTTTGAAGAACAGGTCACTGACATACACCATAATAGACTACAAGAGATGGTAGACAAGTGACTCTACTTAACGGTCCCTGTAATGACATTGATCATCTAGTGAGCAACTTATGTCATTCTCGTAGGATTACAAAGGAGGCTTCAATGTCCAATGTAGTTCAACAAAGCTAGTTTTGCTATAATGTTAGTCAAATCAACTTACTGTGCCACTGCACCATAAAGTCAAATTGTGCCCAACCTGCTTAGTAGTGTACTATTTCTCCAGATGGTGAATAACTACAACCTTTGTTGCCTTCCAGACCTCGCTATCATCCTTCTTCAGCAAGGATTTACAAGACGGACTTGTTCTTTGGTACCTTCTAGGTGTTTTTACCCAAGAGGTTGCATCAGATTCAACCTAGATCACTATTGCAACTTGGATCCAAAGGCTCCCTAAGGAATGATCATCGAGAACGTTGAGCCAACTGAGTCAGCTATTACATTTACCCCTCACTCAATAGACTCAGATAATACAGTGTCGTTATCAGAGGAAGAGCACTACATACATGGAACATTATGTAGCTTTCCATCAGTTGACATCTGAGTGATTGCACCGCTACAACCAGTTTGGATATTGGATAACTAGCTTCTCATACCCTCAAAGGATGTTTACCCCATCTATGATCACATCCTTTATGAGAAGTTGTGCTCAAGCCACTTTAGTAGAGAACTGCTTTTCAAACCTTGGGAACAAATATAGCATCATTACAAGGAATATCTGTCAACAGACTGTGGTCTAGTGCAAAGTCCATAGGTCTATGCTATATCCACTAGGGAAGTAGATGTTACAAGTATTTAGTCTATGCTGGTATCACTCTTCGTACATCGAGGACGAAGTACGTAGGATAGTGCTATCTTGGATTCCTTCCAATGTAACAATGCTTTATGGACGCCAATGAAGGAAAGTCTTTAGACAACATCTTACAACGAAGAGCAAGTATCAGAAAGTGTTGTGACCAAATTAGCCTCTCTGATACTCCGAAGTTAAGTAGCCTAATGCTATCACTGATGTTGGAAACTGGATGACATGTTTCTCTTCCCTTAAAAGTCTTTCGCACCGAATCTCGGGACGCGATTCCTTTAAGGGGGAGGGCTATAACACTCTAGGTGTTTGTCACCAGTTAAGCAATGGGTTTGAGCTCAAACATGACATGTCGAGTGGTAATGAAGGTGTCAAGATCAAATCTACATGATGGAGCTCCAACTTAAACTTGGGCCATGCACATTTGCTTACATATGGACCCTTGTTAAGATTATGCAAGAGTAATGTTAAACATGCTTATTCCATGTACATTACATCCCCATGCATCCATCTAGACCTGTGGAAAAGTTTCATGAAGTTTGGAATCAAAAAGTCACATAAAATGATAAGTCATATCTTGCATGAATTACTTTATCAAGTAGATGGAAACCTATGACGTCAACCAAACCTTGCAACCTTGCTCCAACAACTCTAATTGAACTCTACAACAAAAGTTATGAAGGGTTCGTGTTGAGCAAAGATGGAGAAAATATCCAAAAATCATGGAAACCCTAGATTCTATAGCAAAAAGGGCTTTGCGTTAACCGAGAAATAAAGTTGACTTCTGGACCAGATATGAGGTTTGACCAAAAATGAAAGTTGAATAAAAGTTTGATTATAACAAACTTTGTTAAAATACCAAGTCATGATTCGGTTTCAAAATGGATCAAAACAAGGCTCAAAGTCTAATAGAAAAGCTAAAATCAGCCCGACAGTGTTTGCAGTCCGGAATTCACTAACATCGACATTGACATCCCGCGTTCTCCAAATTTTGCTAAGCAACTTGAGTTGGTCCAAAAATAAAAGTTGAAGGTTATATTATGGAGAGTAGCATACAAAAAGTTGCACTGAGTTTGACCGAGTTTTGACCTCCGAAAGCGAATTTCCGTGACCGTTATCAATGTGTTGACACTAGCTGTTTGTAGCTTAATTACCTACTAATCCATAGCTCAAATGACTTGGCACCCTTAATAAGAAAGGTAGAGCTGACCAGGGTGAGCAAACTTCATTTTGGGCCCATTGCTAAATTCAGCCTGGAAGCAGCCCAAATCGGCTCCCCACGTCGGCCATACCGTCGCCCGCCACTGTGCTCGGTAAAAGGCCTCAAAGGACGCCGCGTGCCCATGGACGTGGCCACCATTGCCGAGTTTTCTTGCCGCGTGGCTGCCCTGTCGCGTCCCCGGCGCCCTTCTGGAGTGAAAGCCAAGCGGCCCTCGCCTTTCTGCTCGCCCTGCTCGCCTCCTCCCTCGCCTCTGTGCCGCACGCGCGCGCCAGAGCGCGTCCGTCATGGACAAGCCGAGCCGAGCTCCTCACGCTGCTACTGCCTCCACTCTGTCCCTCCTCCATCCGAACTAAGCTCGGCATCACCTTCCCCGTCGTGCGCCGCCCCTTCGGCTCCCCTTTTCCGGCCACCGTAGCCGCCATAGCGCCGTCGCCGCTGTAGCAGCCGCCGGCGCTCCGCTGCTCGCGTGGCCGACAGGCGACAAGCCACCTCTGGGCCGAGCTGGGAAGCCCAGAGGGTGCGCACGGGCCCATGGTCCCTCCCCACCACTTCCCCCGCCGGCGACGAGGCTCCTCCGGTCGGCAAACAGCGAGCTCCTGCGCTGCCCTTCAAAAATTCGCGTCAGGGACCTCGTCTTAGAATTCGACTAAAGGGAAGGGCTTAAATGCAATGTCATTGACTCAAGTGAATAGTGCCTCAAGGGACCTAATTGTTGTAAATCGGGTGAAACTTTGGAAATTCATAGTAAATCGTAGAAAATTCGTAAAATAGTAAATGAGGGCTTTTTGGAATCCTTGTGAAATTCTCTATGCACTAGATCTATAATATGTTAGGTTTTAGTTTAAAGTTTTAGCTGTAAAAATGGATTTGTGCAGTCAGGGTTTGAATGCTAGTCTTACTTGTTTTTTTTTATAACTGCAGTTGATGTGCTCAAATAAATGTGAAATTTTTGTGGAGTGCTACTCAGGTGATTATCGTTGTCTGGTAAAAATTTCATGAGTTTAGGATTTATAGTTTAAGAGTTATAAAAATAACAAATGCCCTGTTTTGATTTGCTCCTATTCTGAACAGTTCTGCATGTTTGAATTAATTGGCTCAGTTAAGTTATGAATCATGATTTGATGACAATACATGAGTTTTAGTACTTTTCTTAATCTTTCCAAAAAGTTAAATATCATGATTTTTGGCTAAGTAGATCTTGAGTTATACTTGCTTAAATCTCTGTGGCTGTTTCTGCCCAAACCCAGACAGGGTTTCCTTGTTCTTACTGGGGGGCCTTCTTAGTAGTAGAATTAGCTTTAGGTGTTTACCACAAAGTTGTTTAGAATTTGCTAAGCTTTCTAAAGAGTCTAGAACCACATTTATTGGACATGTATAACTCCATTTATAGCTGTTTAAAGTGGCATGTCAGTTTCTGTCTATGTTTTGGACAGAGATGCAATTATTGGATTAATTGACCCTTCTAACTGTAGAATCATCTTAATATGAGAATAAGAAAGTTGTAGGTAACTTCCTAAGCTTTTCAAAAAGTTATGGTTCACGTTTGTTGGAGGTCTAGAACTCCAGTTATGCTTCTCTGAAGATGCTATCAGTTTTCTATACCACTGCTGTTGGGCCGGGTTTGCAGTTTTGCTTGTGCAATTATTTTCGTGGTGTAAATGATGTTTGCTATGGTTGTAGTGAATACAAAAGTTGTAGCAAATTTTATGATCTTGCTTGTGTTCAAATTGTAAGGTCATAGGCCAGATAGTGTAGGAGTTACATGACTTTTAAGTCTTCTGTCAGGTTTTGATTTTAGTCTGAGCAGATCTGAAAGATGCTAGGGTTTGATCTAGTTAGGGATATGAATGAGTTTTTGGTGATAATAACAAAGTTGTAGATAATTCATGTATCTAGCTCCTGTTAAACTTTGGTGGTATTTGGCCTTGTGGTTTGTGAGTTATGACTGTTTAAAGTTGGGTTACAGAATTCATTACTCTCTGCCTTGTTTAGACCAGTTTCTGTAAATGGGTATATTTGGCTTAGTTAACTTGAGAATCATGCTAAGATGATTAAATATCAATTGTCGAAAATTTCATAAGCTTTCCAGAATGTCTTCTTGCAAGTCATTTGGATTTGTGTAACTCCAGTTATGGATAAATTTTGTAGCTGCTATTTGCATGTCCAGAAATTGACAGATTCCCATTTTTGTTGTTTGCTTGTATATTGCTAAGTGTGGCTCATACCTTTGATGATGGTTGAGTTAGAGTACCTGAGATCTTGGGAAACTTGTATCATGCTTGGTGTTGACATCTTCTTTGCTATCATGGCATGATAAATTGTGCGATATTTATAGTAAGCAATGTGAAGTGCTTGTGTATGTTAATGTAACATTGTGCTTGTCTTACTTACTGCATGCGATGCATTGCCTATTGCACCTCCATGTATTCATACACCTGCATCTTGCATCTCATTTAGGTACGCTAGATAAACCATGTGAAGGATGTGATATGGAGTCAAACCCGAAGATGGAAGGACTAAGCAAGTGCTAGGGCCGGAGATGTCACCAAGTCGGTGCAAGCTAACTGAACTGACTTGTGTCGGATCCCAGGCAAGCCCCAGAGCATTATAAGTCTCCTAGTAATTTATAAATGTTTACTTACGCACTTATGATTGATGCATTAGGTTATAAGAGTTGAATGAAATCACTTGATGCATGTAAATTCCTTGTCCAGATATTAACCCTTTAGCCGGTATAGGTCCAGGATCGAATATATGCTTAGCCATGCTTAGACCGGTAGAAGTCGGGTGATGTCCTATCACCTGTGAGATGTAGGTGGATACCGGAGCACGGTTGGCTATATCTGCTATCGTGGAACAGAACCATGAAGTAAAAGTAAATCGAGACCGAACGGGAAGTCGATAGAGAAGCAACAAGACATGGAGGTCTTGGGTGTGGATTTATCCCCGTCTGTGTCGATTAAGGACCGTACCATTGTTGGCGCTTCTGACAAGATTGAACGCATGCCTCTCACTTAGCTGGCCGGATAACTCATTCCGACCGTGAAGCCGAGTAATTCAACTCAGGCGGGGAACCATTCTGTTGTGCGCTCCTTCCGGGGAACGATCAGACTGAGCCCAAGGGCAGGCTTGGCCTGAGCATCCTGGCATCTGGTGTTCCAGATTGTGCAGTGCGGTATGGACCCGCCAAATGTGTACCTGAGTTGTACCAAAGGTGACCTAAGGTGACCGTTGATCTGGTCTGCCTGGGTTTGTGTTAGGAATAAATTCCCAGCTGGTTGAAATCGATTCGAATCGCCGTCTCTCCCGGATAGTGAGAAACTTGGCTAGTCCCAACATCGTAGTAATTGGATTATGGAATGTGATGGTTCGGATAAACATGGAATTATTATACCTACTATGGTTACTATTGTATGCTCTAAAAAGATATACCACATGTTTGGCACAGGATAGTTGCTAATCTAGAGATGGATAGTTCTAATTAACTTGATAACAGAATTATAATTGTATATTTGAGTTAATCGCTTTTTATGCAAAATGTTGTCAAGCTACCTCCACTTATAAAGCCTTGCATACTCCTTGGAGTCAATTTTATTTCTGGTTATGACGGGTAAGTCTAGCTGAGTACATTCGAGTACTCAGGGTTTATCGCACCATGTTGCAGGTAAGGTTTTGACCTGCTGAGGATGGTGGCTAACCACCAGTGGGCTCGGTGACTCTATTTTCACTTCTCATCTACATGCTTTTGTCTGAGGATATCACTTATGCTAGCAAGGTATTTGGAACTTATATTAATGTAATCCTTTGAAAGCAAATGTTGTTTTCACTAATTGGTTTTGAAACCCAAACTTGCCCTATTACTTATGAACCTATTTGTAATATTATTTTCCACTGCAACTCTACGTATGTGATGTGTATTTGCTTAATCACGCGATCTTGGTTGTGATGTTGATTTACCGAGGTCCTGCGTGACACTCGGTGGACTACCGGGTTTATATAAGTGAGAGTATGCGCGTGTCAACGTGTTCAGCGGGGACAACCGTACTTGATCTTGTATAAATTGGGCGGTTCTGTCACATCTACCCATGAATTTTAAATATTGAAAAAATGCCTAACAATAGTATAAACACATAGAAAATGTAAATACGGTCTTAACACAATTTGAACGGGTCAAATCGGACTTAAAACACAAAAGTTATGCATGAAATAAGGTTCAATGGCATTTTTATAAATAACTCGAACTCATTTTTAAATTAAAACAATTAAAATCTGAATTTACACGGATTCTGGCCTGTGCGCACTATTACTAGAAACTATAGGGTCTAAAATGAATAAAAATAGGACTGAAATGTATTCTTTTAAACTGGATTGGACCGTGGGTTGATTTACTAAAAACCTAGGGACTAATTCACAAAACTTGCGCGGCTGACCAAGGGTTGACTGCGGCTGCTGACTGGGCAGACATGTGGCGGTGTGTGAGTGGCCTGATGCGGCGCTGTGGACCGAGTCCACGGTCCGCGGTGGACCGATTACACACCCAATCGGTATGATCTAATCCTGATCGTCCAGATGGATCCGACGGCGTGGGACGAACGGGAGAACTCCCCACTAGCAGCACAACACCTCTGGCGAGCCCACCATGGGCGGCGGCAACTGATGCTCCACGACGAATGTCAGCACGGCACTCCGGTCCATCCCGATCAGAACCAAATACACCTACGCATACCCTAAGATCCCATGGACTCAATGAAGTAAAAATATAGGGCGGGGAACACGTTGAAGAGGCGGTCCCATGGCAACGCCATGACCGATGTGGCTAGAGTTCACCGGTATGGTGTTCCAGTGCGCTATTCGATGAATAGAGAGCATAGGTAGGTGGAGGAGCTCACTGCGAGGTCAAAGAAAGTGATTGCGGGGTCCAGGAGGGCTCCGAAGGCACGGGTCGATGGTGGCGGTGGTTGGAGAGAGAAAAACAAGAAGCGGGTGAGTGAAATTTAGGCGATTCAAGACCAAATTGAGGAATTGAGGCCACCTACAGCTGCGTTGGGTCATGGCGGAGCTTCGAGGCACGTCGGCATTGAGGATTGGGGTGCTGGTACAGCGAATTACGGGCGGCGGTGAGAGCGTGAGGGCGGACGAGAAAAGAGAGAGGGAGGGGGTCTGGCTCGGCTTTTGTAGGCAGGCAGGCGCTGCGTAGATGGAAGGGGAGCGGGAGGCAGTGATTTTGGATGCCTGCCATACCTAGCGCGATGGTGGTGACTTGCCGTAGGTGGCAGCACCATCACCGGCAGAACTTGGAATAGAACTCAGATAAGCATTCCAACATCTCAACTTGCATTGTATACCAGCTTAACAAGTTACACATGTCTCATCTCCAAAGCTCAAGAACGAAAAGATTTGGCTACACAGACTACCCCCTTAAGTTGAGGGATACAACTGTCTTGAATACAAAAACTTTAAACTCAAGGGCATAACCAAACTTCATATGACACCCTAGGTGTGTTTTTTTGTCTTTCTTGACTGTCTGAAGCCCATCTTGACTTCTAACATGATTGTGTTACACCTCAAAGAGATGAGGAAAATCTATCTTCATTTGATCCTCATTTTCCCAACTTGCATCTTCCTCTGATTGGTTCCTCCATTGAACTTTACACACTTTAAGCACACTTCCCATAAGAGTTCCCTAGGCTCTTTGTAAGATCCTAACTAGATAATCATCATAAGTATAATCATCTATCGGATAGAGATCCTCCAAGGGTGTTTGTTCCTCTACACCATCATCTAGAAACTCATAGTCCAGTTTACTATCCTCAGTGATCACACCTTCTAATAGATCATTCCCATTATCATATTCCTCAGGTGAAGGTTGAATACCCTCATACTCAATTCTTTCTCCTAATGGTGCAGTTAGAAGCACCGAACGCTAGGCATACTTCATCACTCCTTTACATGTAGACATCCATCCCATTCCAAGAATAACATCAATGTCCACTAACTCTAATACAATAAGGTTTGCTTCAAATTTTACCCCCTTTATGTCAAGACTAACTCTTGGCCATATGCGGTTTGCCTTCATTTCACCTCCTAGGGGCTTAATTATCACTAATTTCCTCATTGGAAGCATAGTTATCTTATGATCTTTTATGTATGCACTAGAGATAAACGAATGTGACGCACTGGGGTCAAACATCACCATAGCAGTGGCTGAGCTTACTGCAATCAAACCATAAACGACCTCCTTAGCTCCATGAGTGGTAATCATATCCACATTGTTCAAACTTCCAAGGATGTAATTTTGCTTTAACTTATTTCCATGCACCTGCTTCCTATGGACATTCTATTTTGGCTCTTATTATGGTTGATTCTAGCCTTGATTGTTTTTGACAAATGTCTCAAGATAATTGTTCTCATAATGTTCAATCTCACCACAATCATAACCTTCCTCACTAGTAGGTGTATTTGTCTTCATGAAGGTGATAGTAGGAGATGACAAACATGGCTCTTGAGAGCTAACCTATTGCACTTCATCATCGGGTTGCTGATACTGATTCTGATCTATTCTCACAAGTAGATTCATAGGATGTGACTGATATTCTAGTTGTGTAGCAAAGCAAGGATGCATGTTTCTTAACTAGCATTGAAGATCATGTTTTCTCTTCTTCTCTTCCATCTCTCGATGTAGTTGCAAATCATCATTCAGTCCTTTCAAAAAGCATTTCTATTTCTTAGCATCACTATCTACCTCTCCTAGAGCATAGCATGATAATTGAGTGAACCAATTATGATACTCACACACTAATATGGATCCTTGCTTGAGAGCCTGAAACTCATCTTACTTGAGTTCCACCTCACTTGTGGGAATGTGGTACGTCTTGAAATTCTCCATGAATTCCTGCCAGGTGATCTGTCCAGCATTGTTGGGATGTCCATACTGGTAGGATTCCCACCAGTCTTGTGCTACACCCTGAAGTTGGCTAGATGCAAAAAGCACCTTCTCCTAGTCATCACAATGGGCTATGTCTAGTTTAATGGGAACGGGGATCCTGATATTCCGTCAGGTAGAGGTAATTATCGTTGTGGCGAAGAATGACACACTGATCTGGCTTCAGATCGAAACATTAAACCCTATAATCTTAGCACCACAACTTCCTCTTGTTATCAACCAAGACACGGATTTAGTTGAACTTGCCAAGAAGGCTAACCCGTACCTACGCAATGAAGAACACAAGCAAGAACAAGAAAGAAAACAACCAAATTGTAGATGAATGATTAATCTCACGATGTTGGGGTCTCACAAACCGATGAATGGTGAAACTGTTCTTGATAGATTAATCTAAGAAAAAACCAAAACCCTAATGAGAGTGACTGGTGGTATAAAATAGAGTATTGGGCATCACCCCCTGGACACACCCCTAATGGGCCCAAACACGATACATGGTCCAACAGACCAAAAGACGGTGTTGCAGCACCCTGGTAGATTCTGGACACTGATTTGTTTTGATGATTCCCGTTGATTCCGAAGGGCTTTTGACATGAGACCACTTGCATTGGCTTGTTTATCTAATTATCTTTCTATCCATATGTGGATCGTCAAAAATGGAGCCCAGACGAGCCTGTGTGACCAGTTTTATGACAGACTAGTCCTAGAACCCGAGATGGGCTCCAACTTCAGTTGGACTAGGCCTCCACCATGAGAAAGATGAATTGGATGCCCATGCTGGACCTCCTCCTCTCCTTGGCTTGTATGTGATGTGGTGATGTCCTCGTCGTGACCTTCTCCTATGTTCCTAAGCATGATAACATCATTAGGTAGTAGTCTATTCTCAAAAGTATGAAAAGGATCGCTTAAGAACGAGCTCACCTCTAAATTGGGTTGACGCATTCGAGCTTGGGTCATTGGACCTTGCATAATGGTTGGAGAATCAGCAGGTACATCTAAAGGAGTGATGTCCTCATGTAATGGGGCAGCAATGGTGTTGATCCTTTTCATACTCATGCAATGAGACAGCAATGGTGCTAAAATCTTTGATGAAGCGGTGGTAGAATCGTGCAAGACTAAGAAAACTCCTCACCTATGTGACGGTTTGGGGAACCGGCCAGCTCTTTATGGCTTCAATTTTTATCTTGTCCACCTCAATTCCCTGTGGAGTTACAACATAGCCAAGTGTCGGGTTCATAAACTCGAGGTCCCTCGGGGACCGGCTTCCACGCTAAGGCTTGGCCCAAGCATACAGCACTCAACTCATGGGCCGACCAAAGAGTCTAAAATAATAGACCAAAAGAGTGGTCCAGTCACCGACCGGAAGGTCTGGCCAAGGAGGAACAACGCCCGCTTGTCGACTCCTTCGGCCCACCTCTCCGACCAGAGCGCTAACTTTGGCCCACCTCTCTGACCAGAGCGCTCACTTCGGACTCCAATAGCCTCCGACAGTCTCTCTGATTGGAAGGCCAAGCCGAAGGACTACTTCTGACTTCAACCCCATGTCTTCGACCTGGGTTCATAGAAGCCCTGCTCACCACTCTTCTCTGACTGGCACAACTAGAGCCGACTAGGACCAACCGACCAGGGGATGCCTGCTCGGAAAGGACCAGGGAACAAACAGAGAAAGCCAGGCAGGGCGCACAAATCAAACCATGATACTAGGGACCATACCCTGAACGCCTATAGAAACAGTACTCTGCAACCTCCCTGACACACACAGTGTTGTAGGCACTGATATTTTCCCTATAGGTTTGCTGGGCGCCATTGACTCCCATACGGTAAGGCTCCCCCCCACATGCCTCTAGGCATCGACAGTATTGTGGGCGACGGGATTTACCATACCGAGTCCACATGGTGAAACTCCTCACATGCCTTTGGGCATCAACAGTATATGCAGGTACCAACATCTGCCATACCCAAACAAGACGACGGACCTCCCATGTGCATCTGACATCCAATAGTGTTATGGGCGCCTACCATCATCTTGTACCCATCGGCGTGGGCAACAGGGCTAGAAGCCTTCGTACTCTCTCCTTCTCACTTGTAAGGCCATCCCCTTCATCTATAAAAGGGGATACGCTCTATCCCTTTAGTTAATCAACATCGATCAAGTTCACTAGCTCACAACCATAGAACCATCGGGTTCAGACCTCAAACACACGCTTGAACACTTAGCTCATAGCGTAGTTCCTGTTGCTCTTGGCCATTCCTGACCAGAGCCGACTGGACCTCTTGTACAACCCATCTTTCTCCTTCTCGTTTGTAACCCCACTACAAACTTCGAGCACCTAGGCTCAGGACTAAAGTCACTGACCAATTCAAACTAGACGTAGGGCACATTGCTTGAACCAGTATAAACCCTATGTCATTGAGTGTTAGGCCACCTCTGATCACAACATATGGCAAAACTATAAATATTCACTAGTCGGTCACTTTCTGTACCAACACCAAGAAAAGAAACTCGATCCATGCAAAAGATGCACTTCTCAAGGTTACCAAATAATCGTGCATCACATAAAGCATTAAAAACAGCATGTAAGTGATCCATATGTTCAACAAAAGACTTGTTGTAAATCAATATATCATCAAAGTAGACTACCACAAAACTACCAATAAAAGCTCTTAAAACCTCATTCATTAAGCGCATGAAAGTGCTAGGTGCATTTGTCAAACCAAAAGGCATTACTAACCACTCATAGAACCCGAATTTTGTTTTAAACAGTGGTTTTCCATTCATCTCCAAGTTTCATTCTAATTTGGTGGTAGCCACTTCGCAAACCAATCTTGGTGAAAATTACAGAGCCACACAACTCATCAAGCATGCCGTCTAGCCTAGGAATAGGATGACAATACTGAATAGTAATATTATTGATGGCTCTACAATCAACACACATACGCCAAGTTCCATCTTTCTTAGGAACCAAAAGTATAGGAACGACACAAGGATTAAGGCTTTCACATACGTACCCACGGTCCAAAAGGTCTTGGACTTGCCGCTGAATTTCCTTAGTCTCCTCGGGATTGGTTCGATAGGCATCACGGTTGGGCAAGGTTGCTCCCTGGAATCAAATCGATTTGATGCTCTATCCCTCTCATAGGTGGCAGCCCTGGGGGTATCTGAGCTGGAAAAATTTTCTCATACTCCTGCAAAAGGTTAGTCACAGTAGGAGGCACCGAACTAACAATATCATCAAGCGAAAACATAGCTCATTTGCATACCAAAGTATAGCAAATATCATCATCAGAAATTTCAGCAAAGTCACATTTTGTTGCAAGCATAACACTACCCTTCAATTTAATCCCCTCAACCTTAGAAATAGATGTAGACTTATCCTTTTTAGGTGGGAGACTATAATTAGCAACTTGTTGATTTTCAAATTGAACATCATTCAAACTAGCAGCACATTCTCTATCACCTTGTACAATTTGAGCAGTGGGCAAAGGTACCAAAGTAATTTTGTTTCCTTTATGCACAAAAGTGTATTTATTACTTCTACCATGGTGTGTAGCATCATTGTCATGTTCCCAAGGATGAGCCAATAAGAGTGAACAGGCTTGCATAGGTACCACAACACAATCAACAGAATCAGCATAAGAACCAATGGAAATGAAACTCTGCAAGTTTGTGTTACCTTTGCTTTTCCAGAATCATTTAGCCATTGAATATGGTATGGATGTGGGTGCGGGTGTGTGGTCAAGCCAAGCTTCTTGACCAAATCAGAACTCACCAAATTATTGTAGCTACCTCCATCAATAATGACACATGCTCGATGGTTGCTGATGACGAAGAAAATCTAGAACAAGTTATGGTGTTATAGCTTCTCAAGTTACTGTACTTGTGTGCTGAGCACCCGCTGTACAATGATGCTCCTATAGGCCACCGTGTACTCTTCACCAAGGACTTCACCGCCCTCCTCATCTTTATCTTCGTCTTCTTCATCTTCAATGTCTTCTTCATCTTTAATGTCAGAGGTGCTGATGTAACCACCTTCTATAGCAATGTATGCCCGCTGACTTGGGTAGTCCTTCTACACATGGCCAATTCCATCATAGCGGTGGCACTAAATGCCCGAAGTGCGTCCCATCGATGCAACGGATGAGGCACTCTTGGTAGGCACCTACAAAGAATTTTTACCTAAATCTAAAGGTCGTGTGGGAGGTACCTTAGGTGTAGCGGTAACTCCTAAGGCGGCTGGTCGCTTGCTCGCTGGTGGAGGCACCCAAAAAGTGGTTGGCTTGGTCAGCCCCGAAGATGGTGCCAAGCATGGCGTGTATGTGGTGCTGACCTTGCTATTGCTACTGTTCATGCCCCTGCAATTCCTTTTCTACAAGCATAGCAAACTAAAACAACTAGTTGACAGTGTGAAATTCTTTATAATCAACAATGTCCTGAATCTCGTGCCTCAAACCTGAATAAAAACGACAAATGGAATCTTTGTTCCCCTCCACAACACTATAATGCATCAATCCCTTTTGGAGCTCACCATAGTAATCCTGTATAGATTTCTCTCCTTGTTCTAAATGCATCAATTTCTTATGCAAGTCTCTATGATAAGAAGGAGGAACAAAATGATCACGCATAGCCATCTTAAGTTCTTCCCACGTACCAGGTAAAGCATTATGTGCAGCTAGCCCATTCCACCAAATAATGGCAAAGTCCTTAAACTCACTAGTAGCTTGTCGAACTCTATGTTGCTTAGGCACAAGGTGGACACTAAACTTTTGTTCTACTATCATCTCCCAATCAAGATTTCCCTCAGGATTATAATGACCCAAAAAAGATGGTATTGTGAACTTAATCTTAGCATAAGGATCATCGGGCACACGATGATTATTACCTTGATGGTGGTGGACACCACCCATACCTGTCGTGTTGTGGCGAAGATGTCATCGTAATCTTGCTTGTCAGAAGGCTGCTCGATCTATGTTCTCATTGGCATCATACACCGTGTCTTCTAGCAAGAGACCATTGGTGTTGCTGCCGGAGACGTTGTTGTTGACCACCACAAAGGTTTCCAACTCAGTAACCTTGTCGGTTAGCGTGGAAATTCATTTGTCCAATCTCTCCATGCTATTGCCAATGTAGAGTTCAATGAGTGCGTCAGTGACGGCCTTCCTAACAGCCTCATTCATCCTTTTTTGGGCATTCTCTACAGCAGCTTGTAGTTGCTCTTGGCTGACACACTCGTTGAAATCCTTGGGATTGTTATCTCCAGTCCGATCATCTCCTGCCATTGTAAACACAAAAACAGGAACAAACGGTGAAAGTCATCCCTACCAAATGATTACATGGTTGCAGTGGTGTCACTTTTCACAGCAAGTGGAAGCATCTTACTATGCTCTTACAAAGTTCTTAAGAACGCAAGCAGTGGGCGGTACAACTGATAGCTGGTTCGTGATACTTGTGAGGCAGTGGCACCGAGATTGCAAGGGCCTATTTCTATACTAATCTAAAGAGTTTGTGGAGCTTGGAAGGCACACAAAGAATAATATGTATATTTGGCACACAAGTCAGTAACAGAAAGTAATGCTGAATTATAGTCCAAAGCACTTGTTCTCGTTGCTGGTCTAAAATGTTCCAAGTGCCAGGTGTGTGACAAACAAGTATGGTGGATAGCAAGAGCAACATGAATAAGGCACCAGACAACACACGCTAACACAGCTCAATTTGGCCTTCTATATGTGCTCCTTTAGATATTGTTCCTCTTTTGCCCCTCTCCTTTTTCTATTTTTTTGGGCTATCGTTGTTTTTTTGGGAAACTTTGAACTTTTCTTTTAATTTTTTTGATATTTTTTTCACTTAGGAGCACAAAAGAAGTAACCATAGAAAATATGAGCTTAAACAAGTGAAGGCGTGGCCTATGAAAAATTCAGAAGACGTGCTCAAAATTGACAAAAAGCTTGTGACCAGTAAAAGAGGATCTTGTGACCAGTTTTTGGCCAAAATAAAAAATTTCGAACCTGACAAAGCGAGGGACAAATGGATCCAAAAAAAATTTTGATCGATTTTGATATATGGAACGTCAAAATCCGAGTTCATATGCGAAAACTAGACCAGTTTTGAGAACTGACTCCGAATTAAAGGACAAAACGGGAACAATACACGCAAAATTGGTCACGACAGCAAGGATTTGATGGAAACGATGGGGAAAACACACAAAATGGACTCTAACATGACCTAACTAGCAACAAGACCTCAACTAGGACACAAACTCAACACGACGGACTCTGAAACTAAAATATGCAAAGGCTATGGCGTGGAAGGTTCTAGGACAGGGAAAAAAACGAGTATGGCACTGGACTATGGGATGAATGTGAAACACTCAAAACTAGGGGATAAATGTGAACCAAATGGTATACCTTAGCTCTGAATACCACTTAATAGGAATGGGCATCCCAATCTTCCGTCAGGTAGAGGTAACTATCGTTGTGGCGGAGAATAACACACCGATCTGGCTTCAGATCGAACCCTGCAATCTTAGCACCACAACTCCTCTAGTTATCAACCGAGACACAGATCTAGTTGACCTCGCCAAGAAGGCTAACCCCTTCCTATGCAATGAAGAACACAAACAAGAACAAGAAAGAAAACAACCAAATTGCAAATGAATGATTAATCTCACAATGTTGGGGTCTCACAAATCGATGAACGGGGAAACTGTTCTTGACAGATTAATCTAAGCAAAACTCAAAACCCTAATGAGAGTGACAGCGGTATAATATAGAGTCTTGGGTGTCAACCCCCTGGACGCACCCCTAATGGGCCCAAACATGATACACGGTCCAACGGATCAAAAGACGGTGTCGTAGCACCCTGGCAGATTCTGGATGCTAACTTGTTACGATGATTCCTATTGATTCCAAAGGGATTTTGATGTGGGACCACTTGGATTGCCTTGCTTATCTAATTAGATTTCCATCGATATGTGGATCGTCGAAAATGGAGCCCGAATGTGCCTGTGTGACCAGTTTTATGATAGACTAGACCTGGAACCCGAGATGGGCTCCAACTTTAGTTGGACTAGGCCTGCACCATGAGAAAGATGAATTGGATGCCCATGTTAGACCTCCTCCTCTCCTTGGATTGTATGTGACGTGGTTTTTTCCTTGTCATGACCCCCTCTTATGTTCCTAAGCAAGATAACATCATTAGGTAGTAGTCTATTCTCAAAAGTATGAAAAGGATCGCTTAAGAATTAGCTCACCTCTAAATTGAGTTGACACATTCAAGCTCGGGTCATTGGACCTTGCATAACGGTTGGAGAATCAATGGGTACATCCGAAGGAGTGATGTCCTCATCACAGTTGTCGCTCCACAGCTCTAAGCCAGTCATCAGCTTCTAGTGGGTCGCTTGCATGAGAGAATGTCAGTGGGTGTCCCATTAGAAATTCACCACGCTTGTCAATAGGTGGTGTTTCTTGTGGATTGTTCAACACACTCTGAGCAGTGGTCTATAATAACTGAGTCTGCATCATCAAAGCTTGCTCTATAGTTGGGGAACTTGATGGTGATGGATTAGAAGTGGGAACATTCGTTCCAACATCTTGTGAAACACTTCTCCAGGTAGAGGCCATCTGTTTCCAACATATACGCATTAGGGTTCAGTCATTCATAGCATTATTTATTGTAGTTTTAAGAGATGACAAGATAGGATTGATAGTATGAAAGACTAGAGAAAACCCCAACCATCGAGATATCTAATTCTTCCACATGAAACACTAGGATGCAAGAAAACTTCATCTTGCAAACCCTTCAACTTGGCTACCCCCTTAAGAAAAGTTGACTAGGGCACACAAAAAGGGTAGCTTGCACTTCCTTAAAAATGAGCTAACTAACATAAAGATGTTCTGACATTCTAGAGAAACTCCTCTACATAAGCAAGAACATCTAGTCTGAGAATTCTCAAGAGCAGGAAAATAGTAGTGCAATAAAACAGTTGTACCTCTCATTCCGTTAATCCAATAGAGTTTTAGCTTATACCATTGGAAAGCTCATAAATTCCTCTACAACTTCCATGTAGAACATTTTTCTATATTCCATAGTTCAGTAGGTCGAAAATAGTGCACGATTGAAATTGTCTTAGGTTTTTTATAGAACAAATACATAGTATTGTGAATTTTGTACTCCCAAACCAGAATAGCTATAAGAGTGGTTCTTACATTTAGAGAAAGATATTTAAGTCTACTATTGTCTAGAATTTTCCCATGATTTCATATCATCCAAAATCAGAGATATAAGCCAAAGAGTGTTGGCTGCTCCGAAACGATAGGATAGGGAGAACAGAAGAAAACCATAACCCAACTATTTATTTCATTCATCCTTATGCCTTAGGCCTATAAACTAAATGAAATTGTGGACAAAAACCCACAAGATCATTGTAACAACCCAAAAATCCACATACCAAAAATCCCAACTACAAAATTTTTCTTCAAAACCCCATGTGATGATGAGTGACATTTGTAGGAGCTAACCCTAAGTGTTGCATTAGTCGTAATCCAACTAAACCTACATGACTTGCACAAGTATCTCACCACATCACCTTGAATTTATTTTACCACATAGCATACATCAAGTTGCATTATATTCAACATGGTGATCTAGATTTTATTTGGGTTTATGTGTTGATTAATAAAAGCTAACAAATATTTGTTTATAAATAAATATACTAACATGGGATTAATATCCCAACATATACTATGACCAATGTTTATCACCATGGGACATTATACCAAAGGAGAAATATGCCACTTTGATTTATATACATGAAAGAAGTGTAACAAAATAGAAAAAGAATAAGAAAAAGAGAAAGGAAAACAAAATAGAAAAAGAATAAGAAAAAGAGAAAGGAAAGAAGAGGGAGCAGCAGTAGCCCAGGCCTGCTCGGCCTTGCGAGCCAGCCTGCCTGCCCTCCCACTCACGCACGCAGCCCACAAAACCGGCCCAGCTTCGCCTCGCCACCCGTGTGCGTGCAGACACCGACCGCCGGGTCCCACCTGCCAGCCCGTATAGCTTCACCGCGTCGTGACGCGCCTGAGCCGCACCCGCTGCCAACCGGACCCCACGTGTCAGCCACCCCAGCAACAAGGTCTTCTTACTCCCCACACCGACATCTCCCTTGACCAGGAACTGACTAGAGCAGCAGGCGCGGGCCTAGGGTCACTCAAAGAGCATGACCCTGTCCTCTTGGTGTAGCGCCCACGTGACCCCCACAACAACTGCCCCGCGCCCGTGAGCCATCCGATGCGCTCAGCACATCACCAGCCGCTCCGCCATCCGCCATGGATGAGCATGGAGCTTGGCCTATAAAAGGAGGACCCCGAGCCCTAGCCCTCCATTCACCTCGCTGCCGCTGTGCGGTTCGCACCAGCATACTAAGCCGAGGGACGAGAGAAGGAGAGGCACAGAGAAGGACGCCACTATTAGAGTAGAGGAAGGCACCACCATCTTCTTCCATGAGCCAGCGCCGCACCACGCACCGCTACATGGCCGCACCGTTGACACCGCACCATCACCATCGCCTTCGAGCTCCCGTGGTGAGCCATCTTGCTGAGACCACCTCCCTAGCCAAATGGAACATGCACTGCCATGATCAAAGCCTTGCTAAAGCTTCGAACTCTAGCCTAGCCCAACTGGTTAGCTAGGAAGATCACCATGGCCACGCTTGCTGAGACCTAGGACGCGCCGTGCGCGCTGCCATCAGCCAAAAGAAGGACCCCAACCATGACGTTGTACATTGGAGCAGGAGCGCACATGCACGGGCACGCTCATCATGGCTGAGAGCATAACCATGGCGAGACCACCGCATGTTCTACATCGTGGTAAAGGCGATGATGGCACCCCAACTGGCTCTGCCATGACAGGAGACACACCGCGCTCACCTTAGCCGAGGAAGAAGCCCACCGGAGCCCTGCGTTGCTGCACCGCACCTCGTTGGAGTGCCACCGCCTCTGTTTTGCCCCCACCATCATGGCTGGAGCCACTCAGAGCACCAAGAGCTCCTTCAACACGCCCACCATGGCCGTAGAAGCACCATGGAGCTCACATGCTCCTCCAACTGGGGTCTTGCTACCACTACAGCCCTATCCATGCACGCCGATGAACCCACGCCGCCGTTCACCATGGCTGGAACCCTAGGAAGCCCCAGCCACCACCTTGACCCCACCACTGCACTCGCCAAGGCTTGGCGATGCTTTTGCCTACCTTAATCACGCACCAGTACCGCCCGAGAGGCTCACCGATGAGCTCACCGCCGGCAGGAGCGTGGGGAACGATGGGAATTCTCCCCGCCTAGTACACATACGCATGCACCCGGTCCTAGTGAACCAAACAGAGAAGGATCAGTGGACCCGAACTACGTAGACCGTGTCTGTAGTCCATGAACCAACACTGCGTAGTCCACCATGCACCGGATCGGTGGATCGAAGCCTAGTAGAGGTCCAGGGTCGTGACATGGCTGCACCAACGCGTGCCACATGGCATGCCAAAGCCTAGCCCATATCCAGGCGCCCACAAGTCAACGACATAGAGCTACTGGACCCACATGTCAGTAGGTGACGTCATGATGATGTCATGCGGGTCTCACCTATCAGTGACAAACACAGTCAAGGTGATGTCATGATGATGTCATGATGACGTCAGCAGCTCTGGACCCACCTGTCAGAACCAAAGCTGAGACGATGATGTCATGTTGATGTCATACTGATGTCAGCATGCCATGTGGACCAACAGGAGCGTGACATGTGTCAGCACGATATTAATTCAGCCTTTTCCCATTTTCAGAAATGATTAAAACTTCAGAAATTCATAACTAATTCATATGAACTCAGAAAAACACAAGACTAGGACCCAAATTCATCTAAAATCAAGCTCTACGCAATGAACCCATGTTTGAGTGCATTTGGCTCTTTTGAATTTTCATTGCTTTTTGTGCTATTCTATCGACGTCGCTAACACAACTATAATGCGATCGTTTGCAGACTTAGAGGAGAACTAGACAGACGAGGATCGAGAATACCATGAGGAGTATGGAGATGACTACAATGAAGGTGCCACATCCCACCCAATCTCATAGCACCTATTACACATGGCTAATATAGAGCTGCTATTGCTTTACTTTATTGTTATATTCACACTATGATATGACTTGCATGATAGTATGCTTACTTGATGGCCTCTACCTTGACGCAACCTTACCCCTGCTCACCCTGCTGTTAGGCTAAGTCACACGCTTGCTGCTATATTTCACTGCTTATTATTTCTACTACGCTTATATATACCACATTGATGCGTGGTGGAAACTGGAGTTATCTGGACTATGGGGAGAGTGCTGCATGTGTAACTTGGGTGTGTGGAGGGTGAGGGTTGTGTCGACCAAGCTGGAGTATACAACGAGCCTGGGGCAAGTCTTGCTGTGAGGTGCTACCTGGGCACCCCTGGAATGAATACCTATGGTGGGTAAATGGTGATATGAGGTGGCCCTGAGTGTGAACCTATGATGGGAGGAGCCCGGGGTGGAGGTGCTGTGGTGGCACGGTAAATGGAAACTCTGTTGAAGACATTCTAGCTTGGTCATCCCTAAGGACTTACTAGTACTCAGATTCACCGGGAAGTCTTATGTACCACTTGCCCTATATGGTGCGGGATGGCTAGACTACTTGGTAGGATATTACCACTACTGCTAGGTTGATAGCGAACAGTGCAAGGAGGTATGGGGTGCGGAGGATTTCCCCCACACCATTCCAAGACTTCATGGAGACCTAGTGGACTCGGCTCATGACTCACAGTTTTAGCCACCCTAGACTAGACTTGGGGTGTGCTAGGGCTGAATGGTAGAGTGGCATTATCCTAGGCTAGCAAGCGGCCGGAATCAGCCCAGTTGACTGACGGTCAGCAAAGAAGGCAGATCTTGTGGTTATGTAAAACCTCTACAGAGTGTATGGTTGATCGATCGGTACATATGCCGACTAGTCGGCTATGGACCTTTCTTGGGTTTCACTTAAACTAGATAGCGAGATGAGTCCTTCTCTTCTTCCCCCGTGAGAGAGTGTCGGTCGTAGCCAGGGGCTACGGGCCATGAGACAGTGCCAAGAGGGAGTTGGCCTATTGACTGAGCGATGGTATGATGATGATATGGAGATGGTGGTGTATCGATCCTAGGATCGAAACCTAGCTCTGGACGGAAATGGGGTGGAATGTGTGTGGGAATGGTGTTAAAACTTGACTATACTATTATATACTTGATATGCTAATACATAGGAAACCCCAGCCTTATAGGTTCCTTTTGATTATATCCTACTTGCATCCAATTTCCACAAAGTAATGCTCATAGGGTGGGAGTGGCCTAGTACAAATTGTACTGATAAACTTTGGCACACAGGTTCTGCTGAGGAGTATAGCTCTGAGGAGTTTGACGGTTGAGGGGTTCGTTCCTACGCTCGAGTTTTGGCGATCTTATCTCCAAGCTGTTCTGAATGAATGCTACTTTTGATTCTACCAATGCGGTGATGTAATAATTTATGTAATTCCACACCATTTGTACTCTAATATTACATTGTATGGATGTGATATTCGACTGGAATTTGGGTAATATGATCTACAACGGACTTATTATACTTCGACTCTATGGATTTTCCTTCGTGGAATTTAGGTTGTTTCAGTTGATATTAGAGCCATACTGGACCTTAGGATGAAACCGTCAGAAATGGATGATAGAATAGGACGTGAACAACCCTTCTTTCGGTTATATACCAACCCTATATTTACTTTTATGCAAGGCTTATCTATTTATTGACCTGCTAACACCTGTTTCCTTAAAAACATGCAGATGGCAACAAACATCGAATGGCTGCCTCTAGGACCGCTACCTCTAGACCATGCCAAGCTTACCTTGGACCTACGTGAGCTCAGGGGTTTTGCACAGACCCTCTGCTAAGTTCTCGTCATGTTAGGAGTCCCCATGAGCTTATCAAGGTCACCTGCACTGGGAAGTTAGCTTAGGAAGGAGGAATCAAAAGACTGGTTGTCACCTCAGTCGAGTTTCCAGCTAGCACTACCTTACCTTCTGTCCTAGCTTTCACTGAGTTGACTATAGAGGACACAGTCAAGGAGGGACTACGAGCTGTCTCTCACAAGGCACTTCGTAGAGTGATGAGGGACCACTATGAGCACCTGAAGACGACAGAGTTCCATCTACTTCCCCAGGCCCTCAACCTCAGCCTTACCCCTAGTGAGCAGAGTTTTGTAGCCGGTAGAGTTATCTTTGTTGAGGAGGACAGATGCCTTCACGTCTCGGCTATCCACCTACTAGAGCAGGACAGGTACGTGACCTAGCTTGAGCAGAGGAGACGTTAGGACCAGGCCCTTCTGTCAGGAGTACTAGGAGCGAGACTCATAGGGGGCACAGGAGCAAGCTAGTCTACTTGAGACAGTTGCCAAACTATAGGACGAGCTCAACCATCGTGAAGAAGTCCATAGAGCTGAGGTCGCTGACTTACAAGACAAAGCCACCGACCTAGGCAACAGGAACTGCTACCTCGATAGCAAGGTCTTGGAGTTGTAGAGAGAGTTGGACAATAAGAAGGCCGAGTTCAACTATAGAGGAGACAGAGAGAGGTCCAAGGGGGTTGATATGCTAAAAATCTAATCTTAGAATAAGACCATGACTCAAGAGCTAGAGGAGTTTAGGAAGAAGTCTGTTCACAACTAGGGTCACCTGATCGAGGCACTCAGGTAGAATGAGTACCTATAGGACAAGTGTGAGAGGACTTGGCAGGCTTGGCAGAAGTCTGACAAGAAGCGCCTCAGGGTGATGAAGGATATGTGGGATCAACTACCTAAGGAGATTCGCAGCAAGACGAAGCCTAGGATAGAGGAGTTTGGGTTAGCCCCGACTCGCGTCAACCTAGACACCTACCCTACCCTACCTAGAGCCAAGCCTACTGAGGAGCTCGCCGAGGCCTTGAAGTATGTGTCCCGACTTCACAAGTCTGACAAGGAGATCGAGATCGAGAACAGTCGTATCCTAGCTGTGGTGTACGAGTTAGAGTAGATGACCCTACATGGTCATGAGTCATGTCAGTGGCTTCCATAAGTTGTACCCCATGATGTACCCCTTATGAGATGTAATATGAGACACTATGCGTAGTACGATTCTCGTGAGTCTCCAAGTGTAGATACTGGAGATGATGCTATGTAATAAAACCCATGTAATGAATGTTTTGGATCTTATTGCATCTTATGGATCTTATTGCTTCTTTGTAATGAGTGTTGGATAGTATAAATGTCTTTCTTTAAATCGTCAAAATCATGTAATCATACTGAATTATAAGCACTTATAGCACAAACACTAAAATTCCTATGATCCGTGTTGTAGATGCCGAACCACCGATCTGCTCGCCTAATGAACCGTGGACGTGCACCCACCCCCAAACCAGTCGAACCAAATAGGGGGCATGGTGGCAACAACCATGGCCGTGGTCATGGCTATGGACATGGAGGGATACCCTTCAACCTAGAGAATACCACGCTGCCTGAGGAGAACATTCCGCCACCACCACCACCAAACCTAGCAGAGGTGATGGCGCAACAGACCCAGCTTCTTGTAGCTCTTGTAGACGGAGCAAACCATCGCTAGGTAGGTTAGTAGAATGACTTCCAAAGGAAGCTAGAGGGATTTCTGAAGCTGAGGCCACCTACCTATGATGGCACTGACCCTAACCTGCTTGTAGCCGATGACTGGCTCAAGGAGGTGGAAAAGAAGCTCGACCTCACCACCTTCATCGACGATGAGTGTGTTGGAGCTACCACACACCAGCTCACAGGTGCAGCACATGCCTAGTGGGACAGTTTTAGTGATTCCCATGAGGACCCTGTCAACATCTCATGGGATGAGTTTGCCAAAGCATTCACTGAGTATCACATTTCCAAGGGTATCATGGAGGCCAAAGCCGAGGAGTTCTACAACATCAAGATGGGGAAGGACAGGGTGACTGAGTACACTACTCGTTTCACCAACCTTCTACGCTATGCACCTTCCTATGTTGTGAACTCTGAGAAGGAGAAGCTGTACTATTACCACAAGGGACTTAACCCGCACATTAGGCTAAAGTTTGGCAGTATTGAGAGTAGCACGCTGCGTGCTCTGGTGGATCGCTGCATCTAGATCGAGAAGGATCGTGCTGAACCTAGAGAGGAGTACAGGGAGAGGAAGCATAAGCCTGAGGAGTCCTTCTATGGCCGTGATCGCAAGAGGTTCCACAGAGATGCACCATCCAGGGAACGCTCTCGCCACAACAGGGATGACAACCCTAGATCGAGTAGGGGTGGTGGATGCTACACCACCAAATACTCCCGCCTTGCTTAGGATCATTACACCCAGGACCGTTATGCTTAGGACCGCAACACTTAGGACCTGTTCCAACCGTCCCCACTCTGTGAATGAATGCCCAGCATAGAACCACTCTGCACCAAGCACTATAAACTAGAAGGCACCTACGCCAACCCCTATAGGTAGTGCACCTTTCACCTGCTTCGCTTGTGGCCAACCTGGGTCACAAAGCCATTGAGTGCCCTTAGAACTTAGCCACTCAGAAGTCTTAGTTCAAGGGATCTGCTACTCATGGATGTCTTAACCATCTGGATGTCGAGGAAGCACAGGCTACCCCTGACTGTTGTGTATGGTATGTTTTTAGTTAATGGCAATACTACATCAGTTCTATTTGACTCTGGAGCAACTTGTTCTTACATATCATCCAAGTTTGCATGAGAGCGTGACCTACCTGTAACCCCATGTGGGAAGCCTATCATCACTAGCTCACCTTTAGGAGACCTAAAGTGCACCCACATCTGTAAGGGAGTGAGTCTTACCATTGAGAGTCTTATCTTTAAAGCCAACCTAACCCTATTACCTTCCATGAGCCTAGACATCATCTTAGGTATGGATTGGCTAACCATTCACCGAGGTATCATATCATGTTCACCTAGATACGTTCAAGTGACCCACCCATCAGGCCAAGTTATTAGATGTGAACTCTAGTCCGGAAAGTCCACTTCTATCCTATGTGCCCTTAAACCAGTTCAGAATCGCAAAAAGAGAAGAAGGCAGTTCATGATGTGCCTGTGGTCAGAGACTATCCTAATGTATTCCCTAAAGAATTACTGGGTATGCCACTAGACCATGATGTAGAGTTCATCATTGATCTTTTGCTGGGAATAGGACCCATTGCCAAGAGACCCTATCGCATGTCAGTTGACAAACTGGCCGAGCTCAAGAAACAGCTTGATGAGCTCATCTCAAAGGGATATATCAGACCTAGTGCTTCACCCTAGGGATCCCCTATTCTGTTTGTTAAGAAGAAGGATGGCTCAATGAGAATGTGCATTGATTACCAGAACTTGAACACAGTCACCATCAAGAACAAGTACCCCATGCCAAGGATCGATGATTTGCTTTATAAGCTTCAAGGTGCTAAGTATTTCTCCAAGATTGATCTCAGATCTGGCTATCATCAGATGAAGATTCAAGAGAGTGACATCCCGAAGACAGCTTTCGTGACTAGGTATGGGTAGTTTGAGTTCATTGTGGGGTCCTTTGGACTCATGAATGCTCCCACATACTTCATGAACATGATGAATAAGGTTTTCATGGATGGACTAGATAAGTTCATGGTAGTATTCATTGATGACATCCTTGTTTATTCACCCACCGCTGAAGAACATGAACATCATCTGAGAACTGTGCTTGAGAAATTAGCCCAACATCAACTCTACATAAAGTTCAGCAAATGCGAGTTTTGGCTATAGAAAGTTGCCTTCCTAGGCCATGTACTATCAGCTGAAGGTGTTGTAGTTGACCCAGCCAAGATTGAAGCTATGGGATCAACCTCGTAACGTGACCGAAGTCAGAAGTTTCATGGGATTGGCTAGATATTACCGCTGGTTCATCGAGAACTTTTCCAAGATAGCCCATCCAATGACCAACCTTCTGAAGAAGACTAAGGAGTTTGAATGGATGCCCAAGTGCGAGCAAAGCTTCCAGGAATTGAAACAAAAGCTTACCACAACTCTTGTGCTAGCATTGCCTGATATCAGTAAAGATTTTGTGGTCTATTGTGATGCATCTCGTCAAGGACTTCACTGTGTATCGATGCAAGGTGGAAGAGTGATAGCTTATGCTTCTCGACAATTGAAAGAACACGAGAACCGTTACCCCACTCATGATCTTGAGTTAGCAGCAAGTTATGCATGCTTTGAAGATCTGGAGGCACTACTTGATAGGCAACAAGTGTGATATCTATACCGATCACAAGAGCTTGAAGTACTTTTTCACTCAAGAAGATCTAAATATGAGGCAACGCCGATGGCTAGAATTGATCAAGGACTATGACCTAGAAATTCACTATCATCCGAGAAAAGCTAATGTAGTCATAGATGCTCTCAGTCATAAGAGTTACTGTCACACTCTGATCACAGAATCCATACCACATGAACTCAAGGAAGAGATTGATGATTTCCAACTTGAGATGCTACCGCATGGCTTGTTGAATGAGCTCCTGGATACAGTATGATCTCACAGATCACATTCGTCAAGCTCAGAAAAATTGTGAAGAGATCGAATATCTCTGTGGTCTGATGAAACTAGGCTACAAGACCAACCACCATGAAGATGAACAAGGAACCATCTGGTTTAAGGACAGAATCTGTGTCCCTTCCGATCCAGCACTACTGAGAGGAAGTTCTGTCAGAAGCTCATGATTCTAAGTACTGTATTCACCCTAGAGGTTCAAAGATGTATCAAGACTTGAAGAAACACTTTTGGTGGAAAGGCATGAAGACAGACATTGCGGGACATGTGGCATGATGTGACACCTATAATAGAGTCAAGGCTGAACATCAAAGGCCTGTAGGATTGTTAAAGCCTCTTGACATTCCCGAGTGGAAATGGGAGAGCATATCCATAGATTTCATAGTTGGATTGCACCAGTTCACAGAAAGGCAATGATTCAATTTGGGTGATTATTGATAGTTTGACCAAGGTTGCTCACTCTGTACCCATTAAGACCAAGACCGATGCCAAAAAATTAGCAGATCTATATGTTGAGCATATCCTTAGACTGCATGGAGCTCCCTCTAGTATTGTTTTTGATCGTGGTCCTCAGTTTATGTCCTAATTCTAGGAAGCCCTGCATAAGTCCATTGGAACCAAACTTGATTTCAGTACCGCTTATCACCCACAGATAGATGGACAGACTGAATGAGTGAATTAGATCTTAGAAGATATGCTTTGCGCTAGTGTACTGAATTATGGCTCTGATTAGGAGAAATGCCTACCCTATGCAGAGTTCTCTAACAACAACAGCTACCAAGCCAGTATCAAGATGTCGCTGTTTGAAGCTTTGTATGGTAGACCTTGTAAGACACCTTTGATGTGGTCTCAACTGGGGGAAAGATCGTTCTTTGACTCTACTAAGATTCAAGATGCCGAAGAAGGAGTTGCTCAAGTAAAGGAGAATTTGAGAATTGCTCAAAGTCGATACAAGAGCTATGCTGACAAAAGAAGAAGAGAACTTGAGTACAATGTGGGGGATTTCGTCTATCTCAAGGTATCCTCGCTACGTGGAACTGTTAGATTCCACGTGAAAGGAAAGCTCGCACCTAGATTTGTTGGCCCATACAAGATCCGCAAGAGGATTGGAAAACTCGCTTACAAACTTGAGCTACTTGAGGAATTGGCGGGTGGACATCCCGTGTTTCATGTATCCTAGCTACGCAAATGTTTGAGAGTGCCCGATGAAGTAATCCTGACTGATACACTTGACATTCATAACACTCTTGAGTATAAAGAACATCCTATCTAGAGATACCAAAGAGACCCGAAGCAAAACTATTCCTATGTGCAAGATCCAATGGAGCAATCACACTGAGAGGGAAGCAACATGGGAGAAAGAGTCTGACCTCCGGCTATAATATCCTTATCTCTTCGAAGAGTACATTACGCTTTAATCTCGGGGACGAGATTCTGTTAAGGGGGTGGGACTATAACAACCCAAAAATCCACATACCAAAAATCCCAACTACAAAATTTTTCTTCAAAACCCCATGTGATGATGAGTGACATTTGTAGGAGCTAACCCTAAGTGTTGCATTAGTCGTAATCCAACTAAACCTACATGACTTGCACAAGTATCTCACCTCATCACCTTGAATTTATTTTACCACATAGCATACATCAAGTTGCATTATATTCAACATGGTGATCTAGATTTTATTTGGGTTTATGTGTTGATTAATAAAAGCTAACAAATATTTGTTTATAAATAAATGTACTAACATGGGATTAATATCCCAACATATACTATGACCAATGTTTATCACCATGCGACATTATACCAAAGGAGAAATATGCTACTTTGATTTATATGCATGAAAGAAGTGTAACAAAATAGAAAAAGAATGAGAAAAAGAGAAAGGAAAACAAAATAGAAAAAGAATAAGAAAAAGAGAAAGGAAAGAAGAGGGAGCAGCAGCAGCCCAGGTCCTGCTCGGCCTTGCGAGCCAACCCGCCTGCCCTCCCACTCACGTACGTGGCCCATGAAGCCAGCCCAGCTTTGCCTCGCCACCCGCACACGCACAGACGCCGACCACCAGGTCCCACCTACCAGCCCGTACCGCTTCACCGCATCGCGACACGCCTGAGCCGCACCCGCTACCAACCGGACCCCACGCGTCAGCCACCCCAGCAACAGGGTCTTCTTCCTCCCCACTGCCGACCTCTCCCTCGATTAGGAACTGACCGGAGTAGCAGGCGTGGGCCTGGGGTCACGCAAAGAGCATGACCATGTCCCCTTGGCGTAGCGCTCACGTGACCCCCACGACAACTGCCCCACACCCATGAGCCGTCTGATGCGCTCGACGCATCACCAGCCGCTCCGCCATCCGCCATGGATTAGCATGGAGCTCGGCCTATAAAAGGAGGACCCCGAGCCCTAGCCCTCCATTCACCTCGCTGTCGCTGTGCGGTTCGCGCTAGCATACTAAGCTGAGGGACAAGAGGAGAAGGAGAGGTGCGGAGAAGGACGCCACCGCCGGAGTAGAGGAAGGCACCACCGTCTTCTTCCATGAGCCAGTGCAGCACCATGCACTGCTACATGGCCGCACCGTCGACAGCGCACCATCACCATCGCCTTCGAGCTCCCCACGGTGAGCCATCTTGCTAAGACCACCTCCCTAGCCAAATGGAACGTGCACTGCCATGATCGAAGCCTTGTTGAAGATTCGAGCTCCGGCCTAGCCCAACTAGTTAGCTAGGAAGACCGCCATGGCCATGCTTGCTGAGACCCAGGACGCGCCATGCGCGCTGCCATTAGCCAAAAGAAGGACCCCAGCCACGACGTTGTACATCGGAGCAGGAGCGCACATGCACGAGCACGCTCACCATGGCCGAGAGCACAACCATGGCGAGGCCACCGTGTCTTCTATGTTGCGGTAAAGGTGACGATGACACCCTGACTGGCTCCACCATGACGGGAGACACACCGCGCTCACCTTAGCTGAGGAAGCCCATCGGAGCCCTGCGTTGCTGCACCGCACCTCATCAGAGCGCCACCGCCTCTGTTTTGCCCCCACCACCAGTGGCCGGAGCCACTGGGAGCACTAGGAGCTCCTTTAACACGCCCACCATGGCCCTAGAAGCACCGTGGAGCTCACACGCTCCTCCAACTAGGCTCTTGCTACCACTACAGCCCTGTCCATGCACGCCGATGAACCCACGCCGCCGTTCACCATGGTCGGAACCCTAGGAAGCCCTAGCTGCCTCCTTGACCCCACCACTGCACTCACCAAGGCTTGGCGACGCTTTTGCCTACCTTAATCGCGCACCAGTACCACCCGAGAGGCTCACTGGTGAGCTCACCGCCGGCGGGAGCATCGGGAACGATGGGAATTCTCCCCGCCTGGTACATGTATGCGTGCACCCGGTCCTGGTGAACCAAACGGAGGAGAAGGATCAGTGGACCCTGGACTACGTAGACCGTGTCTGTAGTCCATGAACCAACACCGCGCAGTCCACCATGCACTGGATCGGTGGACCAGAGCCTAGTAGAGGCCCAGGGTCATGACGTGGCCGCACCAACGTGTGCCACATGGCGGGCCAAAGCCCAGCTCGTATTCAGGCCCAACCAGCCTAGTTTGGACCCGACCTGAGCTGACCGTTGATGGGGCCCACAAGTCAGCGACATAGAGCCGCTGGACCCACTTGTCAGTAGGTGACATCATGATGACGTCATGCGGGTCTCACCTGTTAGTGACAAACACAGCCGAGGTGACATCATGATGATGTCACTGATGATGTCAGCTGCTGACGTCAGCAGCTCTGGACCCACCTATCAGAACTAGAGCCGAGACGATGATGTCATACTGATGTCAGCATGCCACATGGACCAATAGGAGCGTGACACGTGTCAGCACGATATTAATTCAGCCTTTTCCCATTTTCAGAAATGATTGAAACTTCGGAAATTCATAACTAATTCATACGAACTCAGAAAAACACAAGACTAGGACCCAAATTCATCTAAAATCGAGCTCTATGCAATGAACCCATGTTTGAGTGCATTTGGCTCTTTTGAATTTTCATTGCTTTTTGTGCTATTCTATAGACGTCGCTAACGCGACTATAATACGATCGTTTGCAGACTCAGAGGAGAACTAGATGGACGAGGACCGAGAGTACCATGAGGAGTACGGAGATGACTACACTGAAGGTGCCACATCCCACCCAATCTCGTAGCACCTATTACGCATGGCTAATATAGAGCTGTTATTGCTTTACTTTATTGTTATATTCACACTATGATAGGACTTGCATGGTAGTATGCTTACTTGATGGCCTCTACCTTGATGCAACCTTACCCCTACTCACCCTGCTGTTAGGCTAAGTCACACGCTTGCTGCTATATTTCACTGCTTATTATTTCTACTACGCTTATATATACCACATTGATGCGTGGTGGAAACTAGAGTTATCTGGACTATTAGGAGAGTGCTGCGTGTGTAACTTGGGTGTGTGGAGGGTGAGGGTTGTGTCGACCAAGTTAGAGTATACTATGAGCCTGGGGCAAGTCTTGCTGTGAGGTGCTACCTGGGTACCCCTGGAATGAATACCTGTGGTGGGTAAATGGTGATATGAGGTGGCCTTGGGTGTGAACCTATGATAGGAGGAGCCCGAGGTGGAGGTGCTGTGGTGGCACGGTAAATGGAAACTCTGTTGAAGACATTCTGGCTTGGTCATCCCTAAGGACTTACTAGTACTCAGATTCACCGAGAAGCCTTACGTACCACTCGCCCTATATCATGCGGGACGGCTAGACTACTTGGTAGGATATTGCCACTACTGCTAGGTTGATTGCGGAGGATTTCCCCCACACCCTTTCGAGACTTCGAGACCTAGTGAAAGGTCTTAATGGCTAGAGAGGGGGTGAATAGCCTAATAAAAACTTCTACAATAACACTTAACAAAAGGTTAGACAAATATGAGGCGAAGCAAGTGTTGCGCTAGCCTACTCAAAATGCAAGCCACCTACCACAATTCTAGTTTAGATAGTGTCTATTCACACAATTGTTATGACACTACCCTATGTTAGTGTGCTCTCAAAGGCTAACTAAAGAGCCACACCAACCAAGCAAGCAAACTCTCACAACTAGCTACACTAAAGAGCTTATCAACTAGTTTGCGGTAAAGTAAAGAGAGTGATCAAGATAGTTATACCGCCGTATCGAGGAGTGAACCAATCAATCACAAGGATGAATAACAATGAAGACCAATCACCTTGGAATCAAAGGATGAACACAATGATTTTTACCGAGGTTCACTTACTTGCCGGCAAGCTACTCCTCGTTGTGGTGATTCACTCACTTGGAGGTTCACGTGCTGAAAGGATCAAGATACCAAGAGGGGGGGTGAATTGGGCTAATTCTAAATTTTCTTGCAATAATCAAATCCTACGGATAGCCCAATTAACCCCTTGTGCCTAGAAAAGTGTTTATATCAAACTAATGCACAACAACCTCTCAACCTAAGTTCCAAACTTACTCTAGCAAGCAATTCTTATGGAAATGAAAACAAGTATTGAATTGCTCAAAGTAAATGCTCAAAGTAAGTGCTCAAAGTAAATAGAGAGAGAGAGAGGAACGCGGCGATGTTTTGCCAAGGTATCGGAGAGTCACCACTCCCCACTAGTCCTCGTTGGAGCACCCGCGCAAGGGTGTAGCTCCCCCTTGATCCGCGCAAGGATCAAGTGCTCTCTACGGGTTGATTCTTCGACACTCCGTCGCGGCGAATCACCCAAAACCGCTCACAACTTGAGTTGGGTCACCCACAAGCTCCGCCGGGTGAACACCAAACTCCCAATCACCACCAAGCCGTCTAGGTGATGGCGATCACCAAGAGTAACAAGCACGAACTCTCACTTGACCACGTGAAGCCTAATGAGAAGATGGATGCACACTTTGCTACTCTTGATTTGCTAGTGAGGCTACTCTCTTGGATTCTCGAATCACAAACACCTCACTAGGACCTTGCTCTTCTTGGCACTCACAAACGTGTTTCTCAGCTATTGGAATGAGCAAAAGATGCTCCACTCACGAGTGGAGCTTCTATTTATAAGCCAGCCTGAAAAACAAACCGTTATGAGCTTCTGCGGGATGACCGGACGCTCCGATCATGATGACCGGACGCTCCGGTCAGTTCAACCCGCGAACCAGTTTTCAAGTGATGACTGGACGCTGTCAGGGTCCGGTCAGTACCGACCGGACGCGTCCGGTCGCTCTTGGATGCTTACTGTAAACGACCGGACGCTGGATACACAGGGTCCGGTCACACTGACCGGACGCGTCCGGTCACTCTTTTCCAAGTCTGGACCCTTACTGGAGTCGACCGGATGCTGGCCCTCAGCGTCCGGTCACATGACCTCCCAGCGTCCGGTCATACCAGACTTGATCCCCTTGGTCAAATGAACTGACCGGACCCTGCGGCCAGCGTCCGGTCGCACCGGAGCCAGCGTCCGGTCAGTGTTTTGACCCTCCATTCACTTCCAACTTCCGAACATATGTGAATGAAGTTTGCTCCAAAAGATCTTAGGCATTCATAGGAGCTACCTAGAGCTAGTTTTAACAAGTGTGCACCACACCTAACTCACTAGACTCAACTAGGTCAAGCTACCCATTCATACCCCCCTTCATAGTACGGCCAAAGGAAAAACAAAGTCCTAAACTACTCTAAGTGTCTCTCCAACTTCAATCGACACTTAGAACTAGTTATCCTTAACCTTGTCGTCCATCCTTTGAAAACCGAAACGATTTCCATCGTAGGGGCATGACAACCTCGATTGCCCAATCGATCTCTATTACCATGACCTAACTTAATTGTCTCTGCAAAACACACGTTAGTCATAGTAATCTTGTATTGACATTAATCACCGAAATCCAACTAGGGGCCTAGATGCTTTCAATCTCCCCCTTTTTGGTGATTGATGACAATACCACCTCGAGTATGTTATGGAGTGAGGTTTTTGACGGGCTTGGTTCATATAAGCTTTTGTCAATAAGAACAAAAGAGTTAGTCAAGCTTATATGACCCAAGCCAAAACAATGTACTCAAAGGATATGAATTGAGCATGAGTACCAATAACAAAGCTCATTTGCTTCGAAGTGTAAACGCGGAAGCAAAAGCAAATGAGCATTCCACAAGTGATATGACATAGAGATAAAGCAAAGTAGAAGTCACACATGTCAAATATCACAACCACGTAGATAGCACTATCACATATAAATAAGAGTATGCATGAAAGTAAACACACGAATGCATAAGTAATAGTGTATCACACAAATAAAACTCCAAAAGTGTATAATAAGCTAATACTAGATAACTAGCTCCCCCTGAAACTCGCCCCCCCTAAGTCTACATACTCAAACCCTCTCCCCCTTTGGCGTCAAACACCAAAACCTAGGGGTCGGACGGCGGGGCTGCAGTGGACGAGTCGGGCGCTGAAGTACGTGGAGCAAGATGGAACTGGGCGCCATCATCATCTGACCCTGAGCTCTGAACTAACTGACCCTCTGAAGCAGGAAGTGTCGCTGAAGCGGTCTGGGTCTGAGCTGGTGCTGCCTGTGAAGCTGCAAGTATGTCTGTCGCAGGATCTGACGAGGGGAGCCGCTGAGTAGTCATGATAGCTGGAGCGACTGTAGACGGACCGGCAGTATGCATGTGAGGCGGGGTAGGCATGCCGGTCAACTCACTGAATGATGCTCCAAGACTCCTGGAGACTGACGACTCAGGCACGAATAGTGAGGACGTCTGCTCTGGTGAGAAACCCGTGTGATAAGGAGTGAACTACGGGGCTACACCAGGTGAGGCTAACCACTGGGACACCTGTATAGGAGGTGAAGGAAACTGAGCTGGAGGCTATCCCTGACTCTGAAGCCCGATAGGCTGTACTGCTGGAGTCATTGAAGTGGTAGGAGGCTGTGCAAGCTGGGGCGAAGTCTGTGGCAGTGGGATCCCAATGGCTGTCACTACATGCTGCATGAATCCCATGAGCTGCTGCTGCATAAGTAACTGCTGGTGCTGAAGGAGCTGCTGCTGCCACTGAAACTCGTCCTGACGAGCCTAAAACTATGCGAAGTTTGTAGCAGTCTCCTATGCCTGTCATGTCTGATCCTGCTGCATCCGCTCAAGAATAGCAATGAGAGCGGGGTCTGTCTGTGGAGCTGGTGGAGCAGAACTGGAGCTACCTGCCTCTGCATCGTGTCTGCGTGGAGGCATCTGAGGTATAGGCTGGTAGTCATCGTCGGAGCTGTCACTATACTCACTCACCTCCTGCTGTGCCTCTAGCTCCGCCTCCTCAGTGGCTACAATCCCTCTGATGATCTCGTCCTGCTGAGCTGCGGACTTTGGCACGTCGGGACGACGGCTAGGCTGTCTGGGTGCCGGAGGAGTGGCGTGTCTGATCCTCTATGACAGGTTGTAAGCTGGGAACTCCGTAGTGGCACCTGTATACTCATCCATCATGCCAGGGGGCTTATCAATCACAACTCTGCGGATGAGAAACGTGATCCAGTGAGCATAGGGAAGCTACCTGCGACCCTTGAATCCCTCAGCTATAGTATCCTCCATCTCTGAAAGAAGGAGGTCCCAGATGTCAAACACTATCATCTGCATAATGGCATTGAGAAGCCAGAGCTGTAAGCGAGTCAGGCCCTCCCTGTATCCCAACCTGGGAAGCAATGTCCTCCTAATGATGGCCTCTAGTATCCTCGCTGTAGGAGTCAAGTCACTGGGGTTCCTGCTCGACCCCTCACCAAACGGCTCCTTGAAGCAATGGCGCACTAAGTCTGTAGGGGGCACCAACCCTCCATGAGGACGCCTGGGAGGCTCCTGATGTCCATAGCAAACCTCATGCATCCTTACAGGCTGCTCCTGTAGTCTCAGTATCTCTCTAGCCCTGCTACTCGTCACTCTATAGTCTTTGCCGTTGAAGGCAAAGTGAATGAATCTATGATGAGGATCGATGTAGAGCGAGGCATAAAACTGACGAACCCAAGAAGGTACATATATCCCTGTCCGTCCAATCAGATCTAACAGTCCTGGCAAATATGACAAATATTGCCGAATCCCCTCTCTGGCTGCTGCCACAATGGACTCTATCGGACAGACCCTCTGTGATCTGAACACTGCCCCACTATTTAGATATGCATTGTAGAAATCCTCCTGCAGTGGCGTGTAGAACCCCTCAGCTGCTCTCTCATCCCTCCTCGGAGGAAACCAGACCTCAAACTCAACAAACCGCAGCTGCTGAACCTACTTGGCTGTAGCGGCCCTCAAGTCGAGGTGAACCACTGGAGGCGGACCCTGTGGTCTGGGTGGAGGGCGTGAACCCCTGCGCTGTGTAGCTGGCCTCGGTGGAACTGCAGCACTGGTACGACTTGAGCGGCGTAGCTAAGGTGCCGGCTCGGTCTCCTGACTCTCCTGAGTCTCCTAGGCTGGCTGAGGCTCTGCTGGTGGAGGCTGCTACTGTGCTGACGGACCCTCCTCAATGGCAACCCGTCGTCCTGCAAGCGTGGCAGTCCCAGCTGGACTACCGTGACGACGCTCAACCTCCTCAATCGCAGCTCTAACTGCGGGTGAAACTGGCTGATCTGCAATGACAATTCCACTGCGGGTGCCACCTCTCTTGGCACGCTCTGCGGCCTCTGCAACAGCTGCTGCTCTAGCTGTCTCTGCATCGGGGTACTTTCGCTTCTTGGATGTTACCTGCTTGGTTGACTTGCCTTTAGATCCGGCTGGCTGATGAGGCGGGGGCCTCCGATCATCATCACCTGGGCCACCACCAACATTCTTGGTGCGAGCCATCTGAGCTGACAAGATGGTGAACTGCCGCTGATGGAGATCAACTGTCAATACTGCCGCTTTCGAGGCTTGGCCTCGATCCTTACTCGCGAGCTTGGCTCCGAGTTGACTGCCAACTGCCAATTGAACCACAGCGGAACCGACTCGCTGCACGATAGAATAGATGGATATACAAATAAATACCATATGTCTAATAGATACGAAACCCTAGCAGAGAAAGCAATGTAGATGCGAAATTGAATCGAATGGCTTTCTACCTGACAAGCAGCGAACCGAGAAGAGATAAGATGTCACGCGGGGGATCCTCGGAACCGGGCTAGGGTTAGGTCAAACGCCCTGAATGCAATTGGAAATCAGTGCATTTAGAATTGATCTAGATCACAATTGGAGATCAAGATTGAAACGCAGAACTCGCCTTACCAACCAATGGGAGGATAGGGCAAGAGCACTTGGCATGAAGACGAGCAGCCTGGCAACGGTGGAGCGGCGAACTTCGGCGCGAGGTGGCCGGCGCGGTGCTGCAGAGTCGAGCTGGCACGGTGGCTCGGCTGCAGGGCATGAGGAGGCTGCGGCGCGGCTGGGCAAGGGCACGGAGGCGCGGGCGCGACTGGGCAGGTGCACGGAGGCGCGAGCGCGAGGAGAGCGCGAGGAGGCGGCGACGCGGCTGCTCGGGCTAGGGCTGGCGAGCGAGGCTGCGGCGGCTCGGCGAGGCAGCGGCAGCTCGGCGAGGCAGCGGCGGCGCGGCGAGGCAGCGGCGACGCGGCTTGGTGGCGCGTGGGCTAGGGCACTAGCTGCGGTTCAGGCTTAGATCAAGGAAGAAGAAAAACACGGTTCAGATAAATAGCCCCCAAAACGCGATAGAAAAGGAAACGGAAAAGAGTCTTGAAGCCGCGCGAGATCCACTGATCGGACGCTCCGGTGGTAGCGACCGGACGCTACCACCCAGCGTCCGGTCGATTCCAGAGAGGTCCAAATCCTCTGGAATCGGGACCGAACGCGTCCGGTGGTCCATGACCGGACGCAGGCAGGGTCCGGTCAGTACAATTTGATCTTCCTCCAATCGACCGGACGCTGAACCCTTTCTGACCGGACGCACAGACGCAGTGTCCGGTCACTCCTTCAACAGCAGTTCACCCCCTGTGAACTGACCGGACGCTGGACAGCAGCGTCCGGTGCAGCGTCCGGTGCACCTTTTCCAGTAAATCTTCAAACTCCCTTCGCGCTGCCTGTTCCCAATCAAGTCCCAACTTGAATAAGATCCAAATAAACACCAATTGGGACTGATGTGAGTGACCTCTCTCAAACCCTCATATTTTTCAAAGTATTTTGCCTTAGGCTATAATTCTTTTTAAGAAAATAAGCAACAAGAGGGCAAATGGAACAAAACGACAAAACAACAATCATGCATATGTAATGCTTGTATGTAAATCTAGTTGCTTGTCAAGTTTGATCCAAGGTTAAGCTTCTTCACACGCTTTTCGGCGGTTATCTTAACCATGTTAGACAAGCCCTATATGCATTTCCACAAATTAAACATGTTGTATATTACAATGAATGCAAGAGACAACACAAGCTCAATTTTTTGTGAAGTTACTAAAATCAAGTACATTGAGCTCGTTCCGCAATCTACAAAATGTAGCTTCATCTAGCGGTTTAGTGAAGATATCCGCTAATTGATCTTCGGATCTTACACCTTCTAGTGATATATCATTTTTAGCTACATGATCTCTTAGAAAGTGATGGCAGATATCTATATGCTTGGTGCGAGAGTGTTGAACCGGATTATTTGCAAGTTTCACCGCACTTTCATTATCACACAAAAGAGGTACTTTCTCTAGAACTACTCCATAGTCTAGTAAAGTTTGTTTCATGTATAATATTTGTGCACAACAAGCACCCACGGCAATGTATTCCGCTTTGGTGGTGGACAAAGCCACACTATTTTGTTTCTTGGAGGACCAAGACACAAGTGATCTACCAAGCAAATGGCACCCTCCGGATGTGCTCTTTCTATCAACTTTGCATCCGGCATAATCCGAATCGGAATAGCCAATTAATTCAAATAAAGCTCCTTTGGGATACCAAAGGCCAATGCTTGGAGTGTGCTTAAGATACCTAAGGATTCTTTTTACGGCAATTAAATGTGTTTCCTTAGGACTAGCTTGAAACCTAGCACACATACACACACTAAACATGATGTCGGGCCTAGATGCGGTTAAATATAACAAGCTACCAATCATAGAGCGGTAGAGAGTTTGATCAACCGAGTTACCTCCCTCATCTAGGTCGAGATGTCCATTGGTAGGCATTGGGGTCTTGATTGGCTTACATTCATCCATCTTGAATCTCTTGAGAAGGTCTTTTGTGTATTTCTCTTGAGAGATGAAGATGCCTTCTTTCATTTGCTTGACTTGAAAACCAAGAAAGAATGTAAGCTCACCAATCATTGACATCTTGAACTCCTTAGACATCAATTCACCAAATTCTTTGCATGAGTCTTCATTTGATGATCCAAAGATAATATCATCAACATATACTTGACAAATGAAGATATGCCCATCAAGCTTCTTGGTGAATAGTGTGGTGTCGACCTTCCCAATGGTGAAGCCCTTTCTCAATAAGGAAATCCCGAAGGCGCTCATACCAAGCTCTTGGGGCTTGCTTAAGCCCATATAGTGCCTTGGACAACCTATAAACATGATTAGGGTATCTAGGGTCTTCAAACCCGGGAGGTTGATCAACATAGACTAGTTCATTAATAAAGCCATTTAAGAATGCACTTTTCACATCCATTTGATATAGTTTCATTTCATGATGTGATGCATATGCAAGAAGGATACGGATGGCTTCTAATCTTGCCACCGGTGCAAAGGTTTCTCCAAAGTCCAAACCTTCAACTTGAGAGAACCCCTTTGCCACTAGTCTTGCCTTGTTCCTCACAACAACACCTTGATCATCTTGCTTGTTGCGGAACACCCACTTTGTTCCAATCACTCTTGCACCTTTTGGTCGCTCTTCAAGATTCCATACTTCATTGCGAGTGAAGTTGTTCAACTCTTCATGCATGGCATTGATCCAATCTAGATCTTTTAGAGCTTCTTCTACCTTGGTAGGCTCATAGCAAGATACAAAAGAGTGATGAGCAATAAATGAGGTAAGTTTTTGAGATCTAGTCATCACCCCCTTTGTTGGACTCCCTATGATGAGATCTTGTGGATGATCTTGTAGGAGAGGTGTATTTCTTCTATTGACCACTTGAGGAGGAGGTTGTGGAGCATCAACATCTTGTGCTTGTACCACCATTTGCTCATGGGAGATGTGAGTATCTTCATTTTCTACTCTCCCAACTTTATCACCATCTTGTGGTACATTTGATGAAGAGGGTTGGTTAATGACTTGTACATCATCTTCATCATCTTTTGGCTTGATGTCTCCCACCGGAATATTCTTCATAGCCTCCCTCAATGGTTCATCACCTACATCATCAAGATTCTCATGTGCTCCTTGGGAGTCCGTTAGATTCATCAAATTCCACATCATATGTTTCTTCAACCAAGCCGATGGCATGATTAAATACTCTATATGCTTTGGACTTTGATGAGTAACCAACAAAAAAACCTATATCACAACGCCTTTGAAACTTCCCTAGGTGTTGCCGCTTCTTGTAGATGTAGCACTTGCAACCAAACACCCTAAAGAAGGAGACGTCTGGCTTCTTCCCATTGAGCAACTCATATGGTGTCTTGACAAGGAACTTTTGAAGAAATAGGCGGTTGGATGCATAACATGCGGTGTTGATTGCTTCCGCCCATAGAGCTTCGGGGGTGTTGTACTCATCTAGCATTGTCCTTGCAAGAGTGATCAAAGTCCGGTTCTTCCTCTCAACTACACCATTTTGTTGAGGAGTATAGGTTGCGGAGACTTCATGTTTGATTCCAACTTCATCACAATAAGCTTCTATGTTTGTGTTGTCAAACTCTTTGCCATTGTCACTTCTTATCTTCTTGAGCTTCACTTCAAATTCATTTTGTGCTCTCTTGGCAAACTTCTTGAAACAAGATGCAACTTCGGATTTATCATGAAGGAAGAACACCCATGTATATCTTGAATAGTCATCCACAATCACAAGACAATAGAGATTTCCTCCTAAGCTCTTGTATGTTGTTGGTCCGAATAAATCCATGTGTAGGAGTTCTAGCACTCTTGTGGTTGACATGAAAGCTTTGGTTGGATGAGTGTTTGCAACTTGCTTGCCGGCTTGACATGCACTACAAAGCTTGTCCTTCTCAAACTTCACATCCTTCAACCCTCTCACCAAATCATTCTTCATAAGCTTCTTGAGTGAGCTCATCCCAACATGAGCAAGCCTTCTATGCCATAGCCACCCAAGTGTTGTTTTGGTGAATAAGCAAGTCTTCAAGTTTGCATCTTCGGAGGTGAAGTCAACTAGATATAAGTTGTTGTATCTAAATCCATTGAATATCACTTGATTGTCATCTACCTTAGATACAACCACCTCCTTCTCGGTGAACAAGCATTGGAAGCCAAGATCACACAATTGACCAACGGATAGCAAGTTGAAACTCAATGAAGCAACATAGAGCACATTTGAGATGGAATGATCATTTGATATTGCCACTTTGCCCAATCCTTTGACCTTGCCCTTTGAATTATCTCCAAATGTTATTTTCTCTTGTCCATCTACCTCTTCATCTAGTGAGGTGAACATACGAGGATCACCGGTCATATGTTGAGTGCAACCACTATCAATAACCCAATGACTTCCACCGGTCTTGTAGTTCACCTACACACAAGAGATTCAAGCTTTAGGGATCCAAGCTTGTTGAGGGCCCTTCACCTTCTCAACAAGTGACTTAGCCACCCAAATTTTCTTAGGCCTACTCTTGTTGGGGGGGCCTAAGAACATGACTTTCATCTTTCCACTCGAATCTTTTCTAAGCATGTAGTGAGCATTGAAAGCAAAGGGTCTAGCATGCTTGGGCAAGGGTTGTGGTGGTGGAGTTTGACACTCATGAGCAAAATGGCCTTCTTGTCCACATTCAAAACATCTCTTTGGCTTTGGCTTTGGCTTTGATTGTTGGTGTTGAGCTTGAGCCTTCTTCTTCTCTACACTTGCCATATATCCAATGCCACTTCTATCCATCTTCATGATGGTATTCATGAGTAGCTCACTTTGGAGATGCTTGCCTTTAGCAAACTTGCTCAATCCCACCTTGAGATGCTCTTTCTCCATCTTGAGCTTCTTGTTCTCTTCCTTGAGAATATCATTGTTCTTCTCCTCCTTGAGTTTCTTGATTTCTTCTTTTAATTTCTCATTCTCAAGGATCACCTCTTTGTCATGATCAAGAGTTTCTAGCACAATGGTGTTGTGACTTTTCATCTCTTCAAGATCTTTCATGAGCTTCTCATTGTTACTCTTGAGCTTGACATACTCATTATAGTCATTGCATTCAACCACTTGCTTGCCCTTGCTACTAGATCCATGCTCAATGCTTTCATCAATTAAATCATCACATGAGGTAGCTATATCAATCTTAACAACATGATTAGTAGTATCATGTGGCTCATTTGGTAAGAATTCTTGTGCAATAATAAGGGTATCATAATTGATCTTTAGAGTTGCATATTCATCTTTTAGCTTATTGTGACTAGTGATAAGCTTATTGTGTACCCACTCAAGTTTATCATTTTTATCTTTAAGCTCTTTCTTAGAAGATTTGAGCTCCTTGAGTTTGGATGATATAGAATCATTTGTTTCCTTGAGCTCATCATTAGCCTTTTCTAATGTATCACACTTAGCTAAGAGTGAATCATTTTTAGCATCAAGCTTTTCATTTGTAGCTCTACTCTTTCTAATGATCTTAGTATATTTTCTTAGTATTTTGACAAGATCATCATAAGTAGGTGAGTCATCATCATCGCTATCACTATCATCACTAGCATGTTCATCATCACTACTATCATCACTCTTAGTTACCTTGCGTTCACCTTTGGCCATAAGGCATAGGTGTGTAGAGGATGATGCCGATGGTGGTGGTGAAGATGCAAGATCAATAGCAATGGCGGCCACCTTTTCATCATCACTATCATCATTGGATGATCCACTTGATGAATCAATGTCCGTGAGCCAATCACCGACAATATAGGCCTTGCCACTCTTCTTCTTCTTGTAGAACTCCCTCTTTTTGCCATCTCTCTTCTTGTATGGCTTGTTCTTCTTCTTTTCATCTTCATCACTTGAATCATCTTTCTTGCCCTTGTTCTTGAACTTGTCTTTCTTGGGCTTTGTGCATTGATGAGCTAGATGACCAAGTTCGCCACAATTGTAGCAATCCATCTCGGAGATTGGCTTTCTTCTTGAGCTAGTGAAGAACTTCTTCTTTTTGCCATCAAACTTGATGCCACTCTTGTTTAGCCTTTTTAGCATCTTGGTGGTCTTTTTCACCATGAGGGCAAGGCTTTCTTCATCATCTTCATCACTTGAGCTCTCATACTCAAGTCTTGCTTTGCCCTTGTCTTGGCTAGCTTTGAATGCTAAGTCTTTCTCTTTCTTCTTTGTAGAGGATGAGCCATCTTGTGGTGTGATGTGCATGTACATCTCATGAGCATTGATCTTTCCCAAGATTTGTGTCGGTGTAGCGGCGGAAAGATCACCTTGATGTAGCACGGTCACAATGTGCCCATATTTGTCAATGGGGAGGACACTCAAGATTTTTCTCACAACGTCGGATGGTGACATTTGAGTAAGTCCAAGCCCATTGACTTCCTCTACAAGAACATTTAATCGAGAGTACATCTCATTAGCACTTTCTTTGGGAAACATCTCAAAAGAATTTAGCTTTTTAATCACAAGATGATAGCGTTCCTCACGCTCACTCTTGGTTCCCTCATGGAGCGCACAAACATCCGACCATAGTGCATGGGCGTCTTTGTGGTTCCTTACACGATTGAACACATCTTTGCAAAGGCCTCTAAAGATGGTGTTGCGAGCCTTTGCATTCCATTTTTCATAATTTACTTCATCGCCTTGAAGTTGTGCGGCATTCCTAGGTGCGAGGAACCCTTGAGAGGCGGCTCTAAGAATTCCAACATCTAGAGCTTCTAAGTAAGCCTCCATGCGGATTTTCCAATATGGAAAATCATCTCCCTCAAAGATAGGAGGAGGACCATCCCCGTGAGACATCTTGCTCTAAGCGATTAAGCTTAAAAACGTGAGCACGAGGCTCTGATACCAATTGAAAGGATCAAGATGCCCAAGAGGGGGGGTGAATTGGGCTAATTCTAAATTTTCTTGCAATAATCAAATCCTACGGATAGCCCAATTAACCCCTTGTGCCTAGAAAAGTGTTTATATCAAACTAATGCACAACAACCTCTCAACCTAAGTTCCAAACTTACTCTAGCAAGCAATTCTTATGGAAATGAAAACAAGTATTGAATTGCTCAAAGTAAATGCTCAAAGTAAGTGCTCAAAGTAAATAGAGAGAGAGAGGAACGCGGCGATGTTTTGCCAAGGTATCGGAGAGTCGCCACTCCCCACTAGTCCTCGTTGGACCACCCGCGCAAGGGTGTAGCTCCCCCTTGATCCGCGCAAGGATCAAGTGCTCTCTACGGGTTGATTCTTCGACACTCCGTCGCGGCGAATCACCCAAAACCGCTCACAACTTGAGTTGGGTCACCCACAAGCTCCACCGGGTGAACACCAAACTCCCAATCACCACCAAGCCATCTAGGTGATGGCGATCACCAAGAGTAACAAGCACGAACTCTCACTTGACCACGCGAAGCCTAATGAGAAGATGGATGCACACTTTGCTACTCTTGATTTGCTAGTGAGGCTACTCTCTTAGATTCTCGAATCACAAACACCTCACTAGGACCTTGCTCTTCTTGGCACTCACAAACGTGTTTCTCAGCTATTGGAATGAGCAAAAGATGCTCCACTCACGAGTGGAGCTTCTATTTATAAGCCAGCCTAAAAAACGAACCGTTATGAGCTTCTGCGGGATGACCGGACGCTCCGATCGTGATGACCAGACGCTCCGGTTAGTTCAACCCGCGAACCAGTTTTCAAGTGATGACCGGACGCTGTCAGGGTCCGGTCAGTACTGACCGGATGCGTTCGGTCGCTCTTGGATGCTTACTGTAAACGACCAGACTGCTGGATACACAGGGTCCGGTCACACTGACCGGACGCGTCCGGTCACTCTTTTCCAAGTCTGGACCCTTACTGGAGTCGACCGGACGCTGGCCCTCAGCGTCCGGTCACATGACCTCCCAGCGTCCGGTCATACCAGACTTGATCCCCTTGGTCAAATGAACTGACCGGACCCTGCGGCCAGTGTCCGGTCGCACCGGAGCCAGCGTCCGGTCAGTGTTTTGACCCTCCATTCACTTCCAACTTCCGAACATATGTGAATGAAGTTTGCTCCAAAAGATCTTAGGCATTCATAGGAGCTACCTAGAGCTAGTTTTAACAAGTGTGCACCACACCTAACTCACTAGACTCAACTAGGTCAAGCTACCCATTCATACCCCCCTTCATAGTATGGCCAAAGGAAAAACAAAGTCCTAAACTACTCTAAGTGTCTCTCCAACTTCAATCGACACTTAGAACTAGTTATCCTTAACCTTGTCGTCCATCCTTTGAAAACCGAAACGATTTCCATCGTAGGGGCATGACAACCTCGATTGCCCAGTCAATCTCTATTACCATGACCTAACTTAATTGTCTCTGCAAAACACACGTTAGTCATAGTAATCTTGTATTGACATTAATCACCGAAATCCAACTAGGGGCCTAGATGCTTTCACATGCTAATTGGCTTCACACGCCAAACCCTCAATAGGGTGCTGCACAACCAACACAAGATGAGGATAACACAAGCCACGAGCAATCCACTAGAGTACCTTTTGGCGCTCCGTCGGGGAAAGGTCAAGAACCCCTCACAATCACCATGATCGGAGCCGGAGACAATCACCACCCTCCGCTCAACGATCCTTGCTGCTCTAAGCCATCTAGGTGGCGGCAACCACCAAGAGTAACAAGCGAAATCCACAGCAAAACACAAACACCAAGTGCCTCTAGATGCAATCACTCAAGCAATGCACTTGGATTCACTCTCAATCTCACTATGATGATGAATCAATGATGGAGATGAGTGGGAGGACTTTGGCTAGGCTCACAAGGTTGCTATGTCAATGAAAAATGGCCAAAGATATGAGCCATAGCTGGCCATGGGGCTTAAATAGAAGCCCCCACGAAATAGAGCCGTTGTACCCCTTCACTGGGCACACTACGCTCTGACTGGACACTCCGATCCAACTGACCGGACCCTGGACTCAGCGTCTGGTCCACTGATGGACGCCATGCATCACTAGCTTCAAATGTTGTTCATTAGATATCAACGGCTAAGAAACTGATTGGACGCTCTAGCAAATCTGACCACACGCTGGAGCCTCAGCGTCTGGTCGAGTATAGTAAGGGTCCAAAACCGGTTTTCCTCGATTGGACACATCCGGTCCACCTCGATCGGACACAGCCCAATGTCCGGTGGTAAACCCTAGCCACTGTACTGCCAAGTCTGCGCGATCGAACGCAGGCAGTCAGCGTCCAGTGCATTTGGATCCAGCGTTCGGTCACTTGACCGATGCTGGCATCTCCTCTGTCTTCATCACCCTTGCTCAAATGTGCCAACCACCAAGTGTGTCTCCTTGTGCACATGTGTTAGCATATTTTCACAAACATTTTCAATGGTGTTAGCACTCCACTAGATCCTAAATGCATATGCAATGAGTTAGAGCATCTAGTGGCACTTTGATAACCGCATTCCAATACGAGTTTCACCCCTCTTAATAGTATGACTATCAAACCTAAATGTGATCACACTCTCTAAGTGTTTTGATCACTAAAAACAAAATAGCTCCTATGGTTTATACCTTTGCCTTAAGCTTTTTGTTTTTCTCTTTCTTCTTTTCAAGTTTAAGCCCTTGATCATCGTCATGGCATCACCATTGTCATGTTATGATCTTCATTGGCTTCTCCACTTGAAGTGTGCTACCTATCTCATGATCATTTGATGAACTAGGTTAGCACTTAGGGTTTCATCAATTCACCAAAACCAAACTAGAGCTTTCAATCTCCCCCTTTTTGGTAATTGATGACAACCCTTATACAAAGATATGAATTAAAATTCAATTGAATCCATGTTGCTTGCCCAAGCATATTTACCAATTGTAAAAGGATATAGACAAGTTTCATGAACCCAAATGGTAGCAATTGCTCCCCCTACATATGTGCTAAGAGTTTGGATTGAAGCTTGCACATATGCTTAGATAGGAAATATAGGAGTCAATATCTACCACATGATGCTAAGGTATAAAAGATGGACCTTTGAAGCATGATACCAATCGGAGTGCATCATTATACCATCCTTAGCACCATGGTTAGCTCAATACCACTTGGAAACATACTTTAGAAAGATACCACTTGTAAAGACTTACTTGGAAATGAAAGTTATCTAGTGATTGCATTTCATCATTCAATCTTACAACTAAACATTCATCACACAAGCATGGATGTTTAACTTTAATACTTGTGCCATGCAAGCAAACATATGAAATGCACATACAAATGCACCATACAAGTTCATGAGCTTGCTCCCCCTACTTGTGTGCTCAAAATTTTAGTTGATCCCTTTCCTTTTTCATATCTCTCCCCCTATGTCATATGTCAAGATACCTTTATGTTTCTTTCCCTTTTTCACTATCTTTGTTTCTCTCCTCTTTGTTTCTCTCCTCTTTGTTTCTCCCCCCTAGTATCTTTGTTTCTCTCCCCCTTTGTCATCAATGACCACAAAGGTTCTAAATATAGATAGTATACTTGTAGGGTCGAGATTATCAATGTCAATCAATGGAGTGAGAATCATTTTCCCAAATTTGGTCTAGTCTAGATCATTTACAAAAGATATTTAACTCGGTTTGATCCAAGGATAAGCTTCTTCACACCTCCAAATAAGGGTTATCTTGTATCATGTTGAGTTAAACACTTATACCTCATTTTCTAGATTAAATACTAGGTTTATAAGCCCATAAACATGTCATATGCCATCACTAGATCAAGTCAAGCATGGAAGCAATAGTGATAGCATATAAACATCAAATTCATTTGATTTTCATGAATGAGCCTAATAAAATAGAACCATTTGAAAGGTCCTAATTAGATTGAAAACATGACTAGATGCACTAATCATGTCCTTAGCAAGGATGTATGTCATGCCAAACAACTTTTACCTTGGATTGCTCAAAGGAGAGGCATGTCATATGAGTGGGGGTGCATCAACACATATTTGAGAAATCCAATATGTTCAACTCATTCCTTAGCTTGCAAAACCTTTTCTCATCCAATGGCTTGGTGAATATGTCAGCAAGTTGATCTTCGGTGCCTACACTCTCAATGCAAATGTCCCCTTTTTGTTGGTGATCTCTTATGAAATGATGGCGGACATCAATGTGCTTTGTTCTTGCATGTTGAACCGGATTGTTGGTTAGCTTGATTGCACTCTCATTGTCACATAGCAATGGCACTTTCTTGAACTTGATTCCAAAGTCACTCAAAGTGGCCTTCATCCAAAGTACTTGTGCACAACAACTACCGGACGGATATGTATTCGGCTTCGGCGGTTGATAATGCAACACTATTTTGCTTCTTTGATGACCATGAAACAAGTGATCTTCCCAACAATTGATATGTGCCCAAGGTGCTCTTCCTTTCAACCTTGCATCCCACATAATCCGAGTTGGAGTAACCCACTAGCTCAAACTTTGCTCCTTTGGGATACCACAAACCAACATTTGGTGTATGCTTCAAGTACCTCAATATTCTCTTTGTAGCCTTCAAATGACTTTCTCTTGGTGAGGCTTGAAATCTTGCACACATGCATACACTAAACATGACATCCGGCCTTGATGCGGTCACACTAGAGTAGGCTTCCAATTATAGACCGATACAACTTTTGATCCACCATGTTTCCACTTGCATCACTATCCAAGTTGCCATTGGTTCCCATTGGTGTGCTAATGACTTTGCTATCAATCATTCCAAACTTTTTGATCATGTCCTTGATGTACTTGCCTTGACTCACAAATATACCATTCTTTAATTGCTTGATTTGAAGACCAAGGAAGTAACTCAACTCTCCAATTATGGACATCTCAAACTCATTAGCCATCATCTTTCCAAATTCATCACAAAAATCTTGATTTGTTGATCCAAATATGATGTAATCTACATAGATTTACAATACAAATAGATCTTTTCCAATCTTCTTGATGAAAAGAGTGGTTTCAACTTTGCCCATTGTGAAACCTTTAGAGAGGAGGAAGTCCCTCAATCTCTCATACCATGCTCTAGGTGCTTGCTTCAAGCCATACAATGCCTTCTTCAACTTGTACACATGGTTGGGCTTCTTATCATCATCAAAACCAGGAGGTTGCTCAACATATACTTCTTCATTGATATAACCATTGAGAAATGCACTTTTAACATCCATTTGATAGAGCTTGATGTTGTGGGCACAAGCATAGGCTAGCAAGATTCTAATTGCTTCCAATCTAGCAACCGGGGCATATGTTTCTCCAAAGTCAAGACCTTCAACTTGTGTATAGCCTTGTGCTACCAATCTTGCTTTGTTCCTTACTACTATCCCATCTTGATCTTGCTTGTTTCTAAAGACCCATTTAGTTCCAATCACATTGTGTCCCTTTGGTCTTTCTACCAACTCCCATACTTGATTTCTTGTGAAGTTATTCAATTCTTCATGCATAGCATTCACCCAATCAACACCCTTCAAAGCTTCATCTATCTTCTTTGGTTCAATGGATGACACAAATGAGAAGTGTTCACAAAATGATGCCAATCTTGATCTTATTTGCACACCTCTTGAAATGTCACCAATGATTGTATCCAAAGGATGATCTCTTGCAATACTTGTTGGTTGGAGCAATGGAACTTGATTGCTTGCACTTGCTAGATCATTGGGTTGAGATGATGTATTAGCCACTTGATCTTGATCAATGTCATGAGAGTCACTTGCACTCGCTTGATTTGTATCATCTTGCACATTTGAGTTAGAGAGCACTTGCACTTGATCATCTTCATCATCATTCACTTGCCTAGGTCTCAATTCACCAATATCCATGTTCTTCATGGCATTTGAAAGTTGAATGCCTCTAACATCTTCCAAGTTCTCATTCTCTACTTGTGAACCCTTGGTTTCATCAAATTCAACATCATGAACTTCCTCAAGAGTACCACTATCCAAATTCCAAACTCTATATGCTTTGCTTGTTGTGGAATAGCCAAGTAGGAATCCTTCATCACATTTTTTTGTCAAACTTGCCCAATCTTGTGCCTTTCTTCAAGATATAGCATTTGCAACCAAAGACCCAAAATTATGCAATGTTGGGCTTTCTACCATTCAAGAGCTCATATGGTGTCTTCTCTTTCAATCGGTGACAATAGAGGCGGTTGCTACAATAGCAAGCCGTGTTGATAGCTTCGGCCCAAAAAGATTGACTCACATTATACTCACTAAGCATAGACCTTGCCATATCAATGAGTGTTCTATTCTTCCTCTCAACAAGGCCATTTGATTGGGGTGTGCACTTGGCCAAGAATTGATGTCTAATTCCAAATTCATCACATAACTCATCAATTCTAGTATTCTTGAACTCGCTACCATTGTCACTTCTAACTCTCTTGATGGTTGTTTCAAACTCATTGTGAATGCCCTTGACAAATGATTTGAATGTTGCAAATACATCACTTTTGTCCACTAGAAAGAATACCCATATGTATCTAGTGTAGTCATCCATTATCACAAATCCATATTTATTTCCCCCGATACTAGTGTATTGTGTTGGCCCAAACAAATCCATGTGCAATAACTCAAATGCTTTACTAGTGTTCATCATGCTTTTCTTAGGATGGGTGTTTCCAACTTGTTTACTGGCTTGACAAGAGCTACAAAGCTTATCCTTTTCAAACACAACATCTTTCAAGCCTTTAACTAAGTCATGCTTAATCAATCTATTCAATTGTTTCATTCCAACATGATCAAGCTTTCTATGCCATAACCAACCCATGCTAGACTTAGTGAACAAGCATGTAGATAATCCAGCTTCACTAGCATTGAAATCAACCAAGTATAGATTCTCATATCTAAAACCTTTGAAGATCAAATTAGAGCCATCTACACTTATGATTTCTACATCATCTACCCCAAATATGTATTTGAATCCAAGATCACACAATTGAGCCATGGATAGCAAATTGAAGTTCAAGCTCTCTACTAGCAACACATTGGGTATGCTCAAGTCATTGGATATTGCAATCTTACCAAGCCCTTTGACCTTGCCTTTGCCATTGTCACCAAATGTGATACTATCATAACCATCATTGCCATTGGTGTTGATTGAGTTGAACATTCTTGCATCACCGGTCATGTGTTGAGTGCACCCACTATCAAGAACCCAATGCCTTCCTCCGGCTTTGTAATTTACCTACTAAAAGAAGATCAATTCTTTTTAGGTACCCAAACTTGCTTGGGTCCTTGAAGGTTAGTAACCAAGCTCTTTGGCACCCAAATGGCTTTCTTCTTTGAGCCCATCCATGGTTTGCCAATGAACTTAGCCTTCACACCATTTGTACCCTTAACAAGCATATAGGAAGAATTAAGCTTAATGAAGGATATATTAGCATTTTTGCTTTTGTTGGTGCATTCATGCTCTCTATGACCAACTTGCTTGCAACTAGTGCAAAACTGACCATTGTTCTTCACAAAACTTGTCTTGTGAGGAGCAAAGGCCGCCTTGCCTTTCTTGGGGGTATAGCTCAATCCCTCTTTGTAGAGAGAAGCTCTTTGGCTACCCAAGGCCATAAGCAAGCGGTCCTCACCACCATAAGCCTTAGCTAAGGTGTGAGTGAGCTTAGTGACCTCCTTCTTGAGGTTTTCATTCTCAACCACTAGTGAGGTATCACAAGTGAGACCATCACTACTAGATGAGGTAGAAGTGGAAGTGCTACAAGAAGGCTTAGTAGTAGCAACAATGATAGGCGTAGATAGTGATTCATCAATTATATCACAACTTAAACCTACATTGCAAGTTTCAACATGCTTCCTTTTATTTTGCTCATCAAGCAAAGTGGAATGAGCCTTTTCAAGCTTTTTGTGAGCTTTGCCAAGCTTCTCATTGGCTTCCTCTAGCCTCTCATGAGATGCATTGAGCTCATCAAAGGCTTGCTTAAGGGCTTTGAGTTCCTTACGCAAGCTTTTGCATTCCCTTCTCTTGATATCAAAGTGTTCTCTAGCATCTTCTAGCATGTCAAATAATTCATTCTTAGTAGGTTCATCATCATCACTATCACTATCATTTTCCTTTTCATGTTCATTATCATCAATATGTTCTTCATCACTTTCAGCATCACAAGAATGTACCTTAGTGGCCTTAGCCATGAAGCATGATGAAGATTCAAAGAGAGAAGGCTTCTCATTGATGGCAATGCTTGCAAGAACCTTCTTCTTGATGGTCTTATGATCATCACTATCATCATCATCATCACTTGAGGAAGCATCACTATCCCAAGTGACTACATAGGAACCACCCTTCTTCTTCTTGAAGGCCATCTTGTCCTTCTTCTCTTTCTTTTCCTTCTTGTCCTTCTTCTTGTTCTTCTTGTTGTCATCATCATTGTCACTATTGTATGGGCATTGAGCAACAAGATGATCTTTGCTTCCACACTTGAAGCACCTTCTTGACTCTTCTTTGTTCTTGGATGAAGACTTCTTTCTTCTAGCACGGTAGCCCTTCTTCACCATGAACTTGCCAAATCTCTTGACAAATAGAGCCACCTTCTCATCATCATCATCATCCCATGATTCATCTTCTTCACTTGATGTTTCTTGCTTTGCTTTGCCCTTAGATGATGTGGCTTTGAATGCCACGCTCTTCTTCTTGTCATCCTTCTTCTCATCTTTCTTCTCCTTCTTTTCTTCCTTCTCATCATCATCTCTATAGGTATCATCGGTCATTATATCTCCCAATACTTGGTTTGGTGTCATGGTGTCCAAACCGCTTCTCACTAGAATGGTGACCAATGTACCAAATCTTGAAGGCAAGCATCTCAAGAACTTGTGGGAGAAGTCCTTGTCCTTCACCTCTTCTCCAAGTGCTTTGAGATCATTGATAAGCACTTGAAGCCTATGAAACATCTCTGGCACACTTTCATCCTCCTTCATCTTGAAGCTTGCAAACTTCTCTTTGAGAATGTATGCCTTTGAACCCTTCACGGCTTGAGTGCCCTCAAATGATTCTTCCAACTTCTTCCAAGCCTCATGAGCCATCTCAATATTCTTGATTTTCTCAAATGTTCTCTCATCAATTGCATCATGAATGGCACTTAGAGCAATATCATTGTTTTGGAGAAGCACTTCTTCGGCCACGGTGGGATTCTCCAGATCACCAATCTCAATTTTGGTTTCTACCACCTTCCACACCTTTCTATTGATTGACTTGATATGTGTGGTCATCTTTGACTTCCAATAAGGATAATTTGTTCCATCAAATTGGGGTGGCTTCTTGGTGTTGTTGATTTGAGCCATTTTAACACCGAAGGTTGTTAAGCCTTAAATAACGGTGACCTCGGCTCCAATACCACTTGAAGGTCCTAATGGCTAGAGGGGGGGTGAATAGCCTAATAAAAACTTCTACAATAACACTTAACAAAAGGTTAGACAAATATGAGGCGAAGCAAGTGTTGCGCTAGCCTACTCAAAATGCAAGCCACCTACCACAATTCTAGTTTAGATAGTGTCCATTCACACAATAGTTATGACACTACCCTATGTTAGTGTGCTCTCAAAGGCTAACTAAAGAGCCACACCAACCAAGCAAGCAAGCTCTCACAACTAGCTACACTAAAGAGCTTGTCAACTAGTTTGCGGTAAAGTAAAGAGAGTGATCTAGATAGTTATACCGCCATGTCGAGGAGTGAACCAATCAATCACAAGGATGAATAACAATGAAGACAAATCACCTTGGAATCAAAGGATGAACACAATGTTTTTTACCGAGGTTCACTTGCTTGCCGGCAAGCTACTCCTCGTTGTGGAGAATCACTCACTTGGAGGTTCATGCACTAATTGGCTTCACACGCCAAACCCTCAATAGGGTGCCGCACAACCAACACAAGATGAGGATAACACAAGCCACGAGCAATCCACTAGAGTACCTTTTGGCGCTCCACCAGGGAAAGGTCAAGAACCCCTCACAATCACCACGATCGGAGCCGGAGACAATCACCACCCTCCGCTCAATGATCCTTGCTGCTCCAAGCCGTCTAGGTGGCAGCAACCACCAAGAGTAACAAGCGAAATCCACAACAAAACACGAACACCAAGTGCCTCTAGATGCAATCACTCAAGCAATGCACTTGGATTCACTCCCAATCTCACTATGATGATGAATCAATGATGGAGATAAGTAGGAGGACTTTGGCTAGGCTCACAAGGTTGCTATGTCAATGAAAAATGGCCAAAGATATGAGCCATAGCCGGCCATGGGGCTTAAATAGAAGCCCCCATGAAATAGAGCCATTGTAACCCTTCACTAGGCACACAGCGCTCTGACCGGACGCTTCGGTCCAACTGACGGGACCCTGGACTCAGCGTCTGGTCCACTGATGGATGCCATGCGTCACTAGCTTCAAACGCTGTTCGTCATATTTCAACTGCTACGAAACTGACCGGACGCTCTGGCAAATCTAACCGGACGCTGGAGCCTTAGCGTCTGGTCGAGTACAGTAAGGGTCCAAAACCAGTTTTCCTCGACCGGACGCATCTAGTCCACCTCGCCCGGACATAGCCCAGCGTTTGGTGGTAAACCCTAGCCACTGTACCGCCATGTCAGCATGACTGGACATAGGCAGTCAGCGTCCGGTGCATTTGGATCCAGTGTTCGGTCACTTGACCGATGTTGGCATCTCCTCTGTCTTCTTCACCCTTACTCAAATGTGCCAACCACCAAGTGTATCACCTTGTGCACATGTGTTAGCATATTTTCACAAACATTTTCAAGGGTGTTAGCACTCCACTAGATCCTAAATGCATATGCAATGAGTTAGAGCATCTAGTGGCACTTTGATAACTGCATTCCGATACGAGTTTCACCCCTCTTAATAGTACGGCTATCAAACCTAAATGTGATCACACTCTCTAAGTGTTTTGATCACTAAAAACAAAATAGCTCCTATGGTTTATACCTTTGCCTTGAGCTTTTTGTTTTTCTCTTTCTTCTTTTCAAGTTTAAGCCCTTGATCATCACCATGGCATCACCATTGTCATGTTATGATCTTCATTGGCTTCTCCACTTGAAGTGTGCTACCTATCTCATGATCATTTGATAAACTAGGTTAGCACTTAGGGTTTCATCAATTCACCAAAACCAAACTAGAGCTTTCACCTGGTGGACTCGGCTCATGACTCACAGTTTCAGCCACCCCAGACTATACTTGGGGTGTACTAGAGCTGAATGGTAGAGTGGCATTATCCTAGGCTAGCAAGTAGCCGAAATCAGCCTAGTTGACGACGGTCAGTCGAAGAAGGAAGATCTTGTGGTTATGTAAAACCTCTGTAGAGTGTATGGTTGATCAATCGATACATATGCCGACTAGTCGGCTATGGACCTTTCCTGGGTTTCGCTTAAACTAGATAGCGAGATGAGTCCTTCTCTTCTTCCCCCATGAGAGAGTGTCGGTCATAGCCAGGGCTACG